>NC_047667.1:75413559-76108559 GCF_011762505.2 Arvicanthis niloticus | reverse complement strand
AAAGAGGGGAAAGCAGAAAGTACTATGTGGGGCAAGAAAAAAAGTTTTCTCTCATTCTTCTCTTTGGAGCAATAAATTTCTATTGAACCAGGAGAAGAGAATAGTGCTCACAGAAGAAAAAACTTTTTATATAAGCAAATATGCATAAACTCACATAAACTCATATACAGCTTCATGCACGTGTTTTTATGTATTTTCATTCAAACCACTTGGACCCACCTTGCATACATTCTCACAATACACACATCCGTACTTACAAAAGCATTTGGAACAAATGACCAAGTACTAGTGCAGAAAGAATTCACTCATTCTGGATGAAAAATTGTCCTCCAATCTTTATTGCATAGATAACAAAAAGGCTTCTACCTTTGTAATGCTAAATTAATTAAACCCAAGTTTGTAATAAGAAAAAATTGTTCCTTTTAATAAGATTAATTCTGCCTTGTTAATAAGAAAAGACCTGTTCTGTTGCATGCTAAGGAGAAACCTGCCTCTTCTTTTTGCTCTCTCTTAAGTTCTGTTCAGATCTAACTAAAAAATGTACAATCTAAAAAGTTCTCCTTAGCTCAGTTCTGACTCTTTTCTTTTTCCTTAGCATGTATACATATTTCAGAGTACATAACCACATGTTAGAAATTTCATCACAACTTTACACATAAAATCAAATTATAAATTGAAATAGAAGTTTACAACAGAGAATTTTTACATGTATATCCACTAGGAGTAATTTTCTGGCTAAACATTCATCACCTTTCACAGCTCCACAGGTTCAATGAGAGTTAAAAAACACAACTAAGTTATTAGTGAAATTTTGTATAGATAAACCTAGTCAACATTTTATATTCTTTCCTAACACCTATAATAAATCATTAGTTCCCATTTTATGATCTTTGGTTAATTATTTTATAACTTCTTGCAATGTGCTCTGAGTAATAAAAAGTCTGATTACTATCTAGAAGTAAATAACTGGTGAATCAAGCAAGACTGACAGAGTTCTCATTGCAGTTTTGACTATCAGAAAAGGACCTAAATAGCAGTCCCATTATTTAAAAAGCTTGATAAATACTGATATAATTTTAGGAATTCTAATAGGATAATCATTAAGAATTAAGACATCATCTATTTGTCTATATAGCATCATTACAAGAGAGTATATCTTCATAGACCTGCTCTAAAGGGGTTGACTAATACCTAGTGGTTGTTATATATGTTTAATAATAACAGAAAAAGCATAGTGATAGCAGGAATCTTTTCTAAAAATGATCTATTCCTGGACCTTGCCTGTCGGAGCTTTGTCATAGATATTAATCTAAAGCAAAGTCCTTTCAGGAAGATCACCTGCTAATTATTAGCTTGTCTTATTATAGATCCTGACAACAGTGCTTGCAGAGTAGGGTCCAACCAGGACACAGTTTGCAGAATGGGGTCTGCCTGAGGCACATCCAGCAGAGTTAGGGAACATGACCTCCATGGCTTGGTGGCTCTTCATGCCTTCCTGAGACATCCTGCTGCCTTGGGACTCAGACAGCCAACAATAGAAAAACAAGATGCTTAAAAGACAGCATAAGGACAGAATAAACAAGATCCAGGGCCAGTTATACTGCTAAAGCAAACTATGGATATCTTAATGAAACTGAAGCACAAGAAAGTGATCTTAAATCCAATTTTATAAAGATGACAAAAAACTTTAAAGAGAAAATGGAAAAATCCTTTAATAAATACAGGTAAATATATCCAACAGGTGGCAGCATTAAAAGAAGAAAATAAATATAAAGAAATACAGGAAAATATGATCAAAAAGGTGAGGATATGAATAAAATTGTCCAAGTTCTGAAAAGGAAAATAGAAACAAAAAGAAAATACAAACTGAGGTAATGTTGAAGATGGAAAACCTAGGAAAGAGAACAGAATCTACAGACATAAGCATCATCAACAGAATACAGGAGATGGAAGAAAGAATCTCAGGTGTAGCAAACGAAATAGAAGAGATCAATATATCAGCCAAAGAAAGTACAAAAACCTAAAAAGTTAATAACACAAAACATCCAGGAAATTTGGGACACTATTAAAAAAAAATAGAAGAGAGAAGATACTTCTTTAACTTTCAAGAAGAAACTTCTTCAACAAAATCATGAAAGAAAATTTCCCTAACCAAAAGAAAGAGATGCCTATAAAGGTTCAAGAAGTTTATAGAACACCGAATAGATTTGACTAGAGAAGAAAATTTTCCCACCACATAAGAATCAAAACACTAGATATGCAGAACAGAGAAGGAATTTTAAATGTAGAAGGAGGGAAAGGCCCCATAACATATAAAGGTGGACTTAACAAAATATACTCAATTTCTCATCTGATAGAAAGGCCTGGGCAGATCTTCAGGTCTTGAAGACCTTATAAGACCACAAATTTCAACCCAGACTACTATATTCAGAAAAATTTCAATGACAATATATAAAGAAACCAAGATGTTCCATAACAAAACCAAATTTAAACAATACCTCTCCACTAAAACAGCCTTACAGAGGATAACAGAAGAGAAACTGCAACTCACATCTGCTAACTATATACAAGAAAACACAATAAATAAATAAATAAATAAATAAATAAATAAATTCACATCATTAAAGCCAATAAAAGATAAGCACACACACACACACACACACACACACGCATGCACGCACACACATGTGTATCCACCACAAACAAAATTTAAAAAAAGTAACAATCATTGATCATTAATATCTCTCAACATCAATGAACTCAATTCCACAGTAAAAAGACAAAGGCTAACAAAATGGATAGTCATTATCTCAGTGTAAAGTGCTGTAAAAAGGTTTCAAACAAATGGATTCAAGAAACAAGCTAGAGTAGCCATTTGACTATCTAAAAAAAATAAATTTTAAACCAAAAATAATTAAAAGATACAGGGAATGACACGTCATATTCATTTGATTTTTGAAGAAAAAAGTTACTAAAAGGGCATCTCAGTTCTGAACATCTGTACCCCAAATGCTAGAGTACCCACATTTAAAAAAGAAACATTACTAAAGCTTAAATTACACAATGAACCTCAGACATTAATAGAGGGAGACTTCAAAACCCACTTCCATCAATGGACAAATCATTGAAAAAAAAACTAAACAGAGAAACAATGAAACTATCAGAGGCTAAGATTCAAGTGCACGTAACAGATAGCTATAGAATATTTCATCCAAACACAAAAAAAAAAATACCTTCTTCTCAGCACCTTGGGAAATATTCTCCAAAATTGATCATATAGCTAGTCACAAATCGGGACTTAACAGATATAAGAAGATTGCAATAACCCCAATGTATCTTATCAAATCAGCATAGATTACAGCTGGACTTCAACAAAAACAGAAACAACAAAAGCCTATATATTCACGGAAAGTGAACAACTCTCTACTCAATGATCACTTGGTCAGTAATAAAATAAAGAAGTAAATTAAATACCCTCTAGAATTCAATAAAAAATGAGGGTACAACCTACCCAAACTTATGGAGAACTATGAAAGCAATGCTAAGATGTATGTTCATAACACTAAGTGTCCTTACAAAGAAATTGGAGATTTCATATACTAATGAATTTAAAGTACATCTAAAGGCTCTAGGAAAAAAAAAGAAAAAGAAGAAGGAGAGGAGAAGAAGAAGAAGAAGAGGAAGATGAAGACAAAGAAGAAGAAGAGGAAGAGAAAGAGGAAGAGGAAGAGGAAGAGAAAGAAAAAGCAACAAACTCACCCAGGAGAAATAGTTAGTAGGAAATTATCAACTCAGGGCTGAATAAAATCAATCAATTAGAAACAAGGAGACCATGAAAAAGTATCACTGAAATAAGGTGGGTTCTCTGAGAAAATCAACAAGATACACAAACCACTAGCCAAACTAAGTGAAAGGCAGAAAGACAGTAGCCAAACTAGCAAACTCAGAAATGTAAAGTGGACAAAATGGACATTGAGGAAATTCAAAGAATCATTAGAGATTACTTTAAAAAACTATAGTTTGCAAAATTGGAAACTCTAAATAAAATGGATGGTTCTCTAGACAGATATCAATTATCAAACTAAATCATGATCAGGTAAACTATCTAAATAGTTCTATAACCCCTAAAAAAAATAGTAAAAGTTGTTAAAACTCTCCCAACCAAAAAACATACTGGGCCTGATGGTTTTAGTATATAATTCTATTGGATTTTCCAAATAAAATTCTTTTGGATTTTCCAAAAAGAGGTAATGCCAATACTCTTCAAACTATTCTACAATATAGAAACAGAAGGAACACTATCAAACTCATTCTATGTGGTCACAGTCACCCTGATACCTAAACCACCCAAAGGCTTAATAAAAAACAGTATTTCAGTCCAATTTCCCTCAGGAAGGTTCCTGCAAAAATTCTTTAAAAAATAATCACAAATGAATCCACGAATCGAGTAGGCTTCACTCAAAGGATGTGAGCATGGATCAATATACCCAAACCCATAATTGTATCCAACCATATAAAAAAGCTGAAAGAAAAAAAACACATAATCTCATCAGATGCAGAAAAAGCATTTGACAAAATCCAACACTCCTTCATTGTGAATGTTTGGAGAGAGCAGGGATACAAGATGCATACCTAAACACAATAAAGGCAACATTCAGTAAGTCAATAGCCAGCCTAAAATTAAAAAAAAAAAAAACTTAAAGCATTTTCACTAAAATTGGATATAAGACAAGGCTGCCCATTCTCTCTCTATCTGTTCAATATAGTACTTAAAATCTGAGCTAGAGCAGTAAGACAATTAAAGGAGATCAAGTGGATACAAACTGGAAAGGAAAAAGTAAAGGTATCACTATTTGCAGATGATATGATAATATACATTAGAAACCCCAAAACTTCTACCAGAACCCTCTACAGCTGATAAACACCTTCAGTAAAGTTGCTGGATACCAAATTACCTCAAAGAAACTAATATTCATCTTCCACACAGTCGATAAACGTGTTGAGAAAGAAGTGAGCAAACAAGTACTCTTCACAGTAGCCATAAATAACATAAAAAGGCTTGGTGTAACTCTAACAAATCAAGTGAAATACATGTATGACAAGAACTTCAAGTTCCTAAAGAACTAATTGAGGAATATATCAGAAGTTATCTTGCTCATGGATCTATAAAATTAACATATGAAAATGGCCATTTTTCCAAAAGCAGTCTACAGATTCAGTGCAATCTGCATCAAATTCCAACAAAACTCTTCACAGATCTTGAAAGAACAATTCTCAACTTCATATGGACTAAAAATGAACAAACAAACAAACAAACAAAACAAAACAAAATAAAGAATACCTAAACCAATCCTGAACAATATTCCTGAATTCAAGCTGTACTACAGAGAAATAGTAATAAAAGCACCATAGTATTAGTTTAGAACAGACAGGTGGATCAATGTAATCTAATCTAAAATCTACAAAATAAACCCATACAACTATGCACACTTGATTTTTGACAAAGAATCCAAATCATACAATGGAAAAGGTAAAACATCTTCAACAAATGGTGCTGATATATCTGGATGTCTGCATGAGTAAGAATTTAAATAGATCTATTTCACAAAACTCAAGTCAAAATGGAACAAAGACTACAATATAAAATCAGACACACTTAATCTTATAGAACAGATAGTATGAAATAGGAGGAATAGACTTGTCAGTACAGGAGACAACTTCTTGAACAGAACATCAATTGCTCAGCACTAAGATCAAGAATTAATAAATGAGACCTCATGATTCTGAAATCATGGAATATTATCACTAGGAAAAGAACATGACAGCCTACAGATTGGGAAAATATCTTCAACAAGCCTACATCTGACAGAGGGCAAATATCTAAGTGATATAAAGAATTTGAGAAATTTGACACCAGCAATCTAAATAAACCCATTAAAAATGGGTACAGAGCTAAATAAAGAATGCTCAACAGAGGAATTTCAACTGGATGAGAAGCACCTAAAGAAATGTTCAATACCTTAGTCAACAGGGAAATGCAAATCAAAATTACTCCAAGATTCAACTTATACCTGTCAGAATGGCTAAGGTCAAAAACCCAAAGGACTGCACATGTGGGCAATGTTGTGGAGAAGGGGAATACTCCTCCACTGCTGGTATGAATATAAACTTGTACAGCCATTTTGGAAATCAATTTGGTGTTTCCTCCGAAAGCAATAACTCTACCTCAAAACCCAACTATACAACTCCTGAGCATATATCTAAATGATGCTATATCATCCACAAGAACACTTGCTCAGTTACGTTCATAGCAGCTTTATTTGTAATAGCCACAAACTGGAAACTACCTAGAATGTCACTCAGCTGAAGAATGGATACAGAACATTTGGCATATTTACACAATGGAATATTCCACAGACATTAGAAATGAAGACATCATGAATTTCAGAGGTGAATGGAGGGAACTAGAGAATACCCTGAGGGAGGTAGTCCAGACAACAGTACATACATAGTATGTACTCACTAATAAAAGATAGCTGTGATATAATCAACAGGCCCAAAGACGACAAATAACAAGGAAGGCCCAAAGGAGGATGGTTGAACCTTTCTCAGAAGAGGAATCAAAATAGATATCAGAGGTCAAAGGAAGGAGAGAATTACATGGAAGAGGAATTGGAAAAAAAAGAAAGGGATGGGGTGGACAGAGATCATATGTAGGGAAAGCAGGGGAGAGAGAAGGGAGATTGGTGGTTGGGGGAAATCTCTAGGGCATGCCAGAGATCTGGGATGGGGAGAGGCACCAAGGTTCTCTAGCAGTGACTCTAGCTCAAACACCTATCAACAGGAGAAGAATCCTCATGTGGCTACTTCCTGTTGCTAGGCAGGACTCCCAGTGGAGGCATAAGAACAGCAACCTACCCTCAAAACACTAGACTCAAAATGTGTCATTCCTATAAGATGTGCAGGGACAGAGAACAAACACTGAGGGATAGCTAATCAATAACTATTCCAGCTTGAGACCCATCCTATGGGAAAGATCTAATCTATGACAATATTAATCATACTCTGGTGTGCTTGCACAAAAGAATCTAACATAATTGTCCTCTGTGAGCCTCCATCCATCAGCCATGAAAAGAAATGCAAAGAATCACAGTCAAATATTAATTAGAGTTCAGGAGTCTTATGGAAGAGTTGAGAGAAGGATTGAGAGACCTAAAGAGGACAGGGACTCCACAGCAAGATCGCCAGAGTCAATTAATCTGGACTTTGGTGGGCTCCCAGAGGCTGAATCACCAACCAATGAACAATCACAGATTGGACCTAGGCCTCCTACACATATGTAGCAGATGTGCAGCTTAGTCTTTATGTAGGTTCCCCAACAACTGCAGCAGCAGGGGCTGTCCCTGTCATTTTACCTGCCTGCCTGTGGATCCCATGCCACCAAATGAACTGCATTACCTGGCCTCTGTCAAAGGATGTGCCTAGTCTTGCATCAACTGGATGTGCAGGGCAGGTGGGGGAACAACTTCTGTAAAAATGCACTGGGAGGAGAGGGCTCACATTTGGTTGTAAAGCAAATAAATTCATCTAAAAAATAAAGTAAATCTATTATTCATGGCTTTATCTTCTAAATGCTCCAACCCATGTAATTTTCAAGGGTTTCTACATGACCTGAAGTTTAGCTGTGTTTTTCAGTCAGCTTTAATCTGTCTAATCAGTGACTTCAAATATAAGGTGGCCTGCTTGTTCCCCTAAGAAGAAAAGTACATGTTATGATATCTTGAGTATGCTACACTTAGATGCTACTGATTTTCTTTTCCAAGTAAATCCTCACTTGGCTATGGAGGCATGCCCAAAAATTCAAATGTCTCTGTGGAAATACAACATTTGGAGAGAAGTTCCAATCACAGGTGAAACAGCCTGGCCAGACCCTAGTTTGGTGTTACTTATGTCTGTAACTACAAGCCATCTTCATGATCTCATAGACTTTGAATTTTTACCTTCTGTCTTCCTAATAGCTGGAGCAATCACATGTCTCCCAAGGCCTTTGCTGTCTGTCTGCTCTTGGCATTGAGCATTCCTGCTTCACATGCTCGCCAGGGAATATTGCACAATCCACAGGTTAAAATAAATAAACAAATCAGTAAGCAAACAAGTAATTAAAATCCAGTCACAATGCCAACGAAGTGGAGGAAGAGACAAGGGAATTCCTGGCTCCACAAATGGGAATGCCAATTTCTGTAAGCTTCATGAAACCAGCTGTCTCCTAAAGGCCACACGTTCACTTAGACTCATGTACAGCTAGCCGATTTGACCCATGTGGAGCTATCCTGACTCCCAAGAATAAATGTGCACACAAACTCCTCTGAACACTCTTTAAATATCAGAGCTGCTTTATCCCTCGGAATTTTCACTGCACCTCTCAGTCAGGCAACCTGGACTCTTTTCATTGATGCTTGCACACGCTACAGGCAGAAAGTTGATAGGCATGATGTGCAGACTCTCCAGTCTTGAGGCACAGACCTCCATAATACCTTTCTTCCACTACAGGAAAATGTTAACCATTTAATACTAGAGGAATAGTAGCAATGACCATTTTGTCTTTCATTACTAAAACTGAATAAGGATATATCTCTGTGATTTTGAAATATAGGCAATGTTCATTATATTTTCCTGAAAGTTCCAGCAGATGTCAGCAAAAGGCAATGTGTAATATACTAATTGTGACCGAGGATACCAGATACCTAATGACCACAGCCAGAATTGAGTCAAACTGCTCCATTTTGTAAATGGATGACTTTGTCTATACCTCTCACTGAGGCAGTGTTTCACAACCTGTGGGTCATAACCCTTTGGGTATCAAAAGGCCCTTTTAAAGAGGTTACATATCTAATCTCTTGCATATCAGATATGTTATTATTCACAGTAATAGCAAAGTTATAGGTTATGAAGTAGTAACAAAAATAATTTTATGGTTAGGGTCACTAACTACAACATGAAAAACTGTGTTAAAAGGTCACAGCATAAGAAATGTTGAGAACAACTGCTTTAGCAGATAGGTCGTTGGAAAAATGTAAGAGAGATAAAAATGTTCTTAACTCAACTTAGGATGCTACACACAGTGAACTACTGAGTTTCTGTAGTCCTACCTTGAAGAAGACAGTAGCACACACCACCAAAACTGACCAAGAGTACCCTCAAGTCCCTTTTGGCTTCATTTAACTAACACACAGATTTCTAGTTTTAAGTTTCAATCCCCTTTTTGTTAGAAAAGTTCAGAAAACATCTATATTCTTCTTCAGGCTCTTTGACATGTATTATCTTTAAAATTAATTTTTAAGCAAACAATATTTACACATATTTACACGGTAACCTATTTTTATTCAAGTCTATATTGGGCAATGACCAATCCAACCTGCATGGCACATACACAATTTTCACATTTTTTTATGGTGAGCACTTTTACAATCCTCTCTTCTAACTCTTTTGCCTGATAATCTATTCCTTTTAATTATGTTTATCCTACTGTTGCTCTCAGAATGTTGAGCATAGGCACTAAGGAGAACAGAAGGCATCGTGTCAAGCAGAGGTCACAGCTGCAGATTACCAAGTTCTAGTGACTTATGGGGATATGAATAGTGATAAGAGCTTCTAGTTGGTTTTATGTCTCAGGGCTTTCTCCTATAAGACATAATCAGGAGCTCTAGGTAACTGTCCCTATATCAGGATGGGAGCCTAACTTTACTGATCTTATAACACACCCATGCATCACTTCCTCCAGACAAGATGATATGGGAGTGTGTCCTTTTCTCTGTGTAACCCAGATACCAAGTTTGGAAGCTGTGCTGCTTGCCTTGGGGAAAATGTCCTCAAAGAAGGCATTTCCTTAATCAGATTTGACCATGAAGGCATTTTCTTAAGTGCTAAGTGATACAGGACAGACAAGCCTCCTGTGAGCAGAGCCAATGTAAAGCAAAATGGCTACATTAATACATTTACTGAAAAAAGGCAGAATCTCACACTGAATGAATGTCATATATGAAATCATCCTGTTAAATATTTTGCTTCAAAATGGGTCTCTTGTTTAGATTAATTTTTATTGTAAGTGTGTGGGTGTTTTGCCAGCATGTATGTATGTCTGAACATAGAGTGTGTGGTGTGAATTTTGCAAAGGCTAAAGAAGATGTCACATCCCCCAGAACTGGAGGGTAGATAGTTGTTAGCTACTACTTGGGAACTGAGAATGAACCCCATGACTTCTGAAAGAGCAGTTGGTGTTCTTAACTGCTGAGCCACTTCTCTAGACCCTGAAATAAGTGGTTTATATTCTTACATTAATATATCTACTAGACTGTGCAGTGCAGAAAAATCTGTGTGCAATTACATGTCTTTATGTTCAATGTTTCAAAATTAAATTTTGATTATCTTATTTCATATTTATTCTATGAAAATATGAGGATGGATTTATATTTTTGCTATATTTTATGAAACATAGCTTGATATTATCCCCCTATCCATTAGGTTTCAGGTTTGATTAACATTTGGCACCCCTGATTTTAGCCCCCTTATGATGTCATTAAGGATCTTGCTTATGTTTGGTTTATTTATTTAATTATTTTGATATAGTTGACGTATTGCATCATAGACTCTTTATGTTCTTCAAAGCCAGTACAAGTCACAGAACTCTCTTTTTGAGAATTTCACACAGTTATACAATGAAATATGATTACCTGCCACCCATATTCTCCTTGTCCAATTCCTCCATATTCCTCCTAACCTTCGTTTCTAAGTTCATGACTTCTTTCTTTTTTCATAACCCACTAAGTATAATTAATTCTACCATTGTATGTGTGAGTATGGTGCCATCTACTGGGGCATCTCAAATCTACCAGTGGCCACACCTTCAATGAAGAATGACTATCAGTGCTCAATTGCCAGAAGCTCCTCGGGAAGAAGTGAGACATGAAGAGTTTCCCCACTCATAGGGATGTTTGTGGCTTGATTTTGTGTAGATTTTGTGTAGCCAAACACAGCTGATGTGAATACTCATAAGGTAGTAATTTATAGCAAAACTTACTACTCTTAGGAATTCTCAGAGGTTTATTTTTATTAATTTTATTATGTGTGTATGCATGTTTGTACTTCTATGTGTAACATGCACATGAGTTCAAGTGGCCTCTAATTCCAGAAAACCATCTGAGATCTCTTGCTTCTAAAGTCCAGGAGTTTGTAAAGTGCCAGACTCGGGGACTCGGAGCCAACATCTGGTCCTCTGTAGGTGCTTCTCACGATTCTTTAGAGACAGTTCTTTAGAGCAAAGCACTTATGTATTCTTTTTGCCTCCTCTTCAGTGACATCTCCTGAGCCTTGGTGGGATTTCTCAGCTGAAAAATGAAAATATTAATTTACCCTTGCAGTGTTGTTTTGTGAGCATTAACTCCTATATTCTACCTAGATTACTACATGAGACTCAGACAATTTAAGCAAATTCTTACATTTGTCCTGAATAAGCAACAGATGAGGGACAATGTTAGATATCGTTAGATATCTGTGGAGTTGGTAACAAACAGGCCTGTTTGGTTTTGTTGAATTTCACTTTAAATTGACCTCACACAATAGGATTTAAAATGATTCTTTACAACTTTACTCACATAAAATCTCTGTGTCTCTTTTCTCTATTTCTCTCTGTCTGTCTTTGTCTCTTTCTCTCTGTCTCTGTACCCCCTCTCTCTCATTCTCTCTCTCTCTCTCTCTCTCTCTCTCTCTCTCACACACACACACACACACACACACACACACACACACACACACACACACTTCTCTCAACCTTCCTTACACCTAGTTAATTTGTCCAGTAGATGGCAGTATAGTCCACAGGTTGTCAGGTACATTTATTAAAAAAATCTTGTAAAATTTTCATATATACCAAATATATGCACAAGTAAATCTGTGCCTTAACTACATTGGACCCATGTATGTTGATGTTTCTGTTATCATTCTCAGATTATGTATCACTGATAGAATTCCACAAGTTAAACCATTTGAAATTCACTTGCCTTAGGTAGTAAATGGTGATACAAGATTTAGATTAGGAGACTTTAGAAATTATGATCAGTTTTGTATTTTCAGCTCCCTGTAAACACAGAGGACCACAAGAGTCAAAAATATCTGCTTAGATGGTGATATGGGTATGGTATTTGTGTGTGTGTGTGTGTGTGTGTGTGTGTGTGTGTGTCTGCCTGCATGTGTGTGTGTATGTGTGTGTGTGTGTATGTGTGTGTCTGTGTGTGTGTGTGTGTGTGTGTGTGTGTGTGTGTGTGGTTTCTGTTGAAAATGAAGAAACTAGAAAATACCAACAAAAGTTGGTGTCTCTGTTCTTGGAGGAAGTTGTTGTTTTGCTCAGTACTTGGTCCTGAGAAAATGAGTGTTAAAAGAATTAGGGGCAGCTAGTGAGGCTCCTGTTTTTAAGAATAACAGAGTATCATTAATAATGTCAAGGATTGTTTCTTGCCCATGGGGTTGGGTTCAAGTTGGGCCAGTTGCTGGTTGGCCATTCCCTTAGTCTCTGTTCCATTTTTGCCAAGCACTTCTTGTAGGCAGGACAAATTTTAGGTTGAATGAGTTGTGGGTGGGTTGGAATCTTTTTTCCCACTTGAAATCTGCCTGGCTACAGGAGGTCACCACTTCAGGGTCTATATTGCCCACTGCCAGGAGTCAATTTGAAGCTCCGCTCCAACCAACAGCTTACAAAAAATGATACAGAGACCAAACATTACACGAAGCTTGGTGAGTCTTGTGGAAGAGATGTAGGAAGGATTGGGGGACTCAGAGGGGATACAAAAAGAATACAAACAGAGTCAACTGAGCTGGACACTTGGGGACTTCCAGAAACTGAGTAAGAAATCAAAGAGCAAGCATGGTCTGGACCTAGCTCTACCCCCAGCCCATCACATATGCAGCTGATGTAAAGCTTGGTCTTCATGTGCGTTTCCCTACAACTGGAAGGGAGCTGTCCCTGACTCTGTGACCTTCCTGCTTGTGGATCCTGTGCCCCAAATTAGGTCGCTTTGACAGGCCTCAGTGGGAGAGGATGTGCCTGATCTTGCAACTACTTTATAGGGTGGGTTGGTAACAGGGGGGCCTCCCCCTTCTCTGAGGAGAAGTGGAGGGATGACACAGGCAAGGGCTGTGTGAGGGGGAAACTTGGAGCAGAGGAGGGATGTGATCAGGATATAAAGTGAATAAACAAATTAATAGATAAAAAAAAGTTAGGGGTAAATCCTGGGCTCCCTAGTCCCTAATAACCAAGACTCATCTGACCTCAGTCAGCTTGTAGAAATGACAACAGAGAAAAGCATAAAGGAGAGATATGTTTTTTTTTTTTTTAATTATCAATGTGACCATGCAGCTGAGAAGAATAGATAAAGAATTCCAGAACTCACCCTCCCTGTATTTTCAGGCACATCTTTGGGGAACTTTTATTGAACACATTCCTGTATCCTTCCAAGGAAGAGGGAAGTTTGAAGTACATTACTTTAACACCCATTTTCAATCTCTGGTTTTCAGTTTGATACAAACACATAATCAGAATTTACTTTTCTCTAAATTAAATATCTCATGTTTTGCAAAAAATTATTGACTTAGGGATAAATTTTATAGATTTACATTGCAGAATCAATTTATAGCACACAAAAGTTTTCAAATTAAGTTAAGAGTTTGGGAAATCTTATTTTGTTAACACTGGTTTCATTTTCCAATTACATCTACAAGCTGCTTTCCACAGACTCTGCACTTTATTTATTTCTATTAGAATGTTTAGCTTTTATCATCGGTACAATTTTATGACAGTACTACCCACTAACATTGTTGCTTGTTTTCTGTTTCCCATGACTGAGGAAAGTGCACAAATTCAGAGTGGTGAATAGTTTGAATGAATGATGGATGGAAATTTATAAATAGTTCTTATGGTAAAAATCAGGATTTGCCTCACATACCAGCACGAAGCTACTGAAGCTCGGTGAGACTCGGGTTTGCGGCATTCTGTCCAGTTATTCTACAGTTCATTTTTACTAAAGAAAGGAATGGTACCGAAGGGAATATAGTAAAAAACAAACAGTAAAAAATACAAAAGAAGCTCTATTTAACAGACCATGAAAACATTACATTAAAGTTAAAGGACAATTAATAATGAGCGTGTGAAAACTAATATAAGAGAAAATTTACTAGATTATACTGTCCTTCAGGAGCAGAAGGCGTGCCAAGAATATATTTGTCCCACTGTGGATATTCTAGACTTTAAAAAAAAATGCTTGATTCTTTAGAGCCTCATATTCCATGGTGTAATTTTAGCACATATCTTTTGAGCATCCTTTTGTATTCCTTAAATCATTTGAAAATTACTTATAATGAATATTCAAGGTGAGCATGCATAGCTAGCACACCATATTTCATAAACAACTCTCAAAAATGTTTTAAAATACATATAATATATACTCAGGTTTCAATCCCTAGTTAATAAATTTCACAGATGTGTAACCTACAAATATGGAGAGATAACTACATGATAAAGAAGTTCATGATGGCATCTCATTGCAGATTTAATACTAGAGATTTTTACTTTATTTCCAGTATTTTCCATCCTAATCATTTGGTTAAACTTTACAATTCAGTTGCACACTGAAAAATATTTAAGTTATTGAAAGTAGCTTGCTAGGCTTATACGTGAAGATTGTGGCTCTAGTTAACATTTTCTTTTACACTTTCAATTTATTTTCTTAAATTAGCAGTGAATAAGAGGCTCCAATATGATGATGGGTGTATTTGTATTCCTAGTTAATATTCCTGGCATTATACATGTAGATTTTATACTATATAGAGATAATATATTTCACTATTGTGAAAATAAATCCCTGGGTTCATAGTTAGGAGATCATAGGCAAAGAAGAAAGAGAATGGGCCCAGCAGTAGAAGGCAAAACAAGAAGCTGACTTATAAGCATATTGGAGAGCCAGATGTGCTTCATTAAGAAACGTTGCCCTGAGGCCTGGAGGCACTGCTCAGAGATTAGAAGTATCTGTTACCCTTCCAGAGGACCCAAGTTTGGTTCATAGCATCTACTGGTATCTGGAAATCCAACTCCAGCTCACTGGTATCTGGTGATTTCACAGCAACTTTTGGATTCTATCAGCACTATACTTCTGTGTACGAATGCACACACACTCTCTCTCTTACACAGCTATATACAAAATTTGAAAATAAATATATAATCTTAAAGAATGTTGGTCAGTTGGAAAACAAGGAAAAAAATTAGATGAATAACGTTATTTTACGCCATCAATATCTCACAGCATCTATGTTAATGTTATTCTTCAGACAATATATAAAAAATGTCCTTTTGTCTCACTTCTTATAAAAATGGTCATTTCTGCAATACTGTATCTTTACCCCCAAATTATCCTTGACCTTGTGATAAAGCCAAGAAAAACTGTAGATTTACCTCTTAAGGAATAATTCGATAGTTTCAAAGGAGGATCCCCTTCCCAACATTCACAGTAAGTCTTCATGAAAACACTGTCTGTAGTGTTCAACCTAGTAGACATCTGATGGAGTTGAACACATTCCTGTATCCTTCCAAGGAAGAGGGAAGTTTGAAGTACATTACAAGCTGTGCTGATATCAAGCAAGCATCTCTTGCTTTAGGTTGTTTCTACCTACACTACTCCTGTGCAAATCATCTCATAGCCTTCTGAATTTTGATCTGAACCTTAAGTCATGCTCACACATATAAGGACTAGCTACATTAAATTTTATTTTACCTTACAAAATAAATATATGTTATTCAAGTTTTGCAGCAATGTTAGTACTATGTATGGCTTTAGATTATAATATTGCAAACAGGAAAGCTAATCTAAGCAGGGATTTAAAGGTATTGATTATTTGCCTTCTCTGCCATGGGGTCTCATATAATGTGCATAATCTTTGTATGAATAAAATATCTAGCAGTAATATTGAAATATGCCACTTATATTGATTTCTGTTTTGAAACTCATGACTGTTAATTTGAGCCCAAAATGACTGGGATAGATTTTGTATTTGCTTGCTGTGACTGGATATCAATATTTGAACTACTGAATAAGTATTCATAACATTATACTTTATGCCTAACCATCAAAATATACAGTATGCAAAAATAATGTAATTAGTGTATGGATCAAAAGTATTTTGTAGATTATCTGTCCTTAGAGGTATTTTGATGGATGTTCAGGAGGATGCAATGGTGAATGTATGCTCACTGAAATGTACACACTGGACTCTGATAGGTGAAGAAGTTCTGTTTGGAATCCTCATGAAAATTCTAACTCTTTTAAGAAAGATACAATATGAGAGACTCTAGATTTCTATAGAAAAACATTGAAGCAATGACTCCGTACAGATGAGCTCAGAAGATAAGGCTGAATGTTAAAGATCCAACATTACAGACTTAAAAAGTCACATTTAAGGATGTACTAGCACTTTTGGATTACTGTTTTCTGATGTTAATACCGATATGTTTTCTTCAGATTGTGGTCTGCCTGCTGCACAGACATACCTTATTTAATTATGCCTTATGATTCTATAGCCGAGGGAGAACAAACACATGCATTTCATGTAAACATGAAGTTTGATTTTAATTGTCAATTTGATTGGTATGACAAATGACTAAGAGATTAGGTAAACAAAACCTGTGAATGTGTTTCTAGAGATGATTTGCATAAAGGAAGTTCTTCTGCAGTGAATGTGGGCAGTGAGGTCCACTGTTCCTGTGACAAATCAGAACAAAAGCAGTAGGAAGAAGCCAGGTAGCATAAATGTAGGCCCCACTGTCCCCAAATTCTTGTACCTACCGCCACTTTCATCTAACCATAGGCATCAGATTGTTTTCGTCAGCATTTCAGCAGAGATGATCCAGGAAACCTTCAGGCTTCAGCCTGTGACTGTGTCTTCAACAGTCACTCCTGCTCTGAGCCTTCTGGATTCATGGTTTGAGCAGCAACTACTGGCTCTTGTGGCTCTTCAAGCATTTAAGTGGGCCTGGTAAAATTATTTGGTCTCTAATCACGTACACTATTCTAATCAATTCCCATTTGTAATTACATATCTGTTCTATTGTTTCCATTGCTCTAGCAGATCCTAACTAATAAGTAAAACACCTAAAGGTAATTTTCAGGCATTGAGCAGACTTCAAACCTCATGACTTCATTTGCAAAGCTCTTATTGTTTGTCTGTTTTCTCCAGGGCAGTGTTAATTGGAAAAAAAAAAAAAAAAAACCTCACTGGTATTAAGCAAGTCTCTTTGACTCCTAAGATTCTGATGGCCATTAGTGTAATAATTTATCTTGTGTAAATATTCTAACATATTACTCTATGCACTACTGTATAATATGTTTCAGTAATTCAATACATTTCATTATGAATTAAGATTTTAACTTATTTAATATAGTTTGCTATCTTGAAATACTTAAGTATCTTATCAATATATATTCATGTTTGTTATTAATTTTACTCGATTTTTTTCAGATGCTTAAGAACATTAGATATAATTATTCTTGTATGATTTTTGACTCAGCATATTCCAAATGTAGTAACTTTCTGATTTCTTAACATTTGAAAGAGAATGACTCCCCTGCCCGGGTTCATATATGTGAATGCTTGTTCTTCAGTTGCCTGAATTACTTGGGAAGCATTCAGGGTGTGGCCTTGTTTGATGTTTCAAATGTTGACATAATTTCTGGTTAGCTCTCTCTATGTCTATCTCAGTCTTTGTCTCTCTGTCTATCCCTCCCTCTTTCTCTGTCTCTGTGTCGCTGTCTGTTGCCCTCTCTCTTCCTTTCCCCCTCCCCCTCTTTATTGCTATCTCTATTTCTTTACTGTCTCTGGTTGTTGTCTTAATATGTATGCAATGAGAATCTACTCCAGTACCTACTGCTGTCCTGCTGCTGTCCTAGCCCTTCTGATAATCACAGACTTATCCTCTGAAGTGTAAACAAGCATCCTGTCAACTATTTCTTCTGCAGGTTTCCTCAATCATGGCATCTTTTCAAAGCTATATAAAAATGACTAAGATACTTACTAAAACTGTCGTTCATTCTTAAACAAAATAACAACATAGATATGAAGATTCAGTTCCATAGCTCAGACTCTATAGTTCAGAAGACATTTTAAAACCTACTGCTTAGGCACTCTGGATTTCAACCAATCACTCAAATGTTCTAAGTTTTATTCCCATGTAGTAAATAAAGATATTAAGGGAAGTGAAATTTAAATAAAAAATTACATATTGTGTCAGCATATGCATGCAAATGTTTGTTTCCACTTATAGTATCACTGCTATTGTCATTATTATTGTTGTTATTATTATAAATGCATTTTTATCAAGTGTGATTTAATATCAGCAATATGGCTTCAATTCTCTCTCCTCCTTTTATCTCTCCTCATCTCTCTCCCACTTCCTCTTTTTATATGGGTTCTCATATAACCCAGACTGTCCATGAACTTGTTAAATGCCCAAGACAGGCCTTGACCTCCTGATCTTCTGGCTTTTATCTCCCAGTTGTTGGGATTACAGATGTGCACCACCATTTCCAGCTACAATTCTTTACAGTCTATTTTTTTTTAAGTTTGAAGTGCATTCATGCTTTGAGTTATTCTGACTCATTTAAAGTGAAAAATGACAAAGTCTACATGGAACATAAAGCAGGCCTCCATAAGACCATCAGAACAAAATAACAAAAGCCTAGACTCTGCAGGTCCCATGATAGCTATGAATGCAGCCCTGCATTTCTATAGCTGACAGTAGTGGGGGGAAGAGGAGCTGGAGATTCCTGGGAGAGTGATTGTAAAGCATTGTGTAAGCTAAAATTAAATAGCTTTTCTCTTGACATGCTGCATTCCTTTTTTTTTAGCTTAAAACTGAATTTATTTTTTCTTATGCCTTTATTTTTCTGTGTCAGAGAGTACTAAGAACGTAAACCAGACCTTCTGCTCTAGAATTCAAGGTTTTGGCCAGGCCTTTGTTCTAACCTGTATCCTTCTCTCAAATTCTTTCAGTGGTGGATCACATTTATTTCTTTATGGCCTACAACGGAGGTCCTCACTTTCTTGTTCTTGTGAGGATGTAGTTGATAGGAACCTCTGAGACCATCACTCGGAAGTGCTCTATCTGGTAGAGCTCAGGAAGTGGTCTGCTACTTCACTGTCTTTCTTACATTCTCACTTGGTTAGGACTTACTCACAGAAATTTCAGTCTTCTAATAATGTATCTTAATTATATCTTTGATCGAATAGCAGGACATTGATAGGTGAGGTTAACCCATCCTAGTCATATTTTTTTTGCCTGCATCCAGGTAAAAGTAATTTTGGTAGCTAACTTAGATTTCTCATGACTATAATTTGGTTTCAGTGATTGACATTGTCTGGACATTTTAATTTCCTTTGTGTAATCAAATTAACCAATTTTATATGTAGGACACCGGAATAAGTCTCATGTAAGACTGTAGAGAGAATGGCAACCTACGAGACTGTCCAGAGCAAACAAAGATGAAAAATTGAAATGGATAAAAAAAAAATGATTGAAGGTCAGCCTGAAAATAGATATAAGGCAAATAATAGTTCATAAACTTAGATAAAGCAAGCATGATATATGCACTTTTAATTCCAGAACCAAAGAATTCATTCTAAGAGGACCTGCATGGGACTTTGGCTTCACCATGAGATCCAATTACTAACTAAAACAAATAAAAACCACATAAAGAATGAGGTTGAATCATTTCCTAGGAAGACTAGCTCTGAGGGCTATGTCACACTGTTCATAAGGAAAATGTAGCCAAGTATCTATTTACTCCATAAAAGAACCAACCAGAGGCTAAAGTAAGAATACCACTTAAGTACAACTTGCAGACACAATAATTTTAATTGAGGTTACTTACAGTTTTATGGGTGAGGATTAGAAATGACACAAAGACAGTTATATTACTTAAAGCACTAACCCCGCCCTCATGAGTGATGGCTCAGGAAACCTGAATACCTAGATCTCAATGCCTCAGGCAGTTACTCAGCTAGAGCGTGTCTCTTTCAGAAATCTCAGGCAGTTAATCCTTGTCCAGACAACTTAATTGGCCTAAGAGTCTTCTAAGCAGTTCAAATGACATAGGAGTCTTTCAGGGTCCTTGGCGTGTCTGACAATATCTCTCAGCATCTCTTACTGAACATATCTGCTTAGGTATTAGGAATGAACTGGTGCTTCATAAAAGCTTTAGAGAGTTCCTGAAACCTTTGAAATGTTTACTCCCCACGTTTAAAGAGGTTTCTGCAAAATGGAATCATTCACCTCCCTTTAAGAACATTCTGTGTCTTGATAAGTTTCCCTACGATAGGAAAAATTTTATCTCAGTGGACATTCTATAGAACCCCAAGCTAGATACTAACTCTTCAAGATGTGTAAAAGATGTATTGATATTTTCTATACACCCAACAAAGAAAGGCAACATCTGTAAGGAAAAAAATATTACTTAAAATAAATATAAATGGAGAAGGCAATTGGATGATCTTTTACATTTTTTGTCATATTATGTAAAGATGTCAAGTGAACATACAAATTCAAACTATGCCATATCTCTGAGGCCCCCAAAACAGATACAGCAGAGGTCTGCCTGGTCTAGCCTCAGTGGGAGAAGACTAGCGTAACCTTTAGGAAACTTGAGGACCAGGGGGTGTGGAGGCCTAGCTGGTGAGGATGGGGCATTGTCTTGGAGATAGGAAGGGGGAGAAATGGTATGAGGAACTGTGGGAGGGCAGTGGACCTGGAGAGGGAAACAACTGGACTATAAAAAAATAAAAGAATTAAAAATAATTTTTAAAAAGTAAAAAGAAAAAACCAATGCCATGTCTATTTAAATTGTTTCAACATTCATCAAACCATAGAGAATTACTGAAAAGAAATTTTAAGCTTGGGAATGTTTGGAAAAAAAAAGACAAAACAAGCCTATTTAACTATATGTATGTAAATATTCTGTATGAAACCAAAGCTCATGTTGAATAAACCTTTGCTGAAAATTCTTAGAAAGAATTTTCATAGCATGACATAAAATCATCATATAGAACATAAAGATATTGCCTTTTTAGAGTTAGCAATAATACCTTGCATAACTAAATGAAGCATATTTTCTGAATATTTATCATAAGTCTAGTGCTTTATACCATGTACTACCTTTTGAATATTTTAGATATTTGCATCCCAGTTCTATGAATGATGCAACTGACTAGGAGAAGATAAGTGACCAAGTGAGCAAAAGAAAATCTTCTGTAGCTACTGAGAAGATATTAGAAGGAGACGTGAAGTCTCAGGCTATTGGTTCCTGTTATTGTCTGTCCCAATTAAATGAGATGTTAAGAGAATGTGTACATGTGTAGAGTGTGGAACTTAGTCTTTTAAATAGTTAGTGTAATAAAAATTAATAAATTTATCAATTAATTTGCCAGTCTTAAAATATTATAAAATAATTTAAAAAGAAGATAAAATTTTAGTACTTTATAATTTTTAATGTAATTTGAATTTATGTTTTAAATGATAACATAATTTTAAAATGAGATTCTACTTTTATTAAATCTATATAACTTTTCTTTCTTAATATTAATTAATATATTTCTCACCCTGTTTCATTCTCCAGTAACACTGAGCTCAACATCTTGAAACATCTAATTATCTTACTATATATATATTTTGAAAATACCAGCAAAATATAAACTAAGAGGAATTCTGAGGTCCAGCATACTCCTTTCTTTTGTCCAATTTTCTTTGACTACCAAAGAGCTGAAATATAATTAAAATAAAAAAATATATTGGATCTGGAAACATAGCTTAGGTGAGTTTGATCCTTATCACTGTACAAATTTGCTGTGGTGGTGGATACCTACAATTCCAGATCATGAGAGGTAGAAGGAGGAGGATCACATGTCAGAATATCTCCTATTACATATGTAGTTCTGAGCTAGACTGGACTATATGATACTATTCCTCAAAATTTTTCTTCTGAAGATAAAGTTTACATGTATAGTGAGCAAAGTAGAATATTCAATAGAATATTCATTAGAATTGTTGATGGTTTCATACATTAAAAGTAGAAGAATAAAGACACTGTTTTGAGCACATTTTATTTATTAACAAGGTGTTTCCAGCAAAAGCTGGAGGAGAATAGAAAACAATTTAGATTGGAATGCAATGTGGATTTGTCTTTGAAAAAAAATTTCAAGGGCAGAGGAACAAGGGATTTATTGTCGAGTCTATCAGCCATTTGAGGAGAGTAGTTTTTTTCATGAAGTTTATTCTCTGGTGTTCTCTAGATCCTAGAGAAAGTGTTCTCCAGACTGGGCATCACAGAATAAAATCATACCATGGTATTTGAACACTGAAAAAAGAATACTAATACATATACTGAAATACTAAGGTCAAAACATTTCAGTTGGATGAGGATTCCAATTTTAGTATTATTTCCTCATTTAAAGGTTGCTTCTGTATTGGGATCTATTAATGGCAGCATGTAAATATTGGCATACAAACATTACAGGCATCAGATTAATATTAATATAATACTTGTGAGTATGTTGACATAAAAGTACGTTTAATATACAAAAATCTTCAAGCATAATCCCAACTGTATTTCATGTGTATAATACCTTTCCAAGCATGAAAATATAAACAGCTATAGAAAAATATAGGAAGAAATTACTTTTAGAAATGTATACTTGTTATATTTGAGTATTAAATCCCTTACTATTTTGGGTACTTCTATTTTCTGAAAATTATAGCCATGCATTTTACATTTTAAAATGAAGAAAATTAAATTCCTGTTGTTCATTATAAATTTAAATATAAAGCATGAGTGAGTAGCTTTGACAGATATGTTAATGGGCTGATTATTTTCTTGTAGTACACTGAATCACAAGGCTGAGGAGATGAAATAGGTGTCTGGGTACAATGATTCTAAAGGTTTAAATGTCAACTTACATCACATGCAACTAGTTAAAGTACATTTACTGATTGCATATTTATTAATACAAAAAATCTTATACACTTAAAATGATATTTAAACATTCTAATATTTGGTTATAAATATAAGAAAAACTATGAGCCATAAAAGAAAAGTTACTATACATAATAGTTTTTTAAATATTTTATAAAATCTAGATGTGATTTAGGAGCAACTGTTAATAGAAGATACTGTGTAAGGTTTTTTTTTTTTGTTTTTTTGTTTTTTTTTTGGTTTTGGTTTTTTGTTTTTGTTTTTTTTTTTTTTTTTGGTTTTTCGAGACAGGGTTTCTCTGTATAGCCCGGGCTGTCCTGGAACTCACTCTGTAGACTAGGCTGGCCTTGAACTCAGAAATCCGCCTGCCTCTGCCTCCCAAGTGCTGGGATTAAAGGCGTGCACCAACTGTGTGAGATCTTATACAAACTTTTTGTCTCCTCTTAACCAGGGTTTGTGTAAATTGGAGCTACCTCACTGAGATAATGAGTTCATGTTGTAACAGTATCTCTAAGTACTATAGTAGCAGACTGAATAGACTATCACAATACAATGTGAGTTTCAGCAATTGGCCCCAACAAACCTACTAACTTTGAGTTTAGTTAACTTCATTGAAAAGATATTGCAGTGGTTATGCATATAGATAATTAAATATATACTTAGAGAAAATATGAAAGTCAAGGATTTATTTTACTACAGATCTGTAGATTCTGCTTCTATTCTTGCTAAACACAAGAGGGCTCCCAATTTTCTGAAGTTCTTAGTGAAACTACTCAGCACAACAGCACGTGCTAATTTTCTTAGCTGGACTGACACCTTTCATGTGCATCTCAAGAAAAATGTAGTAATCTGGTCATTCTTTCCTCCTTTCTCCTAGGTGAGAATGCATGGATACAGGAACACAAGGGTACTTATGGATTTCTCAATTGTTATTTGACAAGCACAAAGTTTCATATAAGATATTACATCAGTGATGGTCCTTTTAGCTTGGTGAAATCATTAGCAGGAAAAGCTACTGAGCCTGACAAACTGAGTTTTACCTCTGTAACCCATATTCTTTGAAAGATAAGACTAATTTCCAGAAATTTTCCTCTGCCCTGACCATCACATGCACATGTGCCCAAGAATACATAAACTCACAAAAAGTAAACGACCCAAAAAAGTTCCTTTCTTGTATTAAGTGAGTGTATTTTTCCCAGACTGTCCACATAATGGTTAGTCTAAAGCAGCCTTTTCGAAGTAAAACTATGAGTGCATTATAAACAGCATTTAATTTCTTTCAGGAGAATAACTATTCAAAATGGTAATTATTCAACACTGAAAAACACAACGACCATGAAACAGGTCTCAATCTTTTGATATTAAATGGATGGACAGGATGAAAATAGTATCAGAAGTAATGAAAGACTTTCATAGTTACACATGATTTTCTTATCAAAATTCCACAAAGGATTAGAGATCAAAATAACAAATTATAAACAGCTAACTTGGGGAGCATGAAAGGAGTTATTACTGTATCTACCGTAATCGTAAGTTAAATTCATCCATGGAGCCCTGCACACTATTTATTCTCTGAACTTTATACAGCATCAGGATTGGCAAAATGTAAGATTGGAACATTTTTTTATCATTGTTAAAAATTCCTCTAAAAGTCTCAATTTTCTTGTTGCTTTTTTTTTTTAGTAAAAATGAATCTATTCTATTCATTTAATTCTAAAGTTTATCCCAACAAAATATACCCACTGTGCTTGAAACAAAATCCCTTATTCTGTCATCAAATATGCAAGGGTTTATTTCCATTTACTATGGTACTTCCAATTCAATAAAATGTTCTTTTAATAGTGAAAGTCAAATAAATTCCAATGCCTACTTACTTATCTTTTTAAACTCAGAGTTTCTCAAAATTTGAACTGCGCATAATCTGTAGAAAGTTTAAACTGCACAGACTTAGGAATCACTGTCCTTACCATCTTGAGAATCACTAAGTGCTCTGAGACTCTGAGTTAGAGGTAAGAACAATTCCCTTTGGCTATGGGAAAATGAATGATTAAAATAAAGTGTAACTTAAAGGAAACCATGTCTACTGAATCCTTGAATTTCTTTGAGACAACTATATGTTGTATACGTAGAAAATAGAAATCTTAAAAATCGTAAGGTGTAAAATTTGAAGGGTGATAAGGATCAGTTTTCTCTTTTGTAAAATAAGATGATCTAATAAAATATTTTGCAACTCACTCCACCTTGAATATTTTTATATAACAATCAATAGATGATATTATTTCTCCAGAGAAATCATCTTCAAAATGTGCTCTCAAGTCATTGCGTAGAAGTGAAAGATGTTAACGAATAGGCCAGACTGGAGTTCTCATAAATGAACTGATAGAGTCTTTACTTAACATATTTGTGTGCACTATTTTAAAAGAACATACTTGTATGCACACTTGTATGTTTCTGTGTGTGCATTTCTATGCCTACACAGTCTATGGCTTAGAAAAATCATTAAGTTCTTAGCCATTCAGTGACAGGAATGAGATATGCATTCAGTAGCAACTCTCTTTCAGATACTGAATTTAAATTATTTCCTTGGTTATTGATCTGAGGATTTGGGCACTGATGAATAATATGATGATCAATAATGATGATTGTTCTGGTCAGTCACTTAAGATATTGCATATTTTATCATAAAAACCTTTGTTTTGGGAATATTTGCTCAACTAAGTTAATGTAATTATTCTAAACACATGTAAGTTTGACCCGGCTGAATGATGCTCGCAGGTTAGGAGGAGTACACACGCTTTGACAGAGTAGGCTTGTTGGGCCATTATACCTTAAGCTAAGGAGAACCTCTACGTGTGTAGCTGTTGGTCTAAACCTATAATGTATTATCTATATAATCTATGTTACCATGAGAATTAATGTTTGGGTTAAAAGAACTAAGTCAGGAACAGGGAAATAAGAAAGAGGCCTTGCAGCTGGTTCTAAAACAGCTATCCTGACCATAAGAGGAAAAAGAGGGACAAACAACAAAGCTTGTCTTGAAAAACTGTGTGACCATTCTAAACCCTCCCTCAAGAAGCATGTGTAAAGAAGCCTGTTGTCCTTTATTCTCGTAAACATACCAAGTATGTGGCTAGTTGCACCGTTACACATATTCTTATGTCTTGTTCATCTAATTGTAACAGACTGACTGAATTGTAGGTAAAAGTAGATTCTAAGAAATTCCCTGCTTATTCCAGGAAGAAGACTACCAAAGTTGAGGAGAAGAAAAGGTGAGATGCAAGCCATAAACTTAGAAGAATAGATAACAGAAACAGACCTGACATAGTCATTCAACTTCCCTTGCTCTGCCATTCCTCATGGAAGCTGAATTGTAGTTTTTCTTCTCATTGGTGAAATAAACCTTAACTTATTCTTCTTGCTCCCAGCTCCCAGGAGAGAATTGTTCTATACTGAGAACACAAGAGCCAAAATGAGACTGCTCCTGAGGTTGGGGGTTTTGGAAAGGGGAAGAGGAGCAGAGGCATTAGTCTCCTTCATACCATAGACCAGCATTTTCCAACAAGATGCTCTTCATTCCTAGGAATGCTCTGTAAACATTAATGCACACAATATTAAGAACACACTGAACATTGAACTCTGGCTAGTGAGACTGAAACTCTAAGTCTATAAATCATAGATACTACAAAGGGCAATTAAAGGCACTTTTGAACTCAATAAACTGGTTGTATTTTCTCCCTATTAGTAGCTGTTAAATAACAGTGGATAACTAATTAAAAGAGCTGTTTTAGAGGCAATTCAAAAACCAAATAAATATTTTATAAGATGACCAAATTATTCTTTGTAGGTAAAGTGCTGAAGTTCCTTTTCTCAACCTATGAGTAGAAACAGACATGAGGTTAGAAAGGTCCCTACAAACTCCAACTCTGCAGCAGGCTAGCCAAGTGTCATATCTGACACACTGCTTCATTGACATCTGCTACCCTCAGCTACCATAAAGTGAGGATAATGATTCCTGCCTCAGAGTTCTGCTGCACAAAATTAAGAGAATAACATTTGTGAAATTCTGACCATATTGCCTGGACATGATATTGATCTTTAATAAATGCTATTTTGCTTCACTAATATTAAACATAATTGAGGCCATGTGTAATTAATCATTTGAAACGAGCAGTAAAGTGGTTTTTCATACTAAGCCTACTTGTTGGTTTATTCTGAAGGAAGATGAAAAAGATGCTGGTAAGTTAGTGTTTTATTGCTTCAAAGATGGTTTCTAATTTAGTGGCTTGTTGTTATTGGCTAGGTTACCACAAGTGTGGGGGAGGCATGAGAATAAATGATGCTTAATGTTCTAGCTTAATATTAATCTTACAAACATAGTCATTGTAGAAGAATGTTGCCATCAACTTCACAGGTACACTGATATGAACTTGCAAAAGACCTTTCCAAGTGCGGAAGGAGACAGACACTAATTGCTTCCATGATTTGACTTCATCATTATAGCAACATAAGAACCAGAAACAAACAGTTTCTGAGTGATCTCTATAATTCTTCTTGGGAGGACAGTCCTATTAATCTTTATTTACATAAAGTCTGTATACATAATTTGACAAACTTTTCATCAAATAAAGACTCTACTTTCTACTAGAAAACACAGTTAACTAAACACACCCTTATACCTGCTAACGTGATATTGGATGCCGATTTCCAGGTTGTGGCTAGTTATCAGTTTTTCTTGATACTAAATTCAATTCAGCAGTTTGGATCCTAAATATACTTAAACATTTCTTCCAAAGGTTATCTAGAAAAGATATTCCTGGGTTATGCAAAGACTTAATCACAATTGGAAAACAGTTATGTAAAGTATAAGTTTGTATAAATGGAGTTACATTTTCCTTAGAAATGGTCATTTTTTTTCCTACAGGTTGAGTAACTTTCTTTATGCCTATCTTTGAAGCCTGAGTGTAACAAACAGATTTGTTCAACAGATCTCAAGTGACACACAGATAATTTTGTAGGACACCAAAAGAATATATTTATGGTATGTTTTTTCATAAAGTTAAAAGAGTTCTGAACTCATTTTACTACCATAAATATATTGGTAACTAGTACCCTGTCCCCAGGTTTAGGCTCCAGTGGCATTTGGTGAGATGTCTATAATCAGAGAGTTCCAATTTATTTCAAAATCCAAGAGGCCCCTAAGTGTGTAACTGTTTTGTAACTTACATCCATTTCCAACCTGCATTTTATGTAAACAGCTTAGGCATCTCCTGGAATGGAGGATCTCTGCCTGTGACCCTGATGACCTCTGAAACTGTTTCTTGCAAACCTCTTGCTTGTTCTGAAAGCATTGAGTATAATTACTCTTGCAAATCAATGTTTCCACTCGCTCAACAGAATGACAGAATAACTTGTTAAATAGCATGCCTGATTTACATATCCAAGAGTCAACAGAGGCTTTGTGTACTATTTGATTATATCTTTTAGGTAAAAAAAAATGCAATTTATTGACTGGCTGCCAAAGCCTAAAATAAAAGAGATAATTAAGACCATGCTGTTGTCAAAATTTTATAGCAAAATATGCTCTACTTTCAGAGACAACATGCTGCCTTATCTGGAGCTGCTTTACTTATAATCATAATACTAGTGTGTATAGGAAAAGCAATATTTTAAAATGAGCCATTTGGAAATAGACTTCATATTAATAGTTTCTCTTTTAACAAAATATTTAAAAAGCACAACATACACACAGAAACAAATGCCCATATATGCCCTTTATGTTTTATATAATCAAGAGGTATTTTTATTTACTTTTCAATATATTTTACATACCTTCTCAGGATTCAGGCCATAATTATTTTGAGGAGATATGAAACTATAATATTTTATAAGAAACTATGAAAAAATAGGAAGGATGCTAAATTTATATATACTTATGTTCTTCCTGGATATATGTTACTACATTTTTATTAAAGAAAGTTTAATCTACCTTTCCAAAGACATGAATTCTAAAATATAGATACAAACATTTTGACACAACATCTTTCCAACCACAGCTGGCCTCACACTGGCTGGATAGTTAATGTTGACTTTGAGCTTTTGCAACCCTTCCTTTTAGCACGAGTCCTGGGGATACAGGTGTGTGTCACTGCACCTGGCATTAGCTCAATTTTTAAATTTTTTAAATTGGATATTTTATATATTTACATTTCAAGTGCTATTCCCTTTCTCAGTTTCCCATCTGTAAACCCCCTGTCCAATCCCCCTTATCCTGCTTCTATGAGGGTGATAACCCATCCACCTACCCACTCTCACCTTGCCATAGCATTTTCCTATACTGGGGCATCAAGCCTTCACAGGACCAAGGGCCTCCCCTCCCATTGAAGCCAGATAAGGCCCATTCAGCTCCTTCAGTCCTTTCTCTAACTTCTCCACTGGGGTCCTAGGTTGGCTGCCAGCATCTGTATCTGTTGGTCAGGATCTGCGAAAGCCTCTTAGGAGACAGCTCTATCAGGATTCTGCCAGCAAGCAGTTCTTGGCATCAGCAATAGTGTCAGGGTTTAGTGTCTGCTTGTGGGATGGATTCCCAGGTGGGGCCATCTCTGGATGGCCTTTCTTTCCGTCTCTGCTCCACTCTTTGTCTCTGTATTTCATTTAGACAGGAACAATTCTGGGTTAAAATTTTGGAGATGAGTGGGTGGTCCTCATCCCTCAACCGGGGGGCCATGCCTAACCTTTGGATATGGTTTTGACAGGTAATCCTTCACTTTTGTGGGTCATTTCAGCTAATGTCATCTCCGTGGGGTCCTGGGATGCTTTTGCTTTCCTGGCATCTGAAACTTTCTGGTTGCTAGCCCTAGTTTCCCATCCCCCATTGCTAAAACCTCTGTTCAATTTTTTGACCCTCTGTACATCTCCATTTCCTCCCATGCCTGATTCTTTCCCTCTTTTCCCCACTCTTCTCTTCCTCCCAAGTTACTCCCACCCTCTACTTCCCTTGATTATTTTGTTTCCCCTTCTTAGTATGACTGAAGCATCTGCTCTTTGTTCTTCCTTCCTCTTGAGCTTCATGTGGTCTGTGAGTTGTATCATGGATATTCCATGCTTTCTGCCTAATATCTACTTCTCAGTGAGTACATACAATGTGTGTTCTTTGGTGACTGAGTTACCTCACTGAGGATGATATTTTCTAGTTTCATCCCTTTGCCTGGGAATTTCATGAAGTCATTGTTTTTAGTAGCTGAGTAATATTCTATTGTGTTAATGTACCACATTTTCTGTATCCATTTCTCTGTTGAGGGACATCTGGGTTGTTTCCAGTTTCTGGCTACTACAAATGTGGCTGCTTTTTTATCTCAGCTGTTTGGAGGGAAAGAAAGTGTTTCACAAGCAATGGCAGCTTTTACAGAGTAAAGCAATCACAGTTCAGAGAACAATAAAACTTGTTCCAAACAAGGACATCAATAAACTTTTGACAACACTCAACCTATAGATGTTCTTTAATAATGAACTAGTTGTAAATAATAAATTTATATCTTTCAAATTTAGGTCTCTCTTGAAATTTGTAGAAATTTTATTTTACTTTATTTGATCTATTCTTTGAGTATATCATGCACATCAATCTATAATACATTCTGAATATATTCACCTACCCAAAGTCCCATTTCACATGTCTCTTATGTCTGCTCTCCCAAAGCACCCAATCATATCTTTGTGGGTTTGTGTGTGTGTGTGTGTGTGTGTGTGTGTGTGTGTGTGTGTGTCTGAGGGAGTTTAACTGGATCTTTCTGTACGGGCATGAATGTGGAGCAATCCAATAAAAATGGATAACTCATCAGAATCTAAATTTCTGAAAACACGTACCCCCTTCATTCAGTGGTCATCAGTATCTCCAAATATCCCAGATTCCAAGGAAAAGTTATATTTACTAGCCATGTCTTTGAATAAGAATCATGAGAATGTTCAGAGACTGGAGGAAACTGAGGTAATTTTTCAGTGTAAGGTCTTGTAGAGGCCATCTCTCATTGCTAGGACACAAACACTTTCTTGCAGTTTGTGTGACCATAACTCGGAAGTCAAAGCCTTCGAGCACCAGCAGCTAATCATTCGAGCTCTAGAGACTGGAGAAAGAAGCAAAGTACCATTTACCTCTGAATGAGAAAAAAAAAGTACCTCTTATCTCATGGTTTATACCCAAAGTCCATTCTGCAAGAAAACAATGGAAACTTCTTTGGCTATGGTAGACAGTTTTGTTGAATATATAAAGTTGTGTTGGTAACTATGACCTCATAGAATTTGAAACATACATCAACATAAGTCCTTCAATCTATTAACATTTATGTTGAAGAATAAGTTGCTATTCTGATGACCTGCCTTCATATGTGACTTTATGTTTCTCTCTGAAATTTTAAATACACTTTTATATAGTTTGCTCTTTTAAATATAAACTTTGAGCAGATCTTTTTGGCCTTCTTTATTCAGTGTTGTTTATGAAGCTTGTACTTAGATGGCAATCTCTCTCCCCAGATTAGAGTAACTCTCTGCAATGGTTTTGCTTAGAATATTTTCCATATCTTTCATGCCCATCTATTTCAAATTCTGTTTTTCATTATTTACCAAAGATTTCATATTTTTCATTTCACTTTTCATTAACTGACCTTCTTGTTTCACTAAATATTTTTATCTCTGTCTTCAAGACCTCTGCACATCCTAGATAAAATACTTCCACGGAGCTTTTAATTTAAATCGATGATTGATAATTTTTATATTCCCAGCATAAATTTTTCTTCAGTGTTTCTGTCTCTTTATTAAATTTTTCTTCTTTTAAACATTTTATTAGTTCTTTAGTAATTTTTATGTGGTTTGATCATACGTTATCCCATTCATAAATTTAATAAATCCACTTCCCATGACCATCGACCCAAATTTGTGTCTCTTTCTCTTTTTTAATATTTAAACTTAGCCATGAATCTAAAAATGGAATATCTGGCTTCTTAACAGCATAGTTATTAGTGGCTATGCTCTTGAGAGAACTGACTCCCCCTTCTCTGCAGCTACCAATTGCTAATATGCCCTTCCCTAGAGGTTGAATATCTTGCCAAACTCCATTCTCTATGCTGGGGTCCAGTCGTCCTGGTCTTGAATAAGTCCTTTTGTATGCTGTCACAATGGCTGAGTTCATTCATTCATCTGCCTTGCTATTTCTCAAAGACACCCTTCCTTTGTAGTCATGCTACTATTCTTATACCCTTTCCTTGTCCTCTTTTCCAACAATATCTGAGCCTTTTTAAAAGAACAGGTGTGATATATGTGCTCCATTATATTCAGCTTTTTTCTTGACAGTCTCTTGGATTTCATTTGGTAGTCTGTTTATGTTCTCTTTGATTTATTTGAACATGTTTATGAACACTCTTTTAAATTATTTGGAATTTCATATGTCACTTTAATTTTGGGCCATTACTATGGGATTCATAAGTTTTATAGAAGATATGTTTTCATTTTTATGTTGCTTATTGTTCTGCATTGCAGTTGAACATCTGAAGTTAGGTCATATGTGTGTGAGTGATAGATATTTATCTGTCTATCTGTCTATCAAGAGAAAAAGATTATATTTGGACTTATTTTATTTTTCAATATCAGTATTGACAATGCTCTTGAGAATCTAGGCTATAGGAGAGATGAGGAGTCATTTTCTTTCCATAGACTAGTGGTAAGCCAATGATCTTTATCACCAGTACTTCTGAGAAAATAATATTGTCTTTAAAACAGTCAGTAGTCATGGTTAGACACTCTATGACAGTAGAGCAAGTGTTAACTAACAAAGCAATAATCTCTTCAAAACCTGTCTTTTTTAGGGGTAAAGGAACACAGATAGTACTGTGTGCACGGTTCTATTAGTCCCTATAAGAAGGAGTGAACAGGGAAAATGAAAGGAAAAAGTGGTAAAGTATGAATATTAAATTAGACTGAATTACTTGAGAGGAAAGAGAAAAGGAGACAAAATATAGAATAATATAAAAGATGCATAAAGAGAATAGTAGGGGCAAAAGGAGGACAGAAGAAATTTTTGATAAAGATCTTTACAAGGTGAGTGATAATAACTGGAAATCAAGTCATGCCAAGCAGTAACATCTCAGGAAGTTGAGCCACAAATAACAAGCAAACCAGGATTGTCTCTGTAACAAAGATGATGAAAATAGGAAAAGGAAAGGGTGAGTGGGACAAAGGGAAATTCCTGCGATATCAAGAGGGCCTGAGTGGAAATGCAAGTTTGACAACTACTATTAAATAAAGGAAGAAGTGAAATAGATGGGAAAGATAGTGTTGTGGGGATATAGATTTGGGAACTGTTTGGCTTTATTGTTAGATTCAGTTGGAGTCTTTCTTTCCCAGCTCCCAGAAACCTGACTAACTGCAGAGGACTCTGTGTGACATGTGGTCATGTTCTCTCCTTTATATATTCCTGCATTGGTTGAATTAGAAATGCTGATATTTTCCACAAGTATTTAAGCCAGCTCTCAACTACTGATCAAAATGCTGTGGGTTACAATTGTGAAGTTGTTCTGGGTCTTGTGTAGCATTCAGTAGTGTCTCATATGGTGCTTGAAGTCTGGGTGAATCTTCCCATGTAGAATTTGTTTCCCATCATGTTTTCAGCTTAGTGGACACAGCATGGTTCTACTCAAAGTTTCTTTTTACACAGCAATATTCTGATACAAGGTTTCAGCATGGCATCCAGAGTTACTTTTTCTGAAAATAAACAAAGAAATTCAAGATTTATTACTGTATTGAAGAATAAATTTCTAGCATACTGTTGTATCACAGTTTCCTTTGAGATTAACATCTCCCATGTTTAGAGGGGTGATCATTAAGGAACAGGATATTGCCAAGTCTGGCATGGCTGTGTAAAGTGAGAAGTAACACAGTTTCTGCCCCTGGAACATTCCCAGGTCATTGATTCCCACAGTTCCCACTTGTGCTGATGGTCACTGTTGGCCTGAAATGGATCTCCTGTCTCTTCTATTTTATTTCAATCTCTTTGAGAAATATACTTCCCCATTACTGATTAGCTAATCAGTCCATTGTAAATGAGACCAATGTGGTTCTCAGGAATGAGAAATGGAGGCAGTCATGAAGCTGTGAAGGACAAGCTTTCCACTTGGCCTTTAGGGCCACAGGAAAGATTCTAGACAACATAACCACAGAGGCCATAAAAGTCTACATGGTCCTTTGTACAAATTGCTCATTGTGAGTCTTGGCCTTGAATTTGTAATTCACAAGAGCTGTGCTCAGCTACCCAAGAAGAACTGGTTATATAAAATCTCTAAGGAAATGTGCTTTACCTTGGTGTTTAGTTTTTCTTTTACAGAAGCAGGGATCAGGAATAATGATTCAGGATTCATAAAATTTAAGTAAATTTAAGGATTTCTAAAAAAATTAACAATGACCATAGCATTGTAGATGTACCTTTAGTAAATAAATGACTCAGTTCTGTGGAGGTTGGATCTGGAATTGGGGGTTATTGGAAGGGTATCCAGAAAGTGGAGTATCATTTGAGATATATACAGAGACCCAGTGAAGGACATTACTGGAAGAAGAATCTGCTGAAAATTCAGAAGGGAAACGAAGGTGATCACTGCAGGAATCTGCCACGTCAAGAAAGGTAAATCATGTTAATGAAAATGGTGCAAGCAATAAGTCAGCCTGAACTCAACTCTGTTTTTGTTTTGTTGTTTGCTGCTCACATGTGTTATTTATCTGCTTTTGTTTCATTGTTTGAATGCTGTCTTTTATGTTCAAAATAAAAAGGAACATTTATCCGAAATTAGAATCTAAAATACAACCAAAGGTTGATGACAATTTGTCAGAGCCAGATTGTGCTGACCTAGAGGAAGAGGCAGCCTAACAATACGACCCTAAATGACCCTCTTCCCGAAGATCCCCTCTCTACACGCCTCCACCTCCAAGTGCTCCCCCAATGGAGATGGTGGTTATAGATCCCAGATGGGAGTTACAGGAAAAAATATCTGTTCTTAACAACAAATAGAGTTAGAAAAAGAGTATCAAGACTTAATTAATCAGATACAAAAATTAAAGACAGGGAAGATGTCTAAAGAGGTAAACTGCGAAAATCCCCCTGCTCCTTGCATTCCTCAACCAGGAGTCCAAAGGCAGTCCCTGTCCCCTAGCTTAAGATTAGCCACAGATCACCCAGAGAAGGGAGATGCTGAGACTTTCCTCTATATCAGAGACCAGAAACAATCAACGGGTTGCTAGGGGACTTCACACAGGGTTTAATTTTCAAATTATTAAGGAATTAAAAAATGTAGTATCACAATATGGTGCCACTGCTCCCTTTACTCTTGCAATTTTAGAGTCTGACACAGAGGAGTGGCTGACTCCTAGTGATTGGAATACTTTAGTGAGAGCAGTTCCTAGCAGTGGAGACTATCTTATTTGGAAATCAGAGTATCATGAGAATTGTAAAGAACAGCTAGGAGAACACATTCAGGCAGGCAATGGTTGGTCCTTTGATGCCTTAGTAAGAGAAGGGCAATTTGCTTCTAGTGATAACCAGATGCAATATGACCCAGGCTTATTCACTCAAATTCAAAATGCAGGCATGAAGGCTTGGCATAAACTCCCAGCAAAAGGGGACCCTGGTGCATCCTTAACAGCAGTCAGACAAGGACCTGATGAACAATTTTCTGATTTTGTTCATCAATTAATGACAACAGCAGGAAGGATTTTTTTGGTAATGCAGAGGCAGGTGTAGATTATGTGAAACAACTTGCATATGAAAATGCCAATTCTGCCTGCAACGTTGCCATTAGACCTGACAGGAAAAAGACAGACCTTACAGAGTATATCAAACTCTGTTCTGACATAGGGCCCTCCTACCAACAGGGCTTAGCTATGGCAGCTGCCATGCAAGGACAATCAGTAAAAGATTCTTTGGCTAGTAGAAATCAAAAGGCCTGTTTTAAATGTGGCAAGCTTAGACATTTTGGAAGAGATTGTGAGGCAGAAAATGAGTTAACCCAGAGACAGCCCAGAAAACAGCCTGGTCTCTTCCCACTTTGCAAACATGGAAGGCATTGGGCTAGTGAATGTAGGTCCAAAAGAGATGCACAAGGAAACACTCTTTCCCATAATCAGAAAAATGGGAACAGGGGCCAGCTCCAGGCCCCGAACCAACACAAGCCAAAATAGGCTTATGGAGCAGTCAGATTTATACCAGCAAACAACAATCCCTTTCAGAACTTAGTCGAGCAACACCAGGAAGCACAGGACTAGACCTCAGTTCTGCCACTCACATAGTATTAACCCCAGAAATGGGACCTCAGGCCTTACCCACTGGAGTGTTTGGACTACTCTACCCAAATGTGTTTGGCCTGATAGTGGGAAGAAGCAGTGCTACTATGCAGCAACTACAAATTTTTCCCGGAGTTATAGACAATGATTATCAAGGTGAGATTAAGGTAATGGCCCAGGAAATTTAGAATATAGTCACCATTCCTCCAGGAAATAGGATAGCTCAACTATTGTTACTTCCATTGTACCTACTAATCACAAATATAAGGCTTTGGTTCCTCTGATGCATATTGGGTACAGCCTATAGTTAAACAAAAGCTATGATGACACTATGGCTGGATGGGAAGGCATTCCAAGGCTTGGTTGACACAGGAGCTGATGTGACTATCCTAAAACAAAGCTATTGGCCTGACACCTGGCCTCTGATCCCAACCTTAACCAATCTAAGGGGTATTAGCCAAAGTCAAAATCCACTACAAAGCTCTAAGGTGCTGACATGGAAAGATAAAGAAGGAGATACAGGGTGTATATAACCCAAAGTCTTCCTGGGCATCCCCATTAATCTCTAGGACAGAGATCTGTTATCTCAGTTTAGATTGATTATGTGCAGCCCTAATGAAGTAATCATGGCTCAAATGGTAAACTCTAGATTTTCCCCAGGGAAAGGATTAGAAAAAAGTGAAGAAGAGATTACTCATCCTGTTGAGGTCCATGGTAATGGATGTTACTCATTATAATGAATTTGGCAATCAAAAATATATACATGTATGTGTAGATACATACAATGGTTTTATTTATGCAACATTACAATTTGGAGAAACAAGCAAGCATGTGATCACTCATATGCTTGCTACAATTGCTGTATTGTGTGTGCCTAAACAGATAAAGACTGACTGTGGCCTATGTTATACAAGCTCCAGTTTCCACCAATTCTGTGAAAAATTGGGAATACTACATAAAATGGTTATTCCATATAATCCACAGGGCCAAGTTATGGTAGAAAGGGTACACTGAACCATTAAATGTCAATTTGAAAAAATTAAAAAGGGGGAATGGTACCCTACCAAGGGATCCCCCAGAAATATCCTTCATCATAGGCTCTTTATTTTAAATTTTTTAACTTTGGATTCTGAAGGAAAATCTGCTACAGATAGATTCTGGCATCCTAATACCAAAAAGAATTTTGTAACAGTCCTCTGGTAAGACCCATTAACTGGAACCTGGAATGGGCCATATCCAGTGCTTATCTGGAGAAGAGGTTCTGTCTGCATATATTCCTAAACTGCAGATGCAGCAAGCTGGCTGCCAGAGAGACTGATTAAACAAATAGACAACAATAACAAATCCAGGGAGGAGAAACCCCTTGAGAAGCATATTTTTTCTTTGCAGGAAACATGAAGATGCTTCTCAATTCTTCAAGCTGAAACAGATCAATCAGCAAACCTGACTTGGGAAGTCCTCAATATGGAAGAAGACATCACCACCCATGCCTCCAAGGTGGCTCTACTGGACTCTTTGTTCCCCAACTTATGATTTAGTGGGGAACATTGTTTAAACCCAGGAGAAAACTCACTACCACAGTCACTATAGTTGTCTTTTGGGTTTGAAATTGACTGGAGCAGGAACGGAGATTTCTCTACTTGTTTTGATAAGATCTAAGCTATGATCAGTTATGTATTTCTATATATTTAAATTCTGCTATAACACATTTGTAAACAGAATAGAAGAGGCTTATACTTTTTACTCCTCTGATAGAGGGAGTTATGTGTTGCCCTTAAAAAAGAGTGTTGCTCAATACCAACCAGCCAGAGCTCCCCAGGGTCTAAACCACCAGTCTAGGAGCACATATAGAGAGACACATGACTCCAGCTGTACATGTAGGGGAGGATGGTCTTGTTGGGCATAGGTGGGAGATGAGGTCAATGGTACCTTGAAGGCTGAGCACTGAGTGAGGGGGTAATCTGTGGGTGGGGAGGGTGGTTGGGGGGTAGGTGGGTAAACACCCTCATAGAAGCAGGAGGAAGGGGATGGGATAAAAGGTTCCTGGGAGGTGGGGGGAATGTGGTAAGGGGATAAAATTTGAAATGTAAATATAATATCCAATAAAAGAGGGGAAAAATAGAAAAGCGGTTAGAACCAACCAACATCCTTAATAAAATGTCAGCCCTCTTTAAAAAAAAAACCTATCTTGATACTAAAATTTGTTTTGAGAATTGTATATTGCAGAATGATCAGCCTTGGTGTATCTACTCAACAAGCAAGCTGGGCAGACCTGCTCAAACCTCTGAGGTCTGGGAATTCCATCTGGAGGCAGTGAAGACACAGCATAAGAGGTTTGTCAATTTGCTCTTCCCCCCACTCCTCTTCTAATATCTCAATGCCCTTAATCAGCTTGAAGAAGCTAATGAAGAGTCAGTGCCCCTATTCCCTGGGCTAGGGGACTAAGGTGGTAAATATTGGGCTGTCTTTCTAGGGAAAAGTAGTGGTTTTGTGGGAATAGAGAGGATTAGCTAGGATTTATTGCATAGCCATAACCTATTAGTAGAAATCTGTATAATTAGTATCAAGATGAAGATATAAATTCTTAAACGGCACCAATTTACTTTGATTACAAATTTTATTGGTATGAGCTTCTTATTGATATGAGTGAGATGAATATTGTTACTCTCATAGGCATTGTACCAGTATAACACATTTAGGAATACAAGGCTTAGACCCAGTCCTTCTTTAACTTTTTTAACTGATTTGAGATGGTCAGCCTGTGAGTTAAGGGACTATAGCAAAATCATGGCTTGGAGTTTATTGTTAGGGTGTTTTCTATGTTTTATTTAGAGATAGCTGAATGGAGTTAACAGGCAATAGTCCAGATTACCTTACATGGATAGTTGGTTTTCAAAACCTCAGAAATCCACAGAATTGACATGACAAACATTTCAGTATTAATGTTCATTTTGAGTAGAGACCTGTTTGCTCCTGACAGCTTCATATATTGAATTCTAAGAAGAAATTGAGCATCTTTGGAGTTACTCCAGTTGTGGTAAGACAGCCACTAGACAAGAATTGCCTCTTTCCATCTGCAGACAAATTACTGTCCAGAAAAGGACACACTTGCAGAATAGTCAACTGATTATATCTGCCTAGACAGAGTAATCAGCCCTTAATAACTCTGCAGCACTAAGGTCTGTCAGATGATCCTGGGCCAGAAGACGGAAGAACAGATGCTCCAATGTTATGTAGTAGAGGGAGTGTCCAGGTGTTCAGAGGTCTCTATAAACTGGCTAAGTTTTAGAAGCTATGCTTTGTGCCTCCCACAATTATAGTTAACTCGATCATTCTGGATTTCTGATGGGGTTGAAAACTTATAGCCTCATAGCCAATTCTGGCTATTTACCTTGAGAGAAAAGATTTGAGTGGATGGTCGTCAGCTGACATTCATCCTAAAGCCAAGGAAAAAGCCAGGTTCAGAACTAAGTGTTTTAGTTAGGATAGATGACAGAGGTTCTGGTTAGTCAACAAAATGTTGGACTGGATATGAGGACTATCTTGTACCTCATGGGTACAAATTGGCATAATTATGCTCTAATTGTATTTTGAGAGAAAAGTTTCATTGTAACAGGAAGGGTGATGTGTAGGAGGAGCTAAGGTTGGAGGAGTACTGAGAGGAAGAGAAGGAGTAAGAAGAGGAGGAGGAGAAGGAGAGGAGAAGCTAGGTGATGAAAGAGAGAAAGAGGGGGGAGACAGGGAGGCAGATGTTCATGTATCTTCACCAGTCAAAGATAGTTGATATATCTAGGTTGGTTAGTGTGTTACACCTCTGATTGAGCAATACCAAACTTATAAAGCCTATGATTAACATTTTTTAAAAATGTATAAATGTGCCGGGCGGTGGGGGCGCACGCCTTTAATCCCAGCACTTGGGAGGCAGAGGCAGGCGGATTTCTGAGTTCGAGGCCAGCCTGGTCTACAGAGTGAGCTCCAGGAAAGCCAGGGCTACACAGAGAAACCCTGTCTCGAAAAAACAAACAAACAAACAAACAAAATGTATAAATGCAAAAAGTAAAAGGGGACATGGTATAGGAGTTTTCTAAGGGGGGAATGGGGAAAGGGGATGGCATCTGAAGTGTAAATAAAATATCTAATAAAAAAAAGAAAAAAAAAAGAGTGTTGCTATTATACTGACTATTCAGCCATTGTTAAGTCTCTTGTCTCTTGGATCCATGCTGTTCAACAAACTGATGGCTTTTTTATGACAACAGACAGACACTATTCAAATGAAACCCATACAGGTCCATTATTACAGGCTGGAAGTAGCAACCTCTCTCATCAAGACTAACGAGGATTAACCCCTAACTTACATGCTAAGCTGATGGGCAAGAGAACACTTCAAGACCTTTGCCCCTAAAAAGGGAGGCCTCACCATCCTAAGACAGGAGCTCAACCAATGGCTGTTGAGTATCCAAAGATGAGAAAGGGAGGCTGGGGTCCTTTGTTCTGACCTAAGGCAGGCATAGTTTCTGAAAGTTTTCTCAATCTTCCCTTTTGAAAAAACTTAAAAAGGTGGACCTGTGGGGAGCCAACAGAAGGCTGCTATCATCCTTGCAGCCATCTTGAACCATGTACCCTGACAAGAGACTTGTTTATAACAGCCTACAACAGCTGAGCACACTCTGATAACATCTTATTTTAGATACCCAGGAATTTCTCTTGGGTGTGTGAGACTTAAAGGTGTGTGATTTAAAGGTGTGATTTAGAGATATGACTTAAGGGTGTGACTTAGAAGTGAGACATATAAAAGTCGAGAGGCAGACAGAAGAGATCATTAGGGAGTAGGCACTTGAAACTCTAGACAGGCAACAGGGACTAGACACTTGTACTTGGTAGGCACTTGAGACTTGAGACTTGAGGCAGGAAATGTGGAACTTGGAGGCACTAGGGACTAGGAACTAGGGACTAGAAACTCAAGACTTGGGACTTGGACTAGGAAGAGAGACTGAAGAATAAATGGGATTGAATCACACTCTGTCTGGTCTCCATTCCTCGAGACTGTCCTCACTCTCTCTCTTGCTGAACCCCAACCCGCAGACTGGAGCAGCTTGGGGCAGTGCTGGCTCTAACAATTTAGCCCCCAAGGTTTTTGGCAGTGCGGGTTTCAACATTGATAGAGCAGTCCACAACAATTTGGCCCCCAAGCATGGGACAGAGAAGTCCTTGACATTTTGGAGCCCAACATGGGGCAGCTCGGGCCGGAACACAGCATGCCTCCTGAAAACTGCTTGAACAAAAGAAGTCATAATCTAGCATTTGCCAAGGCATTTGCACTACCAGAACTATCTGTGGATTTTAATTTATACTAGTAACAATTTTGTCTGCACTGGGAAACATTCACAATCATGTAAAAAGAAATGAATTTTGAAGTCCATGGTTTGTATTAATATTATCAAATGTAAATATGATTAATTAACCTTGAGCAAACAGAACATTAATCATTAATTTGATTGTAACTGTTAGAAACTATTTTTATTGAATTAGTGTTAACATTAAATGTGATAAATTCTTCTTCATAGTGCTAATCACTTAAGCTGAATAATTGAGTAAATAGCTTATTTAGGTATGTCACCAATATTAAAAATGTCACTTCTAATCTGATGCCTTCCTGTCAAGCTCATCTTCTGACTTCCCTCCCAGTGTAAGGAACTCTACAGACATTAAGCTACAGGAAGTCATCCTTTCATTTCTTAATGATCTTGGTAGAAGACTCTCATATCTTGCTTCCTTATGTCTGTCCTCCATCATCACTTTATAGGAATTACCGCAGGCTCCACATTATTTCACCCCAGATCCTGGGCTGTCAGTAGCAAACATTTGAAATTATAGGGCTTATTGTATTTTTCCCATCCGTATAGCTAATTGTTCTTTTATATCCAGAGATTACCTTTTTAACATACCCATTTTTCAAATATTTTAGTTTATTCATTAGTTCTTTAACATGGGTGGCATTCATGTGAGTTATGAGATAAACTTCCCTCTATACTTTTATTTATTTATTTATTTTTTGATTTTTCAAGACAGGGTTTCTCTGTGTAGTCCTGGCTGTCCTGGAACTCACTCTGTAGACCAGGCTGGCCTCGAACTCAGAAATCCACCTGGCTCTGCCTCCCAAGTGCTGGGATTAAAGGTATGCACCACCACCGCCTGGCTTCCTCTATACTTTTAAATGCAAGCTTTCTAGAAGGTTTAACATTGAGACTCATGGCAAATCTGAAGTTAATATTCTTGTTAATTAATGTAGTTTACTCACCATTTACATGGTATTTTGTAAAATGTTTATACTTGTTCTGTATTATTTTAATGGCAACTCCTTAAGATTCATATCAATAACCCCTATCATATTTCACTATTTTATTACCAAAGCAATCTTGTAATAAAATAATTCATTTTATTCTTTAAGTGTTAATGTTGCATACCTTTCTTATATTCACATATGATGTATGCATCTAGATCCATTATGATACTTTTGAAATTAAGTTTAATTAAGTTTAATAATCATTAAAGGAATTTAAGAAAAAATGAAGATGTTTACTCATATGTTTTAAACTTGAGATTAGTTTCTTCTTCTGAATATATAATTATTCCATTTATCACTTTCTGTCTGTCTATAAGTATATTTTACATTTTAAACTTCAAATATTTGAAAAGTCTTGAAGCTTTTAATTATTTAAAAACTTTCTAATATTCTTTAATTTTAGACAAATATATGTTTTCATTAAATATGAACCCAGGGATTAACTAATTCTTAATGATTCAAAAATACCTAAAGAGAAAAAAACAAAGCACCAAAGAAAAATGAGTCACATAAAAAACTAATAGCCAGGTGTCATGTTCAAATTGAGCCAAGCTAACAATCAAAACAAATGCTTCAACTCTTTCACAAAGAAGACTTCAGGTTTGATTAAAAGAATAATACTAAATCTAATAATACAATATTTTCATAAAACACATTATTAAAATAAAATACTAATAAGCTAAAGGTAAAAATATTGAGAAAGACATATGCATACTAACATTGTTCATAAGGTATCTAGAGTAGCTGCTTTATTATCAGGCAAAATAGATTTTAGATGAGAATTTTTTAAAAAGCTAAAGGATGATTTCATATATATACAAGGGTAAATTTATTAAGCCAGTGTAATGATAATAAACACATATTTACTAAATAACAGGAGTACAGAATACAAGAACAACTGGCTAATTGTAATACTCTTCTTTCAAGAATTGAGAAAACAATTACACAGAAAATTAGTAAGAAAACAAAGACTTTACATAGCCCTGGAGACCAATGTGCCCTAAATGACAGCTATGGAACACTGCCCACCAAGAGCAGAATGCATATTTTTCTCAAGTGCACATGAAATGTTTACAAAGATTGTCCATATGCTGGGAATAAAGAAAGACTCAATAAACTTAAATTGATTTAGAACATACAAACCCATTCTCTACTCAAAAGAAATTAACTAGAAATCAATTACATAAAGATATCTTGAATGCAACTGATTATTTGGCAGCTACTGAACATGCTTCAAATGACCAATATTCACGGAAGAATTGAAAGGAAAATTGAATCTTTACAATGGAAGAAAATAAAAACAGTATACAACACAATGGTTGAGATATCACTATTCTGAGAGACAGCCAAGACACAATCACTCACATTTAAGAGAAGTTCTTAAGTAATCTCCTCTTAGTAAAAGCACAGCACAAAGAAGTTATAAAGTAAGCAGAGTATAACAAATATCAGACAATAAAAAAGTAAAGTAGAAAATAAAGAGCTAGTATCAAACTAATGAAAAAAACTAATTCATTGAAAACAGTTTTAAAATAGTACTTTAACTTTTCAAAAAGACAAAAAACATAAAACTCATATTAGTTGTACTTGCCTCAAGAATGGGAGCATCAGTTCAATTTCTGTGAATAACTCAAATATAATCGGGCATGTTAGACTAAATTTAAGTTTCACTAGGCACAATAGGTAAATACCTGGAAGCAGAAATCTATAAAGTCCATACATGGAGATATATGGAGAGAACATCTGGATAACAAAGCAAATATCTGCCAAATCACAGCTCAGTGAGTAAGTCCTGGGGAAAAGCTTGGAAATCACCCAGTCTTTCAGTCATTAAATATGGTTATATAGAATAAATTTATGGAATTATTGGAATAATTCTAAATGTGCTTAGTAAAAGTTAAAAAACTATTAGACAAACTTTCTCATGTTTATCATAATGATAAACACAGATTATTATGGGTGATAAACAAACAAGAGCAAAGGGTACGTATGTTACAACAGACCAGCTATAAATTAAGGCTGGATTACTACTTAGAAGTAGTAATTACAAGTACAGTACAAACATACATACATAAAACACACAGAGCAACATTATATTAAATTGCAATAAAAGGTTTCAAGGGTCCCTTGAGAGTTGTGAAATAGTCTGATTGCTCAAACCGAAGTATCAAGAGGAAATAATTTAAACTTGAGAAAACATCATCATCAAATTAAAACAATATTTATAGCAACTTTTTATGTATATAATGGCATATTGTGCCAATATTTTTTTCTTGGAGGGGTGCATTTAAATAGTCTTCCTCTAATGTTTTATGTAGCAAATCATATTGATAGTAGAAGTGTCACTTACCATTCCTGTTCAAACTTATAAAACCAGGTTTCAGGTCCCACAGACACAATTGGACCAATTGCCTTATTAATTTAGCTTGTGTGTGTGTGTGTGTGTGTGTGTGTGTGTGTGTGTACATGTGTACATGAGTGTGAGGGTGTGCTTACATGCATGCCTGTGTGTGGGTGTCCATGGAGGTCAGAAGACAGTGTTGCATTTTTTAACAGTGGAGTAGTAGGCATTTGTGAGCCACCAGACATGTGTACTGAGACCCTGACTCCTGTCCTCATGATGATCCATCTCTCAAGTCCTTCTACTGAGTTTCTTGCACTGCTTCCTGAGTGGAGAGATTTAGTTCTCAGTTCCCTTCTTGCTACTGTATTTCAGGCTTCATGCTGTGTAAGGCAGGGAAAGCTAGGAGCCCTTTGTGACTTTATCATCATCCCTGGAAGGACTGATCATCAAGCTTAATATTCATAGAATATAGAGAGATCTTTTTCCTTTCTGGATCCCATCTCTGCAGAGGCTCTTTGCTCAAATCTTTGTGATGCAGGCGTATGGGTGAGGTGAGTTTGTAAGTTGTTGTCTGGCAGTGTCCAGCCTTATATTTCATACCTCACCATAACTGGGAACTTCGTTCGGCCTCATCAACAATTATATCTCTAGTTCTTGGTCTTCTTCTTGATGTTCTATGTGAGAAAAGAAACAACTGACTGCTGGGTTCTGTGACTCTCACCAGAGTTACTTGGTGTATCTATGTACCAACTTGCAATTATTCCTGCTTACTCACAGAAAGCTTACCTGGATGGACAAATTAATATAGTGCTACTTTATCTCATAAAAACAGAGGTCAATGACTATTATCTTAATCATTTAATGGGGCTTTCCACTCTTCCACCCTACCTGGGATTCTGGCCCTATTTTTTCCAGTATAATACTGATTCATGTCACCTTATGCAAACAACTGAACATTTATTTTTACTAATTTTTAATTCTGTAGTTTTAACAATCATGTTTACAAAAAATGTTATTTCTAGAAGAATGTATTATTTAATTTATAATTTTGTATACCTCATGGGAAGATTAGTTTAAAAAATTCTCTGTGGCAATATCTGTTTCAGAGAGAAAGACTTATTTGGATTTCTGGGACAAGCTTTAAAATTTAATTCAAAGATTACTGAAAATTTGGAAAACAGATATATTTTAAACATTTATCTTCACCCCATTTTAAAAATCATATAAAATATGAGAAAAAAGAAATGAAGAAGCACAGGTGTTGAAACTGTGCCTAAGAGAAATTATTAATCAATTACTATTAGAAACAACTTTTGGCAAATGATGAAAGTTTTAAAATTTTTATTGGCCTTTTGTCCATACAATCATCATATATTCAAAACATGACTCATAAGTTATAAGTTGTCAAAATGTCTGCATATTTTGAAGTTACAAACTATAGATGATGACATACATCATTTAAAATACTATCAAAAGGAAAATTTGCCATAAATATTTTCTGACTTTTGGAAGCAGAGAATCTGTTTTTTAAGATAAATTCTAAAGAGACATTAAAATAAATCATTAAAGCAAAAAGTAAATTTGAAAGTGATATTTCTACTTAAGGATTTTAGCATGCAGGTGCTTCTTAAAGCATGGGCTATCTTTCCTGACAAACTTCACTGTGAAATACACTGAGACATTGTTCTGATTCCTACCAGATTGCTAACATCATGTCTTTTCCTCCCAAAGGTGGAAGCCTGCTACACAGAACGACCCTTCCACAGTGAATGACAGATGAAGCAAAGAACTCATGTGAAAATTCCCAAGGACCGTTTTGACATGAAATCACACTGACAAAAATGGGTAATGTGATGTACACTGACTTTATAAACCTCTGAGAGATTTCCTTAGACAGATACTGTCTGATTAAACTGTGTTAGTCAAATAATTAGTTACAAATTTTCAAGAAGCTCTCATCAAAATGTAAAGATAAGCTGAAAAAGTATCTTGATCATTCTTTATGTAATTCAATACACTCAAAATATGAGCCTGTCAATATTAAATCAATATGTAAATTATTTAACTCATTGATTTACATGTTTTGAGCAAACATTTGGAAACTGCTCTGTGTCTTAGTGTCTCAGTAATCTTTTTGTTGTTTTTGTTGTTGTTGTGGTTTTGAGACAGAGTTTCTCTGTGTAGCTCTGGCTGTCCTGGAACTCACTCTGTAGACCAGGCTGGCCTCGAACTAAGAAATCCACCTGCCTCTGCCTCCCACATGCTGAGATTAAAGGTGTGTACCACCACTGCACGGCAAGTAATCTTTATAGCTATAATTCAACATATCCTAGTTCATGACTTCAAAAAAAAACCACAGTAGGTTAATCACTAAATTTTGGATTACAAATACTTAGAAATTGATAATGTTATTATTATATCATGACAAGGACCATGAATTACTATAGTCTTTAACTTTTATTTTTCTATCCTTTTTCTTTCCAAATTCTTCTCTGTTATATATCTAGTCTGCCCATAAAGGTCATTAATTGTCCACTCTTAGGTGTTCAGTAAGAAGATAAAACAAACAGGAAACAGTATGAGCACATTTCTTGCCAGTGTCACCCTAATTTTCTACTGGTTCTATAACTTCATTTCTATGTCAGTTCTTGATCTCTGGAGGCCATTGTTAGTGATTTGAAATAAGTCTCTGCTAGTAAAAGCTACAGTTCACAAAGTGGCAGCATTTGTACAGGTGGTCTGTGTATGACAGGTATTTAAGGGCTAGTGTATAGAAAATGATGTCATTTAAACTGGGGCAAAGTAATGGAGAACTAGACCCAAGAAGTAAAACTGTAACCCTGATACATTCACTGTACAAGGGTACAAAAAATAACTGAAAGAAGACCCCAGACTCATATAGTATGTAAAAACAAAGAGCATTTATTCTGCAGAAATAACCAGAATGCTATGGTCACCATAGTTGAATGGTGACCCAGAAAAAAGCATCGAAGCCCCTTTTATAACAAAACTTCTTAACTGATTCTGAGATAAGAACAAACTTCTAAAACCTAGAGCAAATTCCATAGGATTATAACAACCATTAAGGGAAGGTTATAAGAAGATATACACCACAGGTGCAAAGATAGGAGATAAACTATTGACTGGGTTTCTATATACAAATTTCAATGACAACTTAGCTATGGATTTTAATTATCCATGAAGAGGTAATCTGGTAACAAATGATGAATGTTTAGCCAGAGAATTACTCATAGTGGATATGTATATAGATATTTTATGTTACAAACTTATTTATTTTATTACCTGAATTTATGTGTAATCTTGTAGTGAACTTTTTACCCTGTTAACATACACTTTGAAAGTAGTACTGAAAACAAAGTGTAGAGACAGCACTCCCTCTCCTTTTCTTCTTGCCAAGATGTGGGGAGCCAACAGAAGGCAGCTATCATCCTTGCAGCCATCTTGAGCCATATATCCTGACAAGAGACTTAATTACAACAGCCTACAACAGCTGAGCACACTCTGATAACATCTTGTTTTAGATACCCAGGATTTTCCCTTGGGTGTGTGAGACTTAAAGGTGTGATTTAGAGATAAGACCTAAGGGCATGACTTAAGGGCATGAATTAGAGGCGTGGCTTAGAAGTGAGACATATAAAAGGCGAGAGGCAGACAGAAGAGATTATTAAGTATTTGGCCCAGGGAGTAGGCACTTGAGACTAGCCAGGCAACTATTATTAGGCACTTAGCACCTGGAGAAAGAACTTGGAACTGGTAAAGAGACCAGCAACTGGAACTAGGATTAGGTGCTAGGAACTGAAGAATAAACAGGATTTGCATCCATTCCCACTCTCTCTCTTGCTGAACCCTGACTGGCAAACCGGAGCAGCTTGGGGCAGTGTGGACTCTAACAACTTAGCCACCAAGGCTTTTGGCAGTGCAGGTTCCAACATTGACAGTGCAGCTCTCAACATTTCTGGCATCCAACGTGGGGCAGAGAGGTCTTCAACATTTTTGGTGTCTAATGTGGGGCAGAGCAGGCCACAACATCAAGATAGAACAAGGCTTACATTACCTAGCCTCCTGCTGTTTTATTTTGAAGTGCTAAACCCTTGAGTTTAGCTTCTAACCTCAGAGCAACTCAGAAAAGCAGAGCACCTGCAGAAGCAAAGTATCTTACACTTGGAATGAAGAGCAAATGGTTTATGGCCTAGTTTCTGAATGGAGACAAAATGGAATACAAAGTACTCTTCAATGAAAACCATGTGTTTCTCCTACCAGTCCTGATGCTCTGAATGACATACATTTGTCTTCCTCACTAGAGCCAACTAGCTATACCTAAAAGACACAGATCGAAAAAAAATCAGTTGGGAACTGAGAGAACTTCAATCTAGCTATTGCCCCAGGGCCACAAAATAACCCATTAGGTCCTCAATCATCTATGTGAACCAAAGCAGCTACTCTCAGTCAATATTCAAGGCTTACCCTGCTGACCAGTTGTCATTCACATTTCCCTTATTGCCTATTTCTGCCCTGGATCACAGGGTAGGTAAAAAATGATTTTTGGCTTAATTTTATATGACACCCAATAGTCTATTTTGCCATCAAGACTTATTTTTCTTACAACTATTAATATTTTGTTATTTTTCTGTTTTATTTTATCTAATGTAAAAAAAACATAACATTTTGAGTGCTTTCAAAAAATCAGAAAAATTAGTTGATAGGAATATTGAATTTTATTTGTGGTAAAATGCATTTTCTATTAATATTTTACATATAAAGAATGCTGCTAATAGTACTGTACTTCATTTAAATTGAAACATAGAAAATATGTTGTAGCTTATTCTATTACAGTCATAAAGATTAACCTTTGTCTCACTAAATTATCATTTTCAAAACCAATTTCATACTCTGTATGTCCCTTGAAATCATTATGACATCCATTCCAATTGGTGATGATAAAGTCCTTTTTCTATTATGAATTACAACTTTCATTTCTGTTGATTTTAAATCCACTATTTCTTTCATTTAGATTCTTCTTCTTCTCATCCATGTTCCTTTCAAATTATAGCTCTCAAAAGTGCACCAAAAACAAAAATCCCAAACAAAACCAAAGCAACTAACCAAACACACACACAAATACACAAAACAAAACAAAAAAATCCATTGTACTTTCTTTATATGCATGGCTCTAGAACTATGTACTGAAGGATGATTCAACCTCCCACACCCCACACACACCCTAGGAACCTCATCTATAAAGAGAACTGACTTTTTCTTCTCTAGAATGCATCAGTTACTCATAAGTCCTCAGGGATGGAACTCATTATTCCCTCCCCAACCTATTCAGGTTTTTTTTTTCTGTCTTCATCTTGCTTCCTTGATCTTATATAAATTTTGTGTGTACATTTCAGTGCTGTGAGTTCATGTATTAAACTTTACTGACATGTTTGGCAAAAATGGTTTTGCTTCACATGTCCTCTTGCTCTGGCTCCTACAGTCTTACATTATTTCTTTTGTGGAAGTGTCCTAAATTAAAAAAATATCTTTAAGCAGTTTAAAAAAACTTACTATATAAAAGAAAAGAATGCCTCAAAGACCAAAGATCATCTAGCCCAGTAGTACGTCAGTGTCCCTTAGAATGGTTGGTCATTTGTTACCTTACAAATACCTCGACAATTATAGACTATTGCTATTTCATTTGATTACCTATCCTCCAGTACCTGGGGGTAAGACCACATTGATGAAACTACTACATATATGAATCACAGTACAATGTCATTGATCTTAAAAGGGGAAAAAACGGAGGGAGAGACTTTAACTGAAGAGGGGAAATGGAGAGTAGTGTGGAAGAAGAGGAAAAAAGAAGACATGAACAATACTAAGTATAATTAACAAAGCCAAATTGGAATATCATTTTATAAGCTTACTAAAAAAATATTCAAATAAATGCAGACATGTCTTAATCCCAGGACGGAGGAGGCAAGGTCAGCAGATATGTGTGGTTCTGAGGACAATATTACCTAAATAGGGAATTCTAGGTGAGCTAAAGACCTACAAGACAGGAGAACTATGATCTTATTGTAAAAATCACCAATGATAGCCATGGGAAATATCCCTTCCAGTTATTGGTCAGGGGATTCTAAGAGACTATAGGGAAAAATATGTAAAATTGGCATTGCTCTTGGTTATATTCTAGAATTGGAGGTTAAGGCCTTCTTTCAATTGGAAAAAATTATTCAATCCTAAGTATATTTTTATATACCTACATAGCAACTCACTGAACAAAACAAACTTAATACACACACAGAGAGAGAAAAACATTGGGAGATGACACAGATGTTCGTTTCTATTGCCTCTGATACAGCGACAACTAAAATCTAGAATATGCATCTAAAAATAGAAGTTATGCTTACCTAATTCAATGTCTAACTTTTATTACCAGATGCTATCTGTTACACACACACACATTTTTACTATATATGCTATACTTCCAAACAGTTACCTTTCTTCCATTCTATGAATACCATTTGTTAGAGTCAAAATATCTATTTTCATGAGTATCCTTTTACTGTTCTATATTATAAATATTTTGTTGGCAACTACATTTGATTATTCAAATTTTGTAAGAAAATTAAGTAAGCTTCTTAAAGGACTTCCACCGATAATCTGAGGATTTTTTTTTCCAGTAATAACAGACGTTTTACTCTATTCTTTTACAAGGTACACATTATCCTACTCCTCTGTATGTTAGAAATGAGGCTGAGTCCCATGAAACTGTTCACATAATTCAAAGAATTCGAGCAAGGCAAAAGGTTCTACTTTTGCAAACATGTGTCAAATTGAGCAGGTAAATATACCCACAAGGTCTCCTTCCTACTACAAAAAAGTCCAGGTCCCACTTTAGAGGCTAGAGGTTGGTTTCACATTCTTCTATGATTGCCAAGTTTAAGGTGACAAAGTAGCTAAGCAAGTACCACTGTTTAGCAATGAGTGCTATTTCAATACATATATTATTTCAAGAAGTTCTGATGTTGGATTAATTCAGTTTTCTGCCTAATTGATTTTTTACAAAAACTTATTTATTTTATTCCTTTTATGTGTATAAGTGTTTTGTATATTTATGTGTATATCATGTGTGTGTTCCTAGAATCAGATCCTCTGAGACTGGAGTTAAATACAGTTGTGAGCTATCATATAAATAGTAAGAATCAAGTTCTCTTCTATGCAAAAAAAAAAAAAAAAAAAAAAAAGTCAACTTTCTCACTTCAAATATCTTTTTTTGTTTGTTTGTATGTTTTGTTTTGGTTTATTTTTGTTTGTTTTTTGTTTTTTTGTTTGTTTGTTTTTTGTTTTGTTTTTCGAGACAGGGTTTCTCTGTGTAGTCCTGGCTGTCCTGGAACTCACTCTGTAGACATAAGCAGTGGATTACCAGGCAAGCTGAAAAACTAGACTAATGGAATCTCAAGGTCTCATTTCAGCAAGCAATGTTACACAAATATATAAGGTGTATAGTATAGAAGTAAAAAATTCGAAGTCATCCTTAGTTATCTATACACATGTGAACATATACATGCATATTATATGCAGATAAAAAGATGGTTAGTAACAGATAATGATTCTGCCATATGTTAAAGCATTTATTGTGCTATACATGCTTATAAGATATAAGTATTAGTTTATTACACAGAAGTAGTTTTAATATAATTTAAACAATTTTACAAAGTTCTCCAACTTTTATTAGTGTTACAATCAGAAGCCATGGAGTTCTTAACCAAAGGTTTAGACCTCATGAAAAATCTGTTGCTAACTTTGAGTCTCAGAAGATAGTATTTATCTGAAAAAAAAAAAAAAACCACAGAGCTTTGATGACACCTTAATAAAATGATCAACTCCAATTTTACCATTAAAAAGATAAATAGAATTAGACTCAAAATAAACAATGAAAAGAATCTACAATTCTAACAGCTAGATATTTGAAATGAGAAACAAAATTAACAAGTCCTGGATCCACCTAACCAAAAATAAATAAATAAATAAATAAATAAATAAATAAATAAATAATTCAAATTAACAGAATAATAAATGAACAGGCAACCATTACAACAGAAAGCAAAGAAACACAGGATGTTAAAATTAAATGCCTTAAAACTTGTAGTCTATTAAGTTGGGAAATCTAAAATTAATTAATGTATTTTGTAATTCACTCAAACTACTAACATTGAGCCAGAAAGAAACCTACAATCAAAACAGACCCATAACAAAAGGAGGAGGTTGAAACAGTAATCAAAAGCATTCTAACTAAAAGAAGTCCATGCTCAAAGGGACTGACATCAGAGTTTCAAACAAGAGCTACAACCAATCATTTAAGTTTCAACTCTTAAAAAAATACAGAAGGATAGCTCCTAATTTTTTTATGAACTCAGTATTAGTACAATACCCAAGCCACATAAAAATGCAGCAGTGAGCCACAAATACAGACTGACTGACCACCTCTATGAACACAAATGCAAGAATCCTCAGCAAAATACTATCATGCTGAATACAAATACCAATAAAACTCCATGTGCTACAATCCGTTGAGATTTATCCCAGAAATGCAGAATTGATTTAACATTTATATCTCAGAAATTATAATAATTGTATAAATGAACGTAAAGACAAAACACACGGGATTGTCTCAACACATATAGAAAAAAACTTTTCACAAATCTGACATACTATCACAATGAAGGTCATAGTAAAAGTAGGACTGGAGCGAACAAATGTCTATCCCAGGAACTATTCCAAAAGCTGTTGCCTGTCATTAGGATATATTCTTATACTTGGACTGTATTGTCTGGCCTCAGTGGGAGAGGAAGTACCTAGCCTCACAGAGACTTGAAGTTCCAGGGTAGGGGATACCCATGGAGCCCGAACCCACTAAGAGAAAACAGGAAGGGGGAGGGAGAAAGGCTTGTGGGAGGGCATGACCAGCAGGCAGCAGTGAGCAGGATATAAAGTGAATAAGTAAAACATAAAACTAAATAATTAAAAAAAAGACCGAAATATGGGCATTCCTCACTACAGTCACCTGATATTTGAGAAAGAAACACACTGGGGAAAAAACAACATTTTATCAAGTGGTGCCAGGAAAATTGAATGTCAGCATACAGATTAATAAAATCAAATATGTATTATCATGCTGCAAAATAATTAGATTCAAGTGGATTGCAGGACTCAATTTGAAACATAATATAATAAAATGGCTAGAAGAACACATAGGACAAAATCTACAAAATATAAATGTAGGGAAGGACTTGATGAACAGGATTCCACTTGCCTGGGAATTAAGGCCAGCAACTGGCAAATGGTAGCTCATAAAATTAAATTCTTCTGAACAGGAAAGGTAGCAATCAATTAAGTGAAGAAGAAAATTGGAAACTTCACCATGTCTACATGAGTCAGAATATTAATATCCAGAATATGCGAAGAACCTCAAAACAAAGAATCAAGAAAATAAATTAACTAACTTCAAATAAGCTAGTGGTGTAAACAGAGAGTCCGTCATGGACAAAATGCAAATGCCCAGAACAAAATAAAAAACTGTCCACCATCCCTAGCAATTAGTGGCATTTGCATCAAAACAACCGGAATTTTTTTTCACTCCAGTCAAAATGACTTACTTCAACAAAACAACTAAAAAATAAAATGCTGGTGAGGTTGTGGGAAAAGAGAAATCCTCACTCAATTTTGGTACGAATGAAAATTGATACAGGCATTGAAATTCTGTTGGTACAATTCTCAAAAGCTGAAAATGAATCTATGATATGAGCCAGCATTTTGAGATTTGTATTTGCATATAATACTTACCATCCTACTTCACAGGGACTTGCTCAGCCATGGTCATTTCTGTTCTACTCACAATATCTAGCAGCTGGAAACAACTTAAATGTTGAAAAAGTTACATTAGTAATAAAAATGTGGTACAAATATACAATAAAACATTATTCAGCCATAAAAAACACGAAATTTATAGATAAATAAATAGAATTATAAAATGTAACTATAAAGACTAAAGTCACATATTTTCTCTTATTTTTAAATCCTAGGTCCAAATCTTTAGATGTATATAACCTGGAATAATTGTAAGATCCAGAAAAATAAAGAGGGACTTGGAGATATAGCAAGAAAGGACTCTGGAAGCCAACATAGTAGGATGCAAGTGCTATGAAGGGAAAATGTAGAAAACAGGGTGGGGTTGGGAAGGTGGAAGAGAGGGTAATGCAGAGGGAGAGGAAGGGATGAGGAATCATAAAAACAAGCATGTTTGATGAAAACATTTTATGCTTACTTTTAAAGTGTGTGTGTGTGTGTGTGTGTGTGTGTGTGTGTGTGTTGAATGAAATTGTACTTTAGGTGATAATTCTCCCTTCAAGAATTATCGACAATCTACCAAAAACTCTACTAAGGCACTGGAAAGCTTCCTTCAAATTTTCAGACAGAGGAGTCCAACAGCCTTCTAAAGGTATTGCTCTTCCTGTTGATTTGCACTGCGAATTGGCTGAATTATGAGGTCTATCACATTCTTCATAAGAGTTAATAAACGTTTTATAAAAAAAATGACTTTTCAAAAATTCTTAAAGATAATTTAGATCTAATATGTGTTGATTAAAAAGCCTTTTTACTAGAAAGAATAATCTCCAGATCTACTTATTTTTGCAGTACTAACCAAAAAAAAAAGTCTTATTTTTTCAGAATGTTTTAAAATGTTTAAATTATTTATTTTCTTTTGAAAAATTAAAATATAAATACATATTTTAACCTTTCATTTTTCTGTTACAAACCTCTCTGCACTCAAATTCTTGGCCTTCTAGTCTTTATTTTGTTACATACCTATGCATAAATATAGATATGAAACCTTATGGCTATATTTGTTTTCCTGCTTGCATATGATTTCAGGGGAATCACTTGGTATTGGATAACCAATAAGGGGCTCATCCCTGGAAAAGACCATTTCCTCCTCAGAATTCCTTACATGTCTGTAGTTCTTATATGGTAAGACCCTGTGCAGTTTCTCTCCTTGAATGTTAGCATTTTGATTGTGATTGTCCTTCTTTAGGTCTTGTTTAAGGGCCCATATTGTTGAACTATTATGAGTGAAAGCTTCCATGTCATTTCTTTTACTTTCAATTAATTATTTATTTACTTTACATCCCAACAGCAGGTTCTCATTTCTCTTCTTCCCCAAGTCCCTCCCTCTCAAACTCTTCCCCACCTAAATTCACCTTTCCTCCCCTTCTCCCTAAGGGGAGGGCTCTTGGGTATATCAATCAGCCTTCATATATCAAGTTGCAATAAGACTAGGTGCATCTTCTTCTATTGAGGCTAGACAAAGCATCTCAGTTAAAGAAAAGGGAAAAGAGGAAGCAATGTAATCAGAGAGAGGCCCTGCTTTAGGAGTCATATTTGAAAACCAAGAAGCACTATTGTTATATATGTGGAGAGGACCTAGGTCTGTCTCATGCATGCTCTCTAGTTGTCAGTTAAGTTTCTATGAATCCCAGCAAACCCAGTTCATTTGATTCTGTAGGTATTCTGCAAGCCACATTTAATGCTTGGCTGTTAGTATCTACATCAGTTTCAATCAAATGCTGGGTAAAGTCTCTCTGATGACTGTTATGCTAGGCTCCTGTCTTTAAGTACAGCAGAATATCATTAGTAGTGTCAGAGGTGGGCTCCCTCTCATGGCATTGAACTCAAGCTAGGCCAATCATTGGTTGACCATTCCCACAAATTCTGCTCCATCTTTTACCCCTGAGAATTTTGTGAATAGGACAAATTGTGGGTCTAAATTTTGTGGCTGGGTTGATGTCTCAATTTTCCCATTGAAAGTTTTACTTGGTTGTTGGAGATGGCCATTTCAGGTTCCATATTCCCACTTGCTAGGAATCTTAGCTTGGGTCACCTTCCTAGATCCCTGAAAGTTTACATTGGCCTGAGTTTTAAGCTAATAGATTCCCCCAGTTCCACTTTTTTCTCCCAGTATTCTTTCCTACTGTCCTCCACCCAATTCATCCCTCCAGTTGCCATCCCAAACCCCTCCCCCAAGGAGTCAGCTAATTCCATCCACACCCTATGTCTAATCTCTTTTTCTTTCTCAGTGAGATTCAAGCATCCCACCTTGAGCCCTCTTTGTTACTTAACAGCTTTGGATCTCTTTGTTGTAGCATGGTTAGTGTGGACTTTATAATTAATATCCACTTATAAAGAAGTACATATCTGGTCTGGGTCACTACACTCAAAATGATCTTTTCTAGGTTTTGTACTCCAAAAAATTGGAAAATGTAAATGAAATAGACAATTTTATCAATAAATCCCAATCACTGAAGCTAAATCAATATCAGGCAAATTATATAAATAGATCTTCAATCTCTAAGGAAATAGAATCAGTCATTATAAGTCTACCAACTAAGAAAATCTCAGACCTAAGTAGTTTTATTGCAAAAGTCTACTAGAACACAAAAGAAGAGCTAATACCAAAATACCTCGAATTATTAAACAAAATAGAAACAGAAGAAACACCAACAAATTCATTATATGAGATCACAGTCACCCTGATACCTAAACCACATGAAGACAAACCAAGAAAGACAACTTTATATCAATATTCTTTATAAACATTGATGCAAAAATACTCAACAAAAATACATGCAAACTGAATCAAAATACACATCAAAAAGATCATCTACCATGATCTATGATCACCTAAGATACTGAGGTGGTACAACACATAAAAAATCCATCAATGTAATCCACCACATAAAAAATGAAAGAAAAAATGATCATGTCACAGATGCTGTAAAAATATTGACAAATCCAACACCCCTTTGTTACGTGCACCTCTTCTGTGTCCCCTTCGCCCACGAATAAGGACACGGAGGCAGTAATCGGGTATCACTACAGACGAGGCTTTACTTCTTGTAACAGCAAAAGCGGAAAAGACAGAAGAAACCGGAAGAGGCTCCTTAAATACACCCTAGAGTGACGTATTCACTTCTGAATGGCTGTTCACTCACCACCCAATATTATGCCTCGGGATTGGCAGTGACTAAGGCACACCTATCTGCCTAGCAACTGCGCAGATAATTGTTTACATCTGGAGAAGACACGCGGCCAGCGCCATCTTGGAAATGCAAATGTGTAGCCACTGAAACAGCGGCTCACTACATCTCCCCCTGTTTAAATTATTAATATGAAACAGCCTTTTGCCGATTAAATGTAGTACCAAATAAGATTCGAACTCAAACCCGATCAAGCAAACTCCATCTTGGGGGAATAAGCGATCAAGAGCTTATAGCCCGAAGAATTTTTCCTTACCCTTCCAGGTGCAATGGAGACCAGTCCTCTGGGTGCACGGGCTAAGGAAATATAAAGAGGCATTGACACCCATCCCTGTGCAATGGAGTATATATAGCTCCCAGGAGTGCGAGGGCTGTCAACCTATTATTAGGTACCACAATTATTTAGGCAAGAGCTGACTGGACTTAGACCTCTCATCTTCCCAGTGCAATGGGACGAACCCCTGGAGTGCTTAGACTGAGGGTCGCAGTCATCGGCTACTTTCCAGCCTAGATAGTCAAATTTCAGGGAGGGATGCTTGCTCCAAGGCTTGCGAGTGCTTAGGCTTTAAGCTACCTTGTCACATTTTAGTTGGGCTTTGAGCTTATAAACCAACCATCTATGAATACAAATTCACATCATAGAGCTGTATCAAGCAAGCCTATTCCCGCTCTTTAGAAAGAAAGAAAGAAAGAAAGAAAGAAAGAAAGAAAGAAAGAAAGAAAGAAAGAAAGAAAAGGGCAGAAGACATTTAAGAAGTAAAATCTCCACAGGAAACAGGCTCCATCCACAATCCATCAAGGCTGGAAATCCGGATTTGCAATTGCTGCTGTACCTGGTCCAACTTCCCATTCCACTTTCCTTTTAAATAAGCAGAAAGATTATGGCTTTAAGTAAATGCATCATTCACAAATCTTAGAGGTGTAACACCTGGATGTGAGGCTGTTGACACACAGCTTATTTGAGCCACATCTATGAGCCCCTTCACATGGGCTTAGAGCCAATCAACTCTCTGATTGACCAAAGTCTCTTTTAAGTCTCCATAACGATGTACTGAGATGGGCACAAAGGTAGGCACATGCACAACCAAGGCTAGGTCTAGTGATCTATTCTAGCCTTGTGCTAAAAAGCATGTAACATTTTTACGATTCAAGGTATCAGAATTATTCCGAAGGTTGAAAAATGAAGGGTCTACACACACCAACACCGATTGTGCAGATGTATTTCCAAAACACCTTATTAATTTTTAAATGTTATTTAAATGGCTAGAGATATTAAATCTTGTAGCCGAAACATTCTGCACTTTATGAAACATATTTAACAAGACAAAGGCAGATATACCCCTTTTAAACATTTTAACAGTGGCTACAACACATAATTTAATTGTGTTGAAGCAGGGTAAATTTAAGAAAATATATATATGATTTAATTTTGGACTTGTATCCCTTTGAAAACATTAAACAGAGGTTTTAAATCCTCTTATGGTAAGCTTAAGATGAGGTTTTAGTCAAATAATATCTCTTAACAACTTTTAAAATTATTAAGAGTAAATCAAGATTAAAATTAAACTATTTTTCTTTGCATGTACACTCACAAGCCAGAAGATGGCGTTAGATCCCCACCACAAATGGTTGTGAGACACCACGTGGTCGCTGGGAGTTTAGCCTTTATATTTTAAATTAAGTCCAGCCTTTAATGGCTGAGCTATTTCTCAAGCCAAATTGACTCAAACATAGAAAGACACTGTCTTTGAATACTTTTTTGGAGTAACAAGTATTTTAAAAATTTTAAGAGCTCGCTATATTGAAGCAATAGCTTGTAGAAAAAATTTCTTTAGAGAAATCCACTAATAAAATATCATATACACCAAAGGATTTAACCTCTTACCCTTTTGTATTAAAGCAACAACAAAATTTATATATATATATAAAATATAAAACATTAACCATTTTTTGAAGCAATTATTTTTTAACAAATATCGCTCCATGGGCTCTTAAACATTATGAATAAATTTATTACCTATAAACCTTTTACCTCTACCAGAAATGTAAAGGAATGGTATAAAAATATTTTTTATGTAAACATTTATTGAAATGGTAGCTGGAGAAGACAAGTTAGGCTGTATAAAACTTAAATTTGAACTTTATTTTGGATTAATTTAATAACCAATCTTTTTTGTCCCATGAGAATATCGGATAAGAGCCAATCTTATTCTCTAATAATTGTAACACATATTAAAGGAATCTAAGGCATCTTATTTTTAACAACTTTGAATATAGAGGAATTAAAATAATTTGAACCATATTTCATAAGCACATTTTTAGGATCTGGTCTTTAGACTCAGAATGAAAGCTGCTTTTTCTGGCTGCAGCCTGCGTGTCTTAATTCAAATGTAAATGCACTTAACCTCCCTCTGCCTGCCTGCCTGCCAGTTTAGGTGCAGTCTCGAACTGAGAGATTTTGCCTTTATTTAAAACCTTAAATTTGAACTAAAAACCTCTGGAACAGTTTAAGATTTTACCAAATCCCACATCGATATACTCAGCCACAAATGGCAGGAGAGTCAGAGCCGAAATCTTGTAATCCAGCTTCCTTCTTTTTGATCCTCAGGCGGTTCCAGCTCCTGCAGCTGTGCCTGCACCACGTGGGGGCCAGTGACTCCAGGACGCGCTCGCTGTCGCTCCGCTATTTTGGCTGCAGCAGCCGCATGGGGACCCAAATTAAATTGTTTCCACCTGTGAAATAAACACAAACAGCTTCCCACCCTGGGCCACAGCAGGCCCTTAGCCAATCTTGTATCCTCTTGTTCTTACGAGGGACAATGGCTGCACGGCACCCAGCCATGACATCCTCAAAGATCATCTTTTCCATCACTGGCATTGCTTGCTCTGAGCCCGCAGGACACTCCCTGTGTGCCCGCAGCTGGAAGGCAGCTTCCCAGGGCAGACTGCCTCCCTCCTCTGTCTGCCTTTCGCTGCACGCTCCCTTGCTCTGCCGGGCTGCAAGCCGCCACACGTAGCAGAGCGCAGAGCCTCTGCAACCGGTCTGACCCAGGCCCTGTCGCAGTGTCTCTGTTCCCACAGCCTGAGCCGAGAAGCACGGCAGGGGACCCTTGAGCCCGAGCGAGCCGCTGGCTCCGGCCGAGGTCCGTGGGGCTGGGCTGAGTGACTTAAGATCCTTCTTAGTCTTATCTCAGAACGGCTATCCTTTGCACAAGCGACTACTTCCTCCTCTATGCTCTCCTCCTCGGAGCTGTCCAGTTCTATGGAGTCAGGCTCCTTAATGAAGTACAGTGGGCTCCATTTGACCTCCGTTCTCTCTCCACCATCCGGTGGAGGGTCCTCAAGCTTAATGGACTCTGCAGTAGCCCTTGTTCCTTTTGAGTACTCTATCTCTCCAGGCTCTTTGGCCTGACCTCCAGGCTCCTTGGCCTGACCTCCAGGCTCCTTGGCCTGATGCCGGCTAACACTAACACACTCTGGTTCTGATAGCCTGGAGCGGACCTCTTGACTTGAAACCTCTTGACTTGCCCTAATAGCTGAAAGCAACGCAAACAGGAGGCTAGCTATTGCTGCGGTGGCAATGGGTGAATATCCACCCGCAACGAAGGTTTCTACCCCAAGCATACCTTCCAAAGGTGACCCCGTATCCTGTAGTTTTTTAACCCGCCCCAAAACTTGGGGGGTCTTCCGTGGCACCTTGAAATTCCCAGGTTTCGGCACCAGTTGTTACGCGCACCTCTTCTGTGTCCCCTTCGCCCGCGAATAAGGACACGGAGACAGTAATCGGGTATCACTACAGACGAGGCTTTACTTCTTGTAACAGCAAAAGCGGAAAAGACAGAAGAAACCGGAAGAGGCTCCTTAAATACACCCTAGAGTGACGTATTCACTTCTGAATGGCTGTTCGCTCACCACCCAATATTATGCCTCGGGATTGGCAGTGACTAAGGCACGCCTATCTGCCTAGCAACTGCACAGATAATTGTTTACATCTGGAGAAGACACGCGGCCAGCGCCATCTTGGAAATGCAAATGTGTAGCCACTGAAACAGCGGCTCACTACACCCCTTCAGGATAAAAGTCTTGAAAAGATCAAGTATACAAAGAACATGCGAAAACCCAATAAATGCAGTATACAGCAAGACAATAGCCAACATCAAATGAGTGAAGAAAAACTCAAAAGCTATTTCACTAAAATCAGGGACAAAACAAGACTTTCTACTCTATATTTCTTCAGTATTATACTTGAAGTATTAGCTGGAGCAATATGACAACTTATTGGTGTCTTAGTTGTTCAATTCATATATTTGAACACATTGTTCAATTTCAACAATTTTGTTTTCTTATTTCAACAATCTATTCAATTATCAAATTGTTCCAATTTTTCCAGTACAAACAAAAAAGAAAGAGCCAAAGTATGGATACTCACAGATGACATAATAGTGACACAAGTGACCAAAAAAACCTACTAGGGAATGCTTACAGCTAATAAACACATCCAGCAAAGAGCCTGGATACAAAATAATGTCAAGAAAAATCAGTAGCCTTCCTATATGAAATGATAAAAAAAGGCTGAGAATGAAATTAGGGAAACAATAACCTTCACAATAGCCACAAATAATATAAATTATCTTGGAGTAACTCTAACCATGCAAGTTAAAGACCTATATGAAATTCTTTTCAGAACTTCAAATTTTTGAGGAAAGAAATTTAAGAATGCTGGATTGCATGTCTGCCTCACCACTGGGATTCCAGAAGCACTACCTTCTTGCCACTAAGGGGAGGTAGACTGGGGGGCTACTTAGTCCATTTCTCCTAGTAGAAAACAGCAGAGTCTGCAATGATTGCTGTGTTTCCCAGTCTCCTGTTTACCCAGGAACCACCTAATTAACACTGAGAATTTGGAAGTAGGGTTCTCCGTCCATGATTCCCCTCAGGGAATCCATATGCCAAGCAGAAAGGGGAAGGGTGTGTATGTATCAGGGAGAACCATTTGGTTTCTAGTAAGTACAGAGGGGCTGGAATTGAGAAAATCTTCTCTGGGAGATTTAAGCACAATTTTTTTAAGAAGACCTTCTCTTGGACAAGTCCTTGCTTGTCCAAATTGCTTTATTTGAATGCAAATGTAAATGTATATATTTTATGGAAAACTAGGGATTAAATATCTTTTGTGGGAAAGAATGGTGAGAAATGGATGCTCATTTGCTGAACATTTAGGGCCTATGGAGATACACCTTTAGCATGAGGAACTCCAGGTTTTTAGGCTACAGTGACTGACTGCAATGGTCCTCTCAGTAGGGTGTCATGGTTACATGGTCCAGAGCAGGTAAATTGTCAGGGAGCTGGCCTGACACCTACTGAACTCAATTCTAAGTTTGGGGTTTGAGATTTGGGCTCACTCAACCTTACCAGGTTTTTGGCTGGTGCCACAGTCCACGTGCTTTACAAAAGAATGTGCTTTACAAAAGATGGAGAGATCTCCCATGCTCATGGATCAGTAAGGTTAACATTGAAAAAAAAAGAGAGATGGCCATACTAACAAATGAAATCTACAGAGTTTTGTTATTGTCATCAAAATCTGAAAACATTATTTTACAGATTTTCTTCAAAGGACAGTATTCAATTATGTATGGAAAAACAAAAACTCATAATACCTAAAACAATACTGTGCAATTAAAAAAAGAGAGAGAATAATGTGGAGGTATCACCATCTCTGATTTCAAGCTGTATTACAGTGCAATCATAGTAGAAAGCTGCATGGTACTGGCACAAAAAAAAAAAAAAAAAAAAAAAAATTAGTTCAATGAGATAAAATTGAATGACCAGAAGTAAATCCAAACACCTATGGAAACTTTATTTTTGACAAAGAAACAAAAAGTACACAATGGAAAAAGGAAAGTATATTCAACAAATATTGCTGGTCTAACTAGATGTCTGCATGTAGAAGAATGCAAATAGACCCATGTTTATCATCCTATGTAAAATTCAAGTCCAAGTGTGTCAAACACCTCACCATGAAATCATAAAATTAGATGCAATAAGCCAGATGGCAGAATAGCCATTGACATAGGAGTCAACTTCCTGAACAGAATACCAACAGCTCATACACTAAGATTAATAATTAATAAGTGGCACCACATAAAACTGAAAATATTCTGTAAGACAATGGACACTATTAGGAGATCCAGCATAACCAGGCTCACAGATGAGACACCTTACCCTGCCCAAATACCTGGCCTAAATGGAACATTCATGAGGCCCAGTGGATACAAGACCTAACCAACCTGCCAGGGAAACATCTTCCTTCTGCCTGCAACTCTGCTAGCAGCAGATCAGGACATCCTCCCCCTCACCCTGCCCACACACAGCTTGACTCCCAGGAGGTCTGTCATAACTAGGACCACAGATCTGTGCTCCACATTCCCTCCCACACTAAGAGACAGCCTGACTTGTTGAAGATCATCATAACCAGGCTCACAGGAGGGACACACTACAGTCAGAGATATCAATGCCAGTTAACATCAGAGATAACCAGATGGGAAGATGCAAGAACAAGGACAAGCAACAGAAACTACTATCATGTGGCACCATAAGAACCCAGATCTCCCACCTAAGCAAGATCTGGATACCTTAACACATGAGAAAAGCAAGAGTCTGACCTAAAATCCCATCTCATAAAGACAATAGAGAACCTTAAGGAGGACATAAGTAACTCTCTTAAAAAATATATAGGAGAACACTGGTAAGTAGGTAGAAGCCCTTAAAGAGAAAACATATGAATCCCTTAAAGAAATAGAGGAAAACACAATCAAACAGGTGAAGAAATTGAACAAAACCTTCTAGGCTCTAAAAATGGAAAAGAAGCAATAAAGATATCACAAAAGGATCTCATTACAGATGGTTGTGAGTCATCATGTGGTTGCTGGGAATTGAACTCAGGACCTCTGGAAGAGCAGTCAGTGCTCTTAACCACTGAGCCATCTTGCTCCAACGTTTTGAAGTAGAGTGTCCAGGTATTCAGAGGTCTCTATAAATTGGCTAAGTTTTAGAAGCTATGCTTTGTGCTTCCCACAATTATAGTTAACTCAGTCATTCTGGATTTCTGATAGGGTTGAAAACTTATAGCCTCATAGCCAATCCTGGCTATTTACCTTGAGAGAAAAGATTTGAGTGGATGGTCGTCAGCTGACATTCATCCTAAAGCCAAGGAAAAAGCCAGGTTCAGAACTAAGTGTTTTAGTTAGGAGAGACGACAGAGGTTCTGGTTAGTCAACAAAATGATGGACTGGGTATTAGGACTATCTTGTACCTCACAGGTACAAATTGGCATAATTATGCTCTAATTGTATTTTGAGAGAAAAGTTTCATTTTAACAGGAAGGGTGATATGTAGGAGGAACTAAGATGGGAGGAGTACTGAGAGGGAGAGAAGGAGTAAGAAGAGGAGGAGAAGAAGGAGAAGAGAAGCTAGGTGATGAGAGAAAGAGGCGGGAGACAGGGAGGCAGATGTTCATGTATCTTCACCAGTCAAAGATAGTTGATATATCTAGGTTGGGTAGTGGGTTACACCTCTGATTGAGCAATACCAAACTTATAAAGCCTTTGATTAATATTTTTTAAAAAATGTATAAGTACAAAAAGGAAAAGGGGGCATGGGTTATGGGTTTTCTAAGGGGGGATGGGGAAAGGGGAAAGGGGAAAGTGGATGGCATCTGAAGTGTAAATAAATTATCCAATAAAAAATGGAAAAAAAATATCACAAAAGGAGACAACACTGAGGATAGAAAACCTAGGAAAAAGATCAGGAGTCTCAGATCCAAGCATCACCAAGAGAATACAAGGGATAAAAGAGATCATCTCAGATGTAGAAGATACAATAGAAGATACTGACATAAAAGTCAAAGAAAATACAAATTGTGAAAAGCTCGGACACAATAAAAAGACCAAACCTCAGAATAATAAGAATAAAACAGAGTGGAGATTCCCAATTCAAAGGGCCAAAAAACATCTTCAACAAAATTATAGAAGAAAACTTCTCTAACTTAAAGAACAAATTGGCCATAAAGGTACAAGATGCCTAGAGAATATCAAATAGATTGGACCAGAAAAGTAATTCCTCCCATCACATAATAATCAGAACACTAAATACACAGAACAAAGAAGGAATATTCAAAGTGGTAAGGGAAAAAGACCAAGTAACATGCAAAGGTAGACATATCAGAGTTACACAAGATTTCTCAACAGAGACTCTAAAAGCCAGAAGATCTGGAACAGATATCATGCAGAACTTAAGAGATCACAAATGTCAACCCAAGCTTCAGCAAAAACTCTCAATCACTATAGATGGAGAAACTAAGATATTCCATGACAAAACCAAATTTAAATACTATCATTCAACCAATCCAGCTCTACAAAGGATATTCTAAGGAAAACGCCAACACAGGAAAAGAAACTACACCCAAGAAAAACCAAGTAATTAATCATCTCACAGCAAACACATACATACATATATACAGATACATGAAAGTTGGGTTATAATAAAAAATTGACTTTGAAAGAATAGTAGGCTGCTTTGGAAAGGTATGAAAGCAATAAATACAATGATTCTGCATTGGATCCTTTAGCAGAGATGAGTCTAATTAGAATACCTGACCAACTTTGTTGAAGAAAATACAGATTTTATAAAAAAGGTTTATTTATTAAATTCATTTTTAAGGTTTAAAAATTATAAGGAATTTTACAGAGTCGATAATCTTAAAATTTTGAATCATCTCATTTTAAAAATAGGTCAAATACATATTTTAAAATATAGCTTTCCATTTTACTCTGTAATTACATGTTCTGATTATAGAACTAATTCCTGTAAGCATACTTATATAATTAAATGATATAATTACATAGAGTAATTGCATAATTATTGTAATAGCATAATTATAGTAGCTACTCAATTGCAAAACATTCAATGCACAAGTAAAACAACCAGATTAATTGCTGTAATAAAATAGCTCCCTAGAATCCATTTGGAGTTTTAAATAAAATTTCATTTTAAGTACAACATACTTTTAAGATAGTAAAATATAGATATAAAACTTAAACATGCTCTTAAATTCTTAAGATTTATTTTATAATTAAAAATAATTAAGTAAAATATTATGTATGTATAAATTTAAAGAGATTTTATGTTCTAAAATTTGAAAATTAGATTATTGTAAAAATAAATGCTCAGTCATTTCTTTCTAGTTAACTTATTAGAAACATGAAAAATGTTAACAACCTTAATCAATTTTGTTTTTATTTTTATTTCTCATAAGACATAATTATTATAAATGTTTCTACTGATGTTAGGGGAAGTATGAACCTATCATACATTTCAAAAATTGAAATTTATGTCAATACTTTCATATTAGATACTGATTATAAAAATTATCAAGATGAATATTCTTGGGCTTCATAAATTAATCATAGACTTTAAAGTTTTAATTCGGTTTAAAAGCTGAGCATAGACGTGACCAACAAATAACTGGCAGTCATTTATTTTTGATGACTGGGAGTTTTGGTAAGTAAGAGAGTTCCTTCATGTGAACACTGATTCACGTTAGGTTCCCAAAACCGTGATTTTGCACAATGATCAACACTCTCCTCAAGCAACTGTGGGGAGCTGACAGAAGGCGGCTATCATTCTTGCAGCCATCTTGAGCCATATACCCTGACAAGAGACTTGATTACAATAGCCTACAACAGCTGAGCACACTCTGATAACTGTGAGACTGAAAGGTGTGTGACTTGAGAGCCTGACTTAGAGATCAGATTTAGAAACAAGACCTAAGGGCATGACTTAAATTAAAAGTGTGTCTTAGATGTGAGACATATAAAAGGCGAGAGGCAGACAGAAGAAATTATTATTAGATATTAGACACTTAGCACTTGGAGAAAGAACTTGGAATTAGGTAGTAGGCACTTGAGACTCGAGACAGGCACTTGGAAGAGAACTTGGAACTTGGAGGCATTAGGGACTAGGAACTAGCGACCAGGAACTCAAGACTTGGGACTTGGACTAGGAAGAGAGACTGAAGAATAAACAGGATTGAATCACACTCTGTCTGGTCTCCATTCTTTGAGTCCATCCTCACTCTCTCTCTTGCTTAAGCCTGACCTGAGGACCAGAGCAGCTTGGGGCAGTGTAGGCTCTAACAATTTAGCCCCCAAGGCTTTTGGCAGTGTGAGTTCCACATTGATAGAGCAGTTCTCAACATTTTTGGTGCCCAAAGTGGGGCAGCTCAGGCCACAACAAGCAACTGTATTCACTAAACTGCTCAAGCTTCCCCATGGTATATGCCTATCAATTAATTTTTAGGGAAATATCTCTTCCATTTGTCATTTAATTTTGGTGTACATTTGAGGCCTTTGGCTAGAGATCTTCATACCACAAATTAGTTTTATTTAAGTCTAAAGAATTGAGAAATTTGATTTGTGTGAGAAATGATTTGGTAAAAAAGATAACAGACTTTTGACATTATCATACATATTCAAGTTCTTCTATAATCGGCTGCATTTAAACATTAAGTTTCTTGACAGCCACATTTTTCTAATGCTCTGAGATACTTTTCTTTCAATAAAACGTTAGTGTAATTCCAATGATTTTATGTTTTGAAAACATAAAATTTTTAGACATAAACTTGTTGGAATTTTATTCTAAATGTCTTAGTCACATTGTAATTAAATTTTTGTTTCAATGTTTATTTAGAACTCAAAAATGTCTACACTATACAAAACTTTCATATACTTTTAGATCAAGTATATAAAAATTCTAAATTAGATACACTGAACCTGATAGAAAAGCAAGTTGAAAACAACCTTGAATTTATTGCCACTCAAAAAGATTTTGTAAATACAACACTGTTAGCACAGGCACTAATATCAACAATTAGTAAGTGGAACCTCAAGAAACTGAGAAGCTTCTGGATGGCAAAAGCTTCTCATTCATCATTCATACAAAGCAGCAACCTACAGATGAAGAAAGATTTTCACCAATGGTACATCCTATAGAGTTTTACATCCAAAATATATAAAGAGGTCTAGCAACTATATATCAAGAAATAAAATATCCCAATTAAAAATGGGCTGCAGGTTTAAACAGAGAATTCTCAAAATTTTCTGAGATACACTTAAAACAGGTGTTCAACATCCTTAGTCATCAGATGAATGTAAATTAAGTCTACTTTGAGATTTTATCTTAAATGAGTCAGGTTCAATAAAAAGTGAGAGCTCAGGCTAGTGATGACTAGAGCTGGAGGAAGTACAAAATGTGTCCAGCCACTATGAAGAATAGTGTTCAGTTTCTCAGGAAGCTGAGAATGGATCTGCCTTACAATCCAGATACACCACTTATAGACACACACCCAGAGAACACTGAATCCTACCACAAAGACACTTGCTTAGTTACATTCGTTGGTGCTACACTCATAATAGCCAGAAACTGGAAAAAACATAGATGTTCCTCAAAAGAAGCATAGATAAAGAAAATGTGGTCTATCTACACAAAGCAGTGTTACTTAGCCATTAAATAAATGAAATAATGAAATTCACTGGTGAGTGGATGAAGCCTATTCTTCTTCTAAGACTACAGATTGGTTCCTACCAACTAAGGGCAAGGCACTATTGCTAAAGGCACAAGTCACTGAAGATGGAGAAGTTGACCTGGTACCTAGACAGCCCCTTAATCTCTATGTTCTATTGTCTTTGATATAGAAAGGTACTTTGAAATTGACCAAAGGAGAATCCAAAGCACCAACCAAAACTACAAATCCTTTGATCTACAATGCTGTCCTGTCTTCATGATATGCTAGTGCAATGATAATAGAGTTTATAGGTGTAACTAACCAAGACCGGATGGGTTTGAATTAAGGCCCGTACCACAAGATGGAGTTCAAACTTAATGCTATTTGGGTTACCAAGAAACTGAAGCTACAGGGCCAAGGGACCTAGGGTAAAACCAATTACTAGTGTTCTAAAAAACAAACAATAACAACAAAATATATCAATTTTAATGACCTGTTATACTCATAGTTTCTCAGCAATCATCAGAGATGTTTCATTTTGCAGTAGATGAGAAATACAAAAACCAACAGCTAGTCATTATGTACACTTAGCCGTAGAAAGAATGCCTCCATCAATTCCCTCATCTCAGAAAATATTTGTACGAGGAGACAGAAAGACGACAAGAGCCAGAGCAAGGGGACCAAGAAAACAAAGCCCCCCACCCCCGAATCAACAAAATGGATAGACATATGAACTCACAGAGACTAAGGCCTCAAGCCCTGGGCCTGCATGGGTCTGCTCATGATGGGGTCCTAGAACTGAAAGAAGAAACAGACATATGCCTCTATCCCTAACCCAGAAGCTATCCCCAAGTGACAAGCACTTGAAAAATTGAAATTTACTTTCCTTCAAGAGAGTTTTACTGGGGACATATACTACTTGAAAGGGCAAGTCGCATGCCAAGAGTAGAAGGCCAGATGAAAACAAACTTAGTGACATCTTTGGAGGTTTTTTGTCTCACAATGTTTTTACAGAACTTTCCTTTTTAATTTTTTAATCTTTTTAACATTATGCTTTTAATTAATTTATTTTTTCTCTCTCTTTACAGATCTTTTGCAGTAGTGTGCTTACAGACAGGAGCCTAACATGGCTGTCCTCTGAGAAGCTCAAAAAGCAGCTGACCAAGAGAGATGCAGATTCCAACCATTGGACTGAAGTTGGGGACCCTGTGGTTGAATTATGGAAAGGCTGGAAGAAGCTGAAGAGGATGTGGACCCCAAAGGAAGAAGAGCATTCTCAACTAACTCAGCCCCCTGTGATATCTCAGACACTGAGCACCAACCAGGTAGCACACACACGGGAGCTAGTCCAAGGCCCCTGACAGAGGACTCTCTAATCTGGCCTTATTGGGGAAGACTCCTAACCCTCTAGAGACTTGAGGCACCAGGGAGGGGGAAGGTCTGGAGGGGGTGGGAGGAGAAACAGGGTTGGGGTGACCTGGAGGAGGGCAATGGTTGGTCTGTAAATGATAAAAGTAATAATAAAAAATACAGATGTGGATTAATTAAGAAAAGAAATTAAACAGGAAATTTTTTTTAAATCTTAAGATAAATTTATTACACAATTTATTAGAACCTGTGGGATATGGCATAATTGTTTCTAGGAGAAAAGGATATTGCAAAGAGCACACATCAAAGATCTCAGGATCCAGGTAGATAAGCTGACATTCTACCTTAAGGAACTAGAAAAACAAGGAACCCAAACTTCAGAGAGTTAGAAAGGTCAGATTCGAAATCAGCAAACCAGTAAACACTAAAAAGTACTTAAGCCAATAGAATTCAATTAAATGATTTCATTTTTAGTAAATTTACATAAACCTACCTGAATTTAAATTTCAAATTTAGACTCTTGATTCTAACAATAAACTATAGTCTATTGATCTCATTCTAACTATATAGTCTCATACTTTCCCCTTATGGCCATCAGGAATCTCTTTTCTAAAAGATAATGAAAACAAATAAAATCGACCCCTCCAACTCCATGACATTTCAGCAAATCCTGCACTGAAAATCACATTTAGATCAGATCATGAATGTTGCCCACCAAAGTCTGTCTACATATGTTGAATAAAGGTTATTCACTGGCAGATAGTATTCTGAATATTTTAAAAATCCCTGTCATGCAAAGAGATATTTCCCTAACAACCATGCTTTTCACGTATCCAAAAAAGAAGAGGCAAGGTGAAAGCTATAGGAGATATTGAAAGTTCACCCTTAGTCCAATCCAAAGCCTCATAGCCTGCGAACTACAAGTTTGTGTTTATGCAGCATTCTTCTGCATTTTTAGTGATTTATGTATATTATAAAGTTAATATATAATACACATAAAATTTATTAAAATTGTCCTGCCAATTATCATAATAAAAGCTCAAAGCAAGTATTCTTATAAACATTTTCTTTCATGATATAAAATTGTGTGTTATTCAGAAAAAGAATGGATAAGATCTGATGACACACATCATGATAGTAAATTTAAAACAAAATAAACAGTCATGTCTGCCGAGGGCCAGCCTCGGCATAAGGAGGGTCCTGAGAAAGGCAGGATTGAGAACGAACGCTGCTGCTTCAATAATGACTCAGAGTCAGTAGTAGATTCAAGCTGCTAATTCAGGTATTCTTTCTGTTCCCTGATGATTCTCAGTATTCTTTATTTTTCTGCTTCAGCTTAATGACCAGAGAGAGCCTGAAAACAGTCTTTATTTACTAAAACATCATCAAGACTTTGATCATTGCTAATAATTATCAAGAATTCTTAAATTTAAATGAACTCTAAGTGTCCCAGATCAATACTTCCAGCTCCGGTTTCCTTAGAGCAGAACTAAGCACAAAGCAAGACCACATTCCCTGACAGGTTTGGACAGCCTAGTCCTCATGGTAGCTGGGCACAGCTCTTCCAGTTTCCTGGTGCAGCAGAGAGCAGCCTTTAGTCACTATTCTTGTATGAAAACAGAAAGATAACAGATGACTAAAATGAAAATGATTCCTTACAAAGTATTCTTTTCAGGCATTGTTATCTCTAATAATTCAATCAGCTAGAAAAAAACAGAGCACAAACTTTGTATGTGTTTCTATACTATCTTTTAATTCTCTAATCTTCATTTCCTTTTCCTAGCAATTTCATAGCCTCATGTACTCTTCTAATACTATTTATTACTAAATTATATAATTTCCTATTTTTTCTATTTATACCTTTTGTTCCTAAAACCACTTTAACTCTATTCTTGAAGTCCCCATGTTAACCATGGCTAATTAATGAAGCAGTAATTGGACCAGGGGGTACATGTGCTTTCTCATGATTCTAAAATCAAGACCCAGTCTGGCAGTGAACCATTTCTAAAAAGGGCAATGTAGGATTTTTTTCTTTGGCCTTTGTGATTATATTGTCTAGATCCTTTCCTATAACCCTAAACGCCAGTCAGAGGGCCTGTTCTTCATACTCTACAACCCTAAACGCCAATCAGAGGGCCTGTTCTTCATCCTCTACAGCCTCAGGACCATGTCCATTTCTTATTCTTGAAAACAACATTTGTTTTATTTACTATGGAGTGATTAACACTGAGTAATGAAGGAAGTATATTCTCCAGAAAGAAAGATTGAAAGTAGAGTAGTAAAGACAGCCAATCAACTTCCAGGCACCAGCAACCATCAGCACAGGTGGGCATTAAGGGATGAACAGGCTGGTGATGTTCCAGAACAAAAACGGAACAGAAACTGTCACACCTCCACTTATGCAGCCATCCCTGACCCAGCACAAGTAAACAAGGCTTTAAAAGCAGCTCATAAGACAAAAAAATGTTTAAATTATCATGAAGTAAACAGTTCATTAACATTTAACCAAACATGAATTGTACACTAATAAACAATGACAGTGAAGACTATATCACCACATGTTAAAAATATACAGAGGAATCATTCTTGTGGGGGTTAATCTCCTAGATATAAAAGGGGTGGGACACACAAAATTTCAAAATTAAATTGTCTTGCGTAGAGTGCCCAGGTAAAACTAAACATCATGTCTTTATAAACTAAAGCCAAACTGAATCGATTTAATACATACTTTTCCAAATAAAGTTTATTGAAACTCACAAAACATATTTTTCCATTATTGTGGCTACTTTTACAATATAGAAATATTAAGAATAGTCCTGACAGCCACCATTAGATGTACAAATGGAAAATAATTAGCATTTACTTTTCTAGCACTTAAGTAGATAGTTTCAAACTATCTATTGTTGTGACATTCATCTGCTTGCTCTCAGGTATTTCACCTAGTGTTTTCTGTGTAAAAAACCATTAATATTTATTGAACTCAATGTCTATGTATGTGGGGTGGTGGGCTGTGAGAAGCAGCTGGGTGCTTGGTCGAGCATGAGTTTCGAACCCCAGAATACTTATTGGATGGCAGGAGTTCAGCTCTGCTCCCAGGCCCTGGTTCTTTTCATTTAGCTTCAGTCCTCCAACAACCCCTCCCACAGAGAGGTGTATGACCATCAGTCATGAGGAACAGTCCCTCAGGCTCTCCCACATGCAGATCTCCAAGCTCTCAGACCAAGCCAATAGGCATTATCTGCTGCCAGACCCTAACCCACTCCAAAACTGTATAAAAGGGCTCTATTTAGGGGAAGTAAAGTACTCACAAACCATCCTGGTGTCCGAGAGTTTCTGTCACAAGAGCTGTAACACTTGGGAAGAGCTCTGCTCTCCCGGAACCTGCCTGGGACACCAAGCTGCCTCCTTGCCAGATAGCGGACTTCTTATGGGCCCAGCCCGGGCCTGGACCAGCTCAGAGCAGAGAGACAGGTGCAGCACCTGGAAGAGACCGGTCAGTGACAGCGGCAGCAGTGGGGGCAGGCAATCTCCCCTCCTGCCCGCACTCTGTGTCCTTTGGCCCCGACTTCCCTCATCAGGCCTGGCTGGAGACCTACAAACAGTGGAGACGCAGACCAGAGGCAGTGCGGAGACAGTAACAAGCCCTCCCTGCTGTCACCCTGTCCCCAGCCAGGAGATCCTCGTGGGACACCATCCAGAACAAGGGACCCACATATGTATAATAAAAGCAAAGTATTTTTAAAGATGAATTTATTTTATGTGCTTGAGTATTTGCCTGCATGTGGGGATATATACAACATGGGTATATAGTATGTGGTGGATGCCTTGCAACTAGATCTGTACATGTTTGTGAGTTTGGGAACCACTCAAGTGCTGAGGACTGAACCTGGGTTCAGTACAAGAGTTGTAAGCACTCTTAAACACTAGGCAGACCAGTCTATTTTTCAGGTAGTATTTTTCCATGGCTACATTGTTTGGTACTATTCTGATTTTGCCAATTAAAATCACTAAATATTACATAGTGGTCATTTATGCAATAAACATTCTTATACTTTTATACATAATCTATAGCATGAAGTGTGTTACACCCTGAAGATAAAGTCAGTCTTTTCCTAGCAGTCTTCAGATGAAGATGTAGAACTCTCAGCTCCTCCTGCACCATGCCTGCCTGGATGCTGCCATGCTTCTGCCTTGATGATACTGGACTGAACTTCTGAACCTGTAAGCCAGTCCCAATTAAATGTTGTCCATATAAGAGTTGGTTGGTCATGGTGTCTGTTGACAGCAATAAAACCCTAACTAAGACAGGACATAAATTAGGATCAGCTTGTCACATAATTTTCACACTAAACTTTTTCCGGCTTGTTGAAAGAGTATATATTCCCCAATATATTACATTTGTAATTTCTCAAAAATCCATCGACTATAAATATGTAAGCCTTCTATTTCTGGAAACTTTAAATACACTGATTCATATCCCTATCCTTCTAAACATATTATATTATATTGAATGCTGTATTTCCATAGTTACCTAAAAATCAAATAATATGAATTCCCCAACTCTATTTACATTTTCCAAAATCATTTTAGTTCTGCTTCCCTGACATTTCCTTGTAAGACTTAGAATCAGCATGCTGGTTTGAATAAGTAATAATCTTTCCAGGTGTGTGATTATGCACACAGTGTATATATACAGTGTTGCTGGTATAGATTTTCTAGCTGTCTTTGGGTGGTTTACTAATATCTCCCCTTTGCTATACAGAAACAAGTCAGTTTCATGTAGTCCTATCCACATTTATTGTTATATAATACAAAATAGAAATGAAATTAAATAAACCCACCCACCAATGGATTAAGGAATACCAAAAATAAGTTACATTTCTACAAAATAGAATCTCATTTGCTCTTAAGGGAAAATTAAATCATCACATCTTCAGAAAATGATGGATCTTGTAAGTAGAATACGAAGCTGGGTACATCAGATAGACAAAAGTTCCATGCTCTCATTCACATACCTGACCCTCTTTATGATGATTATATACGTGCATATACGTAGGGGTGAGTAAGAGCATAGAATGTGAGGTAAAAATGACACTATCTAATAAAAGGAATTTTGAGGACATGGAGAAAGAACAATAGGAAACAGTAACATAAAAATGGAAAGAAATGTGTGGTTGGTGGGTGGAAGGTTACCAGGGAGCTTAGAAAATAGAACAGTGTGAGGAAAAAACAAACAACAAACAACCCAAGACAAATGAAAACAATGACAACAACATAAGCTTATAATCGACACACAGTATAAAAACTTGAAAACTATATCTTGAGAAAACATCAGGTAACTTTGTGTCTAATAATTCCTGTTTTGTGTTTACTTAATGTTCCTATGATTTCTCCATTTCCACTACAGATCTGCAGCCGTGAGTGTGACACAAATGCCAGAGTGAACAATCTCTGTGCTTCTTCACTCCTTCTACTGCTGACACAGCTACACCATTGTTAGTAGTAAACAATTTTTTGGCCAATCCCCTAAATCTCACCTCAGTTCAAGAGACGAAATTGATTCAGGGATAAAATTCACAGAGTCATGGGAACAAATTTACCCTGTCTAAGCTGCTTTAGTTTTTGAAAGTTTTAGCTGTGGTTTGATGATTCTTATGATAGTATGGCATATGTTATAAAATATCAAAATCGTGAATGTATTATGTCTACATTCCATTTCCTGATCATTTAGTAACTTAAATATTTTTTATTATTGGTTTTTTCTCTAAGAAAAGACATTGTCAAGTTTTTCTTTTTGAAAAAAAAATTAACTACTAAAGAACTTAAAATGAAAAGTGTCAAACCTCCTATGTACCTGTTTGAACCTACATCTATTTCTGACAGTTATATTCGATCTAAACATATTGACAAATGTATAACACTAACTCTACCCCTTAAGCTAACAATGTTATATCCTTGCTCTGACTCTAAATGATACTACTAACATAAAGTTAGAACCTCACAACTATCTATTTGTAAGTTTAGAAAAGCCATAATCCTATCCTTAGCTTCAAACTTATCCTACGTCAAAAACTAACCATATCTTTAATCCTAGCCATAACATTAATGCTAAACATAACCCTCAAGCCTAATTTAAAATATAACCATCACCTAAAACTAGTCCTGATCCTACCCATAACCTTAAACCTAACACAAAACAAAGGTCTACATATACCTCAAATACTGACTCTAATCTAGTCTTAACCTTAACACTAATCCTAAACATGCCTCTATTTTTTAGCCTACCACTATGACTGCATCTATCTCGAACCATAACTCTAGCCTTACTCTTAATCATACTCTAACTTGGAGCTATCTTGAATAGTAACACAAACCCACTGTGCTTTCAAGCCAAATCTTGAGCTAATACTATATACACATCTAGTTGGAGCCATAGCCCTAACTCTAACTCTAACCTTGGTCCTAATCCTATCCATAACCTAAACATAACAAAAGCTTTAACCCTAAACTTAAATACCAGCCAGTACCCTAGCTCTAGCACTAAACTTAACTCTAGTTCAAATATCAAATGTAAATATATCTGAAGTTTCTATGAAATTGGAATCCTACCTCTACACTTAAATCTAAGACTTGATCTAAAACTAATCTAAATTCTATATCCAAAACTAACTATAGCTTACAATTACTTTGTATCAAGCTAACTAACCTAACCTTACCCATAAACTCAACTCTGTTCCTGACATCAATCTTCATCATCAACTAAACCTGTCTTAGTCCTTAACACTGGGAATAGTACTGACTCTAACAACAAATGTAGTTCTAAACGTAACCACAAATCTAACTCTAATTTGAACTCTGACATTAGGACTATTGCTAACACTGTGCCTATTCTATCCCTGTATCTAAATCTAATACCAATATTAGAAATACACCAAAAATGTTCTTATTCCTAACAGTAACATGAAATAATCCTAGCACTAACCCTACTTGTAACACTAACGTTAATCTAAAAAAAATAAGCAAATCTAGACTTAACACTACATTTCATCATAATCTTACACCAAAACTTATCACTAATCGTGTCTAACTTTAACCCAAACACTGTTATTGGTGTTTGGGTTACACTAACCCTCGTCACAAAAAAAAATCTTAACCCTAAACATCCACATAGTCCTAACACTAACAGTAGAAATAAAACTAACATCCAACCAATTCCTAACGGTAAGTATGACCTTTACCAGAATGCTTGGTGAAGGGCTTTATTTAACCCGAGTCCTAAGCAAAACCCTAACACTGACTCTGACCAGAATCCATATTCAATATGTATATTTCACACCGCTCTATTTTTAAGTTCATATCCAATACTATCTGACTCTTGCTTAAATGTTCCCTTAGGCTACCACTAAATATAGCTAAAATACTAGCCATTATACAAACCCTAACCTTAGCAGTAATAATAACCCTGATTGTAGTGCTAACCATATCTATAGTCTAACATCATCCTAGCCTTATAAATAAACTTCATATTTCCAAAGAAAGACCTAAGACTGAAAACAAAAACTATAGAAGAAATCTCTAGTTTTAATGAAAAACAACCAACGCACATGAAGTAGTTCTAGTTATAAGCCCAGCTCTAAGCATATATTTAACCCTAGAACCAACCTTGGCCCTAACCCCAAACCAAACAGTAGCTCTTACCCTAGAACGTGAATACCAACCCAAATCCAGCTCTCACCCCTCCCTTAACTCTAACTCAAACACCAGCACTAAAGAAGGCCCTAGACCTGAACAAATCTAGAACTCTACCTGAAGCCCAAATCCATAAAGTATAAAATGAACCGTACTCACAGTTCTAACACTAACAGTACCTCTTACAAACTTCAAACAAATCTCTAATCAAAACCTATGTATAACTTAAAACTAGCTCTGCCAATAATTCTAAGCCTTAAAGAAAACTTAACTCTAAAACTAACCTAAAGGCTAATGATAGTCCTGATGACAAACCTTTTTGTGACACTAGCATTAAACCTACCACTATCCACAATGCTATCATTAGAAATAACAAACTGCCCCTAGACCTAACCATATCTCTAAACATACTTCTAACATTTAATTATTTTAGAAATATGCCTCAAACTGTCCTTAGACCTAGAACTGTCCTATACCTAATTGTACTGTAAACTAACTGTGAGACTATAAATAACTCTAATATTTACCTTAGAAATAAACCTAGAACTGCCTCCAACGCTAGTGCTAACTGTGGCCATAACAGTGATATTTAACTGTAATCCTAACCCTAACACTGTCAAGTCTTAACCCTAATTCTAGCCCTATTTAACGCTGACACTAACCTAAATCCAAACACAAATCCTATATTACCTCAATTAAACCCTAGCTAACCCTAACCCTAATGATAATTATTATTATAAATAACCATATCCTAAGTCCTAAATTTAGCCAGAACACTAAAACTTGTTTTCTAATCATAAGACAATTTTATGCAATATCTCTATTCCTAACCCTAATGCTGCACCAAATTCTGCTGCTAACCTGACTTCTAAGTGTAAACATCACTCTATTTTTAAGTTTACAAGTAAACTTAATCCTGATCATGGCTGTAAGATTAAACTAAACAAACGATTAATTGTAACTACAATCCTAACTGTAATACCAACCATAAATGCTATACTAGCCACCGTCCCAACACTATCAGTAAGCATAACCCTAACACTACTCGAAGATCTACACCAAAACCAACACTTGCTCTAACCTTAACACTAACCCTAAATTTATCGGTAAAATCAATCCTGCAACTCGCCCTAATTCTAACACTAGCTTGAAACATGTATAAACCTAGCCCAAATCACAAACCTGACATTCACTGTACTATAGGCTTAAATGAATACTAGCAAAGAGTTAATTCTCATAGTAAAATTAAACCTATCACAAACAGTAGAGCTAAATATGTTTCTAACTTTAAATGAAATTGTTACCTCCGGCCTGAGCCCTGCAGTTAACGAAAGCAAATCTTAATCACAGTTCTAATAATAACTTTAGTTCTTAAACCAACTTACTACAAAGATCCAAGAAAACCCTGTAACAGAATCTTAATAATGAATCTACAAATTACACTAAACACAAACCAAGCTTAGAACTAAACCTAGCAATAACAGCAATCCTAATGAGAAAAGGAGCCCCAACACTTCATACATGTGAACTACCAAATCTAATAATAAACTCAGAGATAAAACCAACCTTATACCTATCCTTAACTCTAACTCCAAAACTGATATGAAAAAAAAAGTACCTAAAACTATCTCTAGCCCTAAAACTAACCCAGGAGAAAACATAATGTTAATCCTACCTATAACCCTAACATTCCTATAACCTACAACATTCCTACATCCTGAAACAGCCCATAGCTCCTAACAGTAATGTGAGCCATAAAAGAAATCCTAATGCTAACCCACAAATATAATCTTTCTTTAACCTTATCTCTCACCCTAGTCCTGGGCAAAACATAACCCTAACCCTAATACCTCCCCAACCTTAGCGCTAACAATAATCACCAGACCAGCGTTAAGTACCTATTTATAAAATGAAACTTAAACCCAAATTCTAACCTTAACCTTAACACTGAAGTTAAACTAACTTTAACCCTGATTCCTAGACATAACTTGAACCCTAATTATAATGACTAACCCTAATCATTACACATGAATTATAACACTAATCATAATTCTAACCTATAATCCATAGCCCTAATTATAACATTTTCCAAAACATAATCCTGCACTAGCCCTAACTCACCTTATCCCTACTTCTAGTCCTAATTCTAGCCATAGTCCTAGGCTCAGCTCTACCCAACACTAACCTAACCCTTCAACTTAACTGTTGCAGGATATCTGATTAAAGTATGAACACCAGGATTGCGTTATCTATTTATTCTAAGCACTTCAGGTATGGATCAGCCATACCACACATTTTTCATCCAAGATACAAATAAAGTCAACCCTAGGTAAAGGAGCAGAACAAGCAAGCAAGCTGACAGGGAGTGAACAGAAGTAAACAGAAAGGAGGGACAGAAGCATGGAGAAGGAGAAAAGCCTTTTTTCTACTCGGACATGGTGGAGTCGGAAGGTCAGCTGAGTGCTTTCCCTGCCTCTCTGAAATAGCAGTCTTTGAACAGAGTTTCTGGCTCCTGAGTCCTCATTTGGTATAATTCAATGACTGAGACTTTTGTATTTTAATACAACAACTAACACTAGCCCTAACCCTAACCAAAACACCCTATTCTAACCTTAACCTGAACTAAAAACCTAACACTAACCCTTCATCAGACCACTTTCCTTCTTCCTACAAGCACAGGGGCATTAAATGTTAGGTGCCATTCATAAAGTAAGATTATTTTTCAGAAATCTCCAGGTAGTCTTCCTTACAAGTAAGCAATTGGAAATTGGGCTAGGGTAGATAATCCAGGATGATATCACTCTCTGACCTAAGTCAGAAGCAATAAAATTGTCTACAAATACACTTCAGACAGAGCTTATTTATGTCCTGACATAGGCACAGAGAAACACACACAGACACAGATAGACATACAGACACACAGACACACACACACACACACACACACACACACACACACACATGTGTGTTTGCATTATTCTCAGCAAAAAGAAGATAGGCATTGATTTGTGTGTTAGGTCTTTCACTGTAGCAGGGTGGGTCGATAATGAGCAGACCAAGACAGTTGTTCAAGAGGCTTAAACAATGAGGTCAGAAAGCAAAAGTAGATGAGTATCTCCAATTCTCCTAGCACTACTGGGTATCAGTTTGCTTGCTGTACCTTTACTGTATATGAAAACAAAATAATATGTTTATATCTATGTGCCTCAGGAATTGCTTGAAATTAATGGCCCGTTGCATTGGCTGCTGTCCATAAGTGTAATACCCAGATGAGAGGTGCACACTAAACATTGAAGATGTAGTAAGTGCTTTGAAGGTAGACCTGAGAATAATTATCATTGCTAATTATTGTTAATTTCACTACAGCTTAAAAGTATGGACTATCTCAATGGTTCTAAAAGAGACTGCTTCTCCTCCATCCTATTAAAGAGGCACAATTTCTCACAGGCTCTGCTTCCTCATTGTACTTAAGTCATTCAGCCACCTCCATTTGATACTGAGGAAGAAAATCAATAATTTACGTTCTTAGAATCAAATTGTACAAGATTTCCCTTTGTGGCCTTGCTGACTTTATAAAAACAAACAAAAAGTGTCTTTTTTCACTTCTCTTTATCAAGTGCAGACATGCATGTGTGTTCAATAGAACATTCAATACATGGCACGCTAAGACAACTGAATTTTGCAAGGGACATTGTAACAGAATTGTTTCTCAAGCATTTCTTCGTATTCTTTACCACTTTGTTCCATAAATACTCATGGATAATCTTACAGATAAGTAGAATACCCAGGCAGCAATTCTAGGAAATCAATGGCTATGTGATTTCAGTGCTCGTAGCCTCATGTACTAAATAGGGCTAAAACTCCATTTATTTTATGACTGTCTTGAGTATGTACTCCTGCTTATGACTGTATAAATGCATACTTCCGGGAGTTTAGGGCTCAGAAATGAGAAAGGAGATAACAAGAACAAGAATAACAACTCAACAACAGTAACAATATAAAGGATGACACCATGAAGGTAAAAGATATAAGAAGAGGAAGAGTAGAAATATATATGGGTTGGGTCGGGGCCTATGGATGAGTTCCTCCATCTGTATTCGGGGGAGACAGGTGATACTGGGGTCCACAGCTTCTATCCAGCTCCCAGAGCTCAGGAGTAGATCCTGGGATAGCTGCTGAGTCTTGGTTTCCTTACCATCTTTTTATTTAACCAGAATCTCAAAGCAGCCTCGGCAAGGTGGCACAAGGCTGTTAGCTCCTATTAACCGAGAGAGGGACGTCCACACGATTTCCTCTGGGCTGCAATCAGCTGAGAAGGACCGGTAAAGAGTGGGGACTAAAGGTAGGAACATCCACAGATGGCTGCAGTATCTCGGAGTCAACCGCTAAAACTCAGGTCTGGTTTGCAATCCTGGGGCCCGAGCTGAAGCACCTGCTCTACGCTGCGGGTGATAAGTCCTGATGATTTGCTTCTGGGGCTCTGTATGACAGCGACACGAGCTCAGACAATTAGAAGGCAGTCCCAGAGGCCTCTGTCAGCATTGCTCTCATGGGAGTTCACTGTTTCATATTGACTGCAATGTGACTGTTGCTCACAGGCAAGCACGCTGGCGAGACACAGTCCTCTAGGCACATGTTTTCGTAAGAACAGTTATACTCTAAAGCTACAGGGCAAATATCTTTCTAGTATGACTGTTAAAAAAATTCCCCAAATCCATGCTCAGGCACATTTGCACTATTTCCCGTTGGTTGTACAAGCCAGTCACCAATTCCGGCCAACGTTACCTTTTCCTTTACACTTGGTTATTTTTACTCACTTATGGGAAGCCAGGTGCAAAGTTCTGGGACAGCAGCAAGTCACTGCAACAGTGGGAAAGCTGAGTCTCCTCAGCAAGCTAGACCCAAGGCTTTAGTTTCTCCCCACAGGAATTCTTGCCCCACACTCATCTCTATGGTCCAAACTGACCCTCAGCCTGAAGCATCTTGGTGGCGGATAAGGAATAACAGTTCTCAGCCTTCTGTCTCTGTGCTCAGCCCAGCAATGTGAGTATCTGGCTTTGGATTCTTAGGCAGATGTTAGGAGAAGACATTTTTCAAGCTTAAAACTTCCTCTCTCGTTCAAATGAAAAGACTCAAAGGAGTGGGTAGAAGTAACTGCCAAGTCATTCTAGTGAGACTGCATTCTTCATTCTCTGGCTACTTTCCCCTTCTTGGGTCACTCTAGAGACCCGAGCTTAAAGGCCTTTGGGGGTGGAAGGGCAACCTTTTACTTAAACTTACATTTCATGAGTGAAACGAACAAATAATTTCCAAAAAAATAATTTTTGTGGCCCAGATGAAGCTTACAGTCTTCATTATTTTAAGCAACCTTCAAAATCTAACACTTGACTGCATAAAAAAAAGTGAGCAGCTGAGGATAAAATAAATAGCTGAGAGAAAGGATCTCTCTGAAAAAGCTCTCTCTAATGAGAATTTGGCTCATCACTTTAACCCCAGACTGGGTGTTTTACACTTTGCAAGACTCTGTGTTGGGTAGCCTCTCACAATATGATCTCTGTGATACTGATTTATCTGATGTGAAGTTTTGAATCAGAAGGAAACTCAAAAGCTCATAGATTGGAATGCTTGGTCAACAGGGAGTGGCACTATTTGAAAGTAGGAGGTGTGGTGTTGTAGTCACTGGAGGTGAGTGTTTAGGTTTTCAAAAGGCCAACTGAAGCCAAGAATCTCTCTCTTCCTCCTGCCTGAAGATCTGAACGTAGAAATGTCACCTTCTCCAGCACTGTCTACCCAAAGGCTGCCACGCTCCCAGGCGTACTGACAATGGCCTCGACTTCTAAAACTGTAAGCATTCCTCTATTAAATACTTTATTGGAGTTACTGTGGTCATGGTATCTCTTCACACCAATGGAAAGCTCATGAAGACACTTGAGTACCGGAGTTCGCATCTTTCTTTCCACTGGATGAGAAGGTCACTAACTTTAAAGCCCTCCCACTATCGTAAAGCTGAGATGAAGTGTTTGGTGAGTGTCTGGAATGCTATTAACACTTTTCTATAGTACATGAAAGACACAGGCAAGAAAACGAAGATCTGAACTGGTTACACACTTGAGTGTACACCTTTCATGGGCCAATGTTGGCTTTGGCTTTCTGACCAAGGTGGCTGTTGCATGCACCTTCTGCGTAGAAAATTCTATTCCTAAGTCATTTTCTCCAAGCTGGTCATATTTCTGGTTTTAACTCAACTCTACGTTGATGACTGAACTTCTGAACCAGCAATCTTTAGGGCCTTAGCTCCCTCTTTCTGGATGCCCTCTCCTCCAACATCCCCCTTTTACAGACTAGTCTGAGTTCAACTTGGGCTTGGTCTTGAAAGGAATGTGATATTTAGCAGATCACAGCTGGACTTCTGTGCCTATGCCAGTCTAGGCGGATTTCCTTGGATGGGCACCAGGGTTTTTCCACCATTTCTATCTACTTTATTAGAACAATACTGAATGAACATTCTTTATCTCGTTTACATAATCCTGTTAGCTGGGGATTTTTATAGGCAGAAAGCCTGATTGTCATTTCAGTCCAATATTTCATTATATAGATGAGGAGAGAAAATCCGGCAAAAAGATGTACCCAAGCAAGGTAGCAGGCAGAGAATCTACTTGATTCCCTAAACACCTCATTATTTCATTTAGAGTTCTGCCTATCTCCTGCCTCCCTCATTACTTTTTTGTTCGTTGTTTTCATGGGGACATGGTCTCATTGTGTATCATTGGCTGACTTGAAATTTAATATGAGGACCAGGATGGCCTAGAACACATAGAGATCATCTGTGTTTGTCTTTTGAATGCTGGGATTAAAACTGTATAATCCACACCTTGTGATTTTGATTCTTAAACTGTGATATTGCACAAATGGCTAATGATGCATCAACAATCCTGAATGTTCTTTTTCTTCTGCTTATTCATTCCTCCTTTCCTACACCCTTTGGGTACCAGTGATCTTTTTATTATGTTCATAGTTTTGATTTTTATAGAATAATATATTTGAGATAATTATGTAACTTCTTCATCAAACTACTGCCATGTGTTTTAATGAATCAATATTACTTTTGTTTTAGTTGTGAATATTGATTTATGGTTTCAGCATACCACAATATATTTGTCACCTGAGGACATAATTATTGCTTTGAAATTTTGACAATAATACACAAAACTTTCAAAACATTTATGTGAGGTTTGTATGTGTGATGACTAATCCTGATTGTCAACTTGATTACATCTGTATTTAACTAAAACCCAAACGACTGGGCACACTGGTGAGATGTTATTTGTGTTTCTTAGTCCATTTCAATCAAATTACCGTGTGTTTACTCATGTTGTAGTTTTCTTTCCCCGCCACCAGCATAGCTGTAGCCATTTTGTTCTACATGTGCCAGCTGTTTTATATGGTTGCTGTTTGCCAGTCATTGACACAGAGAAATAACATGACTCAGAGCAGGGTCATGCTGACCACATATCCTGTTATGTTCTGTTTGTCCTCAGGTTTGTTCATCTTAAGAAATTTCACAAAGCTTTATGCAGGAAGCATCAAATTAAAGGTCAATATCAATTGTTATGTCTAACATGGCTTGAGTCAGAGATGAAGAGCAGGCAGAACTTCTGCACCTGCATATGAGCTCATTGTGATTTTTATATGCAGAGAAAAAAAGAAATGTTTGTCATTGTGGCTCAGCCCACATATTCAGAGCTATGGTCCTGATCAATCAGTATTTGGGTGTGTGTACAGTAAACCATCCCTGTCTGACTAAGATTAATGATTATTTGGTTTGTGGGGTGTTTCCTGGGACCCAACAATTGAAGAATTCTTTATGTATCTTAGGCAACCATCCTTTACTAATTTGCAAACATGTTTTTAAATGAAATCTCAATCATTTGATTTTACCAAGGAGACTTGGGAGCCAGATGTAAGGATGAAAGACTGCTTGCTTAGACATGCAGAAGAAATAACCAGTTAACCTTTTTTTTTTTTTTTTTTTTTTTTGCTCACATCCCAGAAGGCATCCCAGCTCTCATGCCTTCTCCTAAAATCTCTTTCTGATGAAATGTTCCTCCCTTGTGCTTCCTGAACATTGCTCTCACTGTCCTCTGACTGATTCTCACTCTCTATGTTTTTTTCCTAATAATTCTATATTAACTTCCTGTCAACGGGTTGCTTGCTATGCCTGTTGACCTATACCTGAATTTATTTAATCCTGCTCTTGGATTAAAAGCATGTGCTAAGTGTGAGCCATGCCACAACTAAAAACAGGTTTGCCAGTAAACAACACAATCTCAGGGTTCACAGTGTGATCAAATATCCTGCAATGATGATCTTATAGAGCAAGGAGGTAAGGTTAGGCAAAATTAAAAGTATATAAAAAAATCTACTTGGAAACTTAGTATTTTTCAAGCCAATCACAATATAACTTAAAAAAAATTACAAGAGGGGTAACCTACATATCTGGACAAAGCTGCTCCTAAAAGTCCTGTATTATAATTATTCACAAATTGAATTGCCAGATGGGAATGCTTCCTTGTAAGTTGTTGAGGAGGAAGGCTCCCAAATCCCTACTAAATTATACAGTCTTTTCCATTTTCTCCTGGTTCCCTGTTAGAATTAATTTAAGCTGTTAGTAAAGATACTACACATCTTTGTTGAAAGTTACAAAGAAAGCAAACTAGACCTGAACTAGAACCAACATACTTGGAAAGATGTGTCACTGGAGCAACAGCATCATGACTATAAGGTAATCAACTGTTCTCTGATTGTATTTGGGACATGTTCCATTGGAAGTAATAGATGCTGTGTACGATTAAATCAGTCAAAACCTTATGTCTCAAGAGATCTTATGCATTAAATAGAAGTTTACTAATGTTTGTTGCTAAATTAAAAAGTGCCAGGCCAGGTTTAATGGTGCAGGCATTTAATTCCAGCATAGGAAAACAAGGCAGGTAAATCTCTGTGTTCAAGGCCAGCCAAGTGTACACTGTAATTTTAAGTCCAGGAAGATTATATAGTAAAATCTTTTCTCCAAAATGAACAAAACAAAAATCAAACTGAAAGTAAATAAGTTGATTTGGCATTAAGATGTGTGTTCTATTCTCAGCCTTTATCAGAGAAGCTTATCTTTGAAATTACCAGTAGCAAATGTAAAAATTGTGGATTAACATATTGAGAATTAATGACAATTCTTAACCATAAGTAAAATATTTATATCACCCATCATCAACATCATCATCATGGAAGAAGGATGAAAAAATGTAACTTTCAGAGACTGAGAGAAAAACTTTATAATGCTGTCTTCTGGGCATGACACAGCCATGGTTACCATAATCTCAATCTGACAGTGAATACCTGTAATTGGTTTTCACAGACTGGGCTTATTGACTATTGACAGTCAATCATGGATTGGGAGGGGATAATGGAGCCATAAGGGATGAGGCAGTTATTGTCTTCAATTGCTTCAATGAATAACTGCTAACCTATGATCACTGAATTGGCCATGGATAAACTCTGGAGAAAAGTAAGACAAAAGGGCATGAACATGAGAAAAGAATTTGTAGGGTAGAAGTAGGTTGAAATGTGTGGGAGGGAGGTCAAAGAGAATGGGGGATGAGAGTAATCATAATATATTACATACATATATGACGTTATCAAAGAAAAATTTAGTAATAGTTCCAAAATGTAATGTACATAAAATTATGCTATTTATGAAAGATTGAAGCAAGTTTACATATTAGTGAAATGAATATAAATGTTACTTTTGCATAAAGAATTAAATCTTTTTGAATATTTGCTGCTATAGGCCATAGAGTATCAACATTTTGACATTAATCATATTTTAACTTAATAAACAACAATAAAAACTGACACATGTTTAGAACATCTTCAGAAACTGAAGAAAATTCTACCTGAACCTAAGGTAAAATTTGTTCACCATTTTTTATTCAATTTATCAGTAATTGTTTTTAAATCAACCATCCTCACATAATATAACTCAAAGATACATTAACTAGGTAATTTATATACAAAGGACTGGTGTTGCAAAAAATTTTAAGTTATGTTTGTATAGGAGCAAACATGGCAGTTCATAACACATACTAGTGTCAAACCTGTTTCATGCAGCAGTCATTGGTACCTTATGGTATGATAACATATATGATAAAAAGTGTAATATGTACATGGTGTGTGTTCAGGACCAAGGTCACAGTGAAGCCACACAATGCACATTATCAAGTGCTGCCAAATATAGTTAGGATTTATTACGAATTTGATAATTAGCTAATATTTTTCTCTGTGAATTCCAATGACTTTTGTTGCGAATTTCTCATGATCTGCATATTACATGTTACACGAAGCTATATAATATAAAACAACCTATAGTTTAAAAGCTTTGGGTATAGATTAAATTGTGAAGAACTAGTATTGATAATAGCAAGACTTTCTGTTCTTCATCATAGCTATCTAGTTTTTTCATGTAGTTCTTGGAAGTTTTCCTTAGAGTTTCGTCCTTTTTATTGCATACATCTGACACATTTAAAACTTACCCTGACCTACATAGAGCAATATAACTACATGAATAGAGAGCCAAGTGATACCTGCAGAAATGAAGAGACTCATTTATACTGGTTTTGTAGTTTCTTCCTGGGATTTGGATAAAGTCCAGACAAAATCTCAATGGGTCTACAGCCTTTTAATAAAGCTGTCTTAGCATAGAGATTCTCCAGGCTTATGGAAGTAAAGGTGTTTACTGGTCTGATGAAGGCATATACAAGACTTTTTCAGAACTGGTGATTTCTGCCATGTTTTAAACTGTGAATTAAATATAGAGTACTTGTAGCAGATTATTAATTTTCCATGCATCACTAGAATGAAAGTATCTGACATAATTAACTTATAAAAAGAAAGGTTTGTTTTGGACCTTGGTTAAGAAATTCTGGTCTAATGTAAGGTAGACTCATTTTACTCTGTCTCTGTTGCAGAGAAGACAGGATGTGTATCATAAAAAGGTTACCTGCAAAATAAGCAAACATTGCTGGTACTTGAAACATATTATCTTTTACATCACATCACAAGTTATTTTATTTGATCTAAAATAATAAAAATATATGAAGATTATAACTTTCTAAATTCAACTTGACATATAAATGATTATACACATATTCGAGAAATTTCTTTTTGTGTTGCATATTTAAGAGAACTTATAAATTATTAAAACATTGGAGAACTTAAAATAATTGCATAGCTATAATTTGTATTAGTCTTCTATATGTGAGGTTGTCAAAATTTGAACCATTTTTGTAGAGATGCATGCATACTGAATATTCCTATCTACATATGACTCATATATATATATATCAATCTGGGAATCATCCAACAGGGTATTGGAGCTCATCGATTTTATCTATAATTCTAAGAACTCATACCCAAGACTACTCTAAAAATGACATTAAATGCCTCCTAACATTATGTAGAAAAATGTATAATTAAGCTTGTTTGCTTAAAACTCCTGCGATAGTGTCCAAGCCAGAAAGGAGAGGTTAACTAGATTCTGAGTAATGTATATGAAACTAAAGAAGGTCACTATTTAGAAACTTTTGGTTCAAAGATATTTTATTATTAGTGTGATATTTTAAAACATCTGTTAAGAGAAATTGATTCTTTTTTTAACATACAGGTTTGTCTTCATTAAATCATGCTGGAAAAAATACTGGAAGCTAAATAGCTTAAAAGAGAAGTTTGTTTCCCACAGTTCTGATATTTTCAATGTCCTGTAAGAACATAAATTATGACTTCAAGGAGCACTTTATTGCACTCTTAAAGGGAAGATTTGTATTGAAAATTGGGAGAGAAACATAACACTGTCTAACTTGTCTCTTCTTGAAGACAAGGCCCTCATAATTTAATTACTAATGTCTCTTCATACTGTTACATTGGGGACTATACATCCACCCAAGATTATGAAGGAACTATAGTTAATTTGGCCTAATGTTGCTTGTATTCTAATGTTAATTTGAGTCCCCAAAACTGTTTAAGTGAGTGTCTATACTTAGCTTTGGGGAACCCATCCCAGTTGGTTCTGATTGGTAAATAAAAATGCCAACACCTATTAACTGGGAAGGATAGATCGAGGTGAGTTTTTGGAATTTCCTGAGCCTGAAACTGGGAGGAGGAAAAGGAGAATGATATCCACCATGCTTCTAGGAGAGTGTGCAGAGAGGAAACGCCCAAGCTTGAGAAGAGGGCTGGACAGAAAGACAAAGTCACCCTGTGAAGGATGCAGGAGAAGAAGGCTGACAGAGCTGCCTAACTTAGTACAGGGCAGCCAAAATAGAACATAGAGTTTAGTATCTAATAACTGTGGATTATTGGCAGGGGGTGAATTAACCACGTGGAGAGTCTCCCAGCTGTTGTGCTACATACGTCATATCAAAATGTAAAGGGTGAATGTGAGACTTTCTTTCAGGAACTTAAAACATTGAGGTTGGTAGCAGTAACCTGATAAAAGGATTTGTTAATTAAAAAAAAATATTACTTCAGATGTGCCCAACTTGGAAAAAAACTAACTTTTAAAATTCAATTAGAGATTCCTGAATGAAATACACATGGTTTTCCTTTAGTGTTAACAGGCAGGGAAAACTGGTTTCTCAGCTAAGCCACACAGAGCCATGTGGTTCCTCTCCAAGTGACACAGGATTTATTGATTTAAAAAAAAATTGTACTATAGGGAACACCATCATATAAGTTGTAGTAAGGTGGAACACACAGACCATGTACATGACATACATTATTTAACATTAAATAGATAGGAACAATTCTTTTTCAAAACTCTTATTAGGTAAATCTTTCTCAGTTCATGAATCAAAGGCCAGCAACCAGAATTCAATGCTCAAAAGACCGTGGAACTACACCACAGTCACACATAGTAAGATCAGTACTTGAGTAATGATTCTTAACCTGAAGTGCAGTATTACTTTTATTGCTTTTACACAGAAGAAATTTAATCTTATTTTTAAGTAAAAGTCTAATCAAGTTAAAATGAAAATATGGATGACAATGATAAACTAAACTAGAAAACAAACATTCACTTTATCATCCAGCAGCTGAGGCTGAAATTTCATAGCTGGGATATTTGTCAGAGGAAGCTCAGTTAATGAAAGGAGGATTATGATCTCAAACAGAAAGCCAAAAGTTTTCCTGCATAGGGAAGAACTTTTGTTTCCAAGAGGCTGTTACAGGAAGTGCACTGCTGTATAAAACTGGGGCGACAAAAGTTATCTAAATTCTCGATATCTCTAAGAACCAGTGTCTTTTTTGGGGAGAGTCAGCTTATTTGATTCCAGTTGGATTGCATTTAGTATAGTCTTATAATAAACACAGTCTATTCCTTCAGCCACTCTTAGTATAAGATAGGGATCTAAAGAAAAAAAAAAATGTCTTGAAGTGATCCTAACTCAGAGACTCTCTGTCCTAAAGGCTCTTATACTGAAGTGTATCTGCCGTAGGAACACCTATCAGAATCACAGTGGCTCAGCAGCCCCCTGCTATTTGAATATGTAGCTGATCTGTATTCATGTATATAAAAAATACCCTCTTTAAGAAGATATCACCTTTTATTTTAGCAGGCTAGGAGAGGTATATCATTCTGTTTTTGATTCTGGAGACTATAAACCACATTTGTCCAATCTTTTTTTCAGTAACTATTTCCATCCAAGCTCTACTGCAAAACTGTGTAGGGGAAAAAATGATCATTCAGACAAAATCTGTTGAAAGAAAAAAAATTGTTGAAGTACATTTCTTTGGCTGCTTAGAGTGAAAAGCAGAAAACATTCTAAATACCTGAAGTTAGAGGCATTTGCCTTTTATGAGGCAATAAAATTTCAAGATGCTTTATAAATATCCTTTGGATTGCCCTAATTTGTTATTATAACTAGAAACAAGTTATAAAATATTTCATCTTTAATGATCCATTCTTGCTACTATCACCTTACAAACAATTTTCTAAGGTGTTATCATCATCTGTACTTTTAGTATCAAGCCTATGGGATTTGGTTCAGCAAATCAATAAATCTTACCACTCACTGAAAATAGCAATTTCCCAGAGAAGAAAGCACTTGTTACTCTTGGCTTCCAGAAAAGTGAAATGACAACATTCTGTTGCAGCGATCCTGTTACTAATAAGGATACAGGTTGTCTTAGGGAGAAATATTTAACACTCTATAACAAAATGTTCAGAGTATGTATTCATTATCATCTTCTAGTGTGTAACAGTAGCACTTTCATCAAGCCATGACAAACTTTAGTACTACCTTTTAATTTCCCTGAAAAGTGAATACTCTCTGAGATGATGAGCATGAAGTAACCAGATGTGTAAACGGTGTTGTGGATGAGAAATAGCTAAGTAATCGGGTGGACTTTCACAATGTATACGCTTGTCATTTCAATGGCTATTTGATTTTCAAGGGAAGGATAAAAAAAATAATGGGGATCCAATTAAAAATACTTAACAGGGAAGCTCAAAGTGATAATACAACCAGGAGTTCTCCAGTGTATTTTTTTTTTTTGATCTACAACTGCTACAAGCTTTATGAGAAAAAACAAATTCAAATTCTTCCTCATAATTTATGGAAATAATTTGGTGAAGATTAATACAGAGATTATATGAAGAAAATGAGCATATCTTTTCGCAGAGAAGGAAAAATTCCAACATACATTTTCATCCTGAAATAACACATAGAAAGTGAATGGTAAATGTGATTTTTAAAAAGTAAGAAAGGAAAAAGAAGAAAAGAATGAAGGAAGGAGAAGGAGCAAGTGATCCCTACAAAAAATATAAAAATGACATATTAAAAGATATTGAAGAAAGAAAAGTTGGTTTGCTACTCTAGGAATTAAATAATGATCCACAAAGCCCAATAGGTTTTTTATGTTATTCTTTTACCAATTATCCCAAGTATAAGAGACACACTCAGCTTGAGATTTAGCTAACCATTAAGGACCAAAAAGAAGTGGACAACAAAAAGATAAGCCTTGCTTATACATACACATTCTATTTTATCAACTATGAAATAACCAGATACAAATATACATAATAAAATTACTAGAACAGATCTCTCCTCAGATAGATCTCAGGGAATCTCTTACCCTAGCCCCATACATCACATGCATGTAGTCTAAGGGTCTAAGGATGCAGTGAACACATTTACCTCTTATTGTAAATAGACATCCCTTTTCTCTGGAAGCCATTAAAACTCAGGGGATTGCAGTTTTAATCACAAGCTAAAATTAACAGAAACCAAGAAAAAAAAACATTTTAAAATGTCAGGATTTTCAGACAAGAAGTAAAGACAAGTTTTAAGGCAACAATCACAAACATAATCAAATGAGCAACTCTGAACAATCTTTTAAAAAATGAGATGATTGCAAGAGGGAACAGACTTGTTAGATAAGAATCAAATAGAAGTACATGCCTAAATAATAGAACAACCCAGAAGAAGAAAAGAATCATCCAAATGATTACTGGGCGACATTAGCAGATGAACTTCTATGACAGAGAAGAAAAAAGAATAGACCTGAACACAGAAAACATGAGTCAATTTATGTGTCAAATAATATTTCAAATATTTTAATTTTTATATGGATATTTATAATTTACTTTCAAAATACCAGTTGACATATAAAGGTATGGAGAGCTGAGAATGGAGAAAACAGTATGAAATTTCTCAAAAAATTAAAGGCAGACCAAGCATGTGATGTTCTGTGTATGTCCTCATTCCCAGGAAGTAAAGTCAGTTGATGAAGGACACAATCCTGCCCCCATCTTCATTGCGCCTTTGCTCACAGCAGCAAGAACATGGAAGAAAGAACTGTTGACATTTGCGATAGCCAAACTGAAACTTGAGGAAACTCTACTAAGTCATATAATCCAGACTCAGACATAGAGGAACTGTAATTTAATCTGTATGTTGGAGTCTAAAATTCTAGGATCATAGATGATTGCACAAAATGGTGGGAGTCAGTGCTGAGAAACACAGTGGTGTTGCTCATTCCCACAAAATGAATAATTTCTAGGTATCTGAGTGGCATCCTGGTGGCTATAAATAGCACAAATGCACTAAGCACTTGTATCTTAAGCATTTTTATAAGACATAAAGACAACCCATGTATCATAGCTAAACAAGGATAGTAACTATTTAACAATGTATACATATATAAATCCTGAATTATATGCCATAAATACAATTTTCTGTACCATAAAACCAAGGAAAAATCGTTTTAGATTCCAAAATGCTGATTTTCTTTTACTTGTAATCTAAAAGATAAATGATGTTAGAAGTTTCATTGTGAATATATAAAGATGTGATAAATTATAAGACATACGCTGGTTGATGGTAGCTACATAGCTTTCTATCTTAGCTGTAATAAAGCTGGATATTCTTGAAGCTTTTTCAGAAATATACTTCAGGAACGCTGATGTGTTGTTTATGAACTTTTCTGCAGCCATCAGCATAAGTTAACATACGCTGGATATGGAACTCCAGGAAAATGTGTCACCTCCCTTCTTATGTTTTGTATGTTTTATTGCAACAGCTAGCTCAAAATCCAGTGTTTCAAACAGTGTGTTTCTTGGTAAGACCACTGCTCTTGTAGGTACCACTCTCAAGCCAGAAAGAAGATTCAGGCTGTGCAATGACACATGTTCCCAGCCTTGCATGAATTCCCTCTAATATGTACTGCTTGTTCCTCTGCCATAAGAATGTCCTATGTTTTACCAGAAATAGCTTTATTTAATTTAGCCCCTTCACTTCCAAGTAAACCAATTACATGCTATTTCCAGGAAGATCCAAATTCCAGATAAGAGAGCTGGTGTTTAGGAAGGAGGCAGCTTTGCTTTCTTTATTCCTATTTATACTCTCACCCAAATTTAAGGCAAAATAATTTGTCAAAAGCATGTAGTGTCAAAAATAAATGTTGTTGATTGAAATTACAGGTAAATATGAATGGATTACTTAGGAGCAGACCACATGTTTAAAAGCATATTAAGGGTTTAGAATCAATGATAACAAGAGGAGACATCCATAGATTTTTATTGTAGAACAACACAGAAGAATGAGCTTGTGAAGCTTCCATGATTACTGTAACATAGGCAAAGCTCAGAGTTAAAATATATGCAGCTAGGAAAATAGTTCATGTAAAAAAAATTCAGTGTTATGCTACTGAAAATCTCTTTGCTGGTAAGGTGGCAGATACACGAATCACTGGAGCTCTCCAGGCAGGATTAGCTAAGTTAGTGACTATTACAAGTCCTGGAGAATATAAAATGAACAAAAAAAAGAGAAGCAGCTGTATATGAACACTACAAGTCTGACCTCTAGCCTTCACATACAGACATGCATTCATGCCTACAGTTGCACATAGCAACACTTACACACACACACACACACACACACACACACACACTTCTACCCACAATTGCAGCATGCAGCAAATAGACCTGGAAATCATACCACATTCTCTTCAATCAGGACTCATCAGTCACCTACAACTTCCTAATAATTTGCCTCTGATTCAAACCTAGAACCCAGAAAGCTAAGTATTTCCTTAAAGATTCATTTTTTTTTCAGTTATTTGTATCAATGAGGTATGGGAATTGTGCACCTGTGTATCCACATAGGAGGTCAGAAGACAGTGTAACATGCCCTGGAGTTAAAGTTACAGGTTGTGAATGACATGGCAAGGGTGTGGAAAACAAACTGAAGTCCTTTGTAACAACAGTACTTACATCTGCCTTCTAACATCTAAACATTTATATCCTCCAGTTAACTCCTGAAACGACATTGGCTGTCTCAGTTCTAACCAGTCCTCTTCTAATTTTCCTATGTACAATATACATATTCAGCCTGTTATGATTACTGTCAATTATCAACTTGACAGAATCTAGAACAAGCGAGGGAGAAACTATCAATGAGGGATTGCCTAGATTATGTTCACAAAGTTGAGAACACCTGACCACTACTGGCAGCATAATTTCCATGGGCTGCTCCTGGACAGTGGTAAAGAGAACAGAGCATATGTGTATGAATTCCCTGACATTTGCCTTTGATAAGGAAGCACTGTGGCCGACTACGTCTCATTTCTGTGATTTTTTTTCTTATAGTATTGAGCTCTATCTCCAATTGTGAACAAATACAACTTTTCTCCTTAAATTACATAAGGAAGCCATTTTATCATAGCAAGAGAGAAAAGGTAAAACAGCAGCACATCTAACCTCTCTCTCGTTTCATATTTTAATGTGTTTACTCCTGTTATAGTTTGAAGATGAAATTTCCTCCTCACTCTCTTGTGGTGACATGATGGTCTCCAGTGGATAGTGTTATTTTGGGAAGTGATAGTAACTTCAAGTCCTTTAATAGAAAATGGGTAACTTGTGGTGACTTTTAAAGGTTCGACCTGGTCTAGTTCTGTCCTCTTGTGCTTTCTGTCTCTGCTCCATATCCACCACGAGGTGTGTAACATTTTTCTGTTTCATGTTACTTCTTTACATCATGATGTTTTGACCCTTTACAGGACAAAAATCAATAGGGACAAAGACTTTGGATTCAAACTCCTCAAATAGTAAGCCAAAGTCAATTCTCACTCTCATAAATTGCTATGTCAAGTATTTTGCTATAGTCTAACACAACACCTGTATCAGGTGTTAGTTCACGAACAAGTTCACATTATGGAAGCCTGATTTACTTTGTGTGAGAGAGGGGTGGGGTGTAAATATGAGTGGTGTGTTTAATACGTGTGCATGTGTGTGAGATCACATTTTCCCGTGTCTGTGCCTGTGTGGATGCCATAGCAAGAATTCAGTTCCCTTCACAGTGTGTCTCATTGAACCTGAGGTTCTATGTTTTACCTACACTGGCCAGGAAGTTCCAGAGACCATTTTGTCTCAACATACCTAACGTGACTGAGATGAGATTACAGGCACACAGTTACAGCTGGCTTGAGTTTTTTTGTTTGTTTGTTTGTTTGTTTGTTTGTTTCATTTGTGTGTATGTGTGCGTGTGTGTGTGTGTGTGTGTGTGTGTGTGTGTGTGTGTGTGTGTAAATGTAGGTCTAGGTATAGGCACATGAGGGTAACTGGCATTGTAGGCCAGAAGATGGCATCAGGGCCATGGTACCTGCAGTTATAGCATGCTATAAGCTTCTTGATGACATGAGGATGGGGAACTGAAGTCAAGTCCTGTATAAGAAGAGGACACCCTTTTAGCCACTGAGACTCCCTCCACTCCCATTATGTATAGTTTTGTCTGTGTGTTTGTTTTATTTTAAAATTGGTGCTGAGAAATAAAATTAGGTCGTAATTATAGCAGAAAGTCCACTCTCTCAGCCTTAGCCTTTTAGGTCTCCCATAAGTGACTTCAATGATGTCCTTACATGTGTTTTTAAATGTATTTCTTTTAACAGCCTATAAAGGAACATATCATCACCTCCACTCAAGTGAACTTTTGCTACAGAGACCGCTAGGCACCTATTTAACCATATAGGTCATGAAAAATAAATGAAAAAATTCACTCAAGTCTAGTTTGATGAACCAATGTTATTAATTAGGTTTATTTATAGGAGCATGGTTGAGGGATTTCTTCCAAAAACATGAGTGAGGAGTTACTTAGAGTAACATGGCATCTTATGTAGAAGTGGTTACACTATTGAAGCGAAAAAAAAAACTTTCCCCTAATGATACTAACTTGCCAAAAATTGTCGGAAAGGGGTGTGGCTGAGCTCACATCGTGAGCTCCCCTGGACTCCTAACAATCATTCACTTCATGTCTTTAACACTCAAGTATGAGTAAGGCTTCACGGTCACTTCTTCCATCTATAATGTAAAAATAAAAGGCCAGACTTTATGTAAGTCACCTTTTGGTTGTCATAGCTGCTGACAGTTCAAGAGAGCAATGGCCACAAAAATGCACGAAGGTCAGCCATTCCACAACATATCCTCTTGAGGACAATGAGTTAAAGGGCTTTGGGGATGGCCCTCTCCCTGATCTGAGGCCTGGCACAGACCCTGCCTGGTCTGCTCCTGTGTGGTCATGGGATTCCTCCTGAGACACCGTGAAGGGTCCACTCAACCCAGAGCGGTAAGTAGGAAGACCCACATACTGCCCTACGCACATAGCTGGGTGCCCAGGGAGCTCAGAATCCAGCAGATACCCAAAATTCACCCCTGCAGAATAGCACTCCCCTTCCACCCCTCTCCCGGATCTGAGGCCTGGTGCAGACCCCTGCCTGGTCTGCTCCTGTGTGGTCACCAGATTCTTCCCAAGACATCCTGGAATGTCCACTCAACACAGAGCAGCAGAGGTACCACTGAAACCAGAGTGACAGAGGAATAACTGAACTCAGAACGACAGGCAACATATCCCTAGACAACCTAGAGGAGCCACTGCACTCAGAACAGTGGACACCTTATCCTGAGACATCCTAGAGGAGACACTGCACCGAGAACAGCAGACACCTAGCTGGTCTGCTACCTTGGAGACACCAGATCCGGAGTCATCCTAGAGGTACCACTGTACTCAGAGCTGCTGGAGAAGATCACAGAGACATCTGGACCCCAAGGAGATCAGACACAAGCAAGATAACTAAAAAGGCAGGCTTCAATCAGAGACAGCAAGTAGCACTAGAGTTAACCAGATGGTAAAAGGCAAGCACAAGAACGTAAGCAACAGAATCCAAAGTTACATGGCATCATCAGAACACAGTTCCCCCATTATAGCAAGCCCTGAACACCCCATCACACTGGAAAAGCAGGATTCAGAATTAAAATCACTTCTCATGATGATGATAGAGGACTTTAAGAAGGACATAAATAACACTCTCAAAGAATTTAAGAAGGACACAGGTAGAGAGATAGAAGCCCTTAAAGAGGAAACAAAAAAATTCTTTAATGAATTGCAAGAAAACACAACCAAACAGGTGAAGAAATTAAACAAAACCATCCAAGATCTAAAAAGGGAAGTAGAAACAATAAAGAAATCACAAAGTGAGACTAGCCTGGAGATAGAAAACCTAGGAAAAAGATCAGGAGTCATAGACACAAGTATCACCAACAGAATACAAGAGATAGAAGAGAGAATCTCATGTGCAGAAGATACCATGGAAAACATTGACACAACTGTCAAAGAAAATGCAAAAAGCTAATACAAAACATAGAGGAAATCCAAGACACAATGAGAAGGCCAAACCTAAAGATAATGGGTATAGATGAGGGGGAAGACTCCCAACTTAAAGGACCAATAAATATCTTCAATAAAATTATAGAAGAAAACTTCCCTAACCTAAAGAAAGAGATGTCCATAAATATACAAAAAGCTTACAGAACTCCAAATAGTTTAGACCAGAAAAGAAATACCTCCCACCACATAATAATCAAAACATCAAGTGTACAAAACAAAGAAAAAAATACTAAAAGCAGTAAGGGAAAAAAACAAAGTAACATATACAGGCAGACCTATAAGATTTACACCAGACTTCTCACCAGAGACTATAAAAGCCAGAAGATCCTGGACCGATATCATACAGACCCTAGAACACAAATGCCAGCCCAAACTACTACTATACCCAGCAAAACTCTCAATCAATATTGATGGAGAAACCAAAATATTCAATGACAAAACCAAATTTACACAATATTTTACCACAAATCCAGCACTTCAAAGGATAATTGGTGGAAAACTCCAACACAAGGAGGGAAACTACAAACCTAGAAAAAGCAAGAAAGTAATCTTCCAACAACCACAAAAGAAGATAGCTACACGAACATAACTCCACCTCCAATAACAAAAGTAACAGGAAACAACACTCATTTTTCCTTAATATCTCTTAATATCAATGAACTCAATTCTCCAATAAAAAGACATAGACTATCAGACTGGATACATAAACATGACCCAGCATTTTGCTAGGAAACGCACCTCTGTGAAAAAGACAGACATTACCTCAGAATAAAAGGATGGAAAACAATCTTCCAAGCAAATGGTCCCAAGAAACAATCTGGAGTAGCGATTCTAATATCAAATAAAATCAATTTTCAACCAAAAGTAATCAAAAAAGATAAAAAGGACACTTCACATTCATCAAAAATAAAATGTACAAAGAGGAACTTGCAATTCTGAACATCTATGCCCCAAATGCAAGGGCACCCACACAATAATAGTGGGAAATTGCAACAACCCACTCTCAGCAATGGACAGATCATGGAAACAAAGACTAAACCAAGACACAATGAAACTAACAGAAGTTATGAACCAATTGGACTTAACTGACATTTATAAAACATTTCATCCTAAAGCAAAAGAATATACCTTCTTCTCAGCACCTCATTGTACCTTCTCCAAAATAGACCATATAATTGGTCACAAAACAGGCCTCAACGGATACAAAAAGATTGAAATAATCCCTTGTACCCTATCAGACCACCATGGACTAAGACTCGTCTTTGACTTGGACAAAAAGAACGGAAAGCCCACATACATGTGGAAAATGAACAATGCTTTACTCAATGATAACTTGGTCAAGGAAGAAATAAAGAAAGAAATTAAAGATTTTTTAGAATTTAATGAAAATGAGGACATGTCATACCAAAACTTGTGGGACTCCATGAAAGCAGTACTAAGAGGAAAACTCATAGCTCTAAATGCCCACAAAAAGAAACTGGAAAGAGCATACACAAACAACTTGACAGAACACCTGGAAGATCTGGAATGAAAAGAAGCTATTATACCCAAGAGGAGTAGATGGCAGGAAATAATCAAATTCAGGGCTGAAATCAACCAAGTAGAAACGGAAAGAACTATACAAAGTATCAACAAAACCAGGAGCTGGTTCTTTGAGAAAATCAACAAGATACATAAAGCCTTGGCCAGACTAAACAAAAGGCACAAAGACAGTATTCAAATTAATAAAATCAGAACCAAAAAGGGAGACATAACACTAGAAATTGAGAAAATTAAAAAAAAATCAGCAGATTCTACTACAAAGGCTGATACTCAACAAAATTGGAAAATCTGGATGAAACGGACAACTTTCTAGACAGGTACCAGATACCAAAATCGAATCAGGAGCAGATAAACCATCTAAACAGTTCTATAAACCCTAAAGAAATAGAAGTCATTAACAGATTCCACACCAAAAAAAGTCCAGGACCAGATGGTTTTAGTGCAGAATTATATCAGACCTTCAAGGAAGACCTAATACCACTTCTCTTCAAGCTATTCCATCGAATAGAAACAGAAGGAACACTACCCAATTTGTTCTATGAAGCTATCATTATGCTCATACCTAAACCACAGAAAGATCCAACAAAGAAAGAGAACTACAGACCAATTTCTCTTATGAATATTGATGCAAAAATACTCAATAAAATTCTCACAAACCAAATCCAACAACACATCTAAGCAATTATCCATCATGATCAAGTAGGCTTTATCCCAGGAATGCAGGGATGGTTCAATATTTGGAAATCTATCAATGTAATCCACTATATAAACAAACTCAAAGAAAAAAAACACATGATCATCTCACTAGATGCTGAGAAAGCATTTGACAAAATTCAACATCCCTTCATGTTAAAAGTCCTGGAAAGATCAGGAATTCAAGGCCCATACCTAAACATAGTAAAAACAATGTACAGCAAGCCAATAGCCAACATCAAACTAAATGGAGAGAAACTTGAAGCAATCCCCCTAACTTGAAGCAATCCCCCTAAAATCAGGGACTAGACAAGGCTACCCACTCTCACCTTACCTATTCAATATAGTACTGGAAGTCCTAGCTAGAGCAATTAAACATCAAACTAAAGTCAAAGGGATACAAATAGTAAAGAAAGAAGTCAAATTTTCACTATTTGCAGATGATGTGATAGTATACTTAAGTGACCCTAAAACTTCCACCAGAGAACTCCTAAACCTGATAAAGAACTTCAGCAAAGTGGCTGGATATAAAATCAACTCAAACAAATCAGTAGCCTTCCTCTACTCAAAGGATAAACAGGCTGAGAACGAAATTAAGGAAATGACACACTTCACAATAGTCACAAATATTATAAAATATCTTGTAGTGAATCTAACCAAGCAAGTGAAAGATCTGTATGACAAGAACTTCAAGTCTCTGAAGAAAGAAATCAAAGAAGATCTCAGAAGATGGAAAGATCTCCCATGCTCCTGGATTGGCAGGATTAATTTAGTAAAAATGGCCATCTTGCCAAAAGCAATCTACACGTTCAATGCAATCCATATCAAAATTCCAAATCAATTCTTCATAGAGATAGAAAGAGCAATTTGCAAATTCATTTGGAATAACAAAAAACCTTGGATAGTGAGAACTATTCTCAACAATAAAAGAACTTCTGGGGAATCACCATCCCTGACCTCAAACTGTACTACAGAGCAGTAGTGATAAAAACTGCATGGTATTGGTACAGAGACAGACAGGAAAATCAATGGAATAGAATTGAAGATCCAGAAATGAACCCACACACCTATGGTCACTTGATCTTTGACAAAGGAGGTAAACCCATCCAGTGAAAAAAAAGGTCAGCATTTTCAACAAATGGTTCAGGCTCAACTGGAGGTTAGCATGTAGAAGAATGCAAATTAATCCATTCTTATCCCCTTGTACAAAGCTCAACTCCAAGTGGATAAAGGACCTTCACATAAAACCAGATACACTGAAACTAATAGAAGAGAAGGTGGGGAGACCCTCAAATACCTAGGCACAGGGGGAAAGTTCCTGAACAGAACACCAATGGCTTATGCTCTAAGATCAAGAATTGACAAATGGGACCTCATCAAATTGCAAAGCTTTGTAAGGCAAAGGACACTGTCAACAAGACAAAACGGCAACCAACAGATTGGGAAAAGATCATTACCAATCCTAGATCCGATAGAGGGCTAATATCAAATATATACAAAGAAATCAAGAAATTAGACACCAGACAACAAAAGAACCCCATTAAAAATGGGGTACAGAGCTAAACAAAGAATTCTCAACTGAGGAAACTCGAATGGCCGAGAAGCACTTTAAGAAATGCTCAACATCCTTAGTCATCAGGGAAATGCAAATCTAAACTACCCTGAGATACCACCTCACACCAGTCAGAATAGCTATAAGATCAAAAAATCGGATAATAGTAGATGCTTGTGAGGATGTGGAGAAAGAGGAACACTGCTCCACTGGTGGTAGGGTTGCAAGCTGGTACAACCACTCTGGAAATCAGTCTGGCAGTTCCTCAGAAAATTGGACATAGCACTACCTGAGGACCCAGCTATACCACTCCTGGGCATATACCCAGAAGATGCTCCAACATATAACAAGGACATATGCTCCACTATGTTCATAGCAGCCTTATTTATAATAGCCAGAAGCTGGAAAGAACCCAGATGCCCCTCCACAGAGAAATGGATACAAAAAATGTGGTACATTTAGACAATGGAGTATTACTCAGCTATTAAAAATAATGAATTCGAGAAATTTTTAGGTAAATGGATGGAACTAGAAAATATCATCCTAAGTGAGGTAACACAATCACAAAAGAATACACATGGTATTTACTCATTGATAAGCAGAATTAGCCCAAAAGTTTGAAACAACAAAGATTCAACTAACAGATCACATGAAGCTCATGAAGAAGGAAGAACAAGTGTGGATGCCTAGGTCTTTCTTAGAAGGAGTAACTAAACACCGAAGGGAGCAAATATGGAGACAAAGTGTGGGACAGAATCTGAAGGAGAGGATGTATGGAGACCATTCCACCTGAGTATTCATTCCATGTGCAGTCACCAAAAATAGACACTGATATGGATGTCAGGAAGTGCATGCTGACAGGAGCCTGATATTGCTGTCTCCTTAGAGGTCCCCCAGAGTCTGACATACCCAGAGGCAGATACTCACAGCTAACCATTAATCTGATCAAAGGTTCCCAATGGAGAAGTTAGAGAGAAGACTGAAAGAGCTGGAAGGGTTGGTGGCCCCATGAGGAGAGCAACAATACCAACCAGCCAGAGCTCCCCAGGGTCTAAACCACCAGCCTAGGAGCACATATGGAGGGACCTATGACTCCAGCTGTATATGTAGGGGAGGATGGCCTTGTTGGGCATAGGTGGGAGAGGAGATCTTTAGTCCCAGGGTGAACACCGAGTGGGGGGGAATCTGAGGGTGGGGAGGTGGGAGTAGGGGGTAGGGGGCACACCCTCATAGAAGCAGGAGGAGGGGGATGCGATAACGAGTTCCTGGGTGGTGGGGAGAATGGGGTAAGGGGATAAAATTTGAAATATAAATATAATATCCAATAAAAAAAGGAAAAAAAAGAAAAGTTGTTAGAACCAACCTCTTTAATAAAATGTCAGCCCTCTTAAAAAATTATCTTCATACTAAAAATTGTTTTGAGAATTGTATATTGCAGGATACACAACCTTGGTGTATCTACTCATCAGGCAAGCTGAACAGACCTGCTCAAACCTCTGATGTCCTGTAATTCCATCTGGATGCAGTGAAGACACAGCGTCAGAGGCTTATCAATTTACTTTTCCTCCTGCCCCTCTTCTAATATCTCAACGTCCATAATCATCTTGAAGAAGTTAATGTAGAGTCAGCTCCCCTATGCCCTGGGTTTGGGGACTAAGGTGGTTAATATTGGGCTGTCTTTCTATGGAAAATTAGTGGTTCTGTTGGAACAGGGAGGATTAGCTGGAATTTATTACATAGCCATAACCTATTGGTAGAAATATATATAATTGTTATTAAGATGAAGTTATAATTTCTTAAATGGTACAAAATTTACTTTTATTTCAAATTTAAGGTTTCCATTGGTACGAACTTCTTATTGATATAAAAGTGAGATGAATATTGTTACTATCATAGGCATTGTGCCTGTATAATACATTTAGAAATACAAGGCTTAGACCCAGTCCTTCTTTAAGGTTCTTAATTAATTTGAGATGGCTAGCCTGTGAGTTAAGGGCCTATATCAAATTCATGGCTTGGCGTTTATTGCTAGGGTGTTTTTTATATTTTATTTAGAAATAGCTGAGAGGAGTTAACAGACAAGAGTCCAGATTACCTTACATGGATAGTTGGTTTTCAAAACGTCAGAAGTCCACAGAATTGACGTTACAAACATTTCTGTATTAATGTTCATTTTAATTAGAGACCTGTCTGCTCCTGACATCTTCCTGTCTTGGATTCTAAGAAGAAATTGAGCATCTTTGGAGTTATTCCAAATGTGGTGAGACAGCCACTAGGCAAGAATTGCCTCTGTCCATCTACAGACAAATTACTGTCCAGAAAAGGACACACTCGCAGAATAGTCGACTGATTATATCTGCCTAGACAGAGTAATCAGCCCTTAATAATTCTGCACCACTAAGGTCTGTCAGGTGATCCTGGGCCAGAAGGCTGAAGATCAGATGCTCCAACATTTTGTAGTATAGGGACTGTCCAGGTGTTCAGCGGTCTCTATAAATTGGCTAAGTTTTAGAAGGTATGCTTAGTGCTTCCCATAATTTCAGCTAACTCAGTCATTTTGGATTTCTGATGGGGTTTAAAACTTAGTCTCATAGCCAATCCTGGCTATTTACTTTGAGAAAAAAGATCTGAGTAGATGGTTTTCAGCTGACATTCATTCTAAAGCCAAGAAAAGAGCCAGGTTTTGAACTAAGTGTTTTAGTTAGGAGAGATGACAGAGGTTCTGGTTAGTCAACAAAATGATGGACTGGGTATTAGGACTGTCTTGTACCTCACTGGTACAATCAGGAATAATTATACTCTAATTGTATTTTTGAGAGAAAAGTTTTATTTTAACAGGAAGGGTGATATGTAGGAGGAGCTAAGGTGGGAGGAGTACTGAGAGGAAGAGAAGGAGTAAGAAGGAGAGTAGAAGCTAGGTGATGAGAGAGAGAAAAAGAGAGAAAGAGAGGGGGGACATGGAGGCAGATGTTCACGTGTCTCCACCAGTCAAAGATAGTTGATATATCTAGGTTGGGTATTGGGTTACACTTCTGATTGAGCATTACCAAACTTATAAAGCCTTTCATTAACATTAAAAAATTGTATAAAAGCAAAAAAGGAAAAGGGGGCATGGGATAGGGGTTTTCTAGGGAGGACAATTGAGGAAAGGGGATGGCATCTGAAATGTAAATAAAATATACAATAAAAAAAGAATTTAGATAAAAACAAAAACCAAAAATAAACACAAACAAACAAGCAAAAAAAAAGGGCAAGGGCTTTGGGGAATATTTGATGATAAGCAATAGATTACTGCCCTTAGAAAGATACCCTGAGAAATTTCTCATCATCTTGCCTCACTTTGAAGATAAAGTGAGAAGAGCTGATGCATATTCTGGAAACAAACCTTCACCAAACTTTAACTCTGTACTGCTGTGATTTGGGTTGTCACATTAAATACTGAAACAACCTAATATACTGTAGCCTATGCTTCTTAAATCATAGATTAAGTAGAGAGCTGTCAGCCTGACAATGGGTGGTGCTGGTGAGCCTTCAGTCTTACCTGATCCCTACCTGTTGGCCTCTCACATAGCAATACTAAGGTAGCGATTGGGAAGGTATTGATTTATGGATTCTTCTGTCTGTGATAATTTAATTAAAAGTTTATTATTTTCTTCAATGCAGAGTATAACTAATGTTGATTATTTTTAAAAGTAAAAAGTACATAATTACTACCAAGAGCAATTGCTGCTAATATAATCTCTGTGTGAAGCTTTAGTCTTTGTTTTTATGGTGTCAAGCTGAGCTGGTTGTAAGAGTGTTTGAATAAATTTCAAATAAATTAACAAACTTACACATTTACACTTAACTCTGTGTTTTAGTAAAAGTAGGACAATGTTTCCTGAGGACATTTTTCTTCTATAAAATGATCCAGTAACTTTTTAAGTGTGGTTTGAAAAACATAAAATGAGTTGTCTTTGAAAGTAAACAAATTGTGTCTTCAGACAAATTAGTTTAGATTATTAAAACAGGAATTATAATTCTTTCAACAGTTCCTCATGACTCTAGCACCTGAAAAGAACTTTATAAAACAATCCACCTAAGCTTGGTTATCTGGAGACTTATCTCCAGTTCTTAGCCCCAGAATTATTTTCTACAAACAAGGTTGTCTTAGAAACATCAATCAAATCCCTTAGATCTTAGCATATAAATGACCCTACAATGAACAACTCCATAGTCTGTTTAACAGTTTTGATCCTTCTGCTGTTTGACTACTGGACAAATAAAAAACTTGCCCAAATACGACAACATTAAAAAAAAAATAGGGTTTAAATGAAACTGAAAAAATTCAGTCAGTGAAGTTGTTGAGTAGACACCACAGGCAAATTGGTGGACAAGAGGCAAGTTCAAGTTAACTCAAATGAATCATTCTGAAGAGAAAATAATGAGCAGCAAATTTAGAGGGACAAATTATAGCTTTTAGAGTTAGTGAGAAAGAAGGAGGAGTGAATAAGAGAGGGAGGAGAGAGAGAATCTAACAACTTAATATGGTTGAGCCTAATAAGACATTTTCAATTTAATTGCAATCATCTGTTTTTAATGGAACTTCTTACCAGTTCTCACAACCACTGTCATTACTGTTAGTGAATACCAAGCACTAAAGATCTAATTTCACAGTCATTCTGCTTTAAAACATTTTGATTGTTTTTCATATACCATCTAATTCTCAAAAATTTTTATTTAAAAAGACCCAGATATGACCTGTCTCTCCTATTCTTGTGACTCATCTATGTGGATAAGACAGATGTTAACTTTCAAATTTCTGTCTCTATTCTTCCTCCCCTAATCCAGTCAGATTCAAACACTAGTTGCCATGGGGAAACAGCACATCCGTACTTACCAATGTTCCAGCATTATCTGGGGCAGCCCAGCTTAGTTCCGATATGCTCAGAATTTATAAAATCCTTACTCTCTCCAAAAAGCCAGCTTTCATGCTTATTTCCTGACACAAATTTAAACCAACCAACAAACAAAATCTCATTTGACAGTCAAAGCTAAAAATGACTGCCTTGTTTGAGAACATTCTCAACAAAAAACAGAAAGCCATTTCCCCCAAAGGCAGTTAGGAGCAGAAAGGAAAATGTCTCTAGAAAAACAGTATTTGTGCGATATGAAAATAAATCTGTCTGGAAACATTTCTAATGTACTGTCTTGATTTGCTGTAGTTTATTATGGTATTGAAGGAGTATATTGAGACAGAGAAGACAAAATAAGTATAAAAAATGTTGAAAAAAATGAAAATAAATAAGTTGTCAAGAAAAGATCAGTCAGACAGACAAGATAAGATTATGTCTAAGGCCAGAAAACAACCTCACCTGAAGCAAAAATAAACCTTTGCAAAGAATATCACATTGGGGAGGCATCTTGTTAGCAGGAATCTGAATAGTTTAGATGGACTGACACTAAGCTTTACTGCTGGAACTCACTGTTCTCCTTTAGATGGAGAAAGAATAAACTGAATGCATTTGGTATTCATCGCAAGGCAACAGCCCTGAATCCTGATCCTTTGTCAACTTGAGGATCTTCCGAGGCAGAAGTCAGGAAGGCTTTTTTAAAACAAGAAACATGACACCAGGTTATAGTTACATTGCTTCCAGTAAAATACACAGGCGTGTTTATGGAAGACAGTGTCTTATCTTTTAATATTGTGAAAATGTCAAGAGACCTTTGTTAAAAAGGTGCCAAGCTGGTGGCAGATAATAAAATGAGTCATTTAAAGGCCCACAACATGATTAGATTTTGCCTCTTTCAATCTTTTTTTAAGTCCCAAAGTATAATTTTCAGTGTTTTCTGACGTATTTGGTGTCAGTGTGAACTAACAGCCCTTGCACGCAATACTAAATGCAAAGCAAGTTCACTCCCCCCACCCATATTTCATTGAGAAAGCACCTCATTTGTAATCTGGCTGGTCTTTATTCTACCACCTAGCTCTTTAATAACATAGTCACAGATGAATTCTCACCTGCGTGGGAGCAGTAAGTTATCACTTGTCATGTAGCAATGAAGAACACGCAAGTTAAGGAATTACAGGCTGGAGACAGGGTTCATTTCCCTACAAATGTGCTGGATGCATTTCCTACCTTATCAGTTCATTCACTCAAGAAATCCTCAACTTCACCCAGTCAGTCCTTCACTGACAATTGCCTCTGTATTTTCACTCTAATTGGAATATATTACATGCTTTCTTCTTGGTAATACTTTTATGGAAATCAAAGGTATCCTACTGCATCAGGTATGGTACTTCCTAGATTCTAAAGTCTGGAGCTGTAAAATACTTTCTACTAAGTTATATACAGATTTGCTAAACTGAACAATGGCTTACTCTCTCTTCCTGCAGCCCTGTAATGCCTCTGTATTGAAAAAAACTTAAAATTTTAATGACGGTTAATCAACTTTAATAACAGTAACATTCCCTAGGCTATTATACAAAGACAAACTCTTTACTAAGAATTACCTGGAAAGTACGCAGCTTATGTATAACCATCAAGGCTTGAGGAAAGAAATATTGTCCTGCTGAACTATTAGGGAAGCAACTATTTAAATATGGGTTGAAATTCTTTTTAAAATATACTAAATTAAAATTTAATTACATCATTTCCTCCTTTCCCTTTTATACCCAAAACCCTCTTTCCACATTTTCTATAAATCTCCCCTTCCCTCTCAAATTGATTGTCCTTTCTCCTTTGTAGGTTATTAGTATATATGCACAGACATGCGGACATATGATAAGTAAAAGCTGCTGAGTCTATTTCATTACATATGTATAAATGGTCCTCAGTTAGTGGAACTGTTTTGGATTGAACAATATATATCAGTCTATATGTGTGTGTGTATATATATTTTGTTATATATAATTATATTATATATAATTATATTATATTATATTATTATATATAATATATTAATATATAATATTAATATATTATATATAATTAATATATAATATATTATATAATTTTAATTATATTATATAATATAATATATAATATATATAGATAATATATATCAGTCAATATATATCATATATATATATATAATTTTTTTTGGATGGAGGAGTCTCATACTTCAGAAAGGCACAACAATCTGTAGTTATTTGTCTAGGGGTTGGATACCATGAAAAATATTTCACCTTTCATGTAAGCATGCTGTGATGGTTTCAGTGAAAACAGACCCAATAGGGTCATATGTTTGAATATATGGTCCTCAGTTAGTGTGACAGTTTTGGATTGATTTGAAGTTGTGACACTGTTGAGCATGTGTCACTGAAGGCAGACTTTGAGGTTCCAAAAGCCCACACCAAACCCAATTACCTTATTAGCTTTCATTAGCTTTCATTCTACCACATAGCTCTAGCACAAGATGTAAGATCTGAATTACTACTTTTCCAGCACTATAAGATCCTGCCTGCTGTCATGCTTCCCAAAGTGATGGGCATGAACTCAGACTTGTGAAACAGTAAACTTCAAATACTCATAATCAAAGTTAAGTTGTTCAGCATTAAACAAGGTGATCTAGATTTGAAACAATACTTTTCAGATAGTAGTGCAAGTTAAAAATCAAGACATAATTCAGATATAATCTCACTAAGTTAATATAGATGATAGAATATTTTTTCTAAATTGTCAAATATGATAAACTGGATGTTGTAACTGCATATGATACCTCATAGTTTTCAAAACTGTTATAATTACATTCAATTTATATCTGATGAGGAAAAAGCCTTTTAATGAACAAAAATGGGGAAATGTTATGGAATTCATCTAATGTTACTTAAAAATATTATTTTGGTTCCCATAATTGCACAAGAATCTGCACTTCCACAGGTAAGATGCTGACTGGACCCTGTCTCCACTTGGTTTTGATTGGTAAATAAAGTTGGCTGGTCAGGGAGACAGAGACAGAATTTTAGGATTCCTGGAAAGGGACTGAAGAAGGAGCAGAAAAGGAGATAATCGCAATTCTAGGAAAGGAGTAGAAGCCACAACAGAGGTGTACCAGACAGTGAACATATCTGTTGAGTAGGTTCTGGAGAACTCACCCTGAGAAGGCTGCACATGTGGGTCCAGTTCAACCAAGATGGAATATAAGTTTTAGTAAGTAATAACTCAGGAATGTATGAGGGAAGTGTGTTAGCCACATGAAAATTTAGAAATGGCCCAACCATTGAGCTGTTTAAGAAATTTTAAAATATAGTACTGAGTGTGTGTCTTTCATTTAGAAACCCAGAACATTGCAAGGGGGGGGGTGTTAGAGAGGAAAAGCACCACTATCACCTGGACACTTTGAGTGGACTTATTTTGATACAGCAACAGGTGAGTGTTTCTGACATCTGGAGTTTTAGGAGCATCCTTGTCCCTCTTCAGGAGAAATTATTTCAATTCAGAAAAAAAATAGCTACTTACTACACTGCTCCTTCTCCTTACATGCAGTTTTGTTTGTCACTGTTACTGTATTAAGCATTGCTACTAATTCACACGTTAATTTTACAAATTTTTTGCATGTTTTTAGGAGTCCTAAGATGAAAAATGAAACTTCAAAGAAACTGTTTGGTTTACTGCATAAGTTGTGATTAGAAATCCTGGATTCTAGAGATGACATGTATTTGAACTTATGCCCTTAACAAGACAATCTGAAGATCCGGTTCTTCACAATCAACATTGTGCTTCTTCTGTTTGGGAAACCTTCCCAGACTCATTAAACTTAGGTCAGTGCTTCCTTCAAACTTAATTCATTTTAACACTAAAATGTCACCCAGTATTATTTCTTTTGGAGAGAAATCATTCTAGATATAAGCCTTCACGTTTTCATCTTTCACTGTAAATACTATTCATTATGTATTAAAAAACACCAGTACCTTTCTGACTCATTTCCATTATTTTTTCTGCAAGTAATTGGTAGGTTAATTTATGACAGTTTTACACCTAAGAGATTTCTGAGCAGACTGAGAAGAGACCTATGTACTATCCCTATTCCCACGTCCTCCATATCGCTGCAGTTTCTTCTACTGTTAGGATCTTGCATTAGTCTGTTTTTACACTTAATGAGTGCACAAAGATACATTATTGTTAACTATAATGCATAGTTTATACTTGATTTATTTTGTTTACATGGGTGATTCTTGAATTTTCATAAAGTTTTCCAGTTAACAAATAGTAAACAAGTAGCCATCAACTACTGAAATAAAATAGTCAAGATTAGTACCTTCAATATGTCCTCTGATTTCTACTTTTAGATGTCTAGTGCTATATCACTATTACATTGAGAATTTGAAGGTTTGACATCTACTAAAGTTACAGTTTTTCTAAATCTGAGAAACTTTGTATTCAATCTTAAAATTTACTTCATGATAATTTTATGATCATTTTATTAAAAATGTCATGCATTTTATATGTCCATAAAAATTTCCCCTTTGTTTTATGTTACATTGTTCTTATCTGAATTTATATTGTGTATGATAATAGGGAGAACTTTGTTAAATAGAACAATTTCTGTATAATTACATGGTCATAATAGTCTTAATTACTACTCAGATTTTTAGTTATCTTTTCACCTAAATCCAGCACGTGTTATCATTATCTGTATCTTAAAATTACAGTCATTTTCAATTGAAATCATGTGTTTATTTATTTACCTATTAGTTACACAATTTGTTCAAAATGAATAATTCTATATGAATATCTGTATTTACATCTTTCTAAATCCTTTAGTGCAGATTGAAAACTTTATCTGGGCCTGGGTGATAGATCTACAATTAGAATTACCAAATGCTCTTTCAGACTCTAGTTTCAGTTCACAGAACCCATACAAGATGGCTCACAAGCAACTGTAGTTCCAGATACAGGCATGCTATGCCCTCTGGGCTATGCAGGCATCTTGAATACACATAGTACACAAAAATTCAAGCAGACACACAAACATATGAAAATATAAATTGTAAAAATGCTACATTTTAAAACTATAGTTTTTAATTATTATTTTATTACAAATCTATTACATTAAAATGAGTCTATTATCTTTTTCAATAAATGTTGTATGAAGGTAGAAGTATCTACATCTGCATTGATCACTTCTTATGTCGAAACACTTCAAAGATGAAGGTTCAAATGCTATAAATAATGATTTTTACTTTATCAATATCCTAGTTTGCTTTCTATTGCTGTGATTGACACCATGACTGAAAGCACCTACAGGAGATTTAGTTTACTTCCATGTCTATCATCACTGAAGGTAGTCAGGACAGAAAGTCAAAACCATGAGGACAGTTCCTGTCAAAAGGTAGGACCTAGAAGCAAAAACGTAAGTAGTGACCTTTGAGGAATGCTTCTTCCTGGATTTCTCTACAATGAGCTACCCCCCCCATATAAACCATTAATCAAAATAATGACTTCTCCTATCTTTCCCAGATATTCCCACAGACTTTTTGGAATAGTATTGGAATAGTCCTTCCCCCGATTTTCCTTCTATCTAGCTAATTCCAGTTTGTGTCAAGTCAACCAGTTCAGTTACCTATGTCTCTGCAATGGAAAATATAGTTGTATATGGAAAGATAATAAGTTAAAAGATCAAAGAAAAACAAATAGAGAAAATGCAAACCATATTAGCTGAGGAAATGGTTCAGTCAAGTAAAGTCTGTCTTCTTAAGCCAGGTACTGAGGCATGTGGCGATAATCCTAAAATGGGGAGAAAGAGAAGCAGAAGAATCTTTGAAGTTTGCTGAACAGTAAATTTAGGCAAATCAGTGACGTGCAAATTCAATGAGAGACTTGGGCTCAAAAAGTAAAGTGAAGAATGATGAGAAATTCACCATATACAGGGCACTACAAATAACTGGAGAACACTAATCATTTATATATATATATATATATATATATATATATATATGTATATATATATATATATTTTTTTTTCTAAAAGGATAATCTATCAGAATGAATTGTCTCCATGGACCCCCACAGTGTTTGGTGATACCTACTATAAGTAAATAGTGTATGTTGAAAAAAATTAATTTGTTTGGATGTTAGTTAATACTAGAAAATAAAAGAACTATCAAATCAAAACAAGTATAAAACAATGAAATACTCAAAAATAAACCACAGAAGGATTATACATAAATTAGCAGAGATATTGTAGTTAAGCCAGATAAGGAACTGGCAGAAAATTGTAAAAATCTGTTTTTAACAATTTTGTGTTCTGAATTTCTTCTTATTTTATTTAATCTTATTGTTTCATTTATTTGCATTCCAAATGTTGCCCTCCTTCCCAGTCTTCTTTCTAAGAGTTCTTCATCCTATCCCCCTCCTCTTTACCTCTGAGAGGGTGCTCCCCACACCAACCCACTATCCACCCACTTCCTCACCCACCCATCCCCATGTCAGCCTCCTCCCAATCCCTCTTCCCTGGGCCATCAAGTCTCTACAAGATAAGGCACATTCTCTCTCACTGAGTCCAGACAAGGCACTCCTCTGCAACATATGTGCCTGGGCCACAGAGGAGCCCATTATGCTCTTCTTAGTCTCTGGGAGCTCCCAGGTGTCCAGGATAATTGATATTGTTGTTCTTCCTACAGGGTTGCCATCTCCTTCAGCTCCTTTAATCCTTCTCCTACACTTCGTTAGGGGTCCTCATCTCCATCAAATGCTTGGCTGTAAGTATTCTGATGTGTATTCCCCGATAAGTGGATATTAGCCAAAAAGTACAGAGTACCCACAGACCATAAGAAGTTAAACAAGATGGAAGGCCCAAGTAAGGATACTTCAATTCCACTTAGAAAGGGGAACAAAATAATCACGGGACAGAGGGTGGGAGGGACCAGGGTGGGAGAGGGGAGAGAGAGGGAAAAGGGGGCCAGAATCAGGTATTGGTAAAGATAGGAGAGAAGCCCAGGGGGTGGGGTCAAGAGAACGAATGGAAATATGCAGCTGTGTGTGTAAGGGTATGGGGGGAGGGGGCTGGAACAACCTCTAGAAAGTCCCAGAGAACTGGAATGTGAGAGATTCACAGAACTCAATGGGATTGGCTTTAGCTGAAAAGCCCGACTGTGGGGAGATGGAACCTGGTTTTCGTTAATAAACGTAACAAGGTGAAATGAGTTCCTGTGAGATTTCTGTTGACACACTCTATTGGGTAGGAAATTGTGGAAGGATCATTCTATGCTTCCCAGGATATTAAGTGGTATCCCTTATTTCCACCCAGTGGGGAACAGCAGTATCTCTGCTCTGAATTATGGCAAAGAAATAATTTTAGACATTGTCAGATATTCTTGAGATCTCCACAGGGTAAATGGCTTGTGGTCAAGATGTATGGGTGTAATATTCAAATTTTAACTATCCAACATTTTAAGTAATCATGTTACTCTTTCTAAAACAATTTGAAGTGACGTATAGTGGATTTCTTTTGTTTTTATTTATAGTACTGTGAATTAAACTGAAGACTTTTCTCATGCTAGGTGAAAGATTTACTAACTGAGGTATATCCTCAGACATATGTAGTTTTAAGTTTTATCAAAAGTTATTAACCTTTACTTGCAGCAATATATTGAATACAACGATCAAAATATTAATCATTTAGTATACTTCTTATCACTGAAAGTGTTCACAAAAGTACCAGCAAATTCTATGCAGTTTCCCAATAATAGCTATATTTGCATTTTTCTAAGAAAATATGACTACCTAGAATCACCTCTATTGTTTTCCGTTATAAAACAGTCTCCATTAAGAAAACATTTAAAAGTTAAAATTAAAGTGATATTAATAATCCTGTGGAAGTTTATAGGCCTTAATGATAGCTTCTTTCCTTACTTTTAGAGCTATCTCTAATCCCAATATCCCATCATTCAACCATGTGGAGACTTCCAGTTGTTTTAGTCTCTACTCTGTTGCTTAAAAAAATGAGCCATATACCTTTTAATAAGTAATTCAAGTATTATAATAAAATATTTTGTCATGTTTTACTTGTGGTCATACTAGGAAAAGAACACATAGTAATTTTGATGTTTATCTTTCTTTTCTGGTAGTGTAGGGAGTACAGGCCAACACTGTGACTACTATTCAGTAGGACTGAAGCTTTTAATTAGGCACCAGATTAATTTTTAATGTATGATGTTATGTGTATTATATTATTGTCTTTTGCAGTATCACCCACCTGCAAATTCTGTGACCAACAACACTGAAATATCTGAAAGATACAATAGTAGAACAGTGATGCACATGCTATAGCAGTAACCATTCGATGTTTGCCTGAATTTAAGGCTTATTTCAAAAACTAAAACCCTTTCTGATACTACTAATGCTATAAAGGTCAAGAGCATAAAACCAGATAGGCCGTGCTTCTAGAAGAAAACCACTATTAATATCCAATGTAAAACATAGCAATAAAACGACTCAGTGAACACAACTATATCCATAGACCAGTGCCTTGCTCAGCTTTCATGTAGAGACCTACAATTGGATAATGGCCAGAGAGTGACAGACGTTGAAGTACTCAGTCATAAATGCTGAGTCATTGGTCTATGTGGAAGAGGAGGTAGAAAGTTGTAAGAGATAGAGTGATGGATTTCATCAAAAGAACAGTGGTTTCCAGACTCTGTAGGACTGATGTTCATATAAACTTACAATACACATATGACCTACACAGGGTCAAACCTATAGGGTCGCACCACTGAGAGAATAAAGTGGGCATGGTGTCTCACCCCTATCTAAAAAGCTATTTACAACTCATGCCCACTGGCAAAGGGAAACCTAGTTTTCTCCAGTGGGTTGTTACTGAGTATATCAACTTTACTCCCAGGAAGGCACCATGTATAAAAGTACGTAGCTTCTACCAAACTAACATCATGTGTTTGTCTGTTGTTTTCCTTGCTTGTTAGCTTTTGTAGATTTTTGTTTCATTTTGGTTTGGTTTGGCATTTTTGTCTTATTGGTGTCTTTGTTTGCTGTGAGTATTGTCTTGCTACATTTTGTTTTCTGAAAAAATATAAAATATGACACAGGTGGTTATGGAGGTGGGGTCATTCTGGGAGGGGTGGAGAAGGGCAAAACATGTTCAAAATATATTTTCTGAAAATTTTAAATTATACATATTATATATTTGTCTTAGTATGTCTTTTACTGCTGTGAAGAGACACCATGACTGAAGTAAATCTTGTAAGGAACAATGTTTAATTGGGGATTGCTGTTTCAGACGTTAGTCCATTATCATCATGGCAAGAAACAGAACCATCCAGGCAGACATGGTACTGGAGAAGTAGCTGAGAGTTCTGCATGCTGAGCCAAGGGCAGCCAGAAGGACTCTCTCTTCTGCAGGCAGTCAGGAGGATGGTCTATCCCACACTGGAAAAAAGCTTGAACATAGATTATTTGGTTTCTTGGTATCTAATTTCTTGAGTTCTTTGTATATTTTTGGATAATAGCCTTCTATCAGTTATACGTTTGATAAAATATTTTCCTAATCTGTAGGCTGTCATTTGTCCTAATGAGGTCTCCTTTGATTTAAAGAACTTTTCAGTTTTATGAGGTCTCATTTTTTACAACTTTGCACTCCCATCAGCAATGGAAGAGTGCTCCCCTTGCTCTACAGCCTTGCCAACATGTGCCATTGCTTGAGTTTTTGATCCTACCATCCTGTACTGAGTTCAAGGCTATTCTCCATTTTCTGTTCTATTAGATTTATCTGGTCTTACATTGCAGTTTTTGTTCAATTGTACTTGAGTTTTCTGCAGAGTAATAAATATAGATATATTTGCCTTCATGGGACCAAAGATCTCCTCTCCCACCTATGCCCAACAAGGCCATCCTCCCCTACATATACAGCTGGAGTCATGTGTCCCTCCATATGTGCTCCTAGGCTGGTGGTTTAGACCCTGGGGAGTTCTGGCTAGTTGGTATTGTTGCTCTCCTCATGGGGCCACCAACCCTTCCAGCTCCTTCAGTCTACTCTCTAACTTCTCCATTGAAAACCCTTGATCAGATTAATGGTTAGCTGTAAGTATCTGCCTCTGGGTATGTCAGACTCTGGAGGACCTCTAAGGAGACAGCCTTATCAGGCTGCTGTCAGCATTCCCTTCCTGTCATCCATATCAGCCTCTATTTTTGGTGACTGCACATGGGATGAATACCCAGGTGGAATGGTCTCCAGACAGCCTCTCCTTCAGATTCTGTCCCATACTTTGTCTCCATATTTGTTCCCTTGGGTGTTTAGTTACTCCTTCTATGTAAGACCTAGGCATCCACACTTGTTCTTCCTTCTTCATGAGCTTCATGTTGTCTGTTGGATCTTTGTTGTTTCAAACTTTTGGCCTAATATCTGCTTATCAGTGAGTAAATACCATGTGTGTTCTTTTGTGATTGGGTTACCTCACTCAGGATGATATTTTCTAGTTCCATCTATTTACCTAAGAATTTCTCGAATTCATTATTTTTAATAGCTGAGTAATATTTCATTGTGTATATGTACCACATTTTTTGTATCCATTTCTCTGTTGAGGGGCATCTGGGTTCTTTCCAGCTTCTGGCTATTATAAATAAGGCTGCTATGAACATAGTGGAGCATTTTCTATATGCAGATATCAAGTTAGACCATTTGTTGAAGATGCTCTCACTTTTCTATTGCATGCTTATGGCCTTCTTTCCAAAATCAGGCATCCATAGTTGTGTGGTTTATTTCTGGATTTTTGATTCGATTACTTTTAACAACCTGTCTGTTTCTATACCAATCCATACAGTTTTTATTACTACAGCTTGAGGTTAGGGATAGTAATACTTCTGGAAGTTTTTTTTTTTTTTTTTTTTTTTTTTTTTTTTTTTTTTTAAATTGAGGAATGTTTTAGCTGTCCTGGTCTTTTTCTTTTTTCTATATGAAGTTGAGAATTGTTCTTTCAAGATTTGTAATGAATTGTGTTTTAATTTTTGTGGGGATTACACTAAGTTGCTTTTGGTTAAGATTGATTTGGTAAGATGGCCATTTTTACTAAACTAAACTAATGGATCCATGAGCATAGAAGAACCTTCCAACTTCTGTTACCTTCCTCAATTTCTTTCTTCAGGGACTTGAAGTTCTTGTCATATAGAAGGTTTACTTTCTTGGTTAAAGTTACACCACAATATTTCATATTATTTGTAGCTATTGTGAAGTGATTCTCTCCTTAAATTCTTTCTCAGCCTATACATTGCTTGTATAAAGGAAGGCTACTGATGTATTTTGAGTTAATTTTGTATTGAGCCACTTTTTTGAAGGAATTTATCACCTGTAAGATTTCTTTGGTAAATTTTTTTGTGGTTACTTATGTATATTATCATATCCTTTGTGAATATTGATAGTTTGACTTCTACATTTCTGATTCTTATGCCCTTGATCTTCTTTATCGTATATCTTACCTAGAACTTCAAGTACTATATTGCATATATGATATATATGATATATATATATATATATATATATATATATATATAGAGAGAGAGAGAGAGAGAGAGAGAGAGAAAGGAAGAGAGAGGGAAAGGGAGAGAGAGAGAGAGAGAGAGAGAGAGAGAGAAAGAGCTTTGTCTTGTCCCTGATTTTGGTGGAATTAGTTGAAGTTTTCTCCATTTAATTAGATGTTGTTTATTAACTTGCTGTATATTGCCTTTATTGTGCTTAGGTATGCACCTATATAACTTTTACAAGAAGGGGAGTTGGATATTTTCAAAGGCTTTTTCAGCAGCTAATGAAATAATCATGTGATTTTTGTCTTCAGTTTGTATATATGATGGATTATGTGGATGGATTTTATATAGAAGCACTGCTGCATCCCTGGCATCACGTCTATGTGATCATGGTGGATAATGTGTTTTATATGTTCTTGAATTTGTTTTTGTGTATTTTATTCAGTAATTTGGCCTCAAGGTTCAGAGGGAAATTAGTCTGAAATTCTTTTTCTTTGTTGAGTCTGCCCAGTTTATGCATCAGGGAGACTCTGGCCTCACAAAATGAGTTTGGCAATGTTCTACCTTTTAAAATTTTGTGGACTAGTTGGAGGAGTATAGGAATTAGCTCTTTTTGGAAATTGTGGTGGAATTCTGCACTAAAGCTGTTTGAGCAGGTACTTTGTTTAGTTGAGATAATTTCAATGAATCTGTCTAATTCATTGGAGTTTATAAGAGTACTCACATAGTTTATCTGATCTTGATTTAACTTCATTAATTGGTATCTTTCTGGAAAATCATGCTTTTATTAAGATTGGTTTTAATTTGTAGAGTACAGGCTTTTAAAGTGACAACTAATGATTCTTTGAATTTCTTCAGTGTCTGTTGTATATCTCTCTTTTCATTTCTGATTTCATTAATATGGTCCTGTGTCTCTGTTTTTTGACTAAGGGTTTTTCTATCTTGTTGAGTTTCTCAAAGAACAGCTCTTGTTTTCATTGACTCTTTGTATTTTTCTCTGTTTCTAATTGATTAATTTCAGGCCTAGTAATTCATGCCATCTTCTATTTGGAGTTTTTCCTCCTCCTTTTCGTTGTCTTCCTCCTCTTCCTCCTCCTCCTCCTTCTCCTCCTCCTCCTCCTCCTGTTTCTCCTCCTCCTCCTGTTCCTCCTCCTTCTTCTTCCTTTTTTTTCTGGACCCTTCAGGTATATTTTTAATTTGTTCATTAGGGAATTCTCCAATTTCTTTATGAGGGCAATTAATAATCTAAACTTTCCTATTAGCACTGCTTTCCATAGCACCTGTACAATTTCTTACTCCCACCAGCATGAACTGTCACTTGTGGTTTTAATCTTAGACATTCTAATAGATAAAAAAAATAAATCTCAAAGTAGTTTGTATTTGCACCTCTCTCATAGCATATTTCATTTTTAATGTTACAACATTTTGATCTAATTAAACAATACTTATTCTATTTTAGCAAAACCAGCATGATATAGCATTTTCCTGAATATGTATTTTAAAAATACATAAATTTCAAAGTCCTGTTTGAAGTTTCATTTATTTTGTTATTGGTTTTATGATGATTACTTCTGGAAAGTTTAAATCATAAACTGTAATTTATACAACATAAAATACCTTTCAAGGGTGTGTGACCTTATCAAAATGGAATATAAATCAGTTGTGGAGATAACATTTTTTTACATTTGAACATTTAACTAACTTTGTAGAGACTTATCTGCTGTTGTTAATACTTCTACCTGCATAGGGGAAGAGATTTGCATTGGAAAATGTTGTGTCTAAAGTTTCGGGCTACTGAAAGTTTTCGCAATTGCAGAATTTATTGAAGCATTTTCATTTTAAGAAAATTAGTTTGTTTTTTGTTTTTGTTTTTTGTTGTTGTTGTTTTGGTTTTTGTTGTTGTTTGGTTTGGTTTGGTTTTTATTTTTTTTCTTATTTTATTTTATTTACATTTAAGATGCCATCCACTTTCCCCATTTCCCCTCCCTAGAAAACCCCTGTCCCACGCCCCCCCTTTCCTTTTTGATTTTATACAATTTTTTAAAATGTTAATCAAAGGATTTATAAGTTTGGTAATGCTCAATCAGAAGCGTAACCCAATACCCAACCTAGATATAAAAACTATCTTTGACTGGTGGAGACCTGTGAACATCTGCCTCCATGCCCCCTCTCTCTTTCTCTCTCTCATCACCTAGCTTCTCCTCCTCTTCATCTTCTCTCCTTGTTCCATCTCTTCCTCTCAGTACTCCTTCCCACTTAGCTCCTCCTCCATATCACTCTTCCTGTTAAAGTAAAACTTTTCTCTCAAAATACAATTAGAGCATACTTATTCCTAATTGTACCAGTGAGGTACAAGATAGTCCTAATACCCAGTCCATCATTTTGTTGACTAACCAGAACCTCTGTCATCTCTTCTAACTAAAACACTTACTTTTGATCCTGGCTTTTTTTTTTTTTTTTTTTTTTTTTTTTTTTTTTTTTTTTGGCTTTAGAATGAATGTCAGCTGAAAACTATCTACTCAGATCTTTTCTCTCAAAGTAAATAGCCAGGATTGGCTATGAGACTATGGGTCTTCAACCCCGTCAGAAATCCGGAATGACTGAGTTAACTGAAGTTATGGGAAGTACTAAACATAGCTTCTAAAACTTAGCCAATTTATAGAGATCGCTGAACACCTGAGAAGCCCCTATACTACCGAACGTTCGAGTATCAAATCTTCAGCCTTCTGGCCCAGAGTCCTCTGACAGACCTTAGTGATGCAGGATTATTAAGGGCTGATTACTCTGTCTAGGCAGATATAATCAGTTGACTATTCTGCATGTGTGTCCTCTTCTGGACAGTAATTTGTCTGTAGATGGAAAGAGGCAATTCTTGCCTAGTGGCTGTCACCACACAACTGGCATAACTCCAAGGATGCTCAATTTCTTCTTAGAATCCACAACAGGAAGCTGTCAGGAGCAGACAGGTCTCTAATCAGAATGGACATTAATATATAAATTTTTGTAGCGTCAATTCTATGGACTTCTGACGTTTTGAAAACCAACTATCCATGTAAGGTCACCTGGACTGTTGTCTGTACACTCCTCTCAGCTATTTCTAAATAAAATATGGGAAACCTCCTAACAATAAACTCAAAGCCATAAATTTACTATAGTCCCTTAACTCATAGGTTAACCGTCCCAAATCAGTTAAAAAAGTTAAGGAAGGACTGGGTCTAGGCCTTGTATTCCTAAATGTGTTATACAGGCACATTGCCCATGAGAGTGTCAATATTCATCTCACTTTTATATTAATAAGGAGCTCGTACCAATGAAAATCTTAAATTTGAAATCAAAGTAAATTTTGTACCATTTAAGAAATTATAACTTCATCTTGATAATAATTATACAGATTTCTACCAATAGGTTATGGCTATGCAATAAGTCCTAGCTAATCCTCCCTGTTCCAATAAAACCACTACTTTTCCCTAGAAAGACAGACCATTATTAATCACATTAGTCCCCAAGCCCAGGGAATAGGGGCGCTGACTCTTCTTTAACTTCTTCAAGCTGATTAAGGGCGTTGAGATATTAGAAGAGGGGTGGGGGGAAGAGTAAGTTGATAAGCCTCTGATGCTGTGTCTTCACTGAATCCAGATGGAATTCCAGGACATAGGAGGTTTGGGCAGGTCTGCTCAGTATGCTTGATGAGTAGATACACCAAGGCTGTGTATTCTGCAATATACAATTCTCAGAACAAGTTTTAGTATCAAGAAAAAAAAATTTCCCCCCCTCAGGGGGCTGACATTTTTTTTTAAAGATGTTGGTTCTAACAACTTTACTTTTTTCCCCCCTTTTTAAAATTGGTTGTAATATTTACATTTCAGATTCTATCCCCTAACCCCATTTCCTCCCACCACCCAGAAACCTCCCATCCCCCTCCTCATGTTTCTATGAGGCAGTGACTGCACCTACCCCCCCCCACTATCCCCTCCCCACCCTCAGATTCCCCCCCACACACTCTGTGTTTATTTTTTTATGGGACCAAGAAACTCCTCTTCCACCTATGCCCAACAAGGCCATCCTCCCCTACATATACCGCTGGAGTCCTGGGTCCCTCCCTATGTGTTCCCTGGCTGGTGGTTTAGACCCTAGGGGGCTCTGGTATTTGGTATTGTTGCTTTCCTCCTGGGGTCGCATTGGTTTGGTTTTTAAAGACACTATTTCTCTCTGTAGCCCTGGCTGTCCTGGAACTCACTCTGTAGACCAGGCTGGCCTCGAACTCAGAAATCCACCTACCTCTGCCTCCCAAGTGCGGGGATTAAAGGTGTTCGCCACCACTGCTCAGCCGGATTAGTTTTTTTTTTTTAAGTAAAAATAATTTATCCATAAATCTAGTTAACTGGTTACAAATACATTTAAATTCTTTGTAAAAATATGTAAAATAAAGAGGATATTGTGAAAGGGTTAAAAAATTTTAAACCTTCCACAGATGGAGTCAACAGTGCAGATCAGCTTGTTCTGCATTCTGGGTCCTAAGAAACTAGCTATCCACAAGACAAAATAAATGATAGATTGAATAGAGTTCAGAGCTAGGAGTTCAAGATAGCGTGACCAAGTGCTATGGGTACCAGGAACTAAAAAGTGACCATAAGATAAATTGAATAGGGTTTGAGCTGAGAGTTCAAGTTAGCCTTCTTGTGCACCCTGGATACCAGGAGAGTTTGAGTTGGGAGTTCTCAGTGTGCCCATGCATCCTGGATACCAGGAACAAAACGAACCACAAGACAAATTAAATAGTGTTTAATATTTCCCCCTCGTTTCCCTGGGTTGCGGTTCTTACTATAAAAACTCTATCTTTTCCCTAAGTGGGGGTCGTACTTCACTGCTTGCCTCTGCGTAGGATGGGCTGGAAGTGCAACCTCAATGCATTGATTGAAATATACCTTTTGCTGTTACATCAAGTTCCGTGTCTTTGCAGTTATTGGGGTGGCCGTGAATTCCCAAGAGCAGAGAGGGAGTTCCTCCCTACCTGTGGGGCCTTACAATTGCTGTGTATGTCTCTGAGTTGTGAAAACATGTAGTTTGCCTAAAAAACATTATATATACTCTAATCAGTGTTGGAACACATGGAAGTCAATTCCTTCTAGCTGTCTTATACTAGACCATGTTGAATGTTCACCTGTACTTCTCCCTCAACCCTGTCAGACCCAGGAGTCAATCTCAGTAATTGAGGTTTGGTAGTAAGAGTCTTTACCTCTTGAACCCTCTTACTAGCACTGGGCACTCTTTAGCACTTGCTACTTAGCAGAAAGTCTCCATTTTTAACTTTGTTTCCTCATAAAGTAAACTCTGTTTTGAATTCTCTGCATAGGTAAATTGATATTGCATTGTTATCAGATGAGGGTCCCTGGGCCCTGTTTTCCAAGCAAAAAGTATACAAAACTCAGACAGGATCTTAGGAAGATTTAGAATTTTTGGTATTAACTGGACACCAAGACATCAATTTATTATTAGTTGAAAAAACATTCAGTACTTTTTCAGGGTTCAGGAGGGTTAGACTTAAAAAAAAAAAGCAAAATTGTTTTTATTGATAAACAATATAAGTATTTTAAAGGCTCGATTAACATCAATTACACAGCAGAGTGTTTCAGAAGAGCCAGTGGTAAATTACAGTTTTATGACCTCTACAAAATGACAAAATCTATGAACCCTATTACATCTTCCTTTCAGTTTTACTACAGACACACACAGAAAGCAAACAACATGTCACATCACATCGAGGAAGATTGATTCTGTAATGATGGTTCCTAAATTAAAATAAGAGTTCATTCTCAGAGCTAGTTAACCCCAATGCAAATACGTTTGTATGATTCTCAAAGAAATGGAAGAAATTTAGAGAATATTAGGATAGAAAGGTTACCAATGGGTTGAACACAAATCACTTAAGTAAAAGAAGTTTGAACATACATGGAAGTAAGTCTCCTGGATTGTAAGGTTCATAAAGTCCAGTATTATGTTTTTGAGATTCTCTCAATATCATATCCCAAAGAGACTGATGAATCCAGTATTTACGAAAATTTTAGTTGAGAAATAAAAATGACACATTCATGGAGTACTGAGTGACATTTAGATAGATATGCACATTCTCCAGTACTTAAATTGGGATAAATAATCATATCTGTATCATTAATCAGTTATCAATTTTTATGATAAAAATAGAATGTTTAGCATTTTGAAAGTACATCACATTATTGATATCTGTAGTTATCATACTCTGCACATTGAAGGTCCTTACTCCTATTTACAGTTTACCAGCCACTTATCAATCTTTCTCCATTGATTTCTCTTCAAGTTTATAGTTTACAGAATCTTTTGTTAAAACATTAGAAGTTAAAAATGAAAATATTTAAGTACTTTCTGTTATGGATTGATGTTTCTATATTTTTATAGCAATCTGGATTTAGAACTCTTGTAATAAAATAAAACTGTGTTTAAATTGTGTTTGTTTACCTATTATGTTCTTTTGGGAATTAAATACAGGGCCACATGCATGCTAGGCAAGTACTCTACCACTAAACTGCACTTTAGGTCTATTTAAAAATTGTTGTTTTCAACTGGTTCCTTCTGGTCTGGGCCAGAGCTCTGAGCAGATCTTGGGTGGCAGCTCTGCCCCCAATCTCCAAGAACCCAGAGGAAGCAAGGATCCCAGGCGCTCTATCTTCTGTCTGAGCTTGAGCACTGAGCAGATTTTGGGCCCCAGTGCTTAACCCAATGGTTACACCCACCCCACAAATTCTGATACAACCAAGAAAATAGGAAAGACAGGCTCCAGTCAGGGACAGGGAAGGTGGCACTTAGGAGATACAGATGGCAAAAGGCAAGCGCAAGAACATAAGCATCAGTAACCCAGGGTACTTGGCATCATTAGAACCTAGTTCTCCCACACAAGAAAGTCCTGAATTCCCCATATCACTAGGAAAGCAAGATTCCAATTTAAAATCATTTCTAATGATGATAATAGAGAAGTTCAAGAAGGACATAAATAACACTCTCAAAGAATTTGAGGAGAATACAGGTAAACAGGTAGAAGCCTTTAAAGACTTACAAGAGAACACAACCAAACTGGTGAAGGAATTAAACAAAACCATCCAGGACATAAAAATGGAGGTAGAAACAATCAAGAAATCACAAAGGGAGACTACCCTGGATATAGAAAACCTAAGAAAGAAATCAGGCATCATAGACACAAGCATCACCAACAGAATACAAGAGATAGACGAGAGAATCTCAGGTGCAGAAGATATCATAGAAAATATTTACACAACTGTCAAAGAAAATGCAAAATGCAAAAAGTTCTTAACATAAAACATCCAGGAAATTCAGGACACAATGAGAAGAACAAACCTAAGAATAATAGGTATAGATGAGAGTGAAGATTCCCAACTTAAAGGACCAATAAATATCTTCAACAAAATTATAGAAGAAAACTTCCCTAATCTAAAGAACAAGATGCCCATAAACTTACAAGAAGCCTATAGAATGCCAAATAGACTAGACCAGAAAAGAAATACCTCCAGTCACATAATAATCAAAACAACAAGTACACAAAACAAAGAAAGAATATTAAATGCAGTAAGGGAGAAAGGCCAAGTAACATATAAAGGCAGACCTAACAGAATTATACCAGACTTCTCACCAGATATTATAAAAGCTAGAAGATGCTGGACAGATGTCATACAGACTCTAAGAGAACACAAATGCCAGCCCAGGCTACTATACCCAGGAAAGCTCTCAATTACCATAGATGGAGAAACCAAGATATTCCATGACAAAATCAAATTTACACAATATCTTTCCACAAATCTAGCATTACATAGGATAATAGCCAGGAAAGCTCCAATACAAGGAGGGAAATTATACTCTAGAAAGAGCAAGAAAGTAATCCTCTTCCAAGAAATCCAACAGAAGATAGCCACACAAAGATAACTTCACCTCTAATAACAATCACTGTTCCTTAATATCTCTTAACATCAATGGACTCAGTTCCCCAACTAAAAGACATAGGCTAATGGACTGGATACATAAACGGGACCCAGCATTTTAACACATACAGGAAACCCACCTTAGTGCAAAGACAGACTCTACCTTAGAGTAAAAGGCTGGAAAACAATTTTTCAAGCAAATGGTCCTAAGAAACAAGCTGGAGTAGCCATTCTAAAATCTTCAACCTGAGAACACAAAAGGAAGGACTCATGGCTCCACCTGTATAGGTAGTTGAGGGTGGCCTTGCCAGGCATCAGTGGAAGTGGACAGCCTTGGTGCCTGAAAGTTTGGATTCCCTAGTGTTGGGGAATTTCAAGAGCAGGGAGGTGGGAATGAGAGGATGGTGGGAGCACACCCTCATAGTAATTTGAGGGAGGTAAGGGGTTAGGCATCAGTGGAAGTGGAGGGCCTTGGTGCCTGAAAGATTGGATTCCCTAGTGTTGAGGAATTTGAGAGCAGGGAGGCAAAAATGGGAGGATGGTGGGAGCACACCCTCATAGAAACGCCCAGAATTATATGGATTAGACATGATAGAGGCAGGCCGCCAGATGACTAGATTCCAGAATTCAAACAAACAATTATCTTGATACTAAAATTTGTTTTGAGAATTGTATATTGCAGAATACATAGCCTTGGTGTATCTACTCATCAGGCAAGCTGAGCACACCTGCTCAAACCTCTGATGTCCTGGAATTCTAGCTCTATGCAGTGAAGACACAGTGTCAGGCTTATCAATTTATTTTTCCCCCAACCCCTCTTCTAATATCTCAACACCCATAATCAGCTCAAAGAAGTTAATGAAGAGTCAGCGCCCCTATTCCCTGGGTTTGAGGACTGAGATGGTTAATATTGGGCTGTCTTTCTAGGGAAAAGTAGTGGTTTTGGTGGAGCAGAGAGGATTAGCTAGGATTTATTGCATAGCCATAACTTACTGGTGGAAATATGTATAATTGTTATTAAGATGAAGTTATAATTTCTCAAATGGTATAAAATTTACTTTGATTTCAAATTTAAGGTTTTTATTGGTACGAGTTTCTTATAAATATAAAAGTGAGATGAATATTGTTACTATCATAGGCATTGCGCCTGTATAACACATTTAGGAATACAAGGCTTAGACCCAGTCCTTATTTAACTTTTTTAACTTATTTGATATGGTTAGACTGTGAGTTAAGGGTCTATAGCAAATTCATGGCTTTGAGTTTATTTTTAGGGAGTTTTCTATATTTTCTTTAGAAATAGCTGAGAGGAGTTAACAGACAACAGCCCAGATTGCCTTACATATATAGTTGGTTTCCAAAACATCAGAAATCCACAGAATTGACATTACAAACATTTCTGTATTAATGTTCATTTTGATTAGAAACCTGTCTGCTCCTGCCAGCTTCCTGTCTTGGATTCCAAGAAGAAATTGAACATCTTTGGAGTTATTCCAATTGTGGTGAGACAGCCACTAGGCAAGAATTGCCTCTTTCCATCTACAGACAAAATATTGTCCAGAAAAGGACACACTTGCAGAATAGTCAACTGATTATATCTTCCAAGACAGAGTAATCATCCCTTAATAATTCTGCATCACTAAGGTCTGTCAGATGATCCTGGGCCAGAAGGCTGAAGATCAAATGCTCCAACGTTCGGTAGTATAGGGACTGTCCAGGTGCTCAGAGTTCTCTATAAGTTGGCTATGTTTTAGAAGCTATGCTTTGAGCTTCCCATAATCTCAGTTATCTCAGTCATTCTGGATTTCTGATGGGGTTGAAAACTTATAGTCTCATAGCCAATCCTTGCTATTTACTTTGAGAGAAAACATTTGAGAGGATGGTTTTCAGCTGACATTCATTCTAAAGCCAAGAAAAAGAAAAGCCAGGCTCAGAACTAAGTCTTTTATTTAGGAGAGATGACAGAGGTTCTGCTTAGTCAACAAAATGATGACTGGGTATTAGGTCTATCTTGCACCTTACTGACATAAATTGGTATAGTTATGCTCTAACTGTATTTTGAGAAAAGTTTTGTTTTAACAAGAAGGGTGATATGTAGGAGGAGCTATGGTGGGAGGAGTACAGAGAGGAGGAGTAAGGAGAGGAGGAGGAGAAGGAGAGGAGGAGCTAGGTGATGAGAGAGAAAGAGAGAAGGGGGCCAGACATGGAGGCAGATATTCACATGTCTCCGCCAGTCAAAGATAGTTGATACATCTTGATTGGGTATTAGGTTACACTTCTGATTGATATTGAGCATTACTAAACTTATAAAGCCTTTGGTTGACATTAAAAAAATTGTATAAAAGCAAAAAGGAGAAGGGGGTATGGGGTTGGGGTTTTCTAGGGTGGGGAAATGGGGAAAGGGGATGTCATCTGAAATGTAAATAAAATAACCAATAAAAATGCAAAAAAATGTTGTTTTCTATTTAAGACTTTCATTGTGGAGACATTATACTAAAGACCTACTCACAGTGTTCTTATAGACACTGCCAATATGCATACGACCTTGTTTCACTTACAGTGTCTCCCCATTTCCTAACCCAATTATTCAAATTCTGTTTCCCAATTAAGGCTTTTTGCATCAACTAGGACTGTAAGTACTGTTAGCAAATGTTGCAGCCAGAGCTGCCCCACGCTTGGGGGCCAGAAATGTTGAGAACTGCACTACCCCACATTTGGGAGCCAAAATGTCTCGGACCTTTCTGTCAATGTTTGAACCGCACTGCCAATAGCCTTAGGGGCTAGGTTGTTAGAGCTTGCACTGCCCCAAGCTGCTCTGGTCTGCAGGTTGGGGTTCAGCAAGAGAGAGAGAGTGAGGAGTAACTTGAAGAAATGGAGACCAGACAGAGTGTGATTCAATCCTGTTTATTCTTCAGTCTCTCTTCTTCTCTCCAAGTCCCTTGTTCCTAGTCCCTAGTTCCAAGTTACTTCTTCCAAGTGCTAAGTGCCTAATGTCTAATTCCAAGTTCTTCTTCCAAGTGCCAAGTTCCTAGTTCCTAATAACTAATAATTCTTCTTCCAAGTTCTCCAGTCCAAGTGTCTTCTTCCTCAATGCCTAATTCCTACTCCCAAGTTGTAGTTTCTGAAGTGTCTGATTCTCTGTTCCTCCAAATTGTTCTGAACTCTCCTGTCTGCCTCTAGCCTTTTATATGTCTCACTTCTAAGCCATGCCTCTAAGTCACGCCTTTAATCATGCCCTTAGGTCTTGTCTCTAAATCTGATCTTTAAGTCACACCCTTAAGTCACACACCTTTAAGTCTCATACACCCAAGGGAAAATCTTGGGTATCTAAAGCAAAATGTTATCAGAGTGTGCTCAGCTGTTGTAGGCTATTGTAATCAAGTCTCTTTTCAGGGTATATGGCTCAAGATGGCTGCAAGGATGATAGCCGCCTTCTGTTGGCTCCCAACAAGCAAACTGAAGTGCACCCTCACTTCTGTGTCAGACCATTAATATCATACTCAGCTGGATTGACATTTGAGACAAAAAGAAAAATCAGCTATATGAATCCTGTCTTTTGAAAAAAATGCTGATTCTTACTAATGACTTTTACAAATTTCTAACATATATATTTAAGAATGTAAATAAAAATGGCTCACCTCATTTACATATATGCTTTGGGCATCTTCTTCAAATATGGAAAAACCACTTCAGCAGCCTACCCAACAGGAAGTAGTTCTTATGCCATCTGATTTCAGCATCTTTCTGTGTTTCTCTCCCTTGTCATAAAGCAGTGCCCAGATAATTTCATCTTTGAAATATCCAACACAGAGTGTTTTAAGAATTTACAGTGAATATTCAAATATAAGCACATACTTTTCTTATGATACTTAGAGAGGATTTAAAAAAAAAACACATCATGAGTGAGTCTCCTTGGCTTCAAATTTAATTTTAAAGACAACAGAGTCATATTTATTCTTGATTTTCAAAGGCAAGATTAATCCTATTTTTATTTAATTCAATTTGCAATAATTTTACATTCAAAGTAACATAGGCTGATTGTTAGAAAATAATTTACAATTTTCTCACATAAGCAACATTTTTTTCAGGTTTAGTTTCACTTCTGTTGGATTTAATTGAGTTTATTTTTAATGAGCTCTTGCCAAGTAGTTTGATCTACATCTTAATAAGGTGTTCAGTGGGGCCTATTGTTGTGTCTCAAAGTGCATGGGGATTTCTGGAGGAATCAGCAGAGGTTGCCAGCTAATGGTGAGATTGTATTCAGGGGATATAAAATAATTAATTTGGGTCCTGAAAGGAAAGGACTCACTAGCATAAATCGGAATAAAGTAGGTGTGCTCACAATTAGAATTTTTTTTATTGTTCTAGTCTCTCAAACTAAAGATACCTAATCTTCAATCTGAAAGGCCATGCCTTAGCATATAGTTCACTCAATAAGACATATGTGTACTGCATTTTATTACCAAACCATTAGTATCTGGAGACATCTACTTCAAAGTCTAATTGTCTTGTTAAAAAAATGTTTAATACATTGTATTTAATCTGTTATTTTTCTGATATGATTAATGAGTTATGGAATTAATTTTCTCAGCTTTCCTTTACTAGCTTATCTCAAGAGTAGATGTTTTATTGCTAGTCATACTCTGCAGCTTATGAACCTAGAGTTAAACAAAAGTGTATGTTATCGAATAAATCTTACTTCAGAAATAAAGTGATGGCAACATTGCTGATTATTCTTATAATTGTTGGTGATTCCTTTTTATATGTATATAATTTAAACATTGGTTTAGTTATGTAGTTATAAATTTATTTACTTATTTGTATATAAGTGTGTGTGTATACACAAATGTCTGCAGGCATGTGTGACTGTGTGTGCACATGGTGGCTAGAAGGGGGCATCCAGCACCCTCTCCACCACTCCATGTCTATCAGCAAACATAAATAATAAATATTTTTATATGTTTAATGATGTTCATTAAATGAACAATTTGGAGTGATTATGGAACTGGTAGAAGGTAGAAGTTTGATATAGAGAATGCGTAGCTACCTTAGACTTTGAGTGTAGACATAGTTTATTCAAACCTACTTTTAATAACTATTCTCAAATGTTGTGAACTTCCTTCTAGACCACCATCCAGAGGTAGGGGAGAAAAGATGATTAAACAAGACAAGTAGATGTCAACCTGCTTAGAAATAGTTATTTGGGATGATTCTGATCTCTGTTTGTTAGAATACCAGCCAATAGTGTCAGAATATCAAATGCAAATCGGGAGCAGTGGTACAATCCAGCAGAAACTGACAGGCCTCTGCCAAATCAGCACAAGTCAGTAGAAATGACCAGAAGCAGGTGAGGCACCAGAAGTTTTCTGTAGTGTCTCTCTCAATGAAATGAAATCAACAAAGATGCAAGACCAAAGAAGCCTTGTAAGACAGGGTATGCAAATGCCCCATCACTGACGTGAGTCCTATTTAACCTCTCTTCAAATATCACAGATTCCTTCATGGGTCTTGCCTCAGCAAAACACCATGTGAATCTTCCACGTTAGTCCATATCTCATGACACTACCAGAAACTTTCCTTCATTTGAGTGATGATGATGATGATGATGATTCTCCAATTTGAAACCCCATGACAGTTTCCTCTCTCTGCCCATCTGGTCCTCTCAGTCCTGTTCCTTCCTTTGCTATCCCAAGATCCACTCCTTTACTTGTCCCCTTCAAAAATGAGCAGACCTCCCATGGATAGCAACCAGATATGGCATAACAAGTTTCAATAAGCCTAGGCACAAGTCCTCATATAAAGGCTGGATAAGGCAACCCAATAAGAGGAAAACGAACCCAAAAGCAGGAAAAACAGACAGAGATACACCCATTCCAACTCTTGTATTTCCTACAATAACACCATCAAAAATAATTTATATGCAGAGGACCTAGGTCAGATCTATACAGACTCTGATTATAAGTTCAGTCTCCCAGAGTCCATATGAACCCTGATTAGTTGTTTCTGTGGCCTCTGTTTTTGTGGTGTCCTTGTTCCCTTTGGTTTCTACAACCATTCCTCTCCCTCTTCTAGAAAAGTCTCTGAGCTCCACCAAATGTATGACTATGATTCTCTGCATCTTCTCCTTTCAGTTAGATGAAGTTTCACTGATCATGATTATGCCACACTCCTGTCTACAAGTAGAGCAGAGTATCATCAGGAGTCACTTCAGTGACATTTTTTTTTGCCAGCTGTGTTTGGCCCTATCCTAGATCTCTGACCAACCCAGTCTCAGGTTCTTGACCACGCCCTCCCAACACAAGGCAGTGTCAAGCATGGGCTCCTTCTTTTGGTATGAATCTTTAGTTAGACAAGTCATTGCTTGGAAAGTCCCTCAGGTTCTGCAACACTGTATTCTAAAACATATTACAGGCTGGAAAAATTGTAGGCCAAAAGTTTTATGGCTGACTTCTTGTCCCATGTCACCATTAGAAGTTTTTGCTAGTTATAGGAGATTGTTGGTTCTATTTATTTATTGCTTATTACTACGAGTCTTTGATAGTGTCACTCATAGATCGCCATGTTTCCCTTGTACTAGGTAACTATCTCATCCCACAAATGCTCCCTACTTCCAGTCCTCTCTTCTAGTACTCTCTTACTCCATCCCCTGAGTGATTCCTGCTGCTCCCATCTCTGTATGTTTTCAGTCCACCTGTGAAACCTATTCTAATTCCCCTTACCAGGGAGAACGTTGTGTTTAACATTAAGTCTTTCTTGTTACTTAGCCTCTCTCAGTCTGTGGGCTGAAGCATGATTATCCTTTACTTTACAGCTATTGCACATTTATAAGCGAGTATATACCACGTTTGTCTTTCTGGATTTGGTTTGCCTCACTTGGGATGATTTTTTTATATTTCTATCAATTTGCCTGAAAATTTCTATGTCATTTTTAACAGCTTAATAAAACTCTATAGCGTAATTGGACTGCATTTCCTATATTCATTCTTTGGTTAATGGACATCTAAGTTATTTCTAGTTTTGGCCTATAATGAATAAATCTGCTATGAACATAGTTGAACAAGTGTACTTGTGGTATTGTAGAGTGCCATTTAGGTATATTCCTAGAAATAGTATATCTGGACTTCAGGTAAATCAATTTTCAATGTTCTGAGAAAATTTTATATTGGTTTCCAAAATGGCTCTACAAGTTTGCACAACTACAAGCAACAAAGGAGTGTTCCCATTGCTCGACATCCTTGCCAGCATGAGCTATCACTTGTGTTTTTGTTATTAGCCATTCTGACAGGTAGAAGATGGAATTTCAAAACAAATTGTATTTGCATTTTCCTGATAGATAAGAATTTATACCCCCAGAACCCAGCTATGCTAACATGACAAGTTCCATATATTTTAAAACAACTGTGTCACAAAAATTTGACCTTAAAGCCAACGTTTTGAAGATAGCAGAGTTTTTAAAGAGGAAATTAATAGATCTCTTGAAGAAAATCAGGAATATTCAAAATACCTGAGAAAATGAATCAATCTCTCAAAGAAATCCAAAAACAAAAACAAACATAAATAAAATGAATGAAAATGTTCTACATCTGAAAATAAAAATAGAAGCAATAAAATGATAAACAAATAACACAAACTGAAGAAATTATAGACATGGAATATCTTGGTAATAGAATAAGGACTATAGATGCAAGCATTACCAACAGAATACAGAGATGAAGGAGAAAATCTCAGGCTTGAAGATACAGTAGAAGAAATGAATGCATCTATCAAAAATATTAAATATTAAAAATTTCTGATACAAAATATCCAGAAAATCTGGGACACTATAAAAAAACAATAACAGGAATAGAAAATGGAGAATTTCAGCTCAATGGCCCAGAAAATATTTTTAACAAAATTATAGGAAGAAAATCAAGAACCATATAAAGACAGATATATTAGAATAATACTTGACTTATCGGTAGAGATTCTAAAAGCCAGAAAGGTCTGAACAGATGACTTGCAATCTATAGGAAACCAAAGATGTCAATCCAGACCAGTATACCCAGCAAAACACCATTGATGAAGAAAAGAAGATATTCCATTTCTAAGTCAAATTTAAACAAATATATACCCAGAAATACAGCCTTACAGAAGGAACTTGAAGGAAAACTCCAAATCAAGGAGGTTAATTACACTCATAACTGCATAGGAAATAATGTCACATCAGCAAAATCAAAAGAAAGAAGGAAGGGTCACAGATACACACATACTGATACCAATGACATCAAAGTCACAGGGATTAACAAGCATTGGATGTTAATGTCTGTCAACATCAAAAGATTCAATTCCCCAATAAAAACACAAAGACTAATAGAAATGATGATAAAATAAGGTTCTCACTTCTGGTGCATTCAAGAAACATAACATTGAAAATAGACATTACCACAGGGTAATGGGCAGGAAAAAGGGTATCCAAGAAAATGTACCCAAAAAGTAAGCTTTTGTAGCAATTCTAACATCTAACAAAATAGACTTCAAACCAAAATTAATCAGAAGACGTGAAGAAAGATACTTCATACTCATTAAAGAAAAAAATACACGAAGATGTTGTTTTAATTCTTAACATCTATGCCTGAAACACAAGAGTATCCACATTTGTAAAAGAAACATTTAAAGCTTAAACCATATATTGAACTTCAGACATACCTCAGAGATTAATAAATCTTACTTTTACAAATGGACGGGCCATAAAGAGAAAACTAAACTGAGAAATGGATGTCATAGTATCTACAAAAACTTTCATCCAAACACAGAAGAATATACATTCTCAGCATTTTATGGAACTTTCTCCAAAACTGACCACACACTAGGTCATAAAACAATTCTCAACAGAAACAAAAAAATTGAAATAGCCTTTTTAGCTTCTCAGACCACAAAAAAATTAAAGGTGAATTTCAATAACAAGAACAACAGAATACCTACACACTCATGCAAATGGAGCAACTCTCTAATGTGTAACTACTGGGTTTGAATCTTAATGTCCTAGGCTTGCTTTCTTCTTCCCATGCTTCCCAACTATAGAGCTAATTTAATACCCTGTTGTTCCTTGCCTATAATTCTGGAGTATACCTCCCTGGAATTACAATGAATATAAAATGTTTATCCTATCACCTATCTTTTTCTGGGTATTTTGTCACAGAGACAGAAAGAGACTAATACATAATATATATACTTAACATATATGTAGAAAAAAATCAATGAACTCATATTCATTGAAATAGTACAAAGAAGATTTGAAAAGTCCTGGGCTCCTTTATGCCTCTTGGACTAATTTTCCTGAGTATTACTTTTCCAGTTCTACTCTTGTTGGCTTTCTAATTCATCTGCTGACTACAGTGCTTTTTTAAAGCTGTGGTTTTATGGTTCAGCACTCCTGAAATATTGATAAATACCACATTCTCACTCTACCTAGTGAATAGTCAAAATCTTGTAAACAAAAGCAATTATGTAGTTTTATTTTCTATATAATTGTGATTTATCCTCCAAATTTTGTTGTGTAGAGGTTCACAACAGGGACTATAAGAGGAAGGCTCGTGTAGGTATTTTACATTAGCCATTTATGCTCTTCCACCTGCATGTTTTTGTATAATTACTCCAAAATTCAATGAATTTAAATAGTTTTATGTTTCTCATGAATATAGACTGATTATTGGGTGGCCCAAGTCTTAGGATCTTGTATTTTCTGAAGATTAATCCACATACACACATGCATATCTTAGGAAAGCTTCGAGTGTAGTATAATGAAGTAACACAGCACAAAACACTGTAGAGACTGAAATCACCTACTTAAAAAATATTCTGAAATGAAAGTATGGGAAGAGATAGAACTCCTGTGCAGAGGCCACATAACTGGGTTCTAAGATAAATAACCCTAGTTGAGGTCACTAAATACTCAGTGTAACCCATGCACCCTTGGTCTAACATGTAATTTTATGAAGTCTAGTATACACCCAAAATAATAATGATTTTAAAAGAAAATAATAAGTAGTTTCAAAGATTTGATAAAATAAACATAATAAATAAAATAAATGTAAATATAATATGTTGGAACAACTGCCACAATGTTCAAAAGAAAACTTAGAAGGTATTCCTAAAACTAATAAGTATCTTAGAGAAAACAAGCATTTGTTACAAAACATTGTAAGAGAGGAACAACATGTGAAAGGTATAAAATCTTGTCATTACAAAAACTAATGATACCTTAAAAACAACAACAACAAAAAACCAATAAAAGTAATACTGTTCGAGGTATACATGAAAAAAGAGTAGATTGGAAAATATAATGTATGATTGAATTTAGTTATTAAAAAGAAAATTCTGAAAAACAAAGACAATAATATGTAAAAGACAGAAGAAATAAGCCACTGACTCTGCTAATGTAGGAAAAAACATACACTAAATTGACTTATAACATCTATATACATGATGGAGCACAGATAAACTAGAACTTATAGTAAATGTAACAATACTCTTAAGTAGAAAACAACACACAATAAATTGATAGTACTGTGATAGTTTTCTTTAAAAAATTGAAAATCGCCGGGCAGTCATGGCTCACACCTTTAATCCCAGCACTTGGGAGGCAGAGGCAGGCAGATTTCTGAGTTCGAGGGAAGGCTGGTCTACAGAGTGAGTTCCAGGACAGCCAGGGCTACACAGAGAGATAAGCACACATAACGCCTACTTCATTGTCCTTCTACATAAGTTTTTGCAGTGGGCCACAATAAAGTAGGAGTAATGGAAAAGCCAGAGAAGCAAGTTTTGGGGGGACATGAAAGAGTTAAAAATCTTTTAAACTTTTCATAGATGGAGTCAAAAGTGCAGATCAGCTTGTTCTGCGCTCTGGGTCCTAGGAAACTAGCTATCCACAAGACAAAATAAAAAAAAAAAAAAAAAATGTTCAGAGCTGGGAGTTCAGGACAGCGTGACCAAGCACTATGGGTACCAGGAACTAAAAACTGACCATAAGATAGATTGACTAGGGTTTGCGGAGTCAGAATTCTCAGTGAGTACTACATATAGAGGTTAGGTCGTTTATCTTTGATATAAGAAACCACTTTAAATTCTAATTAGATGAAAAAGAAATACGGTTTGTTAAATTCTGCAATCGCATCAGTTTAAAGGTTTTTTTTCTGTTCAGTTATAAAAGCAAAGCAAGGTCTATGTGCAGTGTGCTAATACTGATCCTTTGATTTTTTTTATTAGGTTCCAAATATCTGCTGATTAAAAGAATGAAATTTCATCATAGGATGGGAATTTAATGAGTTCTCATGAACAATTAAAAAGACCATTTGCATATTTTTAGCCTATTGAAGAAAAAATACCAAGCAGGAAAGAGTTAGCAATAATCCCATGCTGAGAAGGAAATAGTGAATGCCTTCTTGCTCTACTCAAAGCCAAAAATAGCATTTCAGGAGGAGTATTACCATGCACATTGACATGACCTGCTTTTCCACTCCATTGCACCTGGGCAGGTATTCATTACAGGTGCTCCATCATTAATGAGTTCTTTATTTGATATTTTATTTATTTACATTTCAAATGCCATCCCTTTCCCCCATTTCCCTCCACCAATTAATCCCCTATTCCATCCCTCCTCCTCCTTTTAGCCTTTATATTGTTTAAATTACATGCACGTATTAAGGTCAGTTCTAGGTTGAGTAACCAGCAATACAACAGATGCAAATAGTCCAGGAACAAGCAAGACTATGAACCCAGATAATAATGATAATAAACAGAGTCCTGTGATCACGATTACTAAGGGCTTATCAGGATGAGCAAAATATCTGAGCCTACTTCCCTGTCCTAGCCCAAAGTCATTTTCATGCCTGAAGCCTACTTCTTTGTTGTAGCTTAAGATTTAGATTCCTGCCTGTAATTACTTCTTTGTTCTAGCCTAGAATTTAGATTTCTGCCTGAAATTATTTCTTTGTTCTAGCCCAATGTCAGATTCCTGCCTGTAGTCCATTTCCTTGTCCTTGACCAATGTCAGATTCCTGCCTGGCATCCCCAAAATCTCTCCGAGACATCTCCCCCTTTTATTGCATAAATCAGACTGAGGATGTCTTAGGTCATTCAGACAAAAAAGCCTTCTTTACCCACCAAGGAATATGATGGATTGGAGGAACTGAAGGGTATGGAAACCTCATAGGAAGACCAACAGTGTCAACTAACCAGGACATCTGTAGAGACCTTGATGGCCCAGGGAGTGGGGATGTCAGGGAACAGGGTAGGGAGGCACCCTCTCAGAGGTGAAGGAGATGGGGTAGAGGGAAAAGAACCTTGTGAGGGGCTCAAGGAGGGGTGAAATTTGTGATGTAAATTAATAAAATAATAATTAATAATAATAAAAACTAGAAAAATATTGCTTTGATTTTAGAAGAGAGACAATTTACTGCCAACTGACTCCAAATAAGCAAAAGTGTTTAATATATGACATTAAATTATAAGTAAATAGTACTAATATCTGCCTTTTAGATGTTTGTAATGATTTAGAAAACTATTCATTTTTTCAAATAGTTTTTGTATTTATAGAATATATTCATTGCTTGACAGCTAGAGGAATAAAGCCTTTTTTAAAAAAATCCATTTTCAGTTATGCAGAAAGCCATCAAAAGGAAAAACAGTAGCATACCAAGAATATAGACAGACAGACAGACAGACAGACAGATACTGATAGATTAGATAAATTCATGACATACAGACATCTCCTAGATAGTAGATAGATGATAGATAGGTAGGTAGATAGATGATAGATAGATAGATAGATAGATAGATAGATAGATAGATAGATAGATAGATAGAATAGGTTAAAGTAAATAAATGACACAAAAACAAATAGACAGATATCTTTTAGGCATTACACAGAAAAGGAATTTATAAATCAATGTATTTTCTTTATTTAAAAACTATAAAATCCTTTGAAACAAATTTTACAATATAAAACTTATGTTTTTCATTGCTCTCAAATGCTGTTACTATAAACTATCAAATATTAAAATTCTATTGCCTGTTTTTCATTATTAAGTGATTGAATAAAATGTTATAGCACATTGCTAACAGGCATTCTTATTTTCTATCACTATAATGAGATACAAGGTGTTTTCTTCAGCAATGTGGACTTATTATCAGTTTTTTGTGATCCATAACCTTGTCAATAGCTAGAATGTTTGGAGGTTTTCATGAAGCTGGTTTGACCAACAACTCATTTAGTTGTAACCCATTTCTGATGATGTGATCCATTACTGGCAGTGGAGATTTCCGGGGAGGGAAACGGATTAGTTGATAATATGACTCTCCCATTATTTGGTGATTTTTATCTAGACTACTTCCTCATATGTTTATATTTTAGGAAGGGTCCAGAGTGGTAAATTCCCATGAAACTCCTCAAAGTCTCAGTGTTAGCTGTTTCTCCCCACGTTTTCTTCCTTACTAGCCTCTTCCCTCCTCTCTTCATTTAATCCTTCTGTTCCAGTTTATATTTTGTTTCTCTGCATCTTAGGTAGGGATTCATTTGCTGTAATAAAATACCATGACCAAAGAGACCCGGAAAGGAAAGTGATAATTCAGTCTACACATCCACAGCACTGTGCATTACTGAAGAAGGTCAGAATAGAAACTTAAATAGAGCAGGATCCTGGCAGCAGAATCTAACACAAAGGCCATGGATGAGTGCTAGCTTACACTTCATAATGTCGTCGTCTTGTTTTCTTATAGAACTCAGGGCTACCAGACCAGAGGTGGTACCATCACAATGGGCTGGTGTCTCCTTCATAGATCATTAATTAAGAAAATGACTTACAGGATTGCCTACAGCACAGTCTTACGAAGACTTTATTTTATTATTTTATATCATTTTATTTTATTTATTTTTAATAAGTAGCTATTGTATTTATTCATACCCCAAATGCTGCTCCCTCCTGCCCCAATTGCAGAATTCTTCATCAATGTTCTTTCACCTTCCACTGAGAGGGTGTCCCCCGAGGTATCTCCCCACCATGGGCATCAAGTATCTATAGGATTAGGCACACCCTCTTCCACTGAGTCCAGAGAAGGCAATTCCTCTGCCACATATGTGCTAGGGGCATTGGACCAGCCTTCTTTCATAGGTGACTCGGTCTCTGGGAGCTATCAGGTGTTCAGGTTAGTTGACACTGTTGGTCTTCCGGTGGGTTTGCCATCCCCTTCAGTAGATTCAGTCATTTACATAACTCTTCCATAGATGTCTCAACTTCCATCCAGTTCTTGTCTGCAGCTGTCTGCATATATCTTAGTCAGATGCTAGTAGAGCCTCTCAGAGGACAGTCATGCTAGGCTCTTATCTGCAAGCACAGTATACCATCAGTAAGAATGTCTCAGATGGATGCCTGTCCATTGATGTATCCCAAGTTGAGTTAGTTACTGGTTGGCCCTTCATTCAGTCAGCTGCTGGATAGCATTTTCTTATTGAGTTTCCCTTTTAAAAGATGGTTTTAAATTGTATCTAGTTGACATAAAACTTTCTAATACATTCTACCATTATAGTTATATCCTCTTACCTCCTCTCAGTTCATTACTCTACACATAACCTCTGTTGTGTTGGCTATTCAGCTACTAGAATGCCTATCAAAAGCTTAAAAATATAATATCCATATATAAGAAAATACATACTATTTTTGTCTTTTGACATCTAGGTTGCCATTCTCAGGATGATTTGTTGGTTTTTTTTTTTTTCTAGTTCTATCCATTTATCTGGGAAAAAAGTGATTATTTTTAACACTTGGCTATTATTTTACTGTATAAACATTCCTCATTTTCTTTATTCATCTGATGATTGACATCTAGGCTATTTCAAATTTCTGGCTACTATGATAAGAGCAACAATCAACATGATTGAGAAGCTGTCTCTGTAGTAGAACATACAGTCCTTCAGATATATTCACAAGAACTGTAAACTTGAATCTATTTGAGATTGCTGAGGAACCAGCTCAATGATTTATACAATGGATATACAGGTTTTTATCTCTTCCAGCAATGGGTGATTCCTTCTTTTACCCTACATTTTTACCATCATGAGCTGTCATTGGTGTGACTGATGTTGGCTCTTCTGACAGGTGTGAAAAGGAGTCTTAGAGCAATTTTGCATTTCCCTAATGGCTAAAAATCTTCAGTACTGCTTTAAGTGCTTCTCGGTCCAGTCAGACTCAGTTTTGAGCACCCTGTGTTTAGCTCTATGCTCTACTTTTAGTTTTTTGCATGTCTGTTTTATTGATGTACAAATTTTTCAGTTCTTTATAAATATTAGATAGGAACTCTCTATCAGATGTGTGATTGGTAAAGATTTTTTCCCTTTCTGCAGCCTGCTGCTTTGTCAGAATGATAGGACCTGCTTATTAATTGTTGTCTTATCACCTGTACTATTGATGTCCTGTTCAAAAATTCTTTTTCTAGACCACTGGGTTTAATACTCTTCCACATTTTCTCTTTGATCAGGTTCAGGGTTCAGGGTATTGGAATAATTTGATGTTATGTTGATGTCCTTGATCCATTTGCAATTGAGTTTTGTGCAGCATGATAAATAGGGCTCTATTTGCATTTTTCTACATGCAGCTATCCAGTTTCACTAATAAACTTTACTGAATATGCTGCCTTTCCTAGTGTACGTTTCTGGGTTCTTTGTAAAAATTGATTTATATCTGGGTTTTCAATTTAATTTCATTGATTAATGTCTTTTGTTTTATGCCAGTACTATGTTTTTTTCATAATTATAGCACTGCTGGACAACTTGAAATCTGAGATACTGATAAAATATAGCCACTCTTTCATCATTCAGGATTGTGTGTGTGTGTGTGTGTGTGTGTGTGTATGTTTCCATATGAAGCTCGAAATTATCATTTCAACATCTGTCAAAATTTTGCTGGGGATTGCATTGAATCTGTATATTGCTTTAGATAAAACTAAGCATTTTTAAAATTATTAGTACTATATTAATCCTACCATTCAGTAAACATGGGAGATCCTTCTATCTTCTGATATCTTTCTTAACTTCTTTATTCAAAGTTTTAAAATTTGTTTTGCAGCAGTGTTATACATATTCTTGGTTAGAGTTATCCAAAGTCATTTTTTAAAAAATATTTCAAAATAATTATTTCTCTTATTTATTTCTTAGTTTGTCATTTATATATAGAAATGCTATTGATTTTTGTGTGCTATTTTGTATCCCATTCTTTACCTGAAGTTTTTTTTACCAGCTATAGAAGTTTCCAGGTGAAGTTTTAGAAATTTATAGATAGATAGATAGATAGATAGATAGATAGATAGATAGATAGATAGATAGATATATCTTGGCCTCTTCTATTGTCTTATCACTCTGTGTAAGCCATTAAGGACTCTGTAGAATATGTGGAGAAAGTGGATAGCCCTGTCTTGTTTCTGATTTACAGTTGCTTTGAGTTTCTCCCCATTTAGTTTGATGCCAGCAGTGGACTTGCTGCATGCAACCTTTACCTAAGCTATGACTCTTGTATCCCTAATATCTCCCGGATTTTTATTGTGAAAAGATGTTAGATTTTTTTTCAAAGGCTCTTTCTGCATTTAAAAAATGATCTTGTGTTTTATTGTCTTTCATTTGGTTTATGTTGTTGATTACATTTATCAATCATATATTCAAACACCACTGGATCACTGGGATGAAATGTAGTATATTATATATATTATATTACATTATATTATATTACATTATAGTTATATAAATTGTTGTCCTTGTATTTAGTTTTCAAGTATTTTTCTACCTATGTCCTAAAGGGATGTTGCTCTGAACCATTTTTCTTATTTTAAACTTGGTATGCTTTAGTTATCAGGGTAATGTTTCTTCAGTTTCTATTTTGTGGAATAATTTGAGCAGTATTGACATTGATACTTCTTTCAAGGTCTTGTAGAAGACTTCACTGAGTCCAACCAACTCATGCTTTCTCTGGGTCAAAGATTTTAAACACTGCCTCTATTTCAAAAGGAATTATAAATCTGTTTAAATTGGTTATCTGATTGTGATATAAATTTGGTATATAGGGGAGTACTATTCCAGAGGGCCAGGCAAATAGATGGAACTAGAAAATATCATCCTGAGTGAGGTAACCTAATCACAAAAGAGCACAGATTGTATGCACTCACTATAGATAATTGGTGCAAGCAAAAGCTTGCAATACCCAAGATACAACTCATAGACCACATGAAGCTCATGAAGAAGGAGACCAAAGTGCAGGTGCTCCAGAACTTCTTAGAGGAGTAACAAAATAGTCATAGGAGTAAATATGGAGACAAAACATGAGACAGAAACTGAAGGAGGGGCCATCTGAAAACTGTTCCACCTGAGTATCTATCCCATGTGTAGTCACCAAAGGCAGAGGCTAATGTGGATGCCAGGAAGTACATGCTGAGAGGAGGAGCCTGACATAGCTGTCTCTTAGATGTCTGCCAGAGCCTGACATATACAGAGGCAGATGCTCACAGCTAACCATTGAACTGATCACGAAGTTTCCAATGGAGGAGTTAGAGAGAAGACTGAAGGAGCTGTAAGCATTTGTGGGCCCATGGGGAGAGCAACAATACCAACCAACCAGAACGCTCAGGGTCTAAACCACCAGCATGGGAGCACATAGGGAGGGACCCATGGTTCTAGCTGTATATGTAGGGTAGGATAGCCTTGTTGGGCATATGTGGGATAGGAGGTCTTTGGTCTAGTGAAGGCTGGATGTCCCAGTGTGGGGGAATTCAAGGGCAGAGAGGTGGGAGGGGGTGGGTGGGGGCATATCCTTGTAGAAGCAGGAGGAGGGGGGATAGAACAGGTGGTTTCTGGGTTGGGGGGAAATAGGGAAAGGGGCTAACATATGAAATGTAAATAAATTATCCAATAATATATACATATTACATATATACATATATTGTAATATATATTGTATATATTATATATTATAATAATATATATTGCAATATATTATATATATATAATTGTAATATATATATTACAATTTTTGTACCAATGTAAATTGTAAATATATCCATTTCTTTTCCATTTTGATAAAGGACACATTCTTATAGTATGTGTTAAAGTTTCTCTTGATTTCTGTTGAGTTTGTTTGATGTCCTCCTTTTTGCTCTTAAACATATTAATTTGGATGTGTTCTCTGTGTATTTTACTTAATTTGTCTAGAGGTTTATCAATCTTACTGATTTTACTAAGATTCTACTCTTCATTTCATTAATTTTTGTATTTTGTTTTTATTGTTGTTTGTTTCTATCTTTTGTATTTCAGTCTCTACTTTTTTTGAGAATTATTTAACCCTTTTGTTCTAGAGCATTCAAGAGTGTCTCTAACTTGCTAATATGAGATCTCTACATTTTTTAAAGTAGACTCTTACTACTATTAACTTGTCTTTTAGGACTGTATTCATTGAGTCCCTTTAGTTTAGGTATATGGTATTTTCATTTGCAACCAGTTAAATAATTTCCGTTGTAATTTATGTCTTGACCCATCAATAGTGAGTTTTTCAGTTTCCATGAGTTTGTAAATTTTCTGTTGTTTCTGTTGTTGACATTCAGCATTATTTCCTGTAGGTCACATAGGATGCAGGGATTTCTTTTTTATTTGTTGAGATTTGCTTCAAGACCAAATATATGCTCCACTACAGAGAAAGGATAATGAGTTGCTGCGATCTATTTTTTGTTGTTGTTGTTTTAGTCTTTATTTACACAAAGGAATACTACTTAGCTATTAAGAACCAAGACATCTTTAGTTTTGTAGACAAATGGATGGAACTAGAAAATATCCTGAGTGAGGTAACTCAGATTCAAAAGGATATGCCTGGTATATACTCACTAATAAATGGATATTAGCCAAAAAAAGTATGGAATACCCAAGATATAGTACACAGATCTCAAAAAGGTCAACAAGCTGAAGGGCCCACGTGAGGATACCTCAGTCCCAATGAGGAGGAAGAAGAAAGCAATCACAAGTGGGGAGGGAGGGAGGGACCTAGGAGGGAAGGTGCACAGGAGGAAGGTGCACAGGAGGGGAGCCTGATCTGGTATTGAGTGAGGGAAAAAGACAGAATCTCTGAGGGCCAGCAGAAAGAATGGAAACAGGCAATCTAGGGAAGGAGGAGGTTGGGTGGACCCTCCAGAATGCACCAGAGACCTGGGAAGTGAGAGAATCTCAGGACACAAAGGGAGGGACTTCAGATGAAATGCCCAACAGTAGGGAGAGGGAACTTATAGAGCCCACCTCCAGCAGAAAGACAGGTCATTAAATGAGGGAGGGGGTTGCCATGCCACAGTCAAAACTCTGATCCATATTTGCTCCTGTCTGAAAGAACTGAAGGGATAGAAATGGAAAGGAGCCTGAGGAAAAGAAGGTCCATCAACAGGCCCAAAGTGGGGTCCAGTTCAAGGGAAGGTCCCAGGGCCTGACACTATTACTGAGGCTATGGGGTGCTCAGAAAAAGGAACCTATCACAACTGCCCTCCAGAAGACCCAACAAGCAGCTGAAAGAGTCAGATGCAGATATTTGCGCCCAACCAATGGACAGAAGCTTCTGACCCCTGTGGTTAAAATAGGAAAAATCTGAAAGAAGATGAGGAGGAGGGCAACTCTGTAGGAGGACCAGAAGTCTCAATTAACCTGGACCCCTGAGATCTCTCAAACACTGGAACACCAACCAGGCAGCATTCACCAGCTTAACTGAGGCCCCTAAAACATATACAGCAGAAGACTGCCAGTTCTGTGTTCAATCAGAGATGATGCACCTAATACTCAAGAGACTGAGAGACTGGAAGCCCCAGGGAGTTTAAAGGTCAGGTAGCATGGAGGCGGGGGGGGGGGGGGGGGGGGGGAGGGAACAACCTTGTGGAGCCAAGCAGTATGGTATTTGGCACAGTCAGAGGGTGGACAGCAGGTGGGGGATAAAATCTGGAGTATAAATAAATAAATCATAATAAAGAAATATTCTGAAAAGACCTACTAGGTCTTTTTACATTTGTGATGTTATTTAACTCCACCAGGTTTACTTTTGTCTGAATATCTGGTTAGATGGGAATATTGAAGTTACCCACTGTAACTGTGTGGAAGTGTGAGAGGCGATATGTTACTTTACCTTTAGTACTGTTTCTTTGTGAAATTGAGTACCTTATATTTGGTGCAGAAATGTTTAGAATTCTAATATCCTTTATTAATATTTTTCTTTTGATTACTATGAAATGTTCTTTCCCATCTCTTTGACAAGTATCAGTTTGAAGTGTGTTTTGTCAAATTTAATAATAAATACCCCTCCTTGCTGCTTCTTTGGTTTATTTGTTTGTAATATTTTCTACCATACCTTTTTTCTGAAGTGATGTTTTTATTTGCTAACAATGTGTGTTTTTTATATCTAGAAGATGAATTCTATTTTCCAATCCAGTGTGTTAGTTTGTATCTTTATAATGAGGAATTGAGACCACTGATACTGAGAGTGATCAGTGAGAAGTGCTTATTTACTTCTGTCATTTTGTTGGTATGGGGTGCTCCCCTACACTCTTAATCTGCTGATCTTGGATTATTTATCACTTAGGTTTCTTTTTTTTCCATTTTTTATTGGATATTTTATTTATACTTCAAATGCCATCCCCTTTCCCCATTCCCCCCTTAGAAAACCCCTATCCTATGCCCACTTTTCCTTTTTGCACTTATACATTTTTTAACAATGTTAATCAAAGGCTTTATAAGTTTTGTATTGCTCAATCAGAGGTGTAACCCACTACCCAACCTAGATATATCACCTATCTTTGACTGGTGGAGATACGTGAACATCTGCCTCCCTGACACCCCCTCTTTCTCTCTTTCATCACCTAGCTTCTCCTCTCCTTCTTCTCCTCCTCTTCTTATTCCTTCTCTTCCTCTCAGTACTCCTCCCACATTAGCTCCTCCTACATATCATCCTTCCTGTTAAAATGAAACTTTTCTCTCAAAATACAATTAGAGCATAATTATGCCAATTTGTACCAGTGAGGTACAAGATAGTCCTAATACCCAGTCCATCATTTTGTTGACTATCCAGATATGGTTAACCTCTTCAAATCAAAGTTTTTATTTATGTATCTCCTGTAATGTTGGATTGGTTGATAGATACTACTTAAATTTAGTTTTATTATGAAATGTTTTTATTTGTCTATCTATTATGACTGATATTTTTCTGTGCAAATTTTTTTAAATATATAGAACAAAGAAAAAATATTAAAAGCTGCATAAAAGGCTCTGTAACAAACAATGGCAGATCTATCAGAATTATACCAGATTTCTCAACCAGGAATCAAAAAGATAGAAAAAAACTGGGAAGACAACTTGCAGGCTCTGAGACACCACAGAAGTTAGCCCAGACTACTATACCCAGCAAAATTTTCATAGATGAAGAATTCATGATATTCCATGACAAATCCAAATTTAAACATGTCTTTCCACTAAACCAGTCCTACAAAGGATACTAGATGGAAAACTCCAACACATGGAGGGTAATTACACCCACAAAAATGCAATAAATTAATATTCTCACACTACCAAAAACAGACACACAAGCATACACCACACTAACACCACCAACATCAAAATAACAGAAATTAACAATAATTGACATTAAAATATCTCAACATCAGTAGATTCAAATTTCCAATGAAAAGACATAGGCTTACAGTGTAGATGTAAAAATACAATCCATCATTGTGCTACAGATAAGAAACACAACTCAGGAACAAACACAGACACTGCCTCAGAATAAAGGACTAGAAAAAGTTGTTCCAAACAAACAGATACAAGGAATGAACTAGACTAAATATACTAATATCTAGTAAAATAATTTTTCAGCCAAAAGTAGTAAAAAATGATGGAAAGTAAAATTCATACTCATAAGAGGAAAACTTCACCAAGATGAGTTTTTATATAAGGAAAACTCTCTCAATTTTGATTGCCTATGCCCCAAATGAAAAGGCCCCCACATCATAAAAAAATTACTAAACTTAAATCACATATAGAACCCTACATATTAATAGTGGTTATTTTCAACACGACACACTGACCTGCAGACAAGTCCCTGAAATAGAAACTAAACATAGAAATAATAAACCTAACAAATGTTATGAATTAAATGAACCTAACAGATATTCTGCAGAATATTTTACTCAAACACAAAATATACTTCTCAGAATATCATAGAAACTTCTCCAAAACTAACATCATAATCCATAACAAAGCCAGCCTCGACCCATACAAGATTTAAATAACCCTACATGTCTTATCAGATGACCATGGATTAAAACTGGACTTCAACAACAATAGGAAGAACAGAAAGCCAACATACTCATGGGAAATAAACAACTCTTTACTTAATAATTACTTGGTCAGGGAAAAAATATTGAAAAAATTAAAGACTTTCTAGAATTCAATGGAAATTAAGGCACAGCATACCCAAATTTATTGGACACAATGAAAGCAATGCTAAGAGAAAAGTTCATAGTTCTAAGTGACTTCATAAAGAAAATCATTTGGAGAAATCTAGTATTAGAAAATAAACAGCACACCTGAAAGCTCCAGAACAAAGAGAAGCAAATGCAACTCAGAGAAGAAAACAGCAGGATATAATCAAACTGAGGACTGAAATAAATCAGATAGAAACAAAGAGAACAATGCAATGAATTAACAAAATCAAGAACTGATACTTTGAGAAAATCATCAAGATAGAAAAATGGTTAGTAAAACTAATTAAAAGACAGATAGGCAGTATTCAAATTAACAAAATCAGAAATGAAAAGGGAGATATAACAAGAGTAAAATCATCAGATCCTACTACAAAAGGCTATATTCAACAAAATTGGAAAATTTAAATGGAATGGATGATTTTCTAACTAGATACCATTTACCATTTACCAAAGTCAAATCAAAATAAGGTGAATTATTTAAATCGTTCTATAACTCCTAAGGAAGTAGAAGTGGTCACTAAAAATCTTATAACCAAAAATCACCCAGTGTAGAATTGTACCAGACCTTCAAAGAAGAACTAATACAAATATTCTTCAAACTATTGCACAAAATAGAAACAGAAAGAACACTTCCTAATGTATTCTATGACTTAATATTCATCCTGATACCTAAAGTAGATAAAGACTCAATCGAGTAAGGGAGTTTCAGACCAATTTCCCTTATGAACATTATATAAAAATACTCAATAAAATGCTCACAAACAAAATCTAAGACGTCCAACATGATCAAGTAGAATTCATCCGAGAGGGGAGAGAGCATCAATGTAAGACACCATATAAAAATATGCAAGAAAAAACATGATGATCTCATTATACCTCATTAAATACTGAAAAAGCATTTGACACAACCCAACACTCATTTATGTTAAAAAGCCTTGGAAAGACCATGAATACAAGGCAATATACGTAAACAAAATAAGAGCAACATACACGCAAGCCAATAGCCAACATCAAATTAAATGGAAAGAAAATTAAAGCAATTCCACTATAATCAGTGACAAGGCAAGGCTGCCTAACCTCTACCTCTTCAGTATAGTATTTCAAGTTCTAGCTAGAGCAATAAGACAACTAACGGAATCAAGGGAATATATATGGGAAATGAAGAGGTCAAAGTATTGATATTCACATATGATATGATATTATATATAAGAGACTCAAAAAATTCTATCAGAGAACTCACATAGTTGACAAATACCTTCAGCAAAATGCTTGATACAAAACACTTCAATAATCAGTAACCTTCCCTTATAAAAATGATAAACCAGCTGAGAAAGGAGTCAGGGACAGTGCACCCTTTACAATAGCACAAATAATATAAAATATCTTGGTATAATTCTAACAAAATTAGTGAAAGAACTCCAAGTCTCTGAAGGAAGAAAACTGAGGAAGATATCACAAGATGGAAAAAAATTATTTTGCTCATGTTCAGTAGGATTATCAACTTATCAAATGGCCATCTTACCAAAAGCAATCTACAGATGCAATGTGATTCCTATCAAAATTCAAATGTAATTTTTTACAAAGCTTGACAGAATAATTCTCAACTTCATATGGAAAAGCAAAAATTCCATGATAGCGAAAACAATAGTGCACAATAAAGGAACTTCTTTCTGGAAGTGTCAACATCTCTACCTTCAAGCTGCACCACAGAGCAGTAGTGATGAAAGCTGCATGGTGCTCAGGTAAAAGCAGACAGCATCACCAATGGAACTGAATCAAAGACCCTGAAATCAAGCCTCACACCTATGGACACTTGATTTTTACAAAGAAGCTGAAACCATACAATGGAAAAGGGAAAGCATCTTCAGGAACTAGTGCTAGTCGAGTCGGATATCTCTATGTAGAAGAATGCAAAGAGGTCCAAATTTATCATCCTGCATAAAATGCAAGTCTACATGGATGAATGACCTCAACATAAATCCAGATACACTAAATCTAAAAGCATAGAAAAGTATTGGTACAAGAGACAACTTCCTGATCAGAACAACAATGGCTCAGGCTCTAAGATCAGCCATTGACAAATGGGACCTCATGAAAATGAAAAGCTTTTATAAGGCAAAGAACACCTTCAACAGCACAAAACATCAGCCTAAAGATTAGGATAATATCTTCACAAAACCTATGTTCAACAGAGTGCTAATGTCCTAAATAAATAAAGAATTCAAGAAGTTAGACATCAGCAAGCCAAATAACCCAATTTAAAAATGGAGTACAGAACAAAATGGAATTCTAAACAGAGAAATCAAGAATGGCTAAGAAGGACTTAAAGAAATGTTTGAACTCCTTGCTCATCAGTGAGATGCAAATAAAAAGGACCGTGAAATTTCATTTTACATTGATCAGAATGAGTAACATCAAAACTCAAAAGACAGCACTTATTGGGGAGAGACAATAAGAACCATTTACGATGGGAGTGACAACTAGTAAAGCCAGTTTAGAAATCAAATTGGCTATTTTTTTCAGAAAACTGGGAATAATTCTACCTTGAGACCCAGCTACACCACTTTAGGGCATACAGCCAGGAACTCGAAACAACCTAGATATTCCTTAACTGAAGAATGGTTAGATAAAATGTGGTACATCTACAAAATGAATACTATTCAGGTATTTATTTCAAAGACATCACAAATTTTTCAAGCGAATGGATGGAACTTGAGAATATCATCCTGAGTTAGGTAACCCGGAGCCAGAAAGTTATGTATAGTCTATATTCACTTACAATTGCACATTAACTATAAACATGCTACAATCCACAGACTGGAAGAAACTGGGAAGCCAGGCAGGACTTCCAGATGTGGGAAGGAGACATCAATCGACACACAATACATTCAACCCAAAATTTGCCTGGCCTACAAGATGTTCAAGAATAAAGATGGGGCAGAGACTATGGGAACAGTCAGTAAATGACTGCCCCAAATTGAGACCCATCACATGGGAGAGAGTCAAACCCTGACTACTATTAATTATTCTCTCCTGTGTTTGCAACCAGAAACAGATAGAGGCAGCTGCAGATACCCACACCCAAACATCATGAGGACCTTGTGGAGTCTTGTGCAATTGTGGAGGATATAATTGAGCAAACTGGAGGGGTCAAGGATACAGGAAGACCTACAGAGTCAACTAATCTGAACCAATCTGGGATCAACCAGGAAGCACGCAGTTAATGGACCTAGGACCACTACACATTTATAGCAAATGTGCAGTTTGGGCTTCATGTGGTCTATTACAAGTGAAACAGGGGCTCTCTTGGTCTGTGTTCCCCACAACTGGAGCCCCCTCCGCTATATGGACTGCCTGGTTAGGCCTCAGTGGGAGAGGATGTGCCTAGTCCTGCTGGAACTCGATGATCAGGGTGGGCTGGCACACAAGGAGTGCTACTACTTTAGTGGACTAAAGGAGGGAAGAGAAGCTGTGATCAGGATGTAAAGTGAATGAAAATAAATAAATTAATGATAAATAAAACAAAACAAAACAAAAAAACCAAAGCAATAGTCTGGACTGGCAGATGTGGGCTCTACGATTTCCTAGCATAACTATCTAGGTCCTTCTTGCTTTTGAGTATCAATTGAGAAGTTGAGTATTATTATAATATAACTGCCTTTACATCATTTAGGTTTTCCCTTGTAGGTTTTAATATTCTTTGTTTTAGAGTTAGCGTTTTGAATATTATATGTGTTGGGCAAATTCTTTTTGCTCCAATTTATTTGATATTCTGGATGCTTCTTGGACCTTGATAAGGCCTCCTTCTTCAGATTATGTTAAGTTATTTTTCTATAAATTTATTGAAAGTATCTTTTTGTTCTTCTGTAATGGGATCGTTGTACTTCCACTATTGCTATTGTTTGTGAGTGTGGTCTTTTTATACTGTCCCTGATTTCCCGGATATTTTGTACCTGGGTAATTCTAGATTTAACATTTACTGTAATGGAAGTATTCATTTCTTCTACTCTGTCTTCATCACCTTACATTCTCTCTTCCTTGTCTTGTACTCTTTATCAGAAGCTTAGCCCTGAGCATGTGATTAACTTTCTACATTTTTGCTCCCAGTTTGCATGTTCATTAGTGATTCTAGTTCTACTTTCATGTCTTGAACTGTGTTATTCATTTCATTCCATTTTTGCACTTTCATTGATTTTTGTTAATATATTTATTTATATCCTCTTAAAGCCTTTGGACATGCTCATAATTGTTATTTTAAAGCCATTGTCTTGTGCCTCAGTGATATTATTCTACACAGGCACTGCTATATTAGAGTTACTTGGTTGTGATAGAGCAATATTATCCTGCCTATTACCAATGATTGTGTTTTTATGCTGGTGTTTAGGCATCTTGTATAAAATGATTGAAGTGACTTTAGGTGTTAGTATCTTACCTTGTGTATGTTGGATAGGTTTTTCAATCCATAGATCCTATTGTGTTTTCTTGACTGTAAAGAAATTTGACCTCTCTAGTTTACTTGTTGGGGTGTGTCTTCAAGACAGTTGGTGGCGGCATTGCTGTGATGGTCTTAAGAAGAGAACTAAGAGAATTCTCTTCACGCTAGAGCAAAGTTCACAGAGAGTTGAGGTTGTGATAATAAGAGGAGTTCCTGACAGTAGGTTATAGCAAGGCAACAAATTGTCTCTAGTGGGGGAGATTAAAGATCTAGAGATACCCTGAGTCGAAAGCAAGATTTGAAATCACCAGTATATTAGGGTGGATCAGGACAATATTTCTCCTTCTGGAAGGATTGTCTGAAAGAAGATTGGTATTGGTCAGAGAGTGAAAATGGAGATATTGTAAAGGAGCCTACAAAAGATAATTTTATTCATTTATTGATGGTGACCACCTATAAGCTGTGGTCAGATGAAGTATTTCTATATATAAGTGGCTGACACAGGGGATTGGGAAACAGAGGAAATCTGGGTCTACTGCAATCAGGGGAAGTCTCCAGAGAAGTGATTGAGGTAGGAAAAAGAGGCTTCTGCAATAGGTCCACAGGACTGGGACAGAAAGTGTACAGACTGAGAGGAAGGCAAGTGAAAAATCACCTATCTACAACCAGATCACGTATAATTTTCCATGTTAAGTAACATTATTAAAATTATTTCAAAGATTAAAATTCATTGCAATTTATTTTATTATTGAGCATATATGTATTTTATTATATGTATTATGACATGTACAAATTAATTCCTGAGCCTTCTCCCTTTCTCCCTGTGTGAGTGTGTGTGTCTGAGTATGTGTGTGTGTGTATGTGTGTATGTGTGTGTGTGTGTGTGGCTTGTTTGTGAGTGTATGTTCTGGTTTCTAGAGATTGAATTCAAGACCTGGACCATGCTAGGCAATAGTTGTACTGCTGAGTATTTTGATAAGTGAAAACAATAATTAGCTAACTTTTCTGTTATTTCTTAAAAATATAATTTCTTTCATAGTTTATTTTCCTTCCTCTGATATTCTCACTGAACATATTATATACGTTAATTGTTGCCTCTCATTACTAATAATGTCAGTTTTTACAAAGATCTTTGAATAGTTTTAAATCTTTTTCTCTTTTCATTTCATATTGGTTGTTTCAAAAGTTATTGTTTACTCCTTTCTCCCTCTATTATGCTCTCTGTATTTAGTAAACCAGCATAGTAAATATTTCAAATAATACATAGCACATTTACCTTATTATAGATAGATTCTGGTTCTCTAGATTAGTCTTTTGGGTTTCTTTTACCTTCACAGAATTCTTGAAATTGCTTGGATTCTTTTTCTGTTGGTAGGTTTGTGGGGTGGTAGTTTGTTGACTGCTTCATCTTTTAGAAAAACTTTGTTATGTATCCCATGGCACCCTTCAACATTTGATCCTCTTGATTCTACTTTGTATGTGCTGCCTTATTTTGGCATTACAATCCAGTCATGTCTATACTGGTATGTTTACTAACTGTTTTCTACTATGAGAATTACCACCATTCTGCTGATCCATTGCGTAGCAATTACACAAAATATAGGAATATTTTAGAGCATATGTTCTTCTAGAGATTGTTGAATTTTCAATTTCAGGTTACTAACACCATTAACTACAAACAAGTATACTCTTTCGTCTGATAGTTTGAAATTTAACTTCATTTGTCAATTTTTTTCTACTTGTTTGGAGATTTTTGTGTAGAACAGGTATAAATTTCAAAGAATTGAAGAGAAGATAAACAAAAGGGACAGGCACTTGGCACAACTAGACACACACACACACACACACACACACAAATCCAAGTTAACAAAACCAAAATGGAATGAGGAAACATTCCAACAGATTCTAAATATTTTTCTAACATAATATTATAAGGACATTCATTAAAACCCTGTCTTCTATTAAGTAGAATCACCTAAAAGAAATGAATACTTTTTTTTATTCATTTAAGTGTATTTTCTGGATTTTGCAGTCATATTTCCTTCACAAACCTAAAAAACACAAAATGTAACTCCTTAGTTTTCAGAGAAGAACAAGAAATACTATTTGTAAAATTACTTTATTATTTTAAAGTTTACCTTATTATGGAGAAAAAAGAACATACTCTACCTAAACAGAAAGGCATTTAAATAATTTAAATAATTTAAAATAATTTAAATTATTAGATTAAGTAATTAAAGTATAAAGTAATATAAGTATTTTAAGGGTGTATGATTTGCTGAAGAATGACGCCCCAGACTCACATAGTATGCAAAAGCAAAGAGCATTTTATTCTGTGCAAGTCCAACATGCTGGGTTCTATCATTCTCCAAGATCGAGGCACCCAGTTGAGCTCCCAGGTACAATTTAAAGCACATTAGGGAAATTCTTGGGTGTGGTAAATCTCTCTATCTTAATCTCTTGGTTCTATTTTTAGGGAAGTTCCAGAACCACTGCTCTGGCTTAGGTGCTGGAAACTGTTTCTGGGGAAGTCTGGAAAATGCTGTTGACCCACTGTCCTTGCCGCAGGCCAGGTGGTGGGCCAGCTTCTGAGGCCTGGACTTACCTAGACTTGCCCAGTTCTTCCAGACAAAGACTCATTCCTCTTCTCCTGTACTGCCAATTGAAATGCTATCATGGAGTTGTCCTGTCCCAGTATAAAAGAAAAAACCTTGGTTTAAAAAAAATGAACTTTATTCATAGTATACTATTTTAGTGTTTTTTAAAAAATTGAAAACTAAGTGACTAATTTCAAACATGAAAAAAATACATAATATATGTTTTCAAATGTTTGCAAAGTAAGCAATCATTTTTTTCAAATTTTCAAAACTTACTCTAACTTATTTGTGTGTGTGTGTGTGTGTGTGTGTGTGTGTGTGTGTGTGTGTGCGCGTACATACACGAGTGTGTATATACATGTTTCTGCACATAACTGGGGATACATATCATAAGGCACTTATGGGGTCAGAGCATGTTTTTCAAGAGTTGGCTTTTTCACTTTATCGTGAGAGTCATGGGATCACATTAAAGTCATGAGACTTAGTGGCAAAAGGATTTGCCTTCTGAGCCAGGCTAAAAATTCTTAAAGGTAAATAGCTAAAAAACAAATAACTATTAAAAGTTAAAATTAGGAAAATAAATCTGCTTAATATATAATAATAGAATTTCCAAATATGTTTCTCGGTTACATTTAATCACGTTCACATTTAGGTAGTTTAGTAATAAATTATAGTTTGCAATTGCAATTCTCATAGAGAAAGGACAGACAGAGAAATATGCAGTGAAGGCTAAATAAAAGTGTCCAGGAACACTGCAGAAGGATGCTTGACATTTCAAGTTACCTGAAGAGTGAAAGCAAGAGCCAATTTTGACCACTCTGTTTGGTCTTTTAATAAAATTCTTAGCTGTTGTCTAGAAAATTTTCTCTGAATAAAAGAGGCTCTCTAAAATGAACTATTTGTTCTAAACTACTACAGTGATCTTCAGTCCTCAAGAACTTGCATAATGTTCAGTTTTCCAGTATTTTTCATGCATCTCAATTCTGCTAATATGTGAATGCCTTTGTCAAAACAAGAATTTCATCAAGCAAATCAAAGGAAGTAAAAATAGAAAGAAGCTTTTATTGTAGGTTGTTGAAACAGGGTAGAGAAAACTGAGAGTAGATATGCTTAGTGCTGAAGAATCTTCACGAACCATCTATTATTGCTAAGAGTCCTTGTCTAAATTAAAATAAAATTGCTTTGTGTTTTTGTGACAGGAGAAAGTTTTGCATTCTGATGAAAAAATTAACCTTTGATATATTGGGCTCCGACATTCTACAGAAGCTGTGAGGAAAATGTATACTCTTATGGTGATTATAAATCAGAAGTGGATATTAAGGAAAGACAGTCTTGAATTAGAAAATCAGCAAGCGAAATTTTAGTACATTTCTATTTATCACCTTATTTCCTTAACTATTTCATGTTTCTAATTCTTTTTCTCCTCTATTGCACCTCCTTCTTTTCTTCCGTTTGTTAATATATATATATATATAGTATTTGTACATAGGTATTCATTGGCTATTCAATGAACACCAGAGATCCCTCAGCTTCTGTTTCCTCCCCACCAAACAGGGAGAACTAAAGACCTGTAACACAAATCTGACTGATTGATGGGTTCTGAGGTCCTGAATGCATAACCTTATGCTTACATAGCAAGCGTTTTACCAGCTAAGCCATCTCCTGATTTCAGGGATTTTTATATTTACCTAATAGCTCTGGTTTTGCTATAACAGTAGAAATTATACTTAGGCAAAAAATCTGTGCCTTGATTGGGAAAGGCAAAAGAATGCTGATGGCAAAATACTATTTTCTTTTAATGGCTCAAGGCCAGTACAAGGACAAACTTGCTTTGAGTAACTTGGTATAGTTGCACATACACATAAGAATTTAATAGAGATTATTTCTCCTAATTGATCATGGAAATGCATTTTTTTCCTCTAATGGTAATGAAAATAGAATTACTAATGCTCACTGGCTTCAACTTAAATCTTTTCTATATTGTTTGTCAAAATGATGTGGCATGCATATTATTTTGAGAGCAAAAGAGGTTGAATTTAATCAGTGCCTTTTGTCTCCTTGCTATTTGCTTTGATTGCTGCAGCTTAGCTCGTTGGTTATGTTGAGTCATTATTTGTTCCTCCCCATTCTTCCTTCCTTTTCCTACTTCCATTAGCATCTTTATTTTATAATTACTTTATTGTTCAAGCAGAAGCACACTGTGTGGTTAAATGATTGTTTTGTTTCATTTCCCTTTAATCAGAAACTTTTACTTCAAAGAAAAATAATTTGAACAAATCTGACCCAAACTTTGGAGTTTTATTTCTTTATGTAGCTGTGGGAGTTAGCAGCATTCTATTGAAAATGTGGGTAATTATGTAAATTAATGTAATACCTTTCAGGTAGGAGATGCTGTACTGATTATCCTAGTTGGTGGTATTAGGATAACCACACACTTTGCTATTTATCTTATCAAGCAATAGAAACCATTCCCCTACCCTTTGGTTGTGCCTGGATTTTGTAACTTATACTGGCCTGTAAATGAATAAAAAACTGGTTTTGCCAGTTTTAAGACTGCAAACTCAAAGTGACATTGTGTTTTTCAAAACAATGCAAGTAAATCAGTCAAAGGGAAATGGTGGACTTAACTGGAGACAAATGAATATTCTCAGTTGAAGCTGTCCTGTGTCAGGGAGCCCCCAAAAGAGCATCATTAAATGAGTGAAATGCATAAAGAATTGAGGACAACATTACCTACATTTGTCCTTGTAAGAGAGCTTCTTTATCCAAAGACTCAAAAAAAAATTGAATACATATTTTCTACCACTGAGGTCTTGTTTCTGACACTCCCTACTAAGGTGTTAAATAAATGCACCATGTTCTTATTTATTACATTCTTCATATATACATACATACCTAGCAGGTATGTATTTAAATTTGTATATATATTTAAATGTATATATTATTATATTTTATATATTCATATATAAACAATTTATAATATATGATTATATTACATATAATTAATATATTAATATAAATACCTGCTATGTGTCATAATGTAAATCCAAGCACCACCATTATTAATACTAAATGAACAAATGCAAATATTGACAATGCCTCTTTCAATTGACATGAGTGTGGAAAACAGGAAAGCTAATCTATATCAATATCATGTGACTTCTTGTATCACATGGGAATACACGTCCAGAGAGCCCCTAATAATTCCTTAACTCAGGTCAAGTTGTTTTTCTGATGGTAGTTGGTGTATGTGGGAACCTTGAACTTAACTGCTTAGAAACTAAATATGTACAAAAAATAACAGAGAATCATTGTAAATTACTTTCTCAATTAAAGAAGATCAAGGAATTTGGGGTAGATGACAAATGGTTAAAGCTATAAAGACACATATATATAGTAAGGTTAAGTCTGGGGGTCTAAGAAAATAAATGGTTAGACAATATATGTTCTTGTGTTCTAAATGCTGAGCCCAATTCTGAAATTGCACAAAACAATATGAAGGTGGAAAAGGCGTACAGGCAATGTGGCTATAACAAGCATTGTAAGAGCACTATGTAGCAGCTGTGGGGTAAGAACTATGTGTGTATGGAGAGGAATCACAAACAAGATGTATGCAGTAGACGGCTGGACAGTAATTCAGACCATCAAAGATGAGAATTGTTTATACTTGAAACTGTGGAGACCAAGTAAAGATCAAGGGCAAGACTAAAGATAGTGTTTTAGGAAAGGCTCTTTACGTGGTATCAAATGTGATGTGCTGCACAGGAGTGCACTGTGTAGATCGGGTTCTCCAACAGTGGCCTTCTAAATGCTGGGTAAGCAGAGAACAGGATTCCCAACATGGGAAAGTGGGCACCTCCATAATGACCGTCCAGTGCTGAAAGGCTGGAATATCACTGGAGAGTTACTGTAGAATCCACATTGAAATGCCAAAGAAGTGAGACTCTGATATCAGCATATGGAGAGAGAGAGAGAGAGAGAGAGAGAGAGAGAGAGAGAGAGAGAGAGAGAGAGAATGAGACTTTCAGCCTACTAGAAAATCATTCATATTCAGAATGGATCTTCTCATTCACCATCTTATATAACCATATTCTCTGGAGACACTTCCATGAATTGCCCTACCTTATTCAATCCTAGCCATCTCATAATCCAGTCAACCTGATAAGCAAAATGAACCACTAGAGATGAAGTTAGACTAATAATCTAAGCAATGTCCCTCATAAAGACAACTAAAATTTGAAATAAAATAATAAGGAAGGAAGGAAGGAAGGAAGGAAGGAAGGAAGGAAGGAAGGAAGGAAGGAATCATTACAAATCTACCTAGAAGAAAAACCAGGAATAAAGTAAGTGAATGACATCAACTATGAGATTAAGTATTCTCTGTGAACTTTCAAAATATTCTGAGGTGTTGGTTGATTGAATGGTTATGTGACAACTGAGATAGAATTAGTGATCTGTCAGAAACTTTGAACTCAGTGATCTTTGGAGCTTATATTTATGCCATAAACTGTGAATAATTTTAATTTCTGTGTTGTTAAGTGTTTCAAAATGAGAAACTCAGTAAATACCAAACCTGGGAACCAACCTTTCCATTCTCCTGGGGACCATTTCTTTTCCTATAGTCTTTTTATCTCAGACACCCAGGGGACTTTATATGGAGAGCAACCATAGGACTGTCTTAAACTTTGAGTCAGGTCGCAGGGAATTCTGAGTGTGTGTTGTTTGGTGAAATCACAGAACTAGGTGCACATGACTCACTGAAGGCAAGGAAGTCCACCACCAGATTCTGATGATGGGCCCCCAAGAGGCCACCAGACAGCTCACAAATTTATCTAAGGTAAGCCAGGTGATTCGGGGAAAGAATGAGAGAACCAGGGAATATCTAGAAAGATTTTTGAAGCCTATATACCTACAGTCCTTTTGACCAAGAAGTAAAGGAGCACCAGTCAGCTGTGAACATATCTTTTATTATTAACCAAGCTTATCTTAAAATCATTCCAGGAAGTTTGGAGCAAGTTGAGACCCAGAGACTTGATGGGCACACAACTGAGGTTTAGACTACTTCCCACCCCTGTCAGACTCCTGGCCTGAAAAACATGCCACATTCCTCACATAAAGAAACATGTCCTATGGTCACATAGGCCAAGAAAACACACACACACACACACACACACACACACACACAAATCCCACATAGTTCTTCAGGCTAATGAGGTACCTAGAGACCCAGAGGGCTTAGCCAATAAGCTTTTCTTACCAGACATTTCTCCCTGAAAAAGACATTTAATCTCATGTCTACCCTGAGAAGTGGGTATGATACTTTATGCATCCATTTTCTGCCATGACCAACCAATAAATAGTTTAGAAGTATGTACTGTTTCTTTCATCAGGATCCACCATGGGGAGCCATATGGAAGGCATTCATCTATAGAGCCAGTTTAATTCTTTGATTGAAGGCCTCTCTGATCTCCCAGCCAAAGCCACCACCAAGCCTGCCTCCTTCAAGCTAAGGACAATCACTAGCACAGCTTGGGCAAGAACTCAGCTTCCCCCTGGCTCCTGGCTAGACACTATGTCTGAGAAACCTATGGGCTGGCATCATTGCAGGCCTGGGCACCCTGCTGAACCAGCTCTGGCTTGCCCATGTCTCAGACTGATCTTTCCCACCCCTGAGTAGTGTCTCTCCCACCCCTGAGTGGTGTCTTGGTGCTTACCTACAACCCAGCTTGGGATAAGTGCAGCCAATCTCTCCCCCATTCTGACTGCCTAAAAGGCCCTATCCAATGGTGGGGCAGACAAGGACTAACAACTGGTTACACCCCTGACCTCCCTTAGAAGCTTCAGCCACTAAATGGCTTTAGGTCCTGCTTCTGGCACTCAAAAGCCAGCCCCTATTTCCCTTAAAATGGTAAGACTTGGGAAAGGCTTCAAAGGACAACTCACTTGGACACACCTGTCTCAAGGATTTAAGAACTCCCCCTAAGGGACTGCATGAGTACTTGTGGGCCTACCCCCAAATAACTCTGCTCCAGTATGTATTGCGGCCCCCAATTTGTAGACATGCCAGGCAGCCACAGGAGACCTGATACAGGAGCTGAGTCAACTTGGCTACTGAGTGTCTGCTAAGAAGGCCCAGCTTTATCAACTTGAAGTCACCTAACTGGCACACATATTCAAGGGGGAGGGGGCAACTAATGCATGCAGTCAGACATCCTGGATGCAAACCATCCTTAGCATTCCAGTTCCATCAACCTAAAGCATTCACTGAGATAGTAAACTGTTGTATGACGCCATCAGTGGCCAAGAAGTTAAATGGACCCCTGAGATGAACATGGCTTTTAAGACTCCAAGAAGAGCCTTATTGGAGGCACCAGCCACGGCCTTCCTGGATATTCATAAACCTTTCCACCTGTATGTGGATCAGAGAAAAGTGATAGCAAAGAGGTTGTTCACTCAACTTTGGGACTTTGGAAAAGACCTGTGACTTATTTATATAAGAAGCTGGACCTAGTGGCCCAAGGATGTCCAGCCTGCCTCAGAATCGTAGCTTCCACTGCCCTGCTAGTCATGGACACTGACAAAATAACAATGGGGCAGGAACTTGTTATCACCACCCCCCATGCTATTGAGGGGATCTTCAAGAATTCACCCAGCTGTCCAATGCCAGACCTGTTTATTTTCAAGCTCTAGTTTTGAACCCCTACGAATAATATATAACCTATTATCTGCACTAAACTTAGCCACCCTGCTATCTGACTTATCCTCGGATGTGAAATATGATTGCTCCATAGTCCTGAGGCACATCCAGAACATCAGGCCTGACCTGACCTACATACCCTGGCCAGACATACTATTTGGTAATGACAACATCATAGAGCCAGTCTTAAAATCCAAAACACACAAGATCAAGCCTCCTTCTTTTCTATCTAACGTTAAAATAGGGAATACGTACATACTATAAACACAAAACATTTAAGAGAAATAAGAGTTCACATGCAAGCCATACATAAGGCTGTGAGGCAACATACAAAAGGAATTGAATCCCCTTCAAGATGAAGGAGAAAATACCAGAGGAAGAAGAACAATGGGATAGGTTAGAAGCAAAGAACATGGAGATAGAGATCACACAGTGTTTTAATTTCTTCTTTTGATTATTAAAAGAAAGAGCAGAACATCATTCCAGAGCTGAAGGTGGCAAAGCTAACTCTGGAGTGACAAGCTCTGGTACAGAAAGATGATTACAGTGGAGTGATAGTGTGGGCTGAGAGACACCTAGGCATATCTGTTGCTGGTTAGAAGCAATGGTTATGTAAAGATATTTAATGAAGGAAAACAACTTCCCTATTAAGGGGCACACTCTAAAGTCATGATCTGTGTTTTTGGAAAGAACAGTTTGACCAGTGAAGAATTTATGCAAAGCAGAGAAAGAAAAAGGAAGAATATCCAAGGGATTCTTTATTTAATTAAATCATTATGCTAGGTCAACTAAAGTTGTTTTCCATAGACTGCCTGTCCTGGAGAATTCACCATATCCTGTGTTTATACTACATTATATATCACTGTTTGTGAAATGCAAATATACAACTGAATTATTTATTTATGAGATAGGGTAGACCTATATAGCCCTAGCTGCCTTGGGACTCTGCGTACATTAGACTAGCCTTCAACTCCGAGTGATCCACTTGCCTCTTCCTCATAAATACTGAGATTAAAGACATGCATCACTTTGGTCAGCTCCATAGTTATTTGTAAATGTATAGAATTAGATGCCAAAACTAAGGGATTTGTATTTTCTCTTTATTGGTTTCCAAGGGATAGCATTTACAATTTCAACATTGTAGAGAGATAATAATAGCAATCTCCCAGTTATCTAGATCAAGGCTCAAATAATATAGGTCTTTCTTGAAGGGAATTACTTAAAATATCATTAGCAAAGAAAGTGTGCACAAGAGAAGTTTGCAAATATATTATGTTTGAAAAAATATTAGAAAAATATTAGAAAAATTATCCTTTGTGTTTCTAAAAGACTAAATTCAGTATGCATAACTCAACAGGATGAGTCTCTTGAATTTGACCTATGTCCTCAAAAGCAAGGTAAAAACCCTAGGAACTCAGATTTATTTTTGGAAGGAGAAACAATAGGTTCTTCCAAGGATGACCAGTTATAAGCAAGAATATCATAGAAATTTCAAAGCCTTCAGATATACACCAAAGAGAGCTTCAAAATATCAGTCATAAAAGACATATAAAAGAATAGATTTTTAATATGAGGGCCAGACAGAGGATTATATATGAGATTTGAAAAATATGGGAAAGCAAGTTTGGATTTTTATCCTAATGAAATTACTATGGCTTCTACTTTTCATGATGTATTCAATGTACAATTTCCTGGGAAGCAAAATTGCTTACTTCAAATAATTCCCTGTTTTAAGTTTGTTTCTTTGTTTTCTCTTAAATCAAGGAGAAAGATGTGTCAAAATGACCATTTCATAGAGATTACATTCAGTAAAAATGAGGAAAGCATATCAATTGTGAATCATGCTGAAAAGTTTAAGCAATAAAGGGAATGTTATGTAGAAAATAAAGCCCAAAGAAAGACCACTGAGAAGGCAGGAAGGACATGCCATGAATAACTCCACACAATTGTGCTGAGTGCCATAAAATTAAAATACAACAAAACTGGGACAATATTTAAAAATGCGAAGGAAGAAAGTGCTTTGTTTTGATATAATGAACTTGTCTTCTCATATTTGTCTCTGATTATGTTTGGGAGCTGCTGAAATAAACTTTCACAATGTCATGGTATTCTGTCTTCGATGTAACAAAGTCCAAGATATTGAAATATGATTGTATAAAAATTAACATTTTGTGAGAAATGCAGAGTGGTAACATTTTTTTCAGCTAATTGTTTTTCTTTACATGCTTAATCAGTAATAATGTCTGCTAGAATCTTCTATACCAGCAACAATGAAATTTACATGAAAAGTAAATTCAGTGAAGTTATAGAGAGTATGAGTGTAAGAGAATCACCATTTGTCTGTGATTATTACTCCAGAAGGTTCCTTAGAAGAGTTATAAATTTGCTCTAAAATAACAGTGCATAGCAGCAGCAAAGTGCCTGGCTTATTCTCTTTTAAGTTTCACATCTACTCAGAGGGACCTTTTAACTGAATTTAGCTGCCAGCACTTTCATTCACATGGCAATCCCAGTCTCTACATGGAAACATCACATCAGTTGGTAAAATGTAGCCTTTTAATCATAGAGAGGCATGGAGGCTGTTTTATTTGAAAGAATAAGTGCTTTAGGAAGGACACAATAGTGTAAGAGGTTTACATCAAAAATATGGTGTCCAATAATCCAAGGTAAAATCTAATTAATTGGGTATTGTCCAGGAAAATTAGTGTCTTTGGAGGTAAATGGTGAATAATGAGAACTGAGTAGATTTCTCAGTCAGTAAAGTACTTGTCCAAAAATAAAAGAGGACCTGAATTTAGATCTTCAGTGTCTACATTAAAAAGCCAAGAGAGGGGAAATAGAACATAGTGGTCTAAAGTGTTAAAGTGAAATAATGGAACAGAAGAAGTTACATAGGATGGGGACTGGAAGGGCAGACTAGAAAGAAGAAATATAGAAAGAGATAACTAATTCTGAAAACATGAGAAAGTAATGTAGAAATATACTACTGTAGACACTTCTAGAATAGATACATATATACATAAAGTTTAAATGGAGTTCTCTATAATGTGCCAAAATATCCCTACTAACATATATAATGTGCCCAATGTCAGAAAGTTACTTCTTCTGTCAACATTGGCCAACTAGATCCTGTAAACCCTAAACATTACAGACTACTGTCAGAGCCCTTGGTTACCTTTCAGTACTTGATCCTAAGACCCTATTGCTAAAGATATCACATCTTTGAATCACGTAAATTGAAGAAATCAAGTCGGTATGAACAAAAATATTTTCTCACTAGTGGCTAGAATTCATATTTATGGAAGGTGATACATGATGCTGGTGGGAAAAACAAAAACCAAAAATGAAACCAAACAAACAAACAACAAGCTCACAATGTCGCCCAGCTGTAAAACCTTGCACTCTACAACAAGGAGCCCGGTGAGACTGTACAGCAGTGACACAAACATATGTGACTAAACATCTTCTTTATGATTGAGTTTGAAACCATTTCTATAAGTTATCTATCATCTTCTTTATGATTGAATTTGAAACCATTTCTATAAGTTACCTATATTTGGTCCTGTTAACAGGGCAAAGAACCTGTGGCTAGGAAGGTCATACATGTAAAGGAGAACACATTGTTCTTACTTTCTTAAATGGGAATAGTATTTAACCAACTCCTAGTGACCTACCACTATATCCACACACTAATGCATCGCTCAAATTTCCTCAGAGAAACCTGAATTTGTAATAGATGACCATTAACACCAAAATCAACAACCCATCAAGGTGTAGATAACTAGACTGGAAAATTCTCAGTCCCAGATGGGACATCCTTGTCAAATCTCCTCATCCCAAGGCTTGGGGGTTGTTGAAGAACTATGAATTGAAAACTTGTAGGAGCCAAAGCTAGTAAATTGCTACAGGTAAATAGTATTTTCCAGACAGAGTAGGATGGTAGAAAAATTAATATATAAAAGTTTAGGCAAGATATAGAGGACTTGAATATGCCAAACCAGAAATGACCCAAGTATGCACAGAAGAGGTTGACATGAAGTCTCACTTCAGAGAAGGCAATACTAGTAACTGACAGTTCTTGGGAGAGGTGAGTCTGCTTTCTTTGAGTGTTCAGCTCTGCTGAATAGACAAAGATGCTTCAGGGAAGACCACCCAATCAAGATTTTATGAGAAATACCAACTTTACTTGATAGGTTTGAAAAGGGAGAGGGTCACAAAATTGGGGGTGGGGGTAGGGGATGGAGGATGGACCTTTGAGGGGCTAGGAAAAAGATTAGTATGCTCAAATGCCTTGTATTAAATTCTCAAAGAATTAACACAAGAAAGGAAAAAGGCACTCAACAAAAAGTCATGCTTGAAATAGATATATAGCCACCTACCAGGGACTAATGAGGTTAAGGATGTTGGAAAAGAACCTACAACTGCCATTTACTAAACTGACATAATGCCTAGTTACATTCTAAATATTTATTATTATATCTGCAGACAAGCTTAGCTCACACCTCTAATCAAGGCATGTCTTTTTAAAACAAATGAAGATGACTATAGAAGTTTATAGCCAATCAATCAAAAATGCAGAGGACAGAGGATCATGTGATGCCCAGTCCCCACTCTGAAATTTTGCTTCAATTGTAAGTGTGGTAGCAGGTGACTGTAATCTTAGCACCGGTATAAATAGGCAGATCCTTAGTGCTTATTGCCAGGCCAATCTAGCTGTGTTAGTGGTGTCCATTTTTAATGAGATACAATATCCCAAAGAACGTGGTGGGTAGTTGTAGAGAAAAACAGCTAATGTTGGCCTTTGGCCTCCACATGCACGTGTATCAGGCACCCACACACATGTACCCCATTGCTTACATACAAATAGCTACAAGTACAAGAACACTCAACCGAGGTATAAAGGTCAATGGAGCTTTTAGAGATTACAGCTTTAAGCAGAGTGGGAGGAGCACAGCTTGGTATAAATTGATCTTTTCTTTCTACGTTGAAAATAGGAGGTTTTTTTTTTTTTTTTTTTTTTTTTTTTTTTTTTTTTTTTTTACACTGCTAACGATACTGCCATTTAGTTAAGATGATCGAGATCCCACTGAGAGCAGAAGCCTATGCTTCAGTTAATGGCTCTGACCCAGTCTTGTCTGTGTCCCTGTTCATAATTAAATAAGCATTTTAATATTGTTTTAAAGGCCGGCTGAGGGAGGTGTGATTCTGGCCTTGGGACTGCTAAGAATTAAGTAGCCATAATGGGGTTACCCCTTTTTGCTCATTCAGCACCAAGCTTAACAACTTTTAATCTAACTAGTTCTTGTGCCCCTTGCTAGTAAACTTGAAGGTATTGAGAACTGCAATTACTCAATTGCATGAGTAATAGTGCCACTGTCACTGTGTCATTAGGAAGAGTGACATCAGGGAGCACATTCATTTAGTGATCCTACATTAGCAGTGGGTAAATGTGGTTTTACTGAAACTTAAATGAAAACCTAAATGCAGCACAGTTTAATCCCCATAATAAGACACCAATTATTTCAAGGATCTTTGTACCCTCTTTGGTTATAAACTGCTGTTTAGAGCTAACACTTTGTCAATCATTTTCTCCTGCTTTTCATTTTGTATTGGTTATTTTATTCATTAACATTTCAAATGTTATCTCATTTCCCCTCCAGAAACTCCCTATCCCATCCTCCCTCAACCTTCTATGAGGGTGCTCCCCCAACCGACCACCCACTCCCACCTCCCTGCCCTGGCATTCCCTTAACACTGGGGCATCCAGCCTTTCCAGACCAAGGGTCTTTTCTCCCATTGATGCTCAACAAGGCCATCCTCTGCTAAATATGCCGCTGGAGCCATGGGTCCCTCCATGTGAACTGTGTGGTTGATTGTTTTGTCCCTGGGAGCTCTGGGGGGTCTGATTGGTTGATATTGTTGTTCTTTCTAAGGGTTGCAAACACCTTCAGCTCCTTCAGTCCTTTCTCTAACGCCTCCATTAAGGACCCTGTGCTCAGTCCAATGGGTGGCTTCAAGCATCTGCCTCTGTATTTGTCAGGCTCTGGCAGACCTTTCAGGAGACAGCTATATTAGGCTACAGTCATCAAGCACTTCTTGATATCTACAATAGTGTCTGGGTTTGGTGACTATATGGGATGGATCTTCAGGTGGGGCAGTCTCTGGATGCCTTTCCTTCAGTCTCTGCTTCACACTTTGTCTCTGTATTTCTTTCCATAAGTATTTTCTTCCCACTTCTAAGAAGGACTGAAGCACCCACACTTTGGTCTTCCTTCCTCTTGAGCTTCATGTGGTCTGTGAATTGTATCATGGGTATTCTGAGCTCATGACAAAGCTTATTATGTAAAATGGTTCTTACCATTGAAAATTTTTAGAGTTTAAGAATGACAGCAGAAAATTTTTCTATCAAAACTCTCTAAACCAATCACAATAAATTTCATCCTTATCTTGCTACAGAGAGAAAATTAAATTTTTTGATTTTTGCAAATAAATACCATGTACTTTCCACTGCCTGTATCATCCCCACCAAGGATAGGCACATGGGAAAAAACTGCTTAATTAGATTAAGATATTTGTGCAAAGAAAATCAAATATGAACTCACTAGTTTCAACATTGGAGGGGGGGGCGTCAAGTATGTTCAGTGTGTCTGTATCTTACATGTCTAAACACATTTAAATCTATCAAGTAGTTTATAACATTACATTATAAGTATATAAAATATGATTTGTGTATATTGAACAGGCCAAACTAGAGTCCATATTTTGTCAACAAAAATGTCTTTTTTGATAGTGAAAGATGTTCGAACATACTGAATCATACAGCAGGGGAATAGGTATTAGAATTTTGCTTCATAACTAATTCTTGCCTATGTTGTTGAGGCGATGTCTCACAGTAGCACTGGTGAGCTGGAATGTGTCTGTTTTCTGCACTGTATTTGAAAAGTGCAGTACTTTGATATTATATTTACCTTAGCCTCCTAAATTCCCAAATTAAAATAATGCGAAACTAGGCATGGCACTGTGACTAATGTTTTTGTTCAGTGTTGTTTTGAGAAAAGGTCCTGGAATTGGATCTAAAGACCAGGCTGACCTTGAACTCACAACGATCCCCTGTGACTAGTTGTAGTAGGCTGTATCCTAAGCCTTTAGTGAGATGACATAAGGTAATTCCAACCTTCAAATGTATTTATCAAGAGCCAACAAGCATGCTTTCTCATAGGTGGGAAACACCACAGGGAACATAAGTAATATCCACGTGGAATTACTCTAATGGGGAGACCAAGCAATGGATAAAAAAAAAATGATTGTGTTGACAATACCCTATAACAGCTTTTAATGGTGGTGTGAGAAAAAAAAATGCTTTGTAAGTATAAAGAAAATAATAACATTGTTGTTTTACACTAAACATAAAATCTCCCTAAGGTGAAGTTAAAGTAAACAATTAAAGAAAATGAAAGAAAAAACACTTAACAAATATCAAGGGAAAGGCCATTTCAAGTCTGTCATGGCAAACACAGTGTGACTAGTGAGACATAATTTTAATAGTTCCAGCGGCCTTAAGACCAGCATGGCCTGCCCTATATTCAAGGAGATGATACAGAAGTGAAGTGAGATAGGGAAGAGTATACCTGATCATCCTGGAATGTAGATTGTGGTTTGTGATATGGAAACAATGTAAATTTTTGATAGATCAAAATACCTGGAGTGTAATTAAAAGATTAGTCTCACAGCTGTGGCTTACGTGTAGAAATAACAATGGAGTGACACTGGGTACGTCACCTACACTCCAGAGCAAGCTACATGTTCAGGAATAATTGGCCGACATAAAATGCACTCAATCTGTTTTTGTGTGTGTGTGTGTGTGTGTGTGTGTGTGTGTGTGTGTGTGTGTATTGTTTCTTTTTTAATATTTTGGATTTTGCATTAAGAGAAATAAAAATATGCAGATGAGTTGAATGGTAGGAATCTTAGAAGAGTTTGCTGGGAAAAGTAATATAATGTCAAAACCCAGCTATACCTATAGCTTTTGAGGATATAACCAAAAGATCTTCCATCACACCACAAGAATAGTTGTTCAGTTATTTTCATAGTGGTTTTATTTAAAAAGAGATAGAATTTGAAAACAACCCGTATGTCCTTCAAATGAAGAATGGTTAAAGAGTATAAACATAAACTGAAGACTGATACAGAAAATGTGGTTCATTTACACAATGGAGAATTATTCAGCTCTTAGAAAAAAATACCATTATGAAATTTTTAGGCAAATGGATGTAACTAGGGAAAATCATCTTGAGTAAGGTAACCCAGACCAGAAAGACAGACATGGTATATACAGTAGCTATTATCTGTAAAGTAAAGGATAGTCATGCTAAAATCCACAAACCCTGAGATACTATGTAAGCAGAAGGTCTACAGGAATGACGCAGGTATTTCCATGTGAAAAGTAAATAGAGCAGATTATGTGGATAAACTGGATGCATGTGGATGTGGTAATAGGAGGAATCAGGCTTTGAGTAGAGAGTACAGGTAGAAACTCGTGGAATGGCGTTAGGCTCTTAGGGTCAACACTTAAGTGTAAAATGATGCACCGTAGGAAAAAACGCAGTCCTTCAATATGCACACGGACAGATACCACATGATAAATAAAACCCCACTTCTGGATACATATGCCAAAGAAAGGTATCTTAAAAGTGTGTCTGATTAATAAAGTTCACAAAGCATTTGCATACAACAGAAAAAAACATGAAAACAACTCAGTTGTTAGCAAAGGATGTTTAAATACAGTGTTCTATATACTGGTATGAAATATTAGTCAACTTAAAAAATGCAATTCTGCCATTTGCTACATGTATAAGAACCCTGAAGTTGTTATATTAAATGAAATAGGCCAGAAGTAAATAAATACACTTGTGTATAAGGGCTCTAATTTTTGTATATCCTCACTAATAACTGTGATTTTTTTAAAATTGTAATATGATCATGTAATTTCTCTTTCCTTTTCTTCCTCCAAACCATTTCATGTAGCACTCCCTGTTCTATTTCAAATTGATGGCTTCATTTTTCATTAATTATTATTGTGTGCATACATACACACATATTATATAATGAATATACAGTATGTATATACATATATTTTTATATAAATATATTCCTATATACAAACTGATCATTGTATAAAATGTTACTTTTACGTATGATTTTAGACCTGACCATTTGATGTTGGATAACCTTGCTCTTTCCAAGGCAAGGACTTTTCCTTCTACTGAGCATTTTCTAGTATCCTGAAAATTTTGTGTTGGACTTGAGACCTCATGGGGTTTCCCCACACATTTTACTGTGTTTATTTTTGTTTGCATTCAGCTCTTAATAAGGAAGTCGTGTTAGTGACACTTAATGGATATAGCTTTTTATACTGCAATAAGATGCAATCTTACAGCAAATGTCCTGATCCTCCGTCTCTTAATTATCTGTTTCCATCTTCTTTCTCAATTATCCATGGGCTTTTGGTACAGGCAGCATTTTTTCTTCTTTTTGTTTTTATAATTACTGTTCAATTGGGTGTGTGGTGGCATGTCATTGAGATTATGATTCCTCATTTTCATACTGAGTATCTCTTCATGTACTATTAAATGCTGATACATGATCATTAGAGAAATACTTAGTCTAATAATGTGCTCAGTTTTTACTGTGTATGTGGAAAATATTTTAAACAAAAAATCACTGTGTTCTTCAGACAGGTCTACCACTCAGAATGTATGTAAGGCTAACCTGAAACACACAATTGTCCCACCTCAGCTTCTCATGTGCTAGGATCCCAGGTGTGTACCACACCAGCTTGTTCTTTTGTCATTGTTTATGACAAGATGCTTCTACATTTTGCTAATTTGAGGTAGAGAATTTCTTGATATTTAGTGAATATCCATGTCATCATGTACTGGTTGCAAATTTTCTCTCCTTCCAAGAGCTGATATTTGCCTTATAAAGTTCTTTAATGTTCTACAGTTTACATTTTCATTACACGCAATTTGTTTTCCTTTCTATTTCATATGATATCCAGCAAGTATCTACCAAATCCAATCTTGTGAAGGTGTTTCTCCATTTTAAAGTCTTTTAAAATCTTAACTCTTATATATTGGTCTTTGATCTAGTTTATGATTTTTTTAATATCATGCTAGAGTTACTTTTGCCTGTGATTATCCAATTTTTTCTGACATATTTAGTTAAAAAGCCCTTCATTTCCCAGTGAATCATTTTGGTGTCTAAGTAGAAAATAATTTAGCAATGTGTGTTAGAGCATACTTTGAATTTCTGTATTCTATTTCATTGGTTATGTCTGCCATACCACTAACAAATGATTTTGAAGGCTAGAAACTTGTAAAAATTTTGTATATTAATTATTAATTTTATATGTTTTATTTGTATGTATTCATTAAACATTATCATAGGTTTTATAAAATATTCTTATGTAAATAGTTATAATTTGCACTGCCTTAATGGCTCAGGATTTTTATATGTTTATTTGACATTGAAATTTCATTTATTGAAATGTATTTCTTCTTTTAACTAGCTCATTATTTATCAATTGGATATTTTGGTTTCCTGGCATTTCTTTAAATTGCCCATGTATTCTAGATATTGGTACTTTTTTCTGTTATGTATGTAGCAGAGTATGCTGTTATATGGATTGTCTTTTGATTAGGTTGTTTTCTTTTGTTACTCAGATACTGAGCTTCCAAAATCTCATTTCCAATGTTTTGTTTCATTATGGAAACTGTAAAAAAAAATTTCAGAAATCCCTTGATCATTTTAATACCTTGAAGCATTTTCCCAATGTTCTCCTCTAAGATGTCTGGAGTTTGGTAATTCATTAAGGTAATTGTTCTGTTTGGAATTTATTTTCATATCAGGGAATAGATACGGATAGACTTTCATTGTTCTTCAAGTATGTGCACTTTCCTCGGCACCACTTTTTCAATGGACGGTCTTCATAGATGACTGGTATAAATGATGTAGATGATATACATGTCTGATGTAGATGATATGGGGAGCTGATATACATATAGGTGTAGATATAGATGTAGATATACATGTCAAGAATTAAGAAATTATATTTTCAGTTTTATATCTACAGATGTTGGACAGTGAAATCTCATAGAACTCAAAATGCTAACATTTCTCTCAGTTATTTTATAGCTGTTTTATGATCACTTAAGCTAGTCAAGTTCTTTTGAAATGTTACATAGATATTAGTATCAAGTTAAATAGATCCCCAAAATATTTTGTCTCTCTATAACATGAATGACGAAGCAGATTATCAAAAGTTATAAACTACACTTTTACTTCCATCTATCTACCTACCTATCATCTGATAATTTGTTATGAAAGTGTTTTTATTTGTGTATTATACATGTGTATATACATGTGTGTTTCATGGCCATGAGCAGTAGATCTCAAATGGTACTGAAAGTGAACTCCAATCATCTTTAGAACATTATGAGTGTTTACCTTCTCAGCCATCTTTCAAGCCACCCTGTTTGAGTTTCTTATTCTATTTTAGTGGCCATTTCTATATTTTTAAATTTCTCCCTTTTTAAAAATTATCTTTAATCTTTCCTCATAGTACAGTCACTGTGCCCTCTCATTCTGTCTCCCAACATTTCCCCATCCTGTTATTCTTCCCCCATCTCTGAGAGGATTTCCCCACACCCCCCACACTCCTACTCCCTGGGGCCCTGAGTCTCTCAAGGGGTAGGTGCATCTTCTCTCACTGAGGCCAGACCAGGCAGTCTTCCTCTGTATATGTGTCAGGGGCCTCAGACCAGGCAGTATATGCTGCCTGGTTGGCACCTCAGTGTCTGAGAGATCACAGGAAGAGGGATCCAGGTTTGTTGAGACTGCTAATCTTCCCACAGGATCGCCCTCCTCCTCAGCCTCTTCCAGCCTTTCCCCAATTCAACCACAGGGTTCCCTGACTTCAGACCATGGCTTGGGTGTAAGGTCTCTGTCAGCTGCTTGTTGGGCCTCTTCGAGGGCGGCCATACTAAGCTCCTGTCTGTAAGCACACCACAACATCAGTAATAGTGTCAGATCCTGGAGTGGACTCCTGAGATAACTCCATATTTGGGCTGGTCACTGGACCTCCTTTATCCCAGTCTCCTCTCCATTTTTGAACCTGTAGTTCTCCCAGAAAAAAATGACTCTGGGTAATAGTTCCTGAGTGTGGATGGCAACCCCATTCCTTCACCACATGCTGTCTTTTGACTGGAGGTGGACTCCACAAGTTCCCTCTCCTCACTATTGGGCATCCCATCCAAGGTCCTCCCCTTTGAGTCTTGAGATTCTCTAACCTCCTATGACTGTGGTACATTCTGGAGGGTCACCACACCTCCTGAGGCTGTATATTTTCATTCATTGTGCTGGCCCTTGGGGCTTCACTCCTGCCCAGGCCCCCTCAATACCTCATCATGTTCTCCTTTTCCCCGGTCCCTCTCCACCCCCTCTCCCACCTAGTTCCCTCTCTCCTTCTGCCCTCTGCTTTCTTCTCCCTCCCAAGTGGTTTTGAAGCATCCTTACTTGGGCCCTTTGGCATGTTAACCTTCTTGAGTTCTCTGGATTGTGTCCTGGGAATTCTGTACTTTTTTGACTAATACTCACCTATTAGTGAGTACATACTATGCACATCCTTAGGTCTGTGATACCTCATTGTGATATTTTCTAGTTCCATCCATTTGCCTGCAAAACTCACGATATCGTCTTTTTTACTAGCTGAACAGTATTCCACTGTATAAATGAACCATGTTTTCTGTATCTGTTCTTCTGCTTATGTGCCTTAAAATATATTTCAAACCTCCATTTCAGTCCTACTTTCCTCCACATTAACCTGTTACTGTCCCTGATGCACTTATTTAATTCGTGAATCTGTCACTTTACAGTGGTTTTGCAGCCAAAATACTCTCTCCAGTCCTTTCTGAAGATCTAAGACTGATTTTGGTCTCTAATACTTCTGCTTTTGTATTCAAAACGCATTTCCCCAAATCAGCTCTCTACTGATCACATGTAATCTCCCGAAGGCCTGATCTCCCCCTGTAACTGTTTATTAAATCAAAACTATTTGGAGCTTTTGTCTGATAACCTCATATTTTAGGGATTTAAAAATCATTTTTAGTTATTTACGTATTCAGTAATTTGTTTATTTATGTAGTGTCCTGAGGACCACAGGCAGAAGTCTGCTCTCACATTCCACCATGTAGGTTTGAGGCACTGAATTCAGGTTGTGAGGCTTGGTGGCAATCATCCTTACCTACTGAGTCATCTTACTGCCCATTAGCTTTTAGGTATACAAAGTGACTTATGATGTGAATTTCCAATTCTTTTAGCATTTGCAGACCCCAATCTGATGTTAATTTGTAGAAATTTTTACTTAAGCATATAACCACAGATTGCTTGTGATACAGAGCTTTGAAAATGAGTATGCTGAAACCAGCATTTGCCGACATTGTAAATCAGTATCTTTTTACCTTCTAATTTCAGTGTTCATTCTAACAGGTCCATGCTAATTCCAACTTTTTTTTCAATTAATAAAAATGTCTTAAGCTTTAAATTAAAATATGTCATAAACTCTAAACAGAGATGTGACTTATAAATTTAAAATATAAATCAAATACACAACAAGGTGTATTTAATAATATTGTAAGAGTAATATATGATTTCATGAAGAAAAAAAGAAGCCATTCATGATCTCTGGTAATTATCCAAAGAAGAACTAAGCAAATAAGACTTTTTCTCCAGGATCAAAAAATACCAACTTTTGTGTGTGAGGGGGGTTGTGTGGTTGATTTTGGTTTTGGTTTTTTCCCCTGCTATTGGTTTGAAATTTGTTAGGCTCCTATTACTATTTAAGAATGTGCTGAAAATTGTATAAAGTTTAAATACTATTAGCTTAAGCCCTAAAATTTTTTTGTCATTTTTAAAATCAAATTTATAAAAAGTAGAAAAAAAGGTTCATGGTTGTTTTTTATCATAATTTATAATGACATCACCTAGTATCTGACTTTACAACATAAAACAGAATTGGAATATCTTACTAGGTATTTTCCTGATACCTAGTAAAATGTTGAGAAAGAGATGTGTAAATCAATAAGGCAGCCTTAGGAAAATATAGATCTAGTGTCATAAGCAAGTGCATATAAAATGCACAGAATTATTATAAAATGTCATACCTATTTTGCAAGAGAAATAGGGTGGGGCATTTAGGGAGATTTAAAGGTATATAGTGGTAGATGGATAGTATATACTGTATAAATTCCCAAAGACTAGAAATTATTTTTAAAATGCTTTACTTATAAACTTAATCCACAAGGTTACTCACATAATGTTGAAGTGATTTGTGGCAATCTTGAGATTTGTTTCTATTACAATTACTCCTTATTAATATTGTTTTAGAATATATGATTACTGCTCATATGCACTTGTATGTAAACATTCTCCCCCAGTTGTCAAATGCAATCAGTGCAATTGAATCACTTAGTTTTGGTACCAACTCCTGAGGTAAACTGAAATTTAATATCACTATTTATTTTCTTTGCTTCCTCTTCCATGTGTATACATAAATCTATAATACTAGATTACATAAAAGATCATGACTTGTGGGAAGCGGCTCCACTCTCACCATTACAAAGTGGCACTTGGCATAGGCATTGCTTGAGAGAAAAGACAACTCCATATATGGAGTTGTATGCGCTGAGAGGTGTGGTTACCCGATCACCCCACCTTGCGTGATTGAGAGTGGCCAATTAGTGACTTCTTAGCAGCTGCTGATAGGATCAAGGCAATGCTTATAAGGGGCTGCGGGAGCTGGGGAAGAGGGAGAAGAGAAGAGAAAGAGAGAGGAAGCGCACTGTACAGGGATAGCTGAATAAACTGCTTGAAGAAGAACACGGTTGCCGTTGCCTTATTCTGCAGGTCGGATGTAGTGCTGAAACTCGGAATCCACCAAAACCTTTCGGGACGTGTTCAGAACTTCTTGCAGCTTCAGGACAGTCGACTGGGTAACTGGGTAAGTTTCCAGGTAAGTGGGATAAGTTAGGTTCTCGGTATTGGGACGAGTTGAAAGTGACAGTTGACAGCGAGAGTTGAAAATGACAGTTTCAAAATCTCTTCATCAATTTTGCATGACCCCAAGTGATTGGATGAGCCTAGCCAAGGCCTGCTTAATTCCTGGCCAATATCTTGATTGGAAAGCATTTTTCATAGAGTTCTCAGCAGAGCAGGCCGCTGCTAATGAGGCTGCAGGCCAACAGGCCTGGACTCAAGACATGCTACTAGGACAGGGTAGGTTTGCCAACCAACAGATTAATTACCCAATGCAGGTATACAAGCAGATTAATCAATTAGGCACCAGGGCGTGGAAGGCCCTTCCTAATAGGGGAGAAGTACAAGGGAACCTAACAAAGGTAACTCAGGGGCCAGCTGAGCCTTTTGCTGACTTTGTGGCCAGAATGGTAGAGGCCACTGGCAGAATTTTTGGGGATCCCGATGCAGTCATGCCATTAATCAAACAGCTAATTTTTGAACAGTGCACCAAGGAGTGCTGACAGGCTATCAACCCCTATAAAAGTAAGGGATTGGAGGTCTGGATGAAGATATGCAGGAAGATAGGGGGACTGCTATCTAATGCTGGTATAGCAGCTGCAGTCATGCAACTTATGAGGAGGCAAGGAACCAATTCTGGGAATTGCTTTAGGTGTGGTCAGCCCGGCCACCTAAAGAAGAACTACCCCCAAAAAGGAGGGAGTGGGAAAATTTCGAAACCCTCCCCAGGGCTCTGCCCTCGTTGCAAAGAAGGAAACCATTGGGCCAATGAATGTAGATCAGTCAAGGACATAAATGGGCAACTGCTTGCTCCCGGGTTTGGTGGCACTAAGCCAAAAAAACGGGGCACGGGGCCCCCGTCCTCAGGGCCCTCAAATATATGGGGCAATGGAGGAGGAGAGATCCTGGCCATCCCTGAGAAGGCCAATGGCATGGAATCAGCAAGAAGGGCAACAAGAGGAAGTGCAGGGCTTGACCTCTGTGCCACCACCAGACTTGTACTAACACCCCAAATGGGACCCCAGTTGGTAGACTCAGATTTCAAAGGACCCTTGCCTAAAGGAACAGTGGGACTCTTGATTGGTAGAAGCTCTACCACTATGCAGGGGGTCATTGTTCACCCTGGAGTAATTGATTCTGACTATACTGGCATTGTAAAAATCATGGTATCTTCTCCCAGGGGAATAGCTGCGATCTCCCCAGGGGATAGAATTGCACAATTACTTGTGCTACCAAGCTGTCATTCTTTGTTTCCCTCAGCAGATAAAGAGAGGCAAGATCAAGGGTTTGGATCCTCAGGCAAGCCTTATATAGGCTATGCCATAGATTTAGAACAGAGACCCCTTATTGAGTTACAGATAGAAGGAAAAAGTATTCTTGGCCTCTTAGATACAGGAGCAGACAAAAGTATTATAGCCATAAAAGATTGGCCTAAAGGTTGGCCTATTCAAAAGTCAGAACAATTATTACAAGGGCTAGGATATAGCAAATCCCCTGATATAAGTGCCCTATCTTTAACATGGAAGGATCGAGAAGGTCATTCTGGCACTATGCAATCCTATGTTTTAGAAATTCCTGTGTCATTCTGGGGAATAGATCTGTTAAAAGACATAGGTTTTATATTGACTAATGAAGCAGATTATGGAACAGCTGCCCCAAAGCTTATGAAACGCATGGGGCACCACCCTGAACATGGGTTGGGAAAGTACCTACAGGGCAGGAAATCTCCTATACTACCCAACTCGAAAAAGGGAAGAACAGGGCTGGGTTTTTCCCAGGGGCCGCTGAGGAAGCATTACCCATAACATGGAATGTTGAGGATCCAGTTTGGGTTCCTCAGTAGCCCTTCTCCTCAGAAAAGCTACAAGCAGCTACAGAATTAGTAAATGAGCAATTGGCTTTAGGACATATTCAGTCATCCACATCTCCTTGGAATATGCCAATTTTGTTATCAAAAAGAAATATGGAAAATGGAGATTATTGCATGATCTTAGAGCCATTAATGCCCAGATGGAAGTTATGGGACCTGTTCAGAGGGGCTTACCATTGCCCTCTACCTTACCAGAGGAATGGCCGCTTATAGTAATAGATATAAAAGATTGCTTCTTTTCCATTCCCTTGTGCAAACAAGATGCCAAGTGTTTTGCCTTTACTCTTCCCTCCATTAATCATGCCCAACCAGACCGGAGATATGAGTGGGTTGTTTTGCCTCAAGGTATGGCCAACAGTCCTACCATGTGTCAACTCTATGTGGATAAGGCATTAGTTAACGTTAGACAAAAATTCCCAAAGCTTTATTGTTATCATTATATGGATGATATTTTATTGGCTATAAAGAGTAAACAAATTTTAGAAGAAGCATATACATTGATGGTTGAGGAATTGAGACATTTGGGCCTAATTATAACCCCCGAGAAGGTACAACAAGACAAAGTAATTAATTATTTGGGATCTGTCATTACTGCAAAAGAAATAAGGCCACAAAAAATTCAAGTACGTAAGGATGGATTGTGTACCTTAAATGATTTTCAGAAACTGCTAGGGGATATTCAATGGATTCGGCCTTGTTTAGGATTGTCTAATAGCCAATTACAACCACTATATGATATATTGCCAGGAAATGTTGATTTGATGTCTCCTAGAAGTTTGACACCTGAGGCGCGAGTAGCCCTGGATGAGGTAGAAAAGGCAAGTAAGAAGTAAGACTTCTTACTTGCGTAGGAGGGTTTTAACAGCCCCTTTAGAATTGTGTATCTTATCTACCCCAAAGCAGGCCACTGGAGTTCTTTGGCAGGGAAGACCTTTGCTTTGCATACATCCAAAAATATCACCTGGAAAGATCTTGGAGTATTATCCAAGTGCTGTGGCTGCTTTGGCCTTACAAGGGTTACAACAAAGCATACAATATTTTGGAAGTGAGCCACAAAAAGTTGTGGTACCCTATACAGCCCAGCAACAAGAGGTATTATGTTCCACCATGGATGATTGGGCTATATTGAGATGTTCCTTTTTAGGTATTATTGATAATCATTTACCCAAGGATCCCTTATTACAACTTATAAAAGAACTTCCAGTGGTTTTTCCAAAGATGACTAGCGCTGTTCCGTTAAAAGATATAAAAATAATATTTACTGATGGATCTAAAACTGGCTGTGGCTCATATGTGGTTTCTAGTGATAGCCCCAAAGTTGTCCAGTTTGCCATAGAGTCCCCTCAGGTAATTGAATTACGAATTTTATTAATGGTATTTAAAAATTTAAAGAATCTTTTAATTTAATTTCTGATTCCCAGTATGTGGTAAATATTCTTAAAATATTAGAATCAGTAGGAAAAATAAATGTTAAAAGTACAATTCGAGAAATTTTAATTCAATTACAGCAGGAAATTTTAAATAGGAAAAATCCATTTTATGTACAACATATTTGAGCTCATACTGGACTTCCTGGTCCATTGGCAGATGGAAATGATTTGGCAGATAAGGCTACCAGAGCCATCTTTATATTCTCTGCTCATACTCCTGTTCAAAACGCTAAGACATTCCATGAACAATTTCATGTCAATGCACGAGCATTGGTTACTCGCTTTAAGATCTCTTGAGAGGAGGCTCATAGCATTGTGAAAAGCTGTAATTCCTGTCTGCCATATATTGCTATCCCAACTGTGGGTGTTAATCCTCGGGGTTTATGCCCTTTGCATATTTGGCAAATGGATGTTACACACTTTTCTGAATTTGGAAAATTAAAGTATGTACATGTATCTGTAGACACTGCCTCTAGAGTCATAGCCGCTCCAGCAATGACCTGAGTAAAAGCAAGACATGTCATTGTGCATTGCTTTGAGGCATGGAATGCCTGGGGAATGCCAAAGTCCTTAAAAACAGACAATGGCCCAGCTTACACCTCCTCCCAATTTGAGAGCTTTTGCAAAGCCATGGGAATATCTCATTCCACTGGACTCCCATATAACCCCCAAGGACAGGGCATAGTTGAGCGTGCCCATAGAACCTTGAAGGAATGTTTAATAAAACAAAAAGGGGGAGTAGGTATGGGAAAGACACCTAGAGAAAGACTTGCTATTGCTCTTTTTACTCTCAATTATCTTCAATTGGACAAAGAGGGTAAGTCTGCGGCAGAGCGACATGTGCAACATTCTCCAGCAAATAAAGGACAAGTTTATGGAAGGATATCCTTACTGGTCAGTGGAATGGCCCAGCCCCAGTGTTGGTGTGGGCGAGAGGGTCTCTTTGTGTTTTTCCACAGGATGGGCAACAGCCATTGTGGGTTCCAGAGAGACTTACTCGTCCAGCGCAAAGCCGACAACAGAAGCTCCTATCTAATCATGATGTTGCTAGTGAAGATGATGCTCATGCTGATGGTGATGGGGGAAAAGATGCTGACCCTGCAGGGAGAAACTAAAGAGTTCAGATGGGAATGCCTAGATTAGTTCCTTGGCTGGTGGAGGCCCCATCAGCTATGACCCTGTTTAGGACATGCAGGGATTTTGGTATTACTGCCGCCATTGTGACACCTATTGCAGTGTCAACTACTGCTGCTACTGCAGCAGGCCAATGCTGCTATGGTCCTGGATACACAGAGGCAGATTAATTCGCAATTGAGAGCCAGCATTATGCTGGTGAATCAAAGAGTGGATCTAGTCCAGGAGCAAGTAGACGTGCTCATGGATTTAGCTCAGTTGGGCTGTCAGTGGAAGTATACAGGTCTTTGTGTGACATCTGTAAGATATAAAAATGCAAGTCAAGAAGCTCATTTGTCTAGAAATTTGTCTCAGTATTTTACAGGAAATTGGACGGAAGACTACGATGGCTTGATGCAGAAGCTGCGGCTAGCCATGGTGCACTTGAATTCCACCCGTGTTGACCTGTCTGTTGCTGAGGGCCTGGCCTCCTGGATCTGATCTGCAATGAACCACCTAAAAGAATGGGCGGGGATTGCAGCCCTTAGCTTTTGCCTTGTTCTTGTCATTTGCCTAGCACTATGGTCCATTCTGAAGATGTGTATGCAACAGCACAACGCTAATGCCATGATTATTCAAGCATTTACTGCTCTTGAAGGAGGCCAGTCCCCGCAAATCTGACTAAGCTATTTGAAGTGTTCTGAGTTGTAACATGCAGCAGGATGTAGGGCATAGCACCGCAGAGGGTGCTGTACATCCTCGGACATATGTCTGACTGCATACAGGTTTTGCCATAGTTCCTGTCCCCTGGAAAACAGCATCGGGTTGGGTCGCCCATGGTAACCATACTGTAGACAGCAGGTGGTGAAAATGGGGTTGACAATCTCCCTTCAAATACAGGGGGTCAGACCTCTATGTCCTGCTCACATAAAACAAAAAAGGAGGAGCTGTGGGAAGCGGCTCCACTCTCACCATTACAAAGTGGCACTTGGCATAGGCATTGCTTGAGAGAAAAGACAACTCCATATATGGAGTTGTATGCGCTGAGAGGTGTGGTTACCCGATCACCCCACCTCATGTGATTGAGAGTGGCCAATTAGTGACTTTGTGGCAGCTGCTGGTAGGATCAAGGCAATGCTTATAAGGGGCTACGGGAGTTGGGGAAGAGGGAGAAGAGAAGAGAGAGAGGAAGCGTGCTGTACAGGGATAGCTGAATAAACCGCTTGAAGAAGAACATGGTTGCCGTTGCCTCATTCTGCAGGTCGGACGTGGGTAGCGACAATGACTTTTTGCACTTATTCTTGAATGCCTATTGTGTTAGGATGAGTGTTGAATACCCATTGTATTCAGACACATAAGATATATTAAGCAACATATGATTTAATTAAAGGCAAGTTTGTGAATACAAGCAAAAATAATAAAGAAAATATAGCACTTAGCAGTGGATTAAGTATACTAATAGAGACCCAGATACATGGAGGGAGAGTTAGTGAGGAGAGGTAATATAGTAAGTGAAGGAGATGGGTAGTTCAAAGCATGTGGGGAAGATAACATAGAAAGGGTTTTTAAATAAGAGTCAATAAAAGCCATAGTGCAACATGGTGACCATGCTGCTGTTGCAGGTGCTTATATAGGCTAAGATGTTCTGACTTGCTTATGAATATAACACTTTGCTAATTATCATTAATAAAGAAATGTAAGGTTGTCTATAATATTTGATCATTTGATATTACTATTCTCTTAATGCAAGCAGTGATATTGGTGTTGATGTTGATGTCATTTGTTGTATAGTAAAATCATTTTGTGCCTTCAAATGAAACTTTTAGCCCTATGTGGCCTATTGTATATGATACTTTGACCTCTACAAAAAATTGATAGCTGAGAATTCAGACAAAATTAGACATTTTTTTCTTTTTCCTCTTTTCCAATCAAAAAAAAGGTTTAAGCCAAAGTTACAGAATATGTGACAGTTACATTCATAGAAAAACTCAATGTGGACAATAATCAACAGTTGTGGTGAGGATAATTGTTCTTCTCCCATGGTTTTCACATTATGAGAATCTCTTTGACAGCACTAAGCCAATAAGAATTATGAACATTTTAAGAATAGTGGTGTCTATGTATAAATCTCTCGTTTATTAAATTTTACAGGTCACTGCATTGCTGTGTCTAATAGAACACACGAGACGTTACAGTACAGTTCAGCAGCTCTAGTTCAGCTTTCAATACTCTTTTACTTTATTTTCTTTTCATTGTGTTTTCTATATTGTATTTGTCTGCACAAATATGTATGTGTGTGTGTGTATGAGAGAGAGAGAGAGGAGGAGGAGGAGGAGGAGGAGGAGGAAGAATAAGAAAAAGAAGAAGAAGGAGAAGAGAGTATTGTACAAATTGCCACAGTGAACATATGGAAATAAGATTAAAACATTCAGAAGTAATTTCTCTCTGCCTAAGGTTCTGGGGACTGAATTTTGATTATCAACATGAATAGCAAACATTTTTACATACTGTACATTTCTTTAACCCAATATATTGTTCCTAAAGAATGTTTTCTTCTCATTTGTGAAGTATATCATGCTGTTTACATTAAATATCATTAGCGGAAGTTTCCAGGAAGATACTCAGTCAGCAAACACTATGATGAACCCTATTGGAGCAAAACACATCTTCAAAAATATCAATGCCATATGATTCATATAAGATTCACTTTGGCTGTAAATTTCTTGCAAAAAAACTCTTTAGATTTGTCTCACAACAGACATAAAAATGAAAAAAAATGCCTTTGTTGTAATGTTTTCATGTATGAAATCTAGAATTCACTTCAGAAAACACTGAACTATGAACATTTCCAGAAATTTGGGTCAAATACTCTGAAACAAATTAAAATAAACTTTCAAGTCGAGTTTTGTGTCTATGTTGCTAATTCATTAATCAAGATATGAGTATTCTACAGTATAATGATACCCTTTAATCACTGTAAACTTCTGACCAAGTACAAAAATAGACTAAGTTCAAGTATTTGAGAGAATTAACTTGACACATGAGAAACCTTCTGGGAAACTAGGTGAAAATAAAAGTTGCACACACAATAATTTCGTTTGTTTGGTTATGTGTCAATATCCAAACCCTGAATTACTATATATTAAAATTTTACCCTCAAGAATTTCAGAATCTGTTCTTAGAAGATAATGTTTTACATTTTTAATATGTACTAATTGCAATTACACTAGAAAATCATAATTAATTAGCTATGGTTATTCAAAGGCAGAGGGAAACTACAAGATTACTCAAAAGAGTGACATGCCATTGAATGACAATAAAATATCACAGGTAATTCCTACTAGAAATAATCTTTAGATATCACAAACATAAAGTTATCTTTAAGAACTGTTTCTCTTAGATTACTCTTGTTTCCTTGCCCTGTATTCATTTTGCTCTCAAAATAATATTATAAAATCATAACCTTTGGGGCATTACATTTCTCATTAGTTCCATAATCTTTGATCCCAATCAATTAGTAAGAAGCTCTATAAAAAAAAATAATGGACTTCTAACATCCTGATACAAACACAATGATATAAAGTAGATAAAGAATATTTTCAAACATTATGTCCTCCTCTTGAATTTCAATCTTCTCTTTGATGTCTCCCTTCATAGCTCCCTCAAGTCCATGAACACATCTTTCTTGATTTGTTTGTTCCATGTTTTTGAGTTGGTTATCTCGATCCTCCCAGATTTGACTTTGAACTTCTCATTCTCCTGTCCTCATCTTTACTGAATGCTGAGCTTATAGGCATGTATCACTATATGCAATTATGTGAGAATAATCAAGTTTTTCATTCAAAATCGACAAGCATTCTACCACATGAGATCTATGTACATTTCTATGCAGTAGTTTGCTGAGGATACTCCCGGTTTCTTTTCTCCTGGATATAACACATGACCTTACAATGTATCACATGACCTCACAACGTGTCACATGACCTCACAATGTGTCATATGAGCATTCAGTTTATCTGTAGAGAAGAGCAAGAGAGACCAAGAAGTTAAAATACAATAGAACTCATAATTTTGTACATTTGTAGCTACAGAAGTAACATTTTTTTTGTTCTCAGAAGTAAGTTAATGCATTTGGTTGCCTTTAAGGAGAGGTAATCACAAAAGCCTGGAATACCACAAGATTGGACTCTCTTTAAAGATCTTTAAGAACCCTTCTGCCATAAAGATATGGTATTCAATTTTCAGGAAGATGTAACAAGGGTGATTGATAAAAGAATTCAAAAGTGGCTTGGCATGGTAGTGAATGATTTTAATTCCAGCATATAGAGGTGAAGCTAGAAAACATCTACAAGTTTGCAGACAATCTGGTGTGCACAGAGAGTTCCAGGAAAACCAGTATTATACAGTGAAATGCAGCTTCAAAAAATTAATGAGATTTTTAATGTGTATCCCTTTGATTTTCTGAATTTCCTCTGGCTCCATTCTTATGTCACACTTTCACCTTTAATTTTGTTAATTTGGATACTTTAGAAACCTGTGTTCCTCCATACTGAAACATCTAAAACAAGTGAATAATTTTCTTGATACATACTTCCTACCAAATCTAAATCAGTCAAATAGACAACTTAAACAAATCTATAACCCAAGTATAAGAGAAGCAGTCATTAAATGTTTATCAATGCCCAGAGAAGGCACTGTGCTAGAGCTCTCCACACCCAATCCCACCCAGTGATAGCTTGTCTCCTAGGTGTGATGACACACCTAAGCTCACAAGTGAGACCACCACTTACTGCCCCAATACCTGGCCCAAGGGGAATCTTTCTGAGGCCCACAGAACCAAGGAATTGCAGAGTATGCTGATCCAATGTGGTGATAGCTTGTCTCCAAGCAGTGCTGACACACCTAAGCTTACAAGCTCGCAGGAGGGAAAAGCTTCAGTCAGAGATAGCAAGACCACCTAACAGCAGAAATAGCCAGATGGCAAGAGGTAAGTACAAGAAAATGAGCAACAAAAACCAAGACAACTTGGCATCATCAAAACCCAGTTCTCAAACCACAGTAAGCCCTGGATACCCAAAACACCTGAAAAGCAAGATTCTGTTTTAATTCACATCTCATGCTGAAGATGGAGGACTTTAAGAAAGGATATAAATAACTCCCTTAAGGAAATACAGGAAAACAGAGGCAAAAAGGTAGAAGACTTAAAAGAGAAAACACATAAAACCCTTAAAGAAATACAGAAAAACACAATCAAACAGGTGAGGGAATTGAAAAAAAAATCATCCAGGACCTAAAATTGGAAATAGAAACAAAGAAATCACAAAGGGAGACAACCCTGGAGGGAGAAAACTTAGGAAAGACATCAGGAGTCATAGATGCAAACATTACCAATAGAATACAATAGATAGATGAGAGAATCTCAGGTGTAGAAGATACCATTAAAAACATTGACACAGCATTCAAAGAAATGGCAAAATACAAAAAAAGCTCATAACTTAATCATCCAGGAAACCTAGGACACAATGAAAAGACCAACCCTAAGGATAATAGGTATAGAAGACAGTGAAGATTCCCAACTCAAAGAGCAAGTAAACATCATCAAAAAAATTTATAGAAGAAAACTTCTATAACCTAAAAAAAAAGATGTCCATAAATACACAAGAAATCTACAGAACCCCAAATAGACTGGACCAGAAAAGAAATTCCTCCTGTCACATAATAATCAAAACACCAAATGTATAAAACAAGGAATGAATATTAAAAGCAGTAAGGGAAAAATGTCAGACCTATCAGAATTACACAAGACTTCTCAACAGAGACTCTATACATCAGAAGATCTTGGGAAGATGTCATACAGACCCTAAGAAAACAAAAGTGGCAGCAGAAGCTACTATACCCAGCAACACTTTCAATTACCATAGATGGAGAAACCAAGATATTCTATGACAAAAAAAATTAAATTATCTTTCTACCAACCCAGCCCTACAAAGAAATAATAGATGAAAAACTCCAAAACAAGAAGGGAAACTTCACCCCCCAAAAAGGAAGCAATTAATCTTCTTTCAAAACAGAAAATAAGACAGCCACACAAACAAAATTATACCTCTAACAACAAAAATAAAAAGAAGTAACATCCACTGGTCCTTAATGTCTCTTAACATCAATGGACTCAATTCCCCAATAAAAAGATTTACACTAACAAACTGAATAAATAAACAGGACCCAGCATTTTGCTGCATACAGGAAATACACCTCAGTGGCAAAGACAGACACAACCTCAGAGTAAAAGCCTGGAACAAAATTTTCCAAGCAAATGGTCCCAAGAAACATGCTGGAGTAGCTATTCTAATAGTGAATAAAACTGATTTTCAACCAAAAGATATCAAAAAAAGATGAGGAAGGACACTTCATACTCATCAAAGGAAAAATCTACCAGGATGAACTCTCAATTTGAACACCTATGCCCCAAATGGTAGGGAACCCACATTTATAAAAGAAATGTTACTAAAGCTCAAAGCACACAATGAATCTCACACAATAATTATGGGAGATTTCAACACAGCACTCTCACCAATGGACAGATCCTGGAAACAGAAACTAAACAGAGACACAGTGAAACTAACAGAAGTTATGAACCAACTGAATTTTACTGATATTTATAAAATATTTCAACCTAAAACAAAATAATATACCTTCTTCTCAGTACTTCATGGTAACTTCTCCAAAATTGACCATATTATAGGTCACAAAACAAGTATCAACAGATAGAAGAAGACTGAAATAATATCATGCATCCTAACAGATCACCACTGACTAAGGCTGGTCTTCAATAAGAATAAAAACAACAAAGAGCCCACTTACACATGGAAGCTGACCAGTAGAAGCTACTCAGTGATAACTTGGTCAGGGAAGAAATTAAAGACTTTTTAGAATTTAGTAAAAATGAAGGCACAATATATCGAAACTCATGGAACACAATGAGAGCGGTGCTAAGAGGAAAATTTATAGCTTTGAGTGCCACAATAAAGAAATTGGAGAGAGCATACACTATCAGCTTAACAGCAGATCTGAAAGCTGAGGAAAAAAAAAGAATATGCCCAAGAGGAGTAGATGGCAGGAAATAATCAAACTGATGGCTGAAATCATCCAAGTAGAAAAAAAAAAGAAAACTATATAAAGAATCAACAAAATCAGGAGCTGGTTCTTGGAGAATATTAACAAGGTAGATAAACCCTTAGCCAGACTAACCAGAGGGCACAGAGACAGTATACAAATTAACAAAATCAGAAAAGAGAGACCTAAGAACAGGAACCAAAGGAATTCAAAAATTCATCAGATCCTACTACAAAAACCTATATTCAACAAACTAGGAAATATCAATGAAATGGATAATTTTCTAGACAGGGTCCAAGTACCAAAGTTAAATCAGGATCAGATAAACCATTTAAATAGTCCCATAACCATTAAAGAAATATGAGCACTCACTAAAATCTCCCAATCTAAAAAGACCAAGACCAGAAATTTTAGTGCAGAATTCTATCAGACCTTAAAAGAAGTCCTAATACCAATATTCCTCAATCTATTACACAAAATAGAAACATAACAAATCCTAATTAATTCATTCTATGAAGCCACAGTTAAGTTGATACCTAAACCACACAAAGACCCAACAAGGAAAGAAAACTTCCGACCAATCTCCCTTATGAATATCAATGCAAAAATACTCAATACAATTCTCACAAACAAAGTCTAAGAACACATCAAATCGATCATTCACCATGATCAAGAAGGCTTCATCCCAGGGAGACAGAAATGGTTCAGTGTAAGGAAATCCATTAATCCAATGTACTATATAAATAAACTCAAAGAAAAAAATCAAATGTATATCTCATTAGATGCTGAAAAAGCATTTGACAAAATTCAACACCCCTTCATGTTAAAAGTTTTAGAAAGACCAAAAATTCAAGGCCCGTACCCAAACATAGTAAAAGCAATAAACAGCATACCAGGACCCAACATCAAACTAATGGGAGAGAAGCTTGAAGCAATCCCACCAAAATAGGGGACTAGACAAGGCTGCCCACTCTTTCTATCTACTCAATCAAGTTTTAACCAGAGCAATTAGACAACAAAATGAGGTCAAAGGATACAAATTGGAAAAAAAGAAAGTCAAAGTATTACTATTTGCAGATGATATGATAGTATACTTAGATGATCCCAAATATTTGATCAGAGAACTCCTTTAGCTGATAAGCAACTACAGAAAAGTGGCTAGACTTAAAATTAACTCAAACAAATTGAAGAAGACCTCAGAAGGTGGAAAGATATCCCATGTTCATGGATTAGCAGGATTAACAGGGTAAATATGTCCACCTTACCAAAAGCAATCTACAGATTCAATTCAATCCCCATCAAAATTCCAACACACTTCTCAGAGATAAAAGTAGCAATTCTCAAATTCATTTGGAACAACAAAAACCCAGGATAGTAAAAACTATTCTCAACAAAACGAGAATTTCTCGAGAAACCACCAGCCCTGACTTTGAACTCTACTATAGAAAAACAGTGGTTAAAAACTTCATGATATTGGTACAGAGACAGGCAAGTAGATCAATGAAATAGAGTTGAATACCTAGAATTAAACCCTCATATCTATGGTCACCTGACCTTTTCCAAAGAAGCCAAAATCTTCCAGGAAAATAAAGACAGCATAGTCACCAACTGCTCCTGGTTCAAGTGGTAGGCTTCATGTAAAAGAATGTAAATTGATCCATTCTCATCTCCTTGTGCAAAGCTCAAGTGGATGAAAGACCTCTACAAAAAACTAGATACACTGAATCTAATAGAAGAGAATCTGAAAAAGAACATCAAACACATTGGCACAGAGGAAAATTTATTGAACAGAACATCAATAGTCCAGGCTCTAGGATTAACTATAGACAAATGGGATCTCATAAAATTGAAAAGCTTCTGTAAGGCAAAGAATACTGTCATCAGTATAAAAGGCAACATACAAACTGGAAAAAGATCTTTATCAATCTACATCTGATAGAAGGCTAATATCCAGGATATACAAAGAAGTGAAGAAGTTGGACTCTAGACAACCAAATAACCCTATTAAAATGGGGTACAGAGCTAAACAAAGAATTCTCAACTGAGAAAACTCGAATGGTTGAGAAACACCTAAAGGAGTGTTCAGCATCTCTAGTCATCAGGGAAATGCAAATTAAAATGACCCTGAGATTCCACCTCATTCATATCAGTCAGAATGGCTAAGATCAAGAACTCAGGTGACAGCAGATACTAGAAAGGATGTGGAGACAGAGGAACACACATCCATGCTGGAGGGATGTGGGGAGCTGACACAAGGCAGCTATTATCCTTGCAGCCATCTTGTCCCATATACCCTGACAAGAGACTTGTTTACAACAGCCTACAACAGCTGAGCACACTCTGATAACATCTTGTTTTAGATACCCAGGATCTTCCTTGGGTGTGTGAGACTTAAAGGCATGACTTAGAGGTGTGATTTAGAGACAAGACTTAAAAGTGTGACTTAAGGGCATGACTAAAAGGTGTGACTTAGAAGTGAGACATATAAAAGGCAAGAGGTAGACAGAAGCAGCAATGGGTACTTAGGACTTGAAAAGAAACTTGGAAAAAGACTAGTGACTGGGAAAGAGACTAGTAACTTAGAACTGGGATTAGGACTTGAGATTTGGCACTAGGAACTGGGGACTTGGAACTAGGGACTTGGAGAGAAGAAGAGAGACTGAAGAATAAACGGGATTGAATCACACTCTGTCTGGTCTCCATTCTTCACGTCTGTCCTCACTCTCTCTCTTGCTGAACCCTGACCCATGGACCGGAGCAGATTGGGGCAGTGCAGGCTCTAACAACTTAGCCCCCAAGGCTTTTGGCAGTGCGAGTTCCAACATTGACAGAGTGGTCTGTGACATTTTGGTGCCTAAAGTGAGGCAGAGTGGTCTGTGACAGAGGGGTTGCAAGCTGCTACAATCACTCTGGAAATTAGTCTGGTGGTTCCTCAGATAATTGGATATAGTACTACCTGAGGATCCAGCTGTACCACTTCTGGGCATATACCCAAAAGATTCTTCAACATATAATAAGGACACATGTTTCACTATGTTCAAAACACCCTTATTAATAGTAGCCAGAAGCTGGGAAAAAATCCAGATGTCCCTCAACAGAGGAATGAATACAGAAAATGTGTTACATTTACACAATGGAATACTACTCAGCTATTAAAAACAACGACTTCATAAAATTCTTAGGCAAATGGAAGGAACTAGAAAATATCCTGAGTGAGGTAACCTAATCACAAAAGCACACACGTTGTATGCATTCACTGATAAGCGGATATTAGCCCTCATAGAAACAGGACAAAGGAGTCTGAGAAAGGAGGTTTGCAGAGGGGAAACTGGGAAGAGGGATAACATTTGACATATAAGTAAATAAAATAACAAATTTTAAAAAGTAAAAATAAAATGTCTATAAAACAAAACCAGCCTAGGTCTGGTGGTTTTAACAAAAATTCTACCAGACTTTTAAGTGAGGTACAATGACAATACCCTTCAAATTATTCCACAAAATAGAAACAGAAGATACATTGTCCAATTTGTTTTGTGAGGTCAGAGTTATGCCGGTGCTCAAAGTACATAAATATCAACAAAGAGAATTATAGACTAATTTCCTTCATGAACACTGATGTAAAAATATTCATTAAAATATTCACAAAGTGAATCCAAGCACACATCAAACAGATCTTCCACCGTGATCAAATAGGCTTACGCCCAGAGACTTGGGGATGGTTTAGCATATGTAAATTGATAAATGTAATCTATCCTACAGAAAACCACATGAATATCTCATTAGATGCAGAAGTGGTCTGACAAAATTTAACACTCCTTTATAAAAGTCCAGTTAAGAGTAGGGATACAAGGGACATACCTTGACATAATAAAGATAGGTTCTACCAAGACCATAGCCAACAACACTAAAAGCAAAAATAATCCTGTAATCTAAATTAGAAGAAAATTAGTACTAGATAACAGCCAGAGATGCATATAAAGACCTTGCTTTAGGGGTTATACTTTCCTCTGAAATCAGACCTAAATCTGTTTGAATCAGTTCATGGGATGGAACTTGCATTCATGGTAAGGATATACCAACTATTGTTATTTATGTTAGTTTGGGTTATACTATATTGATTCTGGAAGAAGAATCCAAACACAAGTAGTGTGTCTGGTAGGTAATACCTGGAAACCTCAGGAGAGGTCAAAGTGAAATAGGCTAGGGAAAGGTACCTCCCAAGTCAGTTACTGGGTAGCACACCGAAGGTCTTCATCCTGTGAGGCTATTCTGATATCCAGAACAGTGCTCAAACCATACAGTTTCCTTTAGATTATAGTTTCTAAGATACTCATAAATGAGCTTTTAATAAGCCACTGAGGCTGATCTCAGAGAACCCAGAGACACTCTGAGGTGGCTAAGAGCCATAAGCCAGGAGATACTAGAGAATAAAAAAAAATGGTTCATGACTTAAATACATATACCAAATCAAGGGATTATTCTTCTCATGCTACAATCTTGAGGATGTAATACTGTTACACTAATTCTAATATGCAGAAAACTGAGGTCAGAAACATGGTGTGTTGGAGCTTTGTATATTCTAATTCTAAACCCTTTGTGTTAACTAATAAAGTAGCATATTTGTTATGGTGGAGCTGAACACAAGGGTAGAAGACATTATCATTGTTATGCACAAGACAATGCACATGAACAATGCACAGTGGAACAATGGAAATTAAAATTGCTCAGCCAGTCACAGACTTGTTGTATTCTTAAGTTTTATACATACAGCTGATGCCATTATGGATACACAAATATCTTGGATTCCTTTAGCCTTAACCATCCACATATCCCTTACATGTAATTGTCTTATTTTCAGAGAAGGCAAATTAATTTTAAAAAATAATAAATGTGAGAAATCACCTAACGTGGACATTTACAATATGACCTTCTTTTAATTTACATTCTTCCCAGACATAATTGACTAATATGAGATCAGACTATATTAACACATATTAAAAATTCAACTGCTAACTCCCCTGATCATCATACTATCTCAGGAGGAACCTCTATTCCCTCCTCCATCCTCTGCCCACATTCATCAGACACATGGAGCATGAAACATAAAGGCTATTTTTCTTTCTCCCACCCATCTTCCCTGATCCCCAAGTCCTCTGAGCACCCCAAACTGACTTGAGCAGTCTGCTATTCCCACTGGCCCTCCATTCTCCCACAAACTCTTTGCCCACTTTCATCAGACCTGAAGATCCAGAAATGTACAGGTTATCTTCCCTCTCGCAACCATCTTCCCTGCTTGCTGAGTCCTTGGGGACACATCAAGCAGCCCTAAGCAGAGTACTATGCCTTCTGGAACTCCCTTTGAACCCTTCCTCTCCACCCAATTTCATCAGACCCACTGAGCCTGAACATACAATTTAGCCTCTCCTCCCGGACTCATCTCAGCTCCTGAGTCCTCTGGGGCACCCCAAATTGCCCTTTAGATGTCATGAGGTGTGAGGCTGTAGCTCGTGTGTGGGTGGTGGGTCCTGTTGGGCTGTGTTGTGGTTCCTGCATGTCTGTCACAGCTCTAGGAGGCAGAAGTGCAGGAATTTGACTGAGTTCTCTTCACACTGTGCCAGCCAGATGGTGGGCTGAGAAGCCGTGGGGCTCCATCCAGGCATGAGGAGTTCCCAGCCTGAAGTTTCGTGGGGGCAGAGCTACTGAGTAGGGGTCTCTGGGCCAAAGCGGTTGACTAGGGTACCAATGGTCTCTATCCTTGGGCTCCCAGATGCCGCCAGGAGCCGCAAAAGAACTGAGTCGAAGGGCATAAGGGCTGGACCAGGCCACAGCTGAGAGGGATGAGGGAGAGAAGCTCAGCAGCTCCCCACAGGGTGAGAGACTCTTGGTTTCAGCACTGGCTTGGCTGGGTCAGCTAGCTTGCTTGAGTTGGCAGGGCTCCTTGGTGGGAACTAGGGAAGTCTTCTAGCAGGAGATTAAACAGCGGCTCAGTAGTGAAGGGCCTTCTCTATGGTTCCCCACGGCAGGGCCCAAAGACCCGAGGAATTCCATAGTTTTAAAAGGTTTATTGTCATGTCGGAAAGTGAATCTGGCTGTAGCCCCCCACCTCCATTTCTAAGGGTGGGCCTTAAATAGGGAGGGAGAAGGATTTGGGAGAGAATGCTTAATTAGCTACACCCTCTGGCCTTTAGGTATCTTAATATGGAGATCTCTTGTGGCTCTGAGGCCTGTAGTCATGCCCTCTACCTGTGGAGGGGCATTGCCCTACGTGACTGAAAGGTGCTGATCAATGGAGGTCTTCAGCCACGTGTCAGGAGACTGGAGTCTGGGAGAGTTGCAAAATGTATGCTGTCCCTCGTTGGTTCTCTGGCCATCTCTAGCCTGTGCTCCACCAGAAACTGAGCTATCCTTTCATGGTCCCACAATAAAGTTAAACACCAACAACCAAAATAATCCAATTAAAAATTGGTTGATAGACCTAAACAGAGAATTCTCAAAAGAGGAATCTCAGTTGGGCAAGAAGCACTTAAAGAAATCTTCCATGTCCTTAGTCATCAGAGGAATGAAAATCAAAACGACTCTCAGGTTCCATTTTTCATTTGTCAGAGTGGCTACGATCAAAAACTCAAGTAGTACCTCATGCTGGTGAGAACATTCCTCTTTTGCTGGTGGAAGTGCAATCTTGTAAGATCACTTTGGGAATCAATTTGGTGATTTCCCAGAAAATTGGGAATAGCTCTTCAAGACCCAGCTATACCACTCCTGGGCATATGCCCAAAGGATGCTCTGCTATCCTACAAAGACCCTTGCTTAACAACTGGAAACAACCTAGTTGTCCCTCAGCTAAAGAATGAACAAGGAAAATGTGGTATATCTACACAATGGAAGAGCATTTAGCTATTAAAAACAAAACCATCATGAGTTATGCAGGCAAATGAATGGAGCTGGACAGTAACATTCTAAGTGAGATAACCCAGTCCCAAATGGAGATGCATGGTATGAACTCACTTATACATGGATAAAATACAGGATAACCATGCTATACACCACAGACCCAACAAAGACAAACATGGAGGAAGGCACAAGTGAAAAATTTTGAATCTCACTTAGAAAGTGGAATAAAATAGTCATAACAGGCAGATGAAAGGAGGGAACAAGGTAAGAGATGGGATGGGAATGGGAATTTCTGAGGATTAGATATGGGGAGGGACAGGAGAGATGGCAATGTGGCCCTGAGAATGAATGTTAATCTGCAACTGACAGGGATGAGGAGGTGGCTGACAATTCCAGGATGTGACCAAGACCTGGGATAAGGGCAGCACTCAAGAATCAACATAGGTGACATTAACTGTGACTCCCAGCATTGGAGATATGAAAAGTGAAGATGCCACCTCCTGTAACCATGCAGGAATCCCGGTGGAAGGATAGGGACAACTCTCCCACAAAACTTTGCATCCAAAATGTATCCTGTCTGTAAGAATTTTAACGATCAGAGATGGAGCAGAGACTTAGAAAATGGCCAACCAATAACAGGTCAAACTTGAGGAGCACCTATCAGTAATCACCAAACCCTGACACTATTAATGATACTCTGTTATGCTTGGATGTCTGCGAGAATCCACATATCAGCTGACTCAAACAGATTCAGACACCAACATCCAAATAGTGAATGGAACTTGGATACTCTTATGGAAGAATAGGAGGAAGGATTATGGCTTCTAATGGGATAGAACTTGTACAGGAATAACAACTCAACTAGCCTGGACAATTGAGAATCTCAGTAACTGAACCAACAACCAAAGAACATACACTTAGTAGACCTAGACCACCCTGCACATATGTAGTAGATGTACAGCTTGGTCTTCATATGGGTCTCAAACTAGAGAGGGGTATCCCAAAAGCTGTTGCCTGTCAAGGGATATGTTCTTTCAGCTGTGCTGCCTTGGTTGGCCTAAGTGTGAGAGGTTGCTCCTAGCCCTGTAGAAACTGGCTGTGGCAGTGAGGGGAGATACCCAGAGATACTCTCACAAGCTTAGGGGAGGAGGACTGTGGGAAGGGGTGACCTGGAGGGGGCCAGTGTGTGGGATGCAAAGTGAACAAAAATTAATTAACTAATTAATTAATATTAAAACAAAATAAAGTATAACTGCTAACTACTTAATAAAATATTTGGATATTTACAGGAAGGAAGGCTATGTTAAGGAAGTGCAGAAACTAGTGATGCAGCTCCCTACCACAGGATCCCCAGAATTGCAAGAGTCACTATATGTCAATGAGAAGAGTGGGGGTTCTTCCTTAGAGCCTGCAGACAAAGTTTGGCACTCAATAGCTGACACTCCAAGGACACATTCATGTTGTTTTAAGATTCCTTCTGCTCAGTAATCAGTTGCAGATACTCCAGAAAGTACATATGATGATGATGATGATGATGATGATGATAATTATCCCAATATTCTTCTGCTGAAATGTTAACCAGGAATGAATGTTGAAAGACAACATTTAAACTGACTAAAAAGATAAACTGATGCCAGATGAATGTTTCCTAATCACTGAGAAGTGGTGCTCTTATAGGAAGAGGTAACTTCAAGTCTCTGAAGAAAGAAACTGAAGAGGACATCAGAGGATGGAAAGATCTGTCTCCCATGTTTGTGAATTGGCAGGATTAATATAGTAAAAATGGCCATCTTGCCTAAAGCAATCTACAGATTCAATGCAATCCCCATCAAATTTCCTACTCAACTCTTCATAGACTGAGAAAGAGTAATGCTCAAATTCATTTGGAATAAGAAAAGAACCAGGGTAGCAAAAACTACTCTCAACAATAAAGGAACATCTAGGGGAGTCACCATCTGTGACCTCAAGCTGTACTAAAGAGCAATAGTGATAAAAACTGCATGGTATTGGTACAGAGATAGACAGGCAGGTAGATCAATGAAATAAAATTGAAGACCCAGAAATCAAACTACACACCTATGGTCACTTGATCTTTGACAAAAAAGTTAAAACCATCTAGTGGAAAAAAGATAGCACTTTTAACAAATGGTGCTGGTTCAACTGGCAGTCAGCATGTAGAAAAATGCAAATTGACCCATTCTTATCTCCTTGAACAAAGCTCAAGTCCAAATGGATCAAGGACCACATAAAACCAGATACACTGAATTTAATAAAAGAGAAAGTGGAGAAAATCCTCAAACACATGGACGCAGGGGAAATGTTCCTGAACAGAACATCAATGGCTTATTATCTAAGGTCAAGAATTGACAAATGGGACCTCATAAAATTGCAAAGCTTCTGTAAGGGAAAAAACTGTCAATAAGACAAAATGGCGACCCACAGATTGGAAAAAGATCTTTACCAATCCTACATCAGATAGAGGACTAATACTCAAAATATACAGAGAACTCAAGAAGTCAGACTCCAGAGAACCACATAACCCTATTTAAAGTGGGAGCAGAGCTAAGCAGAGAATTCCCAACTGAGGAACCTTGAATGGCCAAGGAGCACCTAAAGAAATGATCAACATCTTTAGTCATCAGGGAAATACAAATAAAAAAAACAAATAAACAAACAAAAACCCTGAGATTCCACTTTACACCAGTCAGAACTGCTAAGATCAACAACTTAGGTGACAGCATATGTTGGCAAGGATTTAGAGAAAGAAGACCACTTCTCCATTGCTGTTCAGATTGCAGGCTGGTACAACCACTCTGGAAATCTGTCTGGCAGTCCCTCAGAAAATTGGACATAATACTACTTGACGACCCAGCTATACCACTCCTGGGCATATACCCAGAAGATGCTCCAACATGTAATAAGGACACATGCTCCACTATGTTCATAGCAGCCTTATTTTTAGTAGCCAGGAGCTGGAAACAACCCAGATGTCCTTCAACAGAAGAATGGATACAGAAAATGTGGTACAATTACACAATGGAGTACTATTCAGCTATTAAAAACAATGAGTTCATGTAATTCACAGGCAAATGGATGTATCTAGAAAATATCCTGAGTGAGGTAAGTCAGTCAGAAAAGTACACATATGGTATGTAATCACTGATAAGTGGATATTAGGTAGAGTGTGAAATACCCAAGATACAACTCAAGGACCACATGAAGGTCAAGAGAAAGGAAGACCAAGAAGTGGATGTCTCAGTCCTACCTAGAAGCAGAAACATTATAATCAGGGGAAGTAGAAGTTTGGAGAGATTTGAGAAAGAGAGAGGATGGGGAGGGGAAAGGGGGCAGAATCAGGTATGGGAGAAGATGGCAGAGAGCTACAGAGGGTCAGGAAATTAAACAGAGGTGTGTAGGAATGGGGCATAGGAAAGTGGGGGTAGCAACCAGAAAGTCCCAGATGACAGGAAAATAAGATCCTCCCAGAACCCCATGGAAATGACATCTCCTGAAATACCCCACAAAGGGGAGGAAGAACCTGCTAAGACCATATCCAGAGGTTAGGCATGGCTCTCTGGTTGAGAGAAGTGGCCCATTCATCTTCAAAATTTTAATCCAGAATTGCTCTTGTCTAAAGGAAATACAGGGACAAAGAGTGAGACAGAGACTGAAGGAAAGACCATCCACAGACCGCCCCACCTGAGCATTCATCGAATATGTAGACACCAAACCCAGACACTATTGTGGATGCCAAGAAGTGCTTGCTGGCAGGAGCCTAAAACAGATGTTTCCTGAGAGGCTGTTCCAGATCCTGACCAATACAGATCCAGATGCTTACAGCCAAACATCAGACTGAGCACAAGGACCCCGATGGAGAAGTTAGGGGAACGAGCTGAAGGGGCCTTTTCTGGCATCAATGGAAGGAGAGGTCCTAGGTCCTGTGAAGGCTTGATGCCCCAGTGTAGAGGAATGCTAGAGTGGTGAGGTGGGAGAGGTTGGGTGGATGTGGGAACACCCTCATAGAATCAGGGTAAGGGGGGAAGGGATAGGAGATTCCAGAAGGCAAACAGGGAAAAGGGATAACATTTGAAATGTAAACAAATAAAATACCCAATTAAAAAATAAATAAATAAATAAAATTTTTAAAAAGAAATAAAAATGCTGAAAATGCATTGCTAGGTAACAGATGTGGAAAGACATGGCAAGAAAGGACCACCTTCAAGTCAAGCACAGTATTTGCAGACCTGAAGATGGTGGCATTCTGAATATCAAATTCCAACCTCAAGAACTCTGAAAATATGTCTTGTTTCTTACTGAACTGCCCTCACCCATGCTGTTTTACTTAAGACTCCTGTATGGTTTGTTTTATGGAAGGCTCCCTCCAACATAGTCTATGTAAACGCCACTGCCATCTAATCTATTTTGTTTGACTCACTGCTTAAACCAGTTTTGTTACAGAGTACACAGCCAAGTCCATTGATAAACTTGGTATAGTTTCATTAAATATGGAAAACAAACTCCTACCTTTATACTTGACTGCCTCTATTTGTCCATATAGTAGGCAGAAGACGGTGTGTCTAATGAACATCACATTCTCTGAAGGGAAGAAGATGGGACTGACCATGAGAAGTTTGTGACAAGCAGTGTGTATTAACCGTGTCCTTAAATCTGTGCTGTTGTGCTACCTGGGGATGGGGGCCTTCAAGTCCAGAGAGGTTTTGTATTCCTTTTGAGGCTAATGTGACCATCTTTGGCTGGTGTTTCACACTGTGGCTTTCTTATCTGGAAGTACTTTTTTCATGTGGAGCATGTCTTGAAGAGGAAGTTTGGAACATTTGTCCCCCTGAATGGGAGAGCCTAACTAACATTCCCCAGTCAGAGGACACTTGCTGGATTCACAGTCAGAGGAGAAAGGGAAAAGTTGATCAACATCCCTCAGAACACATGGAAGGGAGCCCACAGTTTATAGGACAGACCAACCCTTGCCACCTACAGACAAAGGAGGTCCTTACCACTCCATTCCCTAAAGACCAATCAGTTTAAAAAGTCACATTGTTCTGCCAATCACATGGTGCTTAATGGCTGCTGTCCTAAGGATCGGATAAAAGCTCACTGAACAAGCAGCGAGGTGTCGCCTCTCCTTTTGGGGTGCAGAGTAGTCCCAGCCTGCTGAAACATTTAAAAACTGCCTCTTGCATTTTGCAGCAATCTCTTGTGTCCGCTTGGTTCTCTCAGAGTCTCTGGTAAACTAAGGCTCTGTTCGCTAGACTCTTACATTTGGTACATTGGCCGGGAAGGAATTGGCCTCCTGTGAGAATGCACCATAGGGCGGTAGATCAAAGGTCTCGAGCAGGTACCACGGCTTATTTGTCTGTCTTTTCTCTGCTGTTTGTCAAAAGTCTGAACATGTAAGCCCGTCTTAACTTTCCATTTGTTTACAAGCATCTGTGGGGGCTCTGGGAGACTGTGGTGTTTGGAGTGGTCAAGAGCTATGGGCAGATGTGCCTTAACATTGTGACCATGGGGAGCCTGGAGGATGCTTCAGGTCCCCCAGAGGGGGTCAGTACGACTCCACTCTTTTTGGAACCTGTCAGATTTGGTCCAGTGTAAGCTGGCTAAGTCTCCTGGTTACTGGATTCTTCTACTGGCAGTTTTCCTATATCTTCATTGTCTCTCTCTCTCTGGTACATTTTGATCTTCCCATGGCAGGAACAAGGACGGTCTGTGTAACCTGGTGTCTGTGGTCTGTGGTGGGGGTGGGGGGAGGACTATCTGTATAACCTGGTTTCTGCACCCATGGCAGGGGTGAGCTGTCTGTGTTGATTGCCTTTCTCTGTGTTCTTGGACTGTGACTGATGTTGTTTTGGACTGAGTCTACCATGTAAAACACTATTAGAGGGAAATTAGAGAAAGGTAACATGGCCGCCAGCAGCAGTGGGAAGAAGGAGCACAGTGGCTGCAGCTAATGCTCCCCACTCTCCATCACTGGTGCTGAGGAATCCAAGGGCATCCTCAAAAAGATAGGCTGGGCCCAGGCGGTTAAGAACCTGGTGGAGGAGAAGGGCACCTTCCTTGAGCCATGGCAGTGGGACAGAACAGCCCTGGATGGAGGCTTCCTACCTGCCACTTTGGGGGACCTTGGCCACTTTCGGGGACCTTGGCCTCTGGCCACTTCTGTTGCAAGAACATGGCGGTCCAGGTAGCGCCACAACTTTTCAAATTATCACCTGTTTCAGGTGGCACACTAAGTTTGGGCAAAAATTCACTAGACGTTTAAGATTATTCACCGAAAGTTATAGTTATATATTATTATTTATTTATTAATACTTTCTTTTTTCTTTTTTAATTTTTCCTTTTTTATTATTATCAAATCATAATTTTTACTTTTTAACACAGGGGTTATAAACAGAAAAATGCAGGATGTGGGGAAGGGAATGACACAGGAGCATAGATGTTCAGGGGGAGTACAGATATGTTTCAGAACAGGGTCAGGCCTCTATCCCCACCTTGGCAAGATTAGAATCGCCACAGCCCTTCTATACTTGGAGAAGGGAGGAGATGTCAGGGGCAGCCCTGCTTATACACTGAAGGCCTAAAATCAGCCATAAGCCTAAAATCAGCAATAGGCTTGACATACATGCCGGCTAACACGAGGTCTTAGGTCTCTGCGGAAAAGTACTGAAACAGATGGCTATAAGCTATTGTAAACAGGCAGCTTTTGTGGAAATTTACCAGCCTGAGTAGTCATAGACCTTGTAAATAGGCAGCCTTGGTGGATAGTACCAACTTAGATAAGGACAAGTGAATCATAGGCAGAGTCATAGTGACCTGACCCCTGAACCTTATTTATTTAATTTTATTTTTAAACTTGAGTGAGTAGCGCTGAGACAAGTCATGTGACTCTAGTGCGGAAGAATTGAACAAAGAAACGGCTGGCAGGCCTCCCCACTGAGTAACTACAGGCTCCTGCAGTCAGAGCCAAATAAGTAAGCCTCCAAAGCTTTGAAGCAGCTACTGACTTAACCGTGAACTTACAACGTAGAGATTATTTGCCTTTAGGAACTATTTCTAAGAGATTTGTCTGTGTTTTCAGAAGAGGCCATTAAGGTAGTTATATTTTCCAGAATTCTAAGAAGAGATTGAACATCTTTGGAGTTATTTCAGTAGTGATAAGACAACCACTAGGCAAAGGAAAAAATGCCTCTTTTCATCTACAGACATTACTGTCCAGAGATAGGACACATTAGTTAGTTAGTCTCTTCTTCTCCAAATGGCCCACCTTCAGAGTAGGATGGCCACCCGTAGGTACCATCTTATAGGTGAACAAAGCAGTAGAGGAAAACGCCTTTAGGCCAGGATCCCTCAGGCACCCAGACCAAGTGCCCTATATAGTTACCTGGATGAATCTAATAGAAGACCTCCCCCACCGCATGGATACAAGCCTTTCTTCCCCAAGACCCTTGCAGGTTCTGTAAGTCAGGAGTGCTCTTCAGGACTGAAGAGCAAGAGAGGACACCGGAAAGAAAGAATGTTCCCTCAGGCATGGGGACACCATCGATTGACCAGGCTGTGGTAGACAGCAGATTTCCTCTGACCAGATCTGACTGGGACTTTAGTGGCAGAAGGTAAGGGGCACCTATAAGCCTATTGCCAGATTCCATTAGCAGGTCTCAAGGGGGCCACACGAGGCCCCACTAGTTTTGACCAAAGCACGTGAGGTTAAGCAGGGATCAGATGAGTTGCCCACAGCCTTTCTAGAGTGGATCATAGAGGCATGCTGTCAGTACACACTGTGGCCTTTGTAGATCAGGCTAGTAGATCTCAGGAAAAAGCTTCAGAAGCTAGAGGGACTGCAGGATACGCCATTGAAAGATTTAGTGGAGGTTGCCGAGGAAGTCTACCATAACAGGGAGAAAGAAAAGGAGAAGAGAAAGAGAAAAGAAGCTGAAAGAGAGATAAGAAAAAGAAAGGCAACAGGAAAGGAATTTACAGAGAATCTTGGCTACAGTAGTTAGGGAAAGCAGAGAAGGGAGATTTCAATCGAAGGGAGATAGAAAATTCCTTGAAAAGGACCAGTGCGCACATTGCAGGTAAAGGAGCCACTGAGCCCGAGAGTGTCCTAACAAATGGAAGCTGGAGGCAGGAACTCCTAGGCCTTGGGAAAAACACCCCCAAACAGCGAAGGTATTAGCCCTGAGTGAAGACAGTGTTTGGGGTACACAGGGGTTGGCCCCACTCCCAGAGCCCAGGGTAACCTTGAAAGTAGAGGAGAAACCCACTCAACTTGATGGACACAGGGCCTCAACACTTGGTCCTTCTCCAAACCGATGGCCCCATTTTTCAAGAAAAGATCTTGGTTCCAAGGAGCCACTGATGTCAAAATATATTCATGGACTACCCAAAGAATGGTGGACCTAGAGATGGGCCGGGTATCCCATTCATTTATGGTCATCCCAGACTGTCTCTACTCTCTGTTGGGGTGAGACTTACTCTCCAGGATGGGAGCCAAGATACACTTTCTGCCCGACGGGCCGCAACTAACTGGCCCAAAAGGAGAACCCATGGGTGGAGGAAAGACTTCTCTGACTGACCCCTGCTGGGAGCTGAGGCAACCTGGTTTACAGATGGGAGCAGTTTTCTCCATGCTGGTGCTGTTGTGGTGGACACAAATGTCATCTGGACTGAACTTCTATTCCCCTCTCCTGGGCATGTTGGTGCAGAAAGCAGCCTTGGAACTTGGGGCTGGCAAGAAAATTAACATCTACACGGACAGCAGGTATGTCTTTGCCACAGCCCATGTCCACAGGGCTATATACCAAGAGAGAGGGCTGCTCGCATAAGAAGAAATCTTAGATCTCTTGGATGCCCTGATGAAGCCAGCAACTCAGTATTCATTGCCCAAGATACCAGAAGGGAGGAGACTCGGTGGCTTGAGAAAATAACCAGACAGATCAAGTGGCTTGGGAAGTGGCTATGCAGGAGCCTGTCCCGTTTATGTCCTGCAAGAAACACCCACTAGGGAATGGGACTAGATTAAGGGATGGCCTCACTTAAAACACACGGAAGAAGAAAGTACTCAGATTGCTAGCCACCCTACCAACTACTACCTAAAGGAAAAAGAGAGAACTATCCTCCCCAGAAAGCAAGCAAAAGGCTTAGTAAACCCAAGGCACAGATGGACTCATGTGAGAGATAAGCGCATCCAAGCAGTCAAGCCATCTAAAGGACTTCAGGTTTGGGGCCAGAGAAATAGTAGAACAGTGAAGGTATCCCAGCAAGTAAATGCTGGCATCAGTAAATGTTATGTGGTCGAGAGTAAACAGGGAAAATACCTAGGGAAGAACAACCTCGAGCATATCTGGAGGCCGATTTTGCAGAAGTTAAGCCAGGAAAATATGGATACCCTCTAGTACATGTAGACGCAGAGCTGTAGCTCGTGTGTGGGCGTGGGTCCTGTTGGGCTGTCGTGGTTCTCGTGTGTCTGTCACAGCTCAGGGAGGCAGAAGCATGGGAATTTGACTGAGTTCTTTCCACGCTGCGCTGGGCAGAAGATGGGCTGAGAAGCCTGAAGTCCCGCAGGGGCAGAGCTCCTGAGGGGGGTTCTCCAGGCCGAATCGGCTGACTGGGAGACTGGTAGTGTCTGTCTTTGGGCTCCCAGATGCTGTTGGGAGCTGTGGAAGAACTGAGACCGAGGGCATCCGGGCTGGACGAGAGGGATGAGGGAGAGAAGCTCAGCAGCTCCCCACGGGGTGAGAGACTCTTGGTTTCAGCACTCGCTTGGCTGGGTCGGCTACCTTGCTTGAGTTGGCAGGGCTGCGTGGTGGGAACTAGGGAAGTCTTCTAGCAGGAGATTAAACAGCGGCTCAGCAGTCAAGGGCCTTCTCTATGGTTCCCCATGGCAGGGCCCAAAGACCCGAGGAATTCCATGGTTTTAAAAGGTTTATTGTCCTGTCGGAAAGTGAATCTGGCTGTAGCCCCCCACTCCCGTTTCTCAGGGCCGGCCTGAGTTAAATAGCGGGGAGGAGGGTCTGGGGAGGAGGGTCTGGGGAGGAGGGTCTGGGGAGGAGGGTCTGGGGAGGAGGGTCTGGGGAGGAATGCTTAATTGGCTACGCCCTCTGGCCTTCAGGTACCTCATGAATATGGAGATCTCTGGAGGCTGAGGCCTGTAGTCACGCCCTCTACCTGTGCTGGGCGACACAGACCTCTCTTTGGGAGGGGTTGTAGGACCCCGCCATGATCTACATGATGCCACAACCAACGTGACGCCCTCAGCCAGCGCCCAGGACTCAGGCAGGCGCAGTCCCGTGATTCCCCGCAGCGCCCGTGGACACTGTCACGAGTCTGTGATACCGCGGGCGCTACGTGAAACCCAAGTTTCTGCTTAAATTCTGTAATTGACTAACTTACTGATCGCCTCTTCTGTGTGCATGCTGGGGGCGTGGCCTGGGCAGAGGGGGAAGGGCTTTAGTAGAAGGGGCGGGGCCCTGGGCAGACAGGGTGTAATCTGGGGTCTGTGACCCTTGACTGACCTTTGAGGGAGAGGCCAGAAGGGGCGTGATCAGGTCTGTGGGTGTGGTTTCTACGGGATGGGGGCGGGGAAGTGCGACGGGTGGGCGTGGCCAGACAAGTCGCTGGGGGTTTGTTAGAACTCTGGGCGCTGGGGTCGTGGCCTAAGGACACTGGGGCGTGGTCACGTGTTGACTGACAGCTGCAGTGTGGAGTGATTGACAGCCAAGTTGGTTGACTGACTTAACTGGTCTATGTGCTGGGGGCGGGGCCTAGACTCACAGCCCCCACTGACCCATGGCCACGCCCCATTTCCATTTCCTGTTCCTCATGGAAAGAGTCAGGCCCGGGTGCCCTGGAGGGGTCACAGCTTGCGTGACCCCGTGTGACCCCCGTACAACCCCATATGAGCCCCGTGAGACCCTTCTGTGACCCCCGCATGACCCCCGTGAGAGCCCCACGAGACCCGTGTGAATCCCGCCCCAGGGATCACTGGTCAGAGCCTGGGTCTCCCCAAACGCCCACTGAGCCCCTCCTACCCAGGCCCTGCGTCTTCCTGTCTCTGAGGAAGATGGACACGGGAATGGTCAGGGGTGGGGCCGGAGCGTGACAGACAGTACAGGGTTTCCCAGAATCCCCCGCAGCAGTTTATTGAGTGGCAGGGCTCAGGCGTCTGTCACGCGTGTCACTTCACAGTCCTCTGTCTCTGCCCACGCAACCTGTGGGGACACGCCCACACCCATCAGTCATGCATGGACACGTCAGCCTGTCAATCACTGCAGGGACACACCCACCCCCCCCGCATAGGAGACATGCCCTCCTGTCAATCATCACAGAATACACCCACACCCATCAGTCACGGACAGATACCCCCATCTGTTACACGTGCAGGGACACGCCCACTCACCAATCATCGCAGACACGCCCACACCCAGCCACCCCCTGTGAGCCACACCCACATCACAAGGCGCCACCCACACGCACGCCCACCACTTCCCAGACACTGCCCACTCACCATTTCTCCCGGCCCCGCCTCCAGGCGGACCCGCATGCGCGGGATGGGTGGGAACAGGCGGGCCAGCACTGACTTCCTGCAGGGGAAGCAAAGGGAGCCAAATAAATCTGCATAAATCTGCATTAAACAGCACAGATCTGCATAAAGTCAGCACATGCGCCATGGATTTGCATGCAATCTGCATGGGCTTCGGCCCCTCCCCTTGGGCACCAATCAATGAGACACACCTGCAGGATGTGGGTCACATTTACATAAATTTAAAAAATCTCTGTAAACCTGAAAGAATTTAAACTAGCAGAATAAACTAGCTTAAGAGCAACAGGAAGTGACATCATAGGCCTCATCTGCATAAATTTGCAAGCTTTGTATGAATTTGATTATCTGAACAAATTTAAATATGTTGCATAACTTTGCATGTGTAATTGGCAGGGTGCCATACACCTGTTTCCTCCCCAGCCATGCTCTCCCAAGGAAGTGTGACGGCAGAAGAAGCATGGCCATGAAAGCCCCGACCCCGGCCCCTTTACCTCCAGCACAGCAGCAACATGGCCAAGGCTGTCAGAACCGCCCCGGCGCCTGCCAGCAGCAGCAACAGCAGTGTCACCTGGGTCGCCACAGGATCGCACTCTGTGTGGGAGAGAAGGGGAGGGGACCCGCCTTAGGGAAGCTGGAGGTAGCATCAGGGGGGCAACTGCGTTGTCCTGGAAGCCAGGAAGTGATGTCTGTGTGAGGAACAGGAAGTAAGGGCAGATGTTGGGGGTGGGGCTTTGTGGGGGCAGGGCTAAAAACGAGGCGGAGCCATGGACATGGGAGTGACATCGGTTGCAGTGCTTGGCTGGAACCCAAAAGTGATGTCACAGAAAAATAGGTGGTAGGCGGGGATTCATGAAGGTGGGGCTTTGTGGGGGCGTGGCCAGAAAACCCAAAGTGATGCCCGGTTGGTGTGGTTTGGCCTTTTGGACCTGGAAGTAATGTCAATGGTGAAACAGGAAGTGAGGGTAGACGTTGGGAGTGTGGCTTCATGGGGGCGTGGCAAATGGAGGGGCAAAACCAGGGACCCAGAAGTGGCATCAGGTTAACTTGGTCCTGTGAACCCAGAAGCCATGTAATCGGTGAAACAGTGATATCATTACGGAAACAGGAAGTGATGGTGACAGCTGTGGGGCGGAGCTCTGTAGGAGCATGGCAAATGAGAGGTGTGGCCAAAGATGATGTCATTGGTGGAACAGAAAGGGTGAAAAAGCATGGGAGGAATTTCTGGGGGCGTGGCCACCCTGGGCGGGGCCTCAGTGGGCGTGGCCTCACCCAGCCTCTGGGTGTTGCTCCAGGCGCTGTAGTTATTACTCCCTGGCAACTTAGCACTGACCCGGAAGCTGACTGTGCCTGGGTTCACGACCCAGACAGGTGAGTACTGGATCTGGAGGAGGGGCCAGGGCAGACAATGACATCACAGGGACCCCGGCCTCTGGAGCCGCCCTACGTTCCCCACCATTCCTGGTCCCCAACTCACCTCCTGGTGCTGTGGCTCCTGTTGTGAGCTCTGCGGGGGCAGGGACTGAGTCCAGAATCCAGCACCAAGCACCCAGCACCCAGCACTGAGCACCCAGCACCCCACACCCAGCACTGAGCACCCAGGACCCAGCACTGAGCACCCAGGACCCAGCACCCAGCACGAGCACCCAGGACCCAGCACCCAGCACGAGCACCCAGGACCCAGCACTGAGCACCCAGGACCCAGCACCCAGCACGAGCACCCAGGACCCAGCACCCAGCACAAGCACCCACTTGGTTGATCTGCAGCATGTACTCGAAATTCTTAGAGAACCGGCTGTTCATTTCCCAGCTCACGTGTGCCTTAGAGCTGTTACACGCTGCCTTCAGCGTGGGCGGGGTCAGGATCTCTGCGGGGGCGGGGTCAGGGGCGGGGTCAGAGGCGCGGTCAGGGGCGGGGTCAGGGGCGCGGTCGGTCCCACAGGTACAGTAGGTCCCGCGCTTGCGCAGTAGGCTCACCGACGAACTGCAGGTCGAAGGCGGCGTCGGTGCAGGACACGGGGCCCGCGCTGCTGTTGCCCTTCACCGTCACCACCATGAGACTCCCCAGCACCGGGACATTGTCCAGGACGCAGCCCAGGTTAGCCCCGCCCACGCGGACGTCATAGTGCGGGCACTCCAGGTCCTTGTCAGGACTTTCCCTGCGAGGGTGGGGCGGGGCCGAGGGGCAGGGCCACGCCCACCACCAGAGAACAAGAAGTGACATCACACTGCCGAGGGCAGGCCCCGCCCACCAAGAAAGTGACCCCGCCCACACAGGAAGTGACTTTGCCCCGCCCACACAGGCGACCCAGACCCACTTGGAGTCCCGCCAGTACATCCGGTAGCTCACGTCCTCCGGCGCCTCGGGGCCCCGCCTCCAGCGACACGTCATCAGCTGCAAGTCGTGCACCCAGCAGCGCAGGTCCCAGGCTGCGGCCCCACGGTTGGGGTCTGTGGGGGGGTCAGGGGTCAGAGGTCGGGTTTGGGGTCAGGATGTAATAAATCCAGTAAGGGGTCACACGTGGGTGGTCAAGGGACACAATGGAGGTGAGAGGTCACATACCAGGTTGGAGGTCAAAGGTCAGAGTTCACACTCTGCATGGGGTCAAGAGTCACACGTGGGGGAGGTCAAGGGTTGTGAGTGGTGTCAGAGGTCAAACATGGGGGGAACAGAGGTCATACCCCAATTGTAAAGTGACCCCTGTGGTCAGAGGTCAGGCAGTGGCATGGCAGGTCGGGGTCACAAATGGGATCTGGGGGTTATGCGGAGGGTCAAAGGTCAAACATGGGGTCAGAGGTCACGCTCAGGTCAGGTCCAGGAGCTGCAGGAGGGGTCGCGGGGCGGGACCCACCCGAGGCCGGGAACAGGATGAAGGCGGCCGCCTCTGTGTCGTCCCCGAGTAAGACTGTGAAGTTGGTCACGTGACAGAGCGAGATGAACTCGAAGGTGCACAGCAGCTGGCCTTCCGGGGCCTGTGGGCGGGGCGGGGTGAGGGCGGGGCCTGTGGGTGGAGCCGGCAAGGGTGGGGGCTGAAGTGAGTATGAAGGGGTGGGGCCGGGTGTGATGGACAGGCAGTTGATTGACAGGTGAGTCTCCCAGCCCCGCCCACTCACCCCCCTGGTGTTACTCCCGTTCTTCTTGCAGCTGAAATCCAACCCTGCGGAGGAGGCCCCGCCCCCCAGCTCCCACGTCAGCATGTGCTGGGCGGGGTGGAGGCGCAGGTTCCTGATGGGCGTGGCCGGGGTCGGGGCCTTGCTTCTGAAGGCTACAGGGAGGGGAGATGAGGGGGCGGGGCCGAGTGAAGCACCGCCCGATGACATAATACACTAGATGGGCGGGGCCTGGGTGGTGATTGACAGTGGGGTGGGGCCGGAAGCAGGAGGAGGGGCTGACGTCTCCTACCCTGCTCTGATGTCATCGCACAGGCCACGCCCACTAGCAGCAGCCAGAGGGCAGCAGCCATGATGGATTTGGGAACTGGATCTGACCACACAGGTGGGGCCTGCAGGTGGGGGATGGGGGCGGGGCATGAGTGGGCGTGGCATGAGTGGGCGTGGCTCCATCAACCCCTGCCTCAGATCTGACATCCAGTGTCTCAGGGGTGCCTTGAAACCGCCAGAGCCCAGTTCAGGCCCTGCTCCCCCTCTTCATTCTGGATGAGCTCTGGGTTGGGGGACTCTAGAAACCGCCAGAGCCCTGTTCTGTTGCCCAGTGCTGTTCTGTTAGGTTATTGCCAATGCTGGTGGGTGGGGGACCTAGAAACCGACATAGCCTTGTTGAAGGCCCTGCAGTGCTCCAAGCCTTTATGGGTGTCTAGAAACCGCCCCTTTCCCCTCATAATGGGTTAGGTCTTGGGTGCGCCTGGAAACAGCTGTAGCCTCATGCCCTGCCACACACTATGCTGTTTATTCTAACCTGGAGGCTGGGGGGGGGGGGGGTCCTTGAAACTATTGAACCCTTATTCTTGCCCCTAGAATGTTCTGTTCTTCCCAATGCCCAGGCCTGGAACCCCTTGAAAATGGGCTGTCTTTCAAGGCCCTGCAGTGCTCCAACCCATGGGGGGGGTCTCTAGAAACAGCTGCTCACCCCTCAGGGTGGGGTCTTGGAGGCACCTGGAAACCGCTGGAGCCTCTGTCTTGGCCCCTTGTGCTGTTCCATTCCTGCCAATGCTCCCATGGGGGGCCTTGAGACCGCCACAGTCTGGTTCACTCTCCTGAACTACACAGTGAATTCTAACTCACATGCTTGGGGCCCCTTGAAACTGCCTCCGGCCCCTTGCTCCGCATGAGGTATTGGGGGCACCTGAAAACTGCCATAACTTTGTTCCCGATCCTGCACTATGGCATTTATTCTATGGCTCAGCTTCAGGGGGTCCTCAAAACTGCCAGATCCAAGTTTGCCCAATGATGTCACTTCCGGTTCTAACACCATTCACCCCCCCCCCCAGCTCCATCACCCGACCTCTTACGGGGCCCCTTGAAACCTCCATAAAGCCTTGTTCCAGGCCCTGCAGTGCTTCCCCCGCAACCCAGCCCCTGCCCCACTTTCTTGTTGAGCTCCTCCGGGCGCCTGGAAACTGCTGTGACCCTGATTCCCGACCCCATACAGCGCCTGAGCCCGGGTCTCTGGAAACCACCGCTATCTGGAAGGAGTCCGCCCGCGGGGCAACCTAGAAACCGTCGCGCCCGGGGGCTGGGGATCGACCTCGTGACCCCCGACCTCACCCCCGACCCCGCCCCGCGCTCCCCGGCACCGACCTGCTCTGTCGCCGCTGCTGCCCGGGGGTCGTGGCGGGAGAGGTCAGGGGTCGCGCGGACCACGGCGAGGACTCCAGGCTGCGGCCCCGCCCACCCCGCACACTCGCGGCCCCGGGACATTGAGCAATTTCCCGAGATAACCGAGTGAATACGGGAACGCGGGGGCGGGGCCTGGGGCGGGACACACCCACAGTGACCTCACAGCCCGGTCTGCCTGTGGGGAGCTGAGGCAGAGGGATGGCTGCGAGTGCCGGGTTCGGATTGTTTGGGGCGGAGACTTCCTTAACTGAGGGCGGTGGCTTCGGTAACAGGGCGAAAATTCTTAGGCAGGGAGAGTGTGTGAGGCAGGGGGATGACTACAAGTGACCAGGACGCAGAGGGAGCGCAGAGGGAGGGACGGACAGATCTAGGACAGGGGGATGACCGCCAGTTTCGTGACAATGGAATCCATGGCCAGGGAGTGGCCATCACCGCGCTTCCCGTCCTCCTCGGCAGGGGATTGACAGGTTTCACCCCACAACCCCGGCCACATGGGGTTGTTTTTTTTTTTTTTTTGTGGCCTCGGATTTTTAATTTTTTTAATATCCGGGTCAGTGACGTCAACACTGCGTGCTCTGACGTCACCCGTGACCCCCGCAGGCCCCGCCCCAGCACCTGTGGATGGACAGATGGATGGATCTACAGCATGGGGGATGACCTGAGTGAGTGCACAGTGTCACACAGCCATTCCCCTGCCTCAGCTCCATCCCCTAATGGGCGGGGCTTCCAGGTTACCTCTATTCCCATCTAAGCCTCGCTTCCGGTCACTCCCCCCTTAGGATCGCGCTCAACCTCAGCAGTGCCCACAGGACACTGCTTCCTCAAGGCAGGTGGGCGGGGCAGGTGACGCCATGGGGGCGGGACCCACTGTTTGCCCTGGTGGGTGACATCATCAGCCAGCAATGACGTCATCCTATTCTCATTGACGTCATTGTTTGAAAAAGCCAGGGTGGCCAATGACGACATTGAGAGAGCGGGACCTCAAGGTTGATGTCATCACCCCATGCCATGTTGCCCGGTGGCAGCCATCTGGCCCCTCAGGAGCCCGGGACAACTATCAATCAACCATGTGGGTGGGGCCTTTGCAGAAAGTGGGCGTTCCCTGTGAGTGTGGGGATGATGTCATTGATGACAGTGCTAGTGGGCGTGGTTGGTGCCATCGCTGGGTGGGGCCAGCAAGATGTCAGTGGGCTATGCATGGACGATGAGGTCATCTATGATGTCAGTGGGGGCATAGATATCGTAATGACCCCACTGCCCGCCCCCCCAGGGGTCACGCCCCTCCCAATGCCCCCTCTCTGGCGGCGGCGGCAAGTTTGTCGTGAGGTGAGAGGGGTGGGAGGGGTGTGGGGGTGACCTCATGCAGCTGCGGGGCTGCGCCTATGTCATGGTGACCTGATCGCGCTGGGGGGGGGGGAGGGGGCCTGTGCACTTCCTGGACTCTGCTGAGCACCAAGCTCATGGGGGCGGGGCCTCATGTGGAGGTGGGGCCTGTGAGAGTGACAGGTCATGGGCAGGGCTTGTGGGTGGGACTGACAGGTCAGGGGTGGGGCTTGAGTGTGATTGACAGGTCATGGGCAGGGCCTGAGTATGACTGACAGCTGGCCCTGCCCCCGCAAGCGGCTCAGCACCCCAGAAGCTGTGGCAGCCTCCCGTAGCTCCTCCCACTGCGTGGCCTGGGCCTGGCTCATGACCCTGGGGCCATGCTCTGCGGTGACCTCTGCTTCGAGCTGGAGTACAAGGTGGGCGGCACCTCGTCTGCTCTGCTCAGACCACGCCCTTCGACCACCCCTTGTAGGGCACCTCTGGCCACGCCCCCTCAGGTGCTGTCACATGGATCACTGCTGAGGCCTTTCCCAGCCTGAGGTCCGGTAGCCACAAGGTCCTGCCCACTGACTTTCTGTTTGTGACCGGAGAGCAGCCATGCAGGAAACCACGCCCAATCCACTCAAGCTCCACCCACTGTCTGAAAGACTGTGCCCTTCCTGCAGGTGGGCGGGGCCTCAGAACAGAACACGCCCCTGGGGTGGACACGCCTACTTCTCAGGCCTCACCTTCAGGCTGTCACTCATGCCGTCCATGGCTTCTCTGTACTCTGTATCCTGTCCTGTGTGTGCTGTGGGTGGGCAGGGCCTCAGACCATGGCCTGGGATGGACACGCCCCCTGTGTGCAGGCCCCGCCCCCGGTGCTGTCACTCACATCCTGTCCCTGCTGTTCATCCATGCTTCTGGGTGGCCACGCCCCATTTCCCAGCTCCCTGCTGACCCCACCCCCCACCCAAGAAGGATGGGGACTCTCACCCAGGCCTGTCATTCCTGAGGACACGCCCCAGTGCAGGGGCCTTGCCCACAGCAGGGACACGCCCACACCTGTCAGTCTGAGTCCCTATGGAGCCCTCTGACCCCAGCACTGACCTGTGACCATGACCTGTGACCCCGCCCTGCCCCACAGCCCCGCCCCCTGACCCTGAGAGCATCTGCTGCACTGTGAACTGGACTTGATTGAGCAGGATCACTTGTGAGGAGCAACTTCGCGAGGTGGGCGGGGCCTTGGGTGGGCGGGGCCTTGGGGACTTCCTGTGGAGGTGCGGCCTCACTGATGTGGGCGTGTCCCGAGGTAACTGGATCAGATAAAGGTCTTGCTTTTGTCTCTATGGTAGGTCAGGATTGGCAGGGATACTGGCGACCATCTGAGCTCGGTAGAGGCAGCTCGGCCCGGCACCGGCACCCGAGCCACCCCCTCAAGCTCAATAACCGACGTTATGCAAGCAAGGCCAAAGCAGCCATTAAATGGCTACGGTGTGTCTTTGCTCCCGTGCGGAGCCTCAGTGTCCCCACAACCCTACAGAGTGACTGGGCCACTGCTCTCAGCCGGCGGAAATGTGGCTCGTTCACTGCAGTGGAAGGCCGCCTGGGCTCTGATCTCTGTAAGTTAGCTGCAGGCCCGGACTCCTGGGATATCCCCACCCTGGAGACTCGGGTGGAGATCACCCAGATGTCGGACAACGCCGCCTTAGCGGGTGGGGCTTAGGGCGCGGACACCGACACGTGTCCCAGATGATTGCAGCCGGCAGCAGGCCCATCGGTGTGCGTGTGTGACGGGGCAGCTACCTTCTCTGTGTTACCCAAGGGTGTAGAAAATAGAGAAGCACGTACTGGAGACCATCCAGGGGGTGGGAGGAAGATATCTAAAGAGTCAATGGCAAAGGTACCGAAGGGACGATCTGAGGGAGGAGGCCCAGAGACGGCTTGAGTCTTGGTTTAACAACTAACCACTCCCCTTGCTTTACTGCCTTGATTTCTACATTGTTAGAACCACTGATGATTTTGTTCCGGCCTCTGACTTTGGGCCCTTGCATTTTAAATCCACTTAGTTGCTCTTATTAAAGATTGCGTAGGTGCCGTAGTAGAGTTGATGGTCCTGAGACAAAGATCTCAAGAGCTAGGTACAGAGGACCAGAGATACACGCTGCATAACTCTCCAATAGCGTCGCGATTGAAGCATGCACAAAGAAAACGGGGAATGAAGGGGAACTTTGGAACATTTGTCCCCCCACCCCACCATCGGAGAGGCTAATTAACATTCCCCAGTCAGAGGACACTTGCTGGATTCACAGTCAGGGGAGAAAGGGAAAAGCTGATCAACATCCCTCAGAACACATGGAAGGGAGCCCACAGTTTATAGGACAGACCAACCCTTGCCACCTACAGACAAAGGAGGTCCTTACCACTCCTTTCCCTAAAGACCAATCAGTTTGAAAACTCACATTGTTCTGCCAATCACATGGTGCTTAATGGCTGCTGTCCTAAGGACCGGATAAAAGCTCACTGAACAAGCAGCGAGGTGTCGCCTCTCCTTTTGGGGTACAGAGTAGCCCCAGCCTGCTGAAACATTTAAAAACTGCCTCTTGCATTTTGCAGCAATCTCTTGTGTCCGCTTGGTTCCCTCAGGGGGTCTCCTCCGGTAAACTAAGGCTCTGTTCGCTAGTCTTACAGTCTAATTTCAGAAAGAAAGAGGAACCATGACGAAAATAGAAAGCAGAAAAGCCAGGAGCTGCATCCACCATGTGGATCTGGGGAATCGTGTGCTCGAGATTGCTTATCCTTCCAAATTGTCCACGGGGTCTGAGAAGACATGCCAGGAAAACACTCAGTGTAAGAATAAGCCGTGAATGTTGGATTCCTGCTTCTACAGAAATGTAACTTTCATTCACGTGAGCCCCATCTGTGCATGACACATTTAAAGAGCGTCCTCCAAGCTCTACTATATCAGGTTCTTAGTTTCTTAGTCCCTGAAGCCCGGAGGTCAATGGTAGGCATTATTGTGAAAAACAGGTATCTACACAGAGGTATTTTTATTTTTGTTTTTCTTGACATTTTCACATTTATTTATATGGGGAAGTTGTCACATATGTATTGCACTGTGTGTGTGTGTGTGTGTGTGTGTGTGTGTGTTTCCTGGGCCTGTATGTAGAGACAGACAGAGAGAGAGAGAGAGAGAGAGAGAGAGAGAGAGAGAGAGAGAGAGAGAGAAATGAATATGCATGGGGAGAGAGAGACCCATTAAAACACAAAATTGGAAATTCTAATAGATAAGCAGATGATAACTATGGTTAAAAATAATTCATCCAAAGCAAGCATTAAAGACAAAAAAAAATCCATTGTGTTCGTTTTGTTTTTGTCATTTACAGTTGTGTGTAAAACCTCCTTTGTGTTATGTGAATACCCATTGAGACTCTGTTGAAGAATAATAATTTTTACTTCATGTGCAGCTGCTCATTAGAAATGGCTTCTGGGTTGGGGATTGGAGTTCATGTCTACTTCTCCTCAGCGTTAGGACCTCACCTTGCTTACACCTGTGCAGGCCCTATGCATGGTGCCACATGTACTGACTTCATACGTGTTTCAGTGCTGCTGTGTCTGGAATGCACCGTTTCCTTGGTGAGTTCCATCCCAACTGACCTTACCATCTTACTACCATCTACATAGTTCCCTATGGCAACGGTAAATCCCAGGATGAAAATATGTCTAGGTATTGGAGGCTGAGGAAGGGGAAAGAATTTACATGAGGGACAAAATCTGGGTTCCATCCCAAGTTTGCCAGAGCCCCCAGGGAGTAGAGTTGGGATGACAGGGCAGGCTGCTGTAAGCCGGCAGCTACAGGATTGAGATGGAGACTGAAGCAGTATTAATAGTGGACCTGGGTTAAAGTGTTGCCTGTCTGAGTCCCAGCCAACAGTGGCTACTGAGAGTCTAACAGAGAGACGATTTCCAGGTTATCTGCAGCTGACACAGGGGGATGGGAGGAAGAAGCATGGCTGGCTTATTCACCACATCTGACAATGTCCACAGGGAACTGATGTAGGTGAGAAGACGGGACCTGTCAGCCTGCTGCTTCCGGTCTGTGGATGAGATTGGATAAACTGTGTTGGAGGGCAGGAAGGGCAGTAAAATAGTGAGGTTTTGTCTGTTGCTATGTATTATAATTCTTAATACTGGCCTCCAAGAGCTGGTTGCCCTCAGAAAATCCTCAGGCACATCCAGTACTGACTGCTACGTGAGCTTGCTCCTAACTTAGAACTATTGGTTAAATAAAGATTCTGACAACCAACAGCTGGTAGCTAGGCAGAAGAGAAGTAGGTGAAGTTTGGGTTTGTGGGATTGGGTCTGAGGACCATGAAGGAAGAGGGAGAAAGTGGAAGGAGAGGACATCATTGGGTAAGGCATCGTGAGAACTGGCCAGGAAGTCTGGTCAGTTGAAGTAAGGACTAGGACAAGGAACTGGGCTGCAGTCTGGAGGCTAGAACAAAGAAATAATTACAGGCAGGAATCTAAAACTTAAGCTAGAACAAAGAAGTAGGTTTCAGGCATGAAAATGACTTTGGGCTAGGACAGGGAAGTAGGCTCAGATATTTTGGTCATCACGATAAGCCCTTAGAAATAGTGATCACTAGACTCTGTTTATTGTCCTGTGTGTTCTTTGACAATCTGTGTTTATTGTCTTGCTTGTTCCTTGACTATTTGCATCTGTTGTATTGCTAGTTCCTCAACCTAGAACTATTACTTGCATGTAATTTAAGATAAGCAGAGCCTCCCAGCCCATTAGATAGCTAGCCTGCACCAAGGCATTTTCTAATTATCACCCCTACAGAGACTCTTATCAGGAGTTATTGGCAGGGAAGTGGACAAAATAGCCACAGAGGATTGGTATCTCCACAACTCTTATGCTTCAGAGTCAAAAACATGTAGGTTTTGTGTCTTTTATCTGGGAACTGAATTTTCTAGGTTGGATAGAAATCGCCAATTGAGATTAAATAATTATTTGAAAAGTGGAAATTGCCTACCTCAGTCCAGATCCAGTGTGTCTGCTGGAGATCACAGACAAAAGGTGTTTCTAGGTATTTGCAAGTAACACAAAGGAAAAGGAATGTGACTAGAAAGATTGGTGGCTGACAGAAGCCATAGGAAAGGGTTCCAAACTGGGGATTAAAGTAAGTTCTGGTAAAGTCCCTGGAGAATGGAGGTTGAGTTGAACATCAGGTCCCTGAAAATCCTGTCCTGTGTGTCTGAGCAAGGAATTCTTGCTTTTTGATTTTTACTGAAAGGACAACCCTATTTGTATAAGAAAATGTTACTATTTATAAATAGTAAAATCAAGTGATACATACCTGTGGTTGCAGAACTCGTGGAATAGAGACAAGGTGACCAGAAGTTCAATACTGTTTAATTTTACAAGTTCAAAGGCAATATGGAATGCATGAGACTGGAAATTTTCATGCCCTACAAATCAATAAACTAATAGTCTACTTTTCTATCTTCCAAATATTTTAAAAGCAAAATTGATGACTGTCTTAGAGGATATATATATATATATATATATATATATATTATAATATAATATTATACAAATATTATATATAAATATATGTATATATATATGTATATATATATATATATATATAGTTTTGTTTTAATTTCAACAATAACACCACATTTCTCTACTTGAGTTTTCATGTGAAACAAGCAGCTATATGCAGATGAAACTATATCCCAAATTTCCAGATAAGACATACATTAGAGTCTTTACACAGCTTTTCTTGGACTAAAGTGAAAGTAAGTCTTGATACTAGAAGGAACTTTCCTCCACTTCATTCTTTAAAGGAATGTCTAAAGCATTAAGAGTCATATCTTCTTTTCTTAGTTTTAAGTTACAGTACATTTTTACTTTTAATTATTTGGACTTTCAGAATTCCTTAGCATGGCAAATCCTCAATTATTGTATTTTTTTCCCTAGGTAATGGTTTCCTTACACAAGTATAACAGGAAAGTAAGGGAGATTTACTGTCCACCAAAACTTTTGTCTTCTGTTAGAATCCAAAATACCTGGTCTTATACTGCACCTAAATACAAATTATAAAGATTAATTTTATTAAAATGCAACATCAAGCAGAATTTTTCTCAACACAATAAATTCTCAGATTGATTTGAGGCCTTGAATTGAAGTGTGTGATGTTATTTTTGCCCTTAGAGATGATTGTAAAACATTATGGGCAGTTGGGTAGCTCATAGACATATTTATTTTGTCCTCCTAAAAAAATCCAGCATATATTCTTCTACACATTCTCAGGAATAAAAGACTTAGAAATAAACAGCTAAAGGAACTGGTGATTTGAAGTAGATAATATTTCCAGCATACTTTTATGAATATTTTTTGAGAAAGAAAAATAACCAGACGTGGATTATTAGCAAAGGAGTGTGATTTATTTGACTCAAAGTTCCGGAAGTCCAAGCTTGTTGGCTTTTACTTAGCTCTTTCTGTTGCTTCGTAGAATTTCAGAGAAGTGGGAAGAAGTATGTCCAAGTGAATAGAACGTGTATATGAAAGAAAAGTAAATAAATCTACGAGGACGAACTCTCAGTTTGAACACCTGTGCCCCAAATGCTAGGAATCCCACATTTACAAAAGAAACTTTACTAAAGCTCAAAGCACACATTGTACCTCACACAATAATAGTGGGAGATTTCAACACACCACTCTCACCAGTGGACAGATCCTGGAAACAGAAACTAAACAGAGACACAGTGAAACTAACAGAAGTTATGAGCCAACTGAATTTTACAGATATCTATAGATAAAGTCTTAGTATCAGCTTCCTCTTGGCTCCCACAAATTCCTGTAAGAAGTAGATAAGCTATGACCCAGTCCTCATTCTAAACAAAAACACTAATAGCTCTTCACTCATTCAACCCTGAAGGTCTAGACTTCTGTCAGTATCAGTGCATTCTAAATCAAGTCTTAACATTGGTTTTTGTTGGAAAAATGTCATTGAAACCATGGCCTATACAAGTTTGGCCCAAAAGTTTCTAAATAGAAATTTTATCCAGAGAGTCAAAACTATCAGGCAACACATAAGATAGAATAATCATATGAAATAAGTTCAGTTTGTGACAGGAAGCTTATTGAGTTAACTGAGGTTGTTGTTCAGATATATTTAACTTAAGAGTAATATTCCTCAGAAGCAGAAAGCATGCTTTCAACCACTGGTGCTGTGTCTTTTAACTATGAATAAGCCTTAGTTCTTTTGCTTTAACACAAATGGCCAGTTGTCTCATGCCATCCAGTATCCTTTCTGTTTAATCCACCGCCCAGATATACCATTGCTTTGTTTCTTCACTAAAGCAGAGTTTCAAACATCTTTGTTAGTCAATTGCTAAAATTTCAGTGTACATTTGTCTGTTAACATAAATGCAGGGTTGAAAGCCTGTGCACTGAACAAATCCTCATAGCCTAGAGGAACACTCTCCAGTGAGGTGCCATGATAAAGAAACCTGGCTTGTAGCAAAGGCAGACTTTCAACTTGAGCACAACCTATTCTTCAAATGGGAATGCCCAATTTTCTTTCAGTAGACAAAAGAGGGTTAGAAATAGATGGTTTTATAGCCATAAATTATTTTCTCTGCTTTCCATTTGTTCTGCAACATATAATACAGTCTTTACAATACTTAACAATGTGTTTTGTTTTAGCACAAAACAAGAGAAAATTGCTGCAGTTTTATAGTAGGACTATAAATTCTGCCACATGTGCCTGGAGGATTTTATTTTATTTATTTATTTTAATTTTGTGTACATATACAAGGTGTATATGTGCGTGACATGTGAGAGTGCACATATCAATAGTCACATCAAGACTAAAGGAATGTGGCTGGTGTCCTCTGTCACTCTGAGCCTTCTTGCTCTTAAAGCAGGGTCTCTCACAGAACCTGGAACTCATGCTTTACAACCACATTGCATCCAGTATAGTCTCTTTATCCTTCTGTTTAGTTGCATGTTACATGCATGTAAGAGATGATCCCACACTGTATGTGTGTACTGAGATCCAAATTTACACCCTGGGACTTGTACAAGTAATCTTTGACAATGAACCTTTTCTTCTGCATGACTACAGGTTTTTAATTGCTATTCATATGATATGATCAGTCATGTTGTCCTAACAAAAATGGTTTGTAATAAAAGGTAGATCAGATTTTTTCTATCATACAAATGAGAATTACATTTCTTCTCCCAGGATCCACAAACAGTGAAAAGATGTCAGATTATATCTTCCTAATATGATTACATGTATGTGATGCTTCATTTTCCTGAGAAGCAGTGGAGTGCAGGGAGAGGTAGCACACCCAAGTTCTTGCCTTTCCAAATGTGACATAAATAAAATTTTCAAAAGACAAACTTAATGTGGGATGTTATTTGATACCATTCAACAATTTCAATAGTGAATTTTAGATTTCATATGAGTATTTAATGAAATATTTTCTTAGGAAAACTGAAATAATAGAGTTTTTGATATGCAGGTACAGGAGAAGAAGAGGTGATTCAGTGCTTACGGGTAGGTATTGTTCTTATAGGACGGCCTGAGTTTGAGTTCAATCACCCAAAAAGTGTTCTTCTGAGACACCTGCCTTATTCTCTCTCTCTCTCTCTCTCTCTCTCTCTCTCTCTCTCTCTCTCTCTCTCTCTCTTCTCTCTCTCTCTCACACACACACCAATTTTATATAATTCAAAAATAATAAAAATTAAAATCTTAAACATATAGATATAACAGAAAACTCCTAAATAGAACTTAGTAGGCCTGGATAATTTTCTATCAGTACTGAGAACCAAAGATTAGTTATGTGTTCATAGTCAATTGCCAAAAGGCAAAATGTCTCCTAGGAAAAAAAGTACCACTTTGTTCCTTAAAAATTAAAGTACTATGAGATGAGAAGTATCTCATATAATACAGATGAGAGGTAAACTAGACAAATTCCCAGAATTGATCAGCCAAAGATAATTGTGCTATTAAGAGGTCATTTGCTTGCGTGTAGATGAAAAGTCATATTTTGCAAGAGCTTTGTGCTATATCTGAAACATCTAAATTACTTGCATTAATGTATAAAAATGTATAATTTGATAGCATACTGGGTTAACTATCTCACAAAGCAAATGAGTCCTGCGAGCATACCATGCAAATCATTTCTTCGAAGGTCATTTTTATTAGCAACAGTGGTCAAATCAAATATGCAATTTCTGAGAAAATATGGCACATGATATGCTGATGCATTTAATATGCAGATACATTCAAATACTCTGAATGTTAAACCCAAGGAAATCTGATTAGAATATGACTTATGTGTGTTTGACTCATTCAATTGCTTCACGAATATTTTACTGGCAATCTACTAGGTGTTCAGCTCCAGTTTGGGCACATTTACATAACTTGCATGCTCAGTCCTTTCAAATCATAGAGTGTTCCAACTCCATATCATCTAGTCGTTATATACATAGGAGTAGCTGAGGAAATCACTGTGAATATGCCTGAAGAAGTATTAGTGGAATTTGTACTAGGTACCAGAACACAATGGTTGCAAGAATACAATGGTAGAGAAATGAACAAGTTTTCAACCATTATGAAAACCATCTTTCTGGTTTAAACAATCCATAAATTCACCATTAAATAGATAATTTCTGCTTCAAAATATGTCATCAGGATCATACCATCTTTGTTTCATTATAGTTGAGTTTAGTTTCTCTCCCATCAAAGGCTCCCTTTTCTGTTACAGTAAAGTCACAAAACATGTTGCCAGACTCTTTGTCAATGTGTGAGACATGAGCAATAATCCTACTTTTTTTGTCCAAAACAGTATTTGTGTTAGCGGTTATTCTGTTTTTATGTTTGGAGACAGTAAGTAAAAACTGTGATGTTTCCAATTAAACCCAGACTTGCAAGAGCCAAAGTATAATGTTGGAGATAAGAGACATGCTTCAGAGGTGAAGAGAGCTGTCTGACTTGTCACTCTTTCAAAGGAGTTGAATTTAGTTCCCAGAACCTGCATCACGTGCATCGTAAGCACCTGTAACTCTACTCAAGGGTAACTGAAGCCCGTTTCTGATAACCTCAGAAACCTGCATACATGTGGCATGTACACTGATGTATACACGAATAAAATCATACAAATAAATCTTTTAAAAATAGAAGCTGAGTTTTAGCACAGCTGACATTCCTTCAAGCTTCTGAGTGGGCTAATTCCCTACTTTTTGTTATCACTTCGTTTGGACCCAGTTCTGAAGACAAAAAAAAAAAAAAAAAAAATCTGCTTAAATTTTCTCTCCAGTTTTATACTATAATTTTTCTCTGTTATCTGTGGTGTGGCACAATATATAACTTAATTCTCATCAAAAATAGGAAAAGAAAAATTTGATTTAAAGTGTCATGGTTCAATGAGATATAGAAAAATATACAAAACAGCCTCTATGTCAGTTTTACACAATAAAGGCTTTCATCCCATTTGTGTAAAGTTTCTGCTCTTGTGACACATATGGTTTTAACATAAATAAATTAGATAATTTGAAATCAAGAGTATGTCATGTTAGGGAGCTTTACTAGGGTAATCATTTTGAATGTTCTGGACATATATGTGCATGTGTATGTGTATGTAAATACATGTGTGTGTTTGTATTTAGACATAGACATGTATATATATATATATATATATATATATATATATATATGTAATTATCTTGTAATTCATTTCCTTGTAAGTCAAAGACAAAACAAATAATTTAAAATTGTCATATATACTTGAATAAAGTTGTGGGAAAATAAAGGCTAAAATTGAAATTTGTTTGGGGGAAATTAAATTATGAATAATTGATTTTGAGAAGCTCCTGATTTGTGACAACTTTGAGAGTATAGATTATCTGAACTTCAACCTGCATTTTAATTATTCCTACATTGAGGTAATTCAAGCATCTTCCCTTCCGTCCCAATTTTAAATATATTAATAAGCACATACAATGATCAATATACTCACATCACTCTAGGAATTAAATGTGAGTAGCTATGGAAGTCCATACTACTTGATTGGCAATCACTGTAAAGATTATCTAAATGTTACCTGTGGTGCAGCACAGATATAATTCAAATTACTTATTCTCAAGCTCTATAAGATTGTTAGAAAAAGGAGGGACCCCGAGGAGTTGAAGGGAAGGAGGGCAGGAGAGTGACATTCAACTCTGGCCAGTTCTGTACCAGGTGGTTGACTCACATTACTGTTCTATATTTATTATGTTTTTATATTTATTATAAATACGTAGATCTTATATATAAACTTTTTCCCAACTGGCTTGTAACTAATAACCCTGTTTATGTTTGTTCTATTTTAAGTTCTGCCACACGGCTCATTAGTTACCTCTCCTTCGTAGTCTTGGCTGGCTTCTTTCTCCCTGTGTCGCTGGTTAATCTTCCCATGTCTGACTCTTTCCCAGCGTTACTATCCATTCCCTGAAGTCCCACCTTCTCCCTCTCTTTGCTGTAGGCCATCAGCTTTTAAACAAACCAATCAGAACATTAGAGAGGGAGTGTTTGGAAACACTGAGACAGGTAATGCTTAACAACATGAAAGTTCGGCCTGTAATCAGATCTGCTCTGGTTTTTAATTCAGCTTTTGTATAACACAGCGATAATATTTACACTGTACATAAAAACATCACTCCAACAGAATTATTGAACATGTGTTTACATTAGTAATGTCTTCTTGGTTAACTCTTTCCTGGATTAGAATAAAATGTCCTTATTTATCTCTTCTGATTAATTTTAGTTTGAAATGTATTTTGTCAGATATTAGGATAGTGGTGCCTGTTCACTTCCTGGTCCCTACAGTGTTGTCTTTGCAGACAAAGAAAGGTGTTTTGGTTCCTGATCCAATTAGTCACCCTGTATCTTTCATTGAAGAACTGAGGCCATTACTGTTTAAAAATTATTGAATTGTGTGTTAATTGAGCTCATTGTATTATTAATATTTGCTGTCACTGTTTTTATTCTCTTAGTATTTCATTCTATAGTCTCTGTTATGCCTTCTTCTCTTTTCAGCCCTAAATATTTCTTTCTGTATTTTCTTTAGCTTTGGTTTGTTAGGTATATCTTGTTTGGGCTATTTATATCAAGGAAATGTTTATTTCTCCTTCAATTATGATGGATATTTTACTAATAGACTGGTCTCAATAGGCTTTCATCATTTATTAAGACTTGGAATGCATTGGTCCAGGCTCTTGTGGCTGTCAAAGTTTTTATTGAAAACTCAGCCTCTTTGATAGCTTTTCCTTTGTATGTGACTTTTCTCTTTTGTATCTTTCAGTACAATTTCTTTGTTATATATAGTTAGTAGTTTAACTAAAAACCATTGTAGTGAGTTTGTTTTCTGATCCTGTCTCTTTGGTGTTCTTTGTTCATCTTATATTTGTATGTGTGTGCCTTTCCCTAGATTGCAAAATGTGTCTTCTCTGATTTGTTGAACATCTCATCTATGCCACTGACTTGTGTCACTTATACCTCATCTACGTCTGTAGATCAGATGTTTGATTTTTTGTGGTGTCTCACATTTCTTATGTATTTTCCTGTCTTTATACAATGTATATTCCCTGATTATGTAGACCTTCTAATTCTAAATTTTCTTTTAATACTAATATTCTATACTCTACTTGACTCAACTTGTTATGTTTTTCCTTGAGTTTCCTAGTTACTTAATTGGGTTTTTACATTACATCTTCATTTTAGCTTAAGTCCCCTTTAATCGATCTTATTTTACTTGATTAAATCTTGTATTGTTTTTTTTTTCCATTTCCATCAGCCATATGATTGTGTTTTCTTTATCATTTCTAAGGCATTCATTCTCCCTAAGTTTTTTCTCCTTTAATTTTATTGAGCTGTTTCTTTGTGTCTTCTTTAAACAACTTGAGTTCTTTGATGAAATTTAGCATTGTCCTTACAAATTCTTTGTTGAATTTCTGGGGGAATCACCATCCCTGACCTAAATCTGTACCCCAGAGCAATAGTGATAAAAACTGCATGGTATTGGTATAGAGACAGGCAGGAAGATCAATGGAATACAATTGAAGACCTAGAAATGAAACCATACACCTATGGTCACTTGATCTTTGAAAAAAGAGCTAAAACCATCCAGAGGAAAAAAGACAGCATTTTCAACAAATGGTGCTGGTTCAACTGGAGGTCAGCATGTGGAAGAATGCAAATAAATCCATTCTTATCCCCTTGTACAAAGCTCAAGTCCAAGTGGATAATGGACCTTAACATAAAAACCAGATATGCCAAAACTAATAGAAGAGAAGGGGGGGAGACCTTCGAATACCTGGGCACAGGGGAAAATTTCCTGAACAGAACACCAATGGCTTATGCTCTAAGATCAAGAATTGACAAATGGGACCTCATCAAATTGTAAAGTTTCTGTAAGGCAAAGGACACTGTCAACAAGACAAAACAGCAACCAACAGATTGGGAAAAGATCTTTACCAATCCCACATCTGATAGAGGCCTAATATTCAATATATACAAAGAACTCAAGAAATTAGACTCCAGACAACCAAATAACCCTATTAAGAAATGGGGTACAGAGCTAAATAAAGAATTCTCAACTGAGGAAACTCGAAAGGCCAAGAAACACCTAAAGAAATGTTCAACATCCTTAGTCATCAGGGAAATGCAAATCAAAACAACCCTGAGATTCAACCTCACACCAGTCAGAATGGCTAAGATCAAAAACTCAGGTGATAGCAGATGCTGGAGAGGATGTGGAGAAAGAGGAACACACTTTCATTGTTGGTGGGATTGCAAGTTGATACAACCACTCTGGAAATCAGTCTTGCAGTTTCTCAGAAAATTGGACATAGCATTACCTGAGGACCCAGCTATACCACTCCTGGGCATATACCCAGAAGATGCTCCAACATATAACAAGGACATATGCTCCACTATTTTCATAGCAGCTTTATTTATAATATCCAGAAGCTGGAAAGAACCCAGACATCCTTCAACAGAGGAATGGATACAGAAAATGTGGTATATTTACATAATGGAGTACTACTCAGCTATTAAAAGCAATGAATTCATGAAATTCTTAGGCAAATGAAACTAGAAAATATCCCAAGTGAGATAACCCAATCACAAAAGAACACATGGTATGTACTCACTGATAAATGAAAATTAGCCCAAAAGGTTGCAATATCCAATATACAACTCACAGACCACATGAAGCTCATGGAGAAGGAAGACCAATATGTGAGTTCTTCAGTCCTTCTTAGAAGGAATAACAAAATACTTATGGGAGCAAATATAGAGACAAAGTGTGGGACAGAAACTGAAGGAGGGGCTGTCAGGAGACTGCTCCACCTAGGTATCCATCTCAGGTGCAGTCACCAAAGGCAGAAGCTGATGTGGATGTCAGGAAGTGCATGCTGATGGGAGCCTGATATAGCTGTTTCCTTGGAGGTCTGCCAGAGCTTGACATATACAGAGGCAGATGCTCACAGCTAACCATTGAACTGATCATGGGGTTCTCATGGAGAAGTTAGAGAGTAAACTGAAGGAGCTAAAAGGGTTTGTGGCCCCATGAGGAGAGCAACAACACCAACCAACCAGAGCTCCTAGGGTCTAAACCACCAGCCTGGGAGCACATAGGGAGGGACCCATGGCTCTAGCTGTATATGTAGAAGAGATTGGCCTTGTCAGGCATAGGTGGGAGAGAAAGTCCTTGATCCCATGAAGGCAGGATGCCCCAGTGTAGGGGAATTCGAGTGTGGGGAGGTGGGAGTAGGTGGGTGGGGGCACATCCTTGTAGAAGTAGGAGGACAGGGGGTGGGGTAGGGGGTTTCTGGGTGGGGGGAAATGAAAAAAGGGTATTACATCTGAAATGTAAATAAAATGTCTAATAAAAATATTTAAAAATATTGTTTGTTCTAGTGTTCATTTTTATTATTCTCATTGTAAAATATTTCTACAGGACTGGTAAGTTTGGTCTTTCACACTGTGAATATTTTGTGATGAGATCTGGGTATTTTAGACTCCCTTGTTAGGCCTAAGTTTTGTATGGATAGAGAAGAACACAAGAGAAGGTGTGTCGGTAGGTTGGAGGTAGAGGTTTAATCTGGTTTGAGTGGAGTAGAATAAAGATAAGTAGACAGGGCCACTGGAATGGTGTGAGGATGTGCCTAATTCATCTAAACCTGGGGTGTGGGAATAAGTATGGCTGTGTAGAAAGGTTGGAATTTTTGAGAAAAGGGTCTGTGGGTTTATGGGTAGAGAGGAAAGGTTCTGAGAGAAGATTAGAAGGTCTATGTGGTGTAGCCAGTGTTGGGCAGATTAGTGTACTGGATGTATAAACTTTGATAGATCTGGCAAGTTGGGGATAGTGAATAGATGGGGAGTGTCAAGAAGGCTCATTAGAATAGAGCTTAGAAGGTGTGTGACAGATCTGGATGGGTGGAAAATTAAGTTTTAGTGAAGCATGGTCATCTTAGGTATACCAGGTTTTAGCAGACTACTCATGGTAGCTTGTGTCATAGGTAGTGATGTCCAGACTGGAACAGAGCACTGAATGGATAATGTGAATTGTTTTTGTTAGAATGGGAGGAAGGTATGGATAGGGATGGTCTAAACTCTGGAGAACAATAGGAAAAATCTGTCTGGATTAAGTGGTTTTATGGCCCATGAGGGGGATCTGTGAGTGGTGGCAGATATAGGAAGTCATTGTGGAAACACACATTAGTTTTAGTGCAGATGGGGTAGCTAGACTAAGCCGGGGTACTAGAAATGGAACCTAGAATAGTTTTGTGATTTGGGAGAAGACATGGCTGGGGAGAACAAAGGAGACTTGTTGGGCTAGCATCCAGAGAAGGATGTGGGAGATCAGGCTTAGGGCAGAAGCTAGATGAGCAACAGAAGTGACCTCTGGGTGAGGCGAGCACATTGCAGTGCTTTCATTCTTTAACTCTCTAATATATCCTATATCTGCTTCTTAGGGTTGTGTATGATCAAGGCTGCTAAGTTTTGGCTCTGTATTTGTCAAATAAACAAATTTATTTTACATTCTTTTCTCCTTTTAATACCTAGAGCTTTTCTTTTCTTTATGCCCAATTAAAATGATATATAACTGATTACAGGTATGGGTGAAAGGCCAAGATTGGTGTTTTGCTATTCAATACTGAGTGACAGTATAAGAGAGCAAGATTGCCCTTGTATGTCTTCCCATCCTATTTAATAACTTGACTTTTGTTTGCTTGTGTACAATGAAGGTATAAATGATCTAGGTATATTGATTAATATATATATATATATATATATATAATACTTATTAGTTAAACCCATAAAAAGCTAAAAAAACCTCAAACCTTTAATATTTTCAAATATTTAAATTATTAAAATATTAAAATTATTATCTGCTAAAAGCAAAATGAATTCTTTCTTTCAGATTGTATAAAAAACTAGTAATATAGATATTATTTAAGAATATTTGGTGTAAAAAATTGGAAAGAAAGGCCTGCATCTGGCCAGATCTGAGTATCTTTCTGAGAGATAAGGCAGGAAATCATCCAAACCAAGTATCCTTGTGTAAGCTTATCAGTGCCATAAATAACTAGATCCTGTTTATGTTCTTTGGAGTGTCCAAAATTGAGTTATAACCAAAAGCATTCATTGTAAATAATGACAGAAGACACTTGTAAAGCACAAATCCCAGAAAGAGTCCCATATGCTTTAGGAGATACACAGAGGTCATCTCTTTATCAAAAAGACAACCAGAAGCTTTGTCCCCAATGATATCTTGTACCTTTTAGCAGAATAGCAAATTAGAGCTGAGAGAACACAAAAGCACAGAGCTGGTCTAAACAGAATAATATATCAGTCCTGTGGCTCAACTCAAAAGGAATGAACAAGACAAGCAAGTCCATATGGTGTGGAAGATTTACTTGTCTCTTTTTTAAATTGACATTTGACACATACAATGTGTTTGTGTGTGTGTGTGTGTGTGTGTGTGTGTGTGTGTGTAAGCATGTGTACTCATGAACACACACTAATGTGTGTATGCCCAAATCATATACATGTATATTGTTCTGAAACTTGTAACAATCCTGTGCCCTAACCTCCACTATGAGGATTATAGATGTAGATTATAATTTCTAGCCTGATTGTACAATCTTTATAGAATACCTTGTGATCCTTGTGATGTTTCAGTACATTTGCATTGTTTATATTATAGTAAACACCTACATTAGTTGTTTCTTTTTGATGAAAACATTGAAATGTTTTCATTAAAGATTTTGTGAAATATACAGAATATTAGTATCTAAAATTACTCAAATGTGTTCAAAACATTTTTGTTTGTTTGTTTCATTGGTATTTTGTTTAAATACTTATTTATCTGTGCCAGTATACTCAATGTCATATTTAAAATCACAGAAAAATTACTATAAAAGTTTTAAAATTACATGTAGCTAATGCGTGTGTCAATAGTTTAGCTTGGTCAATCAATGTTTGTAGAAACTTGATATACACATCAAGGCAAAAATATGTGGTAAAATCCTAATGACACTCAACAACAACATAGAAAATATGAAGACAGTATACATTCTTGTGTCTTGTAGATTTAATAAGTATTGACACATTGAAGGTTTTTTATATATACATTAAAAATAAAACCACAAAGTCCTAAGCTTATAGCCAGAACTGGTGTGAATGCTATCTAATCCCATCTTTTTCTCTCTTCTGAGAAGTAATTAACATTCCTTGAGCTGGCATTAGCCCAGTTTTTATTATCATACACACAATTGATTGGGACAACTTTTTCATATTATTTTGTATTATAGAGTGATATTAAACTTATAATTCCTTTATTTTTTAGACTGAACATAATTTTTTATGATCTGTTTATTTATTAAATGTCCTGGGAAACACTCTGTTATAGGATAGAAATATTCCCTCTGCCGTCAAGCCTATAGCCATCCCACATGCACATACCCAGGGTCAGCTGTACTCTCTGCCCTATGAAGTTTATATTCTAGGTTTGTGAACGAGTGGTGAGTAATGAAGTATGAACTATCACTTTCTGTTATGACTAATTTCTTCCTCTTTCAAGTCACCACACATATTTTCCAGGGTTCTCTACAGGAACAGAACACACACACAGACACACACACATACACACACACACACAGACACACACACACACACACAGACACACACACACACACACACAGACATGCACACCATACACACACAATCAGTTTGTATTAAAATAGCAAATAGGCTGGATCCCAGCAGAGTGGCTGAGGATTTGGTAGTTTCTTGGTCCTTGAGACTGAGTAGTTTCGCACCTGCTCTTTCTTACAGGGGTGACTGACAAACAGTCTTATAGTTGCTCTGTCCACAGGTTGAGTCCACATTCCAGTTCTAGTTCTGAAAACTTGTATGGTTCATGAAAGCTGCCAGTTCATAGCCAGAAATGGAAGCCTGAGAACTCAGGTCTGATGTTAGGGAAGGAACCAACAGTAGCAGCAGCAAGAAAATAAGTAAACTGAGCAAGTGGTTACCAAAAGCATAATAATATTCTTGGTTTATTTTACTGCTGAATCCAGGTCATCGCAAGTGAGTTCTACAAATATATGGTTTGTCTTTTCACTTTTATAGTATATTTAGTTATGATTTCCAACATTTTCCAATAAGTAATTATTGGAAATAAAATAAATTATACATGGAAAATTTACACGTAATGATATCTTACCTACCTGATATCTATTTTCCTATCTGATATCTATTCTGTCAAATAATCAGGTAATTAGTTCAAATGAGCAATGAATTGATCAAATATGAAAAATATGAAGTTGAACATCTCCAGCTGTGTTCCAAAGTGGAATATCACGTTACAAAGTTGTCCTGTGGGGAAGAAAGCAAATCACTGGAGAAACTGAAGAAACATGCCATTGGCATGGTGGAGTGTGACTTTGTAGTAATGTTTGTTTGGCTTTGTGAAGTTGAACTGAGCATTCAAAGTGAAAGAGACACAGTGCATACTGAAATAAACTGAGCATCCATAGTGAAAGGAACCAAGCACACAGAAATTATTTCCAGCACTCAGATTTATAGGAGGCTAAATTATAGGGACATCTAGAGACAAGGGTGCTCACATGAAACTTTGAAAGATGTGGTCAGAAAGTAGCATGGAGTAAGGACACTGTTACCCTACAAAAATATTTGGACCCCTTCTCCAATTCTTATACTCAAACTCTAGTCTCCCATATGCAGTGAGAACCTTCAATGGCATGAGAATGAGTAGTGTCATGAGGATGGCAGACACTATTATAATACAATTCATGCCTACTATAGGAGAATTAGTGGTGCCAGCACACTCCCATTCTACCCACCCTATGCCTCTACAATTCCAGGAGACCTTCACCACACATTGACTTGTTGCACTTCAGTCTTGGACTTCTGGACTTCAGAATGTGAGAATAGAAATTTCTAGAATATAGACAGTCTGTTTATGACATTGTTTTATGACAGTGAGAGCACACAGTAAGGCATGGGGTAAGGAAAATGACCCCTCTCCATCGGACAGATCTCAGTATTAACTGTTCATCCAAGACATGGTGAAATTTCTGGGGTCTTTTGTAGACAGGACCTGCCAATACAGATCAAGCTTCCCTGAAATCCAAAGCACAAAATGGACAAAGATTCCTTCATTCTAACGTGATGCCTTGAGATACTGTAGATAATTTTTATTTTTGAATTTTGTGTTTCATACTATGAAAATAAAAATTATAATGTTTAAATACCAATAATCAGAATTTTTATTTCAGTAATTTTGTATTTTTAAAGTACAGTGCTTCACAGTTTACAAAGGTATGTTTTTGAGATTTTCATACTGTGCTGCTAAATGGAAGGATGCACATTGTAGTTAAAGATATTTGTAGTTTCCAATGAGGGATAATTCTGCAAAACATATTTTGACAATATTTTATATTTCACCACTAAGTTTTGAGGCAAATAAGACACCTTAATGTATAGTAAAATTGGTGCAATTTCTATTTTCTATTGTTCTAGTGAGAATCAGGCTTTAGGGAAAGTTTTCAGACTCATTTAAGGCCTTTATCTAATACACGTTTTGATTAAAAAATCACTTTTGTTTATTATCCAACCAGTAACCACTGGATAAAAACATGAATAATAATAAACACACAGAGAACCACTAAAAATCAAATGTATGCCAAATGCATGAAAATATTAGCATTCAGTGTACCAGCTAGTATTTGATTTGTGGTAAATAGGCTACCAATTTTGTACTGGGTGCAGAGAATTAAAAATCACTGCATGCTTACTGCCACAGTGCTGTGCATAATGAGGAGTATCTGTGCACTAATTCTTATCACAACAAACGTTAGTTGTAGTAATGAGTCAGAATGCCTAGAAACCCAAAGCTGATCTGGCAACAGCACTCTGATTTGGTTATTTCAATATGTTTTTCTTTAAATTGTTATCAGAGTTCACAAAATTTTGCTACTTTGTGATTATCTTCATATTCTTCCTGGAATCAATCTCATTAGATTTCTGTTACATTATCTACACTGACACTACCACTCTATTCTTCTCTTTGTAATAAGTAACTTCTTTTGGTTTTACCATCCCTGGGATATCACCTTTGGACATTGCGTTTAAGCTGTACCAGAAGAAGTCTTTGGATGTCGCTTCTGCATTTTTTAAAAGAAATATATACCTCCCTTGGCTGAGGGTTTTAGACTCAGTTCTGTCTCCATTAAAGTTTTCTTCATGGAACACTCATAAGCTCTGCAGCTGAAAAGGTATGAATCTACGCAACAATTTTGCGTAGAGCTGTTTTTCTCATTTAAGTGTTTAGCTTTGGTGATCAATCACAATGAAAGTGCATCTTCTGTGATAAACACGGTTGTACCTGAAGAGTACGAGTCTTCAGTAATATCTCTCTGTCTGCCTTGTAAATAGCCATCAAAGTCAGGAGAGAAATGATGACCTAGGCAATATGTTTATTTTAGTATGGTATTTTTATGGCATATAAAACATATGATTTTAAACACTAAACAAGTAAAAAATTAAAAAAAAATAGGACAGGGTAAAAACCATAGTAAAGTTTAAATCTCATGTATAATGTACAATATTGAATTCTGAAATGGGTCTTTTAAGAAATTTGAACTTATACCAGAGGAGGAAAGGTAAGGTCCAGTGAAAAGTACTGTGAATTGCTGGGTTTATCCAGGAGAAACCTAAAAGAATGCAAGTGTATTTTTTTTTTTTTTTTTTTTTTTGGCCATTTTTCCTCCTACTTCCACTTGAAGCCTCATCCTTGTTCTCTTTTAACCAAACAGTACATTTGTCACCAATGCTCATGGCTCTTCACAGGAATACATATCCCCTTATACTCCTTTGATTTGTATTATATCTTTCAGGTTCCTGAAAAATTTTTCTGGCACTCGCAAAAGGGCTATCTGGAGCCAAGACAGTAAAAAGACTGAAGACATTGGGAGTCTGGGGACAACAGCCAAACTTGTTAATGGAATATTTATGTCTGACTGACCTGGATGCTGGGGGTAGATGTAGCCAGTAACCTCAGACTAGAGAGCACATGTCCCTCTCCAGAGGCGTCAGAGACTGGAAGTCTCCTGTGGCTTTAAAAATAAAGATAAGATGTCAGAGGACACCAAGCAACTTTGTGCATTTTCTCATGTCTGTGACCCAGAATTTATGTACCCAGTGGCTCATCGGACATGGCCTTTCATTTCATCATCCTGTATTATGGCTACATAAACCAACTTTAAAGTTAGACTTCATTTTGTCCATTCAGTCTATGGTATTTCTATTTTACTCTCTCTTTCGTAACTTTTCAGACTATGCTAAAATGATACATTAATCTTTATGTATTAGAGGACAATTTTTCACTACTTATTTTATAATATTTTTCTGAATTTTATTATTCTGAAATAAAAGCTCAGTGTATTTAATGATTTATAGTATAATTTAAAATACAAATTATATCTTCCCTAAAATTTATAACTATTTTATTTTCATTGGCAAGTAGAATTTTATTATACTAAGAAAATGAAATCTACATATTCATCCTGATTTATTTTAAGACCAAGAAAGAAAACAAGTAGTATGAGCTTGTAAAGCATAGAAGGTATGCAAATGGATATATTTCTCATGATATTGACCAGTTCACTAAAATATGTAGCTTAAAAAATAGCCAGCTCAAAAACAAAAGTGTTAACACCTCCCTGATTGATAACTCATCACATGAATAAATGCCACTGAAAGGCTGCCTAATTAAATTTAGAATTTATTCTCTGAAGATATTACAGGCACGGAGAGAATTATCATGAGGAATTTTGCATTAATTAAAATCCTATAAACATAGTCTATTTTAGATGTGACAACTTGTTTACAATCAAAGACATTATCATCAGAAAATTTTGGCATAAATTGTGTCTCCTCTCTCATGACTTGGTTCTTATATTAGTCATTTCCCCATTTTATTCAAGATGACCACAGTATTTTGTAGATGTTTTTATTGAATATAGTTTAAAATATTTATTTACAATGTATATGTATTTGTCTGTATGAGCATATGAGGCTTGGTAACTAAGGAAGCCAGAAGAGGGCATCTGATCTCTTGAAGCTGCAGTTTCAGGATGTTGGAATCCTGATGCTGGTAAATGAACACATCTTTTCAGGAGAGCCAACACAAAACAAACAAACAAACAAACAGAACAGAACAAAAAAACCATGATTTTCAAAATATGTTATTTGGCCATCATTTAAATTGTTCTGAGTTGCTACTACCTAGATGAAGAATCTGTCAAAGCCCTGAAGATGATCTAATGTTCCCAACTTAAAATAATATCCAGCTTAAAAGCAAAAGTATTAATATCTCCCAGAATCTTACTTCATTTTCCCATATGGCTGGTCATGAGTATAAACCAGTTGATAAGGTCCCATGCACTATTATTTGAATCATTGTAGGCTTACTACCTTTCAGAATCTGAAGTATTCTAACAAGTGGAGAATGAAGTCTCTGTCTAGTCTTGCTGTTCATGAGTACAAATATTATGTTATACTTGCCATTATTTTCTTCCCCTGTTTACTGAAGAGACAAGTTTACAGGTAACCAGTTTCTGTGAAGTAAACATTGGGCATAATGTTGGCACATGGTACCTAAGAATGTTCCTTGTATCACAAGATTTATATCCTGTAGGAACAAGAAATACTCTGAGAAGGATGACTTCCAGGAGTTTTCTTTTCTCCTTCCTTATTTTACTAATACAAGGGGAAATTTTGGAGATGAAAATTGAAAACTTCATTTTTGTTCAATTGGGTTTGAACCTTTAAAAAAAATCCAAATAACTGATATTTAAAATTGAGCTAAGTGCTGTGCGTGGTCAATGGATGTTTGGCCATGCTTTTGAAGTAGGATTTTCACATGGCGCTGAACTATCCAGAGAATGAGATGGAAAGCCAATGCTACATACCCATCGGTAACGGTCAGTTCTGACCTACAAGAGGTATAGAAAACAAAGATAACAATGACAATGATACAACAGGAGCAAAAGGGACTAGGTAAAGACACAGCAGGAAGAAAGATTCAAATTATCCCAAAAGCTAACAAACAGACAGGTTCTCAATATAGAGAAAACGCTTTTAGACTTCTTAAAGGATGAAAATAATTGAATGTTTGTGTTCCACTTGGTGGACTGATTCGGAAGGACTAGCAGGTATGGAGAAGATGTGTCTCTGGCAATGAGCTTTGGGGTTTCAAAAGCCCATTCTAATCTCACTCACTCTGCTTTGTGCTTGTGAAAGCTCTCAGCTACTTCTCCATCTTCTTCATTGCTGTGTCTGCCTGCCTGCCTTCCTATTCCCAGTGATGATGGCCATCATGCCCCGAAACAGAAAACGAGCCCTCAATTTAATGTCTTCTTTTTATCAGTTGCCTTGGTCATACGGAATGGAACAGTAACTAAGACAAGAAATGGAAGAGGAATGCTTTGCGTCTAACTGGAAGGCTGGAAGGTTTAGTTTGATGTGCATAAGCTCAAATTACATTCTATATATTTATGAATTGGTCAAAGAATAAATGAGACATATCTAAAAATATTTTAAACTAGAAAATGTTAAGAAAAAAGTAATATTGACAGAATTCAATGACAAGAACAGTAGACAGTAAAATGAATCTGAACATCTAACAGTTTAAATTTTTAAATTTCATTTATTTTTTCCAAATATTACACAAAGAAGGTAATTAAAAGAGGACAAAGATAACTAACTGATATTTAGAAATCATGATGGAAAAGATTTAAGAATCATGAAAAATGCATCTAACATAAGTAAACCCTGAAGCAGACCTGCAGATGAGCACTTAGCTCTTTAGAGATGATATTATGTCATGCTGGAATGAAAAAAATTATTAAAGAGCACATAAAAAATTGGCTACCTTTGTATTTTTTTCCAGATTACTAAGTGCCAGAAAACTTTGGCATGTTACCTCTAAATGTTTAAAAAAGGAAAAGGCAGTAATTACAGCATCCCTTCATTAGCTAAACCAGCCCTCATTTGTGATGTCAACAAAAGCATTCTCTCATAAGCAAAATCTGTAAACTTTACTGATCAAGTAACCATTATGTAAACAAATGACAAAGCTGTATTTCAGATGAGAATAGAATCAGAATTGAACATTTTGGATTGTGGTGGCAGGCAAGATGCCTCATAGCTCAAGGGTGAGGTTCAGTGATGGGCTCCTGGGCTCCTGATACACACAGGATGCCTGTTTGTAGTCTACATCTTGGAGGTAGAAACATCAGATCTATGAGGCAAGTTTCTCACCAAGTGGAACCAAAGCAATGAGCACCAGGTTCAAGGAAACACCCTGCTTTAAAATATAAGGTGGACAATAGTCCAGGAAGACACTCAGTGCTAACCCATGGTTTCTCTGAGAGCCCAAAAACATGTGTGATCAAATATATATACATATATATGCATATATAGTTATATATATGTTTATATATATAGTCATATATATATATAGTTATATACATGGATATTTGTGCATGCATGCAACCATGCTCTCTCTCACACACAAAGCAAATAAGAAAAGAGAGACAGAGAACACTTTGTATTTATTTCCCTTTCTATAAAATATATGAAAAGAACATAACTAAAATACAGGAAACTATTTTAGCATAAAGATATTTATTATTGGAGAGAAATTGCAGTTGTGATAAAAATAAAAAAATAAGTAAATGCAAGAAATATTAACTTTTAAAATGCTTCTGTCTAAAGGAAATACAGGGACAAAGAGTGGAGAAGAGACTGAAGGAAAGACCATCCATCCAGAGACTGTTCCATATGAGGATCCATCCCACATGCAGCCACCAAAGCCAGTCACTATTGCTGATGCCAAGAAGTGCTTGCTGACAAGAACCTAATATAGCTGTCTCATGAGAGGCTCTGCCAGAGCCTTACTGATACAGACATGGATGCTTACAGCCAACCATAGAACTGAGCATGGGGACCCCAGTGGAAGAGTTAGAGGAAGGACTGAAAGAACTGAAAGTGTTTGCAACCTCATAGAAAGAAGAACAATATCAACCAGCTGCCCCCCTGCCCCCGCCCAGAGCTCCTAGGAACTAAACCATAAACCAAAGAGTACACATGGAGGGACCCATGCCTCCAGCTGCATATGTAGCAGAGGATTGACTTATCTGTCACCAATGGGAGGGGAGGCCCTTGTTCCTGTTGAGGCTTGATGCCCCACAATAGGGGAATGCTAGTGAAATGGGTGTAGTTGAGTGGGTGGCAGATCACCCTCAAAAAAGCAGGGGAGGGATGAGATAGGGGGATTGTGGAGGGCAATTCAGGAAGAAGGATAACACTTGAAAAGTAATTTTACAAAAACCCTAAAAATTAAAAAAAATGCTGAATAATAAATATTTAAATATTTCTAGTAAATACATATTTCTAGTATTTACTAGAAATATTTAAATATATTTAAATATATGTGTATATAAACATACACACATATATTATACATATATTCATGTCTGTGTGTCTCTGTGTGTGTCTGTGGTTTTTATTTGGTTTTCACCATAAGTTGTAGTTTCTTGAATTTTTCTTTTCTATGTACAGTGAAGGGGGCAGTTACCACCAAAGCCTATTCCTTTCGGTGCTGATAATAAAATTATTTTCATCGGTCAATGACTTTGGTGCTGTATATTAGCTCTTTGCATCCGCTCTACAGAGTGTGATCCTCTGGCAGCGTTGGAAGGAAAAAAACTATGGGGCCAGACTGAAACAACAAAGAGCTTCCCAAAGATTGTAACACAGAAGGTCAGTTGAATGAAACTTGTTCTCCACATCTATTTCTTCATTCATAAAATTAAGAAGTTAACAATATCCGCTTCCTTCTTTGTTACCAGAAGTAGGAATACGCATACTATTTTGAAATAGTATACTTTGGTTCAGTGTTTTCAGAATGTCTGTCTGCTCTTGGAGACGTTCAGCTAACTGTGACTACACGACTTGGGTTATGGCTCTGAGGCACAGTGATTGCACTCTCAACGATGGTGCAAGTGAGGCTGCTGAGTGGGGCTTCGTTAACAAGGGAACGCTGCCCATTTTCCTGGAGAGCGTGGTAGAACATCAATGACAGACTGTTATTCTGACAGCATTAAAGAGAACCAAATAAACGGAAGCAGAAATGTTGCCACACAGAAAGATGCTCTCATCTATTCACTAAGGCTCGCACAGGATCTAATACAAAAGACTCAGGGAAAGGAGCAGCAGTAAGGCGAGCTGAGTATCTGGACAGACAAGACCGTAAATGTAGAAAGGCTGAAACCAGCTGTCTCGTCCTCCTCCAGACTCGGCAGCACCACATTTTGCAGCTTACGTTTTTCAGTGGGGTTCAGACTTGAGTGAACACTGACCGACGGAATACAGGTTAAGGTTATGGGTACTTCCAAATGACTAGCCCAACCCTAGAAATGTTTCCTTGTCTTGTTATGCAGATATCTGCGCCAATCACTGGCAGCACAGTCTGAAAAGTGAAGACAGCAAATTGATGCATTTGCACCAGATTTTTCAGGCAAGGCATACTTATCCATTATAAAACTCACTTCCTGTTTCTCATGAGCAAAGAATACAGTTACATAATGTTAGGAATTTACCATTTCTCTAGCTAATAAGACAGTTGGAAAAACAATCAAAGCTAGTATACTCACTGACCACTTCTTTGTCTTTCCTGTAGCAATCCCTTAATTTCACCGTGCTTCACTTAGCCAGGATCAAGAGAAGGAAAACTGAATGTTCTCAGTAGTCAGTCAGTTCTCAGCAGCCCTCCTGTCCCAGGGCAGGCTCTTTTCTCATGATTCCAATTCGGCTGCCTTACAGTGATGGAACTTTCTCTATTCCTTAAACTAAAACTTTCACCAAACTTCAGCAGGATTGATCACTTCTTTCAATTCTAAGCTTATCATTGTGATTAGAATAAAAACCAGTTTGTGCTAAGCGTTCGCTTCTCTGTGTGAACAGTTCACTTCTTGCCTTCTCTTACGGCAAGCCAGTCAGATGCAATGGATTGTGGCGCAAAACTCTGGCATTCACATTATCGCTCTGGTATGTCTTAATGTTCATCTATGCAAGTTAATCTCTTATTCTTCACCTCAGTTTCCTTGAACCGTAAAATGTGGAAAATTAAAGTATATTCTTTCTAGATTTGTTGTGAGTGCCATATAAGAACTATGTTTGGCAAGGACTCAAGTCTCTATTGTACCGTTTCCTGCGTTTCTTCTTAGTCACTTCCCACCACAGAGGATTGATTACCTTCTGTTCATGAAGAATCCGAGTGCTGCTGATGAACACTGCTTCCAAGCCCAGCTAACACTCTCCATACATTCTCTCCCCAACCTGAAATGCATGGTTCTTTAATAAGCTTCCTTTGTGATTGTTCTTCCATCCAAACAGGCTGAATCAATTTTACCAAAATCAGCCATTCTCTTCAATCTTTCAGTGGGGTTCTGCTCTTTTCCATGAGAACATGTGGAACAATTCATTCTTATTTTGAAACTCAGACTCTCACTATGTACAATGCTGTCTCTCATGATCTATTGACTTTATGATCTTAAGAAGCACATAATATATTCCTCTAGAATCAATACAGTATCCCTAGTATATATACCTGGTTCCTAATAAATATTATTGTATGAATGAATGAATGAATGAATGAATTATTCACATACTTTTTCATCAAAGGTTATGTCTTAGAGACTAAATATCATAGATATAGACACAGAAGAAAGGTGAAAAAGACTATGTTCCAAGTGAAAGCATTATAAACATTTAGAAGATATGTAGGATTACTTACAGAAATTTAACAATTAGTGTTTTGATAACAATAACGACAAACTATGTATGTGTGGAGTTAAAGTTATATCATAATATTTACAAAATCTTTGTTAAATTTAAAAATAATTTATCTTTCAAAAACAGAAATCTATTGACTGTAAATTGGATGTAGCACCTAGGACTAAACACTGAAAAGTATATATTCATAAAAATCAACTGATGAATTATTTTATTAGTTAGAACTTGTCTTGAAGTGGCCCTACTGTTTTAATTGCTAGAAGTCTAAATGACTTTTCTCTGCTTCAGTATTTTGTCAGAAATATTTCTGCCAAGAAACACTGCGTTCAATATATGGCCCAGTGTAGCACACTGATATTTTTGGCTTTTACCCAAAATATTTATAGTTGTTTTTTCACCTTCAGTTATTTACTATTCAACTGTGGTTCAAAAGGCTAGAAGAACCAATCTTAATATGGGCAGAGTTGCTGCCAAGGCCTTGGACACATGGTGTCATGTCAAGGGTATAACTGGCATGTCAGCTGTTAATTATATGCTATTCCTGACTAACATTCTAAAGGTGTTTCACTTAGAGTAGGTTATAGGCTAGATACTGCTTTAAGGGAGACTTTGGTGACATCATAGGTGACAAAAGGAAGACAAGACTACTGCCTCCCTAAGACACAAGGAACTTGTTCTTTCTGGTTTCCTGAACAGAGATCTCAGCATGCAGACAGAGAAAAGTAAAATATATTACAAACATACACGGTAAATATTAAATCTTATTGTGAATTAAGCCTTTAACACTTGTCCTGGCTTTCCCCAATGATGGGCTGTAATCTGTAAGTCAAATAAGGCCCTCCCCGATTTGAAAGTTCTTTTTAGTCACTGTTTTATCACTGCAACAGGAAGTAAACAGGAACAGAAATACGTACCAGGAAGTACGATAATGCTGAGGCAGACAGGATTTGGGTGGAGGTTGGGGACAAAACAGGAACAGATTTTTTTTTTTTTAAGATTTGGTATGGAAAATTAATTGAGCACTCAAAGCTTAATGGGCTGCTCTGTGAGAGCTTGAAAGAATGTTGGCAGGATGCACATGATAGTTGCCTGGCTTCTAAAATTTATTCTTTTTTAAAAATTTGCATATTTTATTTATTTACATTTCAAATGTTATCCCCTTTCCCATTTTCCCTGCAGCAACCCCCTATTTCGTCTCCCCTCTCCTTGCTTCTATGAGGGTGCTCCACCACCCACTCACCCACTCCCACCTCACCACCCTGGCAGTTTTTTTTAGGACACTGAGCCTTCAGAGGACCAAGGGCCTCTCCTCTCATTGATGGCAGATAAAGCCATCCTCTGCTACATATGCAGCTGGAGCCATGGGTCCTTCCATGTGTACTCTTTAGTTTATGGTTTAGTCCCTGGGAGCTCTGGGGAGTCTGGTTAGTTGATATTGTTGTTCTTCCCATGGGGTTGCAACCCCCTTCCACTCCTTCAGTCCTTTCCCTAACTTCTCACTGTGGTCCCCTGCTGAGTCTAATGGTGGCTGTGAGCATCTGCATCTGTGTTTGTCAGGCTCTGGCAGAGCCTCTCAGGAGACAGCTATATCAGGCTCCTGTCAAGAAGCACATCTTGTCATCCACAATAGTGTCTGGGTTAAGTGTCTGAATATGAGATGGATCCCCAGGTGGGGCAGTCTCTGGATGGCTTTGTCTTCAGTCTCTGCTCCACACTTTGTCCCTGTAGCAATTCTGGGTTAAAAATTTGGAGATGAGTGGGTGGCCCCATTCCTTAACTGGGGGCCTTGCCTAACCTCTGGATATGGTCTTGACAGGTTCTCCCTTTCTTTTGTGGGGTATTTTAGCTAATGTCATCCCCATGGGGTCCTGGGAGGCTCTTGCTTTCCCAGCACCTGGGACTTTCTGGTGGCTACCCCAGTTCCCCATCCTCCATTGCTAGAAACCTCTGTTCAATTTCCTGACCATCTGTACATCTTCTCCATCTCCCCCCACACCTGATTCTTCCCCTCTTCCCCCTCCTTCTCTTCCTACCAATTCTCTCCCACCATCTACCTCCTGCAAGTGTTTTGTTACCTCTTCTAAGAGGGACTGAAACATCCACATCTGAACTTTAAAAAGGAAGTCTAAGAGTCCTTCAAGGCTGTACTAGGGCTGCCTTGTGATATTTTGTACTAAGAATCTGGAAGTGAAATCTTTGTTTTACTGGCATCATGGTCTTTGGTTAGTTAGAGGTTTAAAAAAAAATGACTGTGACTGAGAAGAAAGCAGTCTTATCGAGGCTAGATCTTCTGGGAAGCCTTTCCTTAGTAACAGCACACAAAAGCTATTATTTAGAGTGGACCAAGAAAGGATACATCTCAAGCTATCAGCTGAATTTGACAGCATGTAAGAGTCCCCCACATGGAATAGGAGTCCAGAGAGTAGCTGAGGTTTGGCACTATGAGGCAGGGTCAGAGTCTCCCTGAAGGGAATCCAGGTAGGGCATGGTAAAGGTGCACCCTCAACTGTAGTAAAATTTCAACATATTGGATATGCTAAGACTGTGGAGTGGCCACCAAGCAAGAAGAGCAGACTGTGTGTAGAGAGCTAGCCTGAGTCTACTAAAGAAGCTGATTTGCTAGAGATGACAGATCTATAGAGGTGGAGTTACCAAGCCCTTTGGATCCCCAAAAGCCATGAATGAGTCCCAGACATCAGAGCTATCTATGCTATTCGATCTTGGTTCTGCTTTTATCTAATTGTAACTGCTCTGGCTCCTTTTTCTTAGAATAAAAAAAACTTACATAATTTATTTTGGACTTTGCAGGAGCTTAGAGTTAAGAGAGTTTGGGTTTTTACAAAGATCTTATACTTTTAAATTGTTGGAATATTTTAAAAGACTGTGATATTTTTGAAAGCAAGACTGTAATATAATATTAACAGGGGATACTGAGTCTAACAAATGAAAAAGGCACGGATTAAAGTGTGATGCCTGAATGTTAAAGTTGAAAAGAAGAAAAATATCATATTTTTTATAAACTCAACACAAACCTGGACATAACTGAGAAGAGGGACTCTCAGTGAGGATCTCCCTCAATCTGACTGTTTTATGTGGATGTCTGTGTTACATTTTCTTGATTACTAATGGATAGAAGTTGGCTTATCCTATTGTGGCTGAAGCCATTCCTGGACAGATGGGTCTATGTTATTTTTAAAAAGTAGCCCAGCAAGCCAGGGAAAGCAAGCTACTAAGAGGCATTACTCTGTGGTGTCCGCTTCATCTCTGTGAGTTCCTACCTTTGTTTTCTGCTTTGTTTTCCTTCAATGACAGGGCCAAATAAACTTCCATTCTCAAGTTATTTTTATATCAGTGTTTAATCATGGAAACAGAAAGCAAACCAGGATACTTTTATAAGGTAAGTGTCTTAATTGTGAAGCTAGCGTTTAATGGCCTTCTTCTTCTTGAAGCAAAGCTAAGGAGGAGTGGATCTGAGAGAGAGGAGAGTTGGGGAGGTTGTGAGGAGAAAAGGGGTGGAAATTGAGGTGAGGATATAATATATGAGAGAAGAGTCAAACAGCCAATCAAACATACATTAAAACAACTAAGCAAAAATTAAAATGATAAATGCCTTGAAATTAGGCATTTTTTTCCGGTGACTACAAAAATCACTGAAGAAGGGTTGGAGAAACAAATCAATAAAAGCATTCCTGCACATGATTGTGAGGACAAGAGTGGAGATCCTAGTATCCAAAATTAACTTACTCATCACCTCAGTATTGAGTAGGGATCCCTAGGTTACACTTTATAGGTAGATTAGAGGAATCAAATTTGGTGGTTCAGAATAAGGAATATCTCAGTAGGAAAAATGTGGGGTGCAACCAAGAACGATACCCGACATCAACCTCAGTTCTTCATACACACATGAACACATACATGTACACATATACACACACCTAATACCAGGCACAGACATCAAATACACGTAAAACTGTAGCAAATTTTCAGAAGAATTAACCGAGGAGACTGGTTAACTGAACCTGTGCTTATGGAAAGACAAAATATTGCATATTAAGAACATTGGGCTGCATTAATCTCAGGACTCTTTGTTGGTTTGTTTGGTTTGTTGTTTTGTTTGTTTTCATTGTTTTGTTATTCATTCAGTAGCTATCCTTATTCAGGTCAATTTGAATCTGTGTTGGAATCCATGGCCACTCAGATTTGGCTCAAATTTATCTCTTCTGTTGGAAAAAAAAAAAAGATGTGTTTTGCATAGTCAGGTGTCAAAGTGTTGTTCTTTTGGAAACTTTTATGTTTAACATCAGAAACAAAAAAATCACAAGTATGGCTGCCATAACTATCAGAGCAGCCGGTTGACTAAAATATCTTGGACAATGTTCTGTCTACCTGTTTCCATCACCCATTGAATTCCAAGGCCCCAAAGATCCCTGATTAATTAGAGTCTGAAAAAATAATGTGACCTTTCAGACATTGAAACTGTATGTAGAAGCGAAGAACCAGTTCTTACTCCCAGCCCAGTGCTTCCAAAAATAAGACTCAGAATCAAAATGCATTTACAAATATGTTGGTCATATATCAAGGTTTTTCTCTTCGTAGATCATAACTTAAATTTTCCTATTTTGTAAGAGGTGATTCTGTGTGTTCGAACACTGAATGTCCTGTTCCCCAATTGGTCCTAATTGGTTCCAACTGATTAGTCCTAATCAATCAATAAAGATGCTAGCAGCTAATGGTTGAATGGAATAGGCTGGACTTTCAGATCCTGCAGGCAGGTTAGCAGATGAAGGAGAGAGGACAGGGTTTACCATGCTTCAGAGGGAGAAAGAGCCACCAGCCATGTGAGGTCTAGGCTGGAGTAGTCATTGGCCACTTCCCCAACCGGGCCAGAAATAATAGGAGGGAGATTAGAAACACAACGAAACTGAGGGCAGATTTAGGGTGCTGAATTAAGAGTAAAGGTAACTGAGCAACCAAACCAGGCAACTAAGTAAAAGGCAGAATTAGAGGTATTGAGCGGGGAGTAAGGGTAAGAGCACATTACTAATGAGCTAAAAAGCATATAAAAATAAGCGTGTGTGTGTGTGTGTGTGTGTGTGTGTGTGTGTGTGTGTGTCTGTCTGTCTGTCTGTCTGTCTTCCTGTCTGTCTGTGTGTCTGTCTTTCCATCTGTGGATCCAAAAAAACCTGTCTTGGGCTGGTAGTGCGATCTACATGGAGATTAAAGTGGAGTAGTAGGGATTACATGTTATACTATTTATTTTCATCTATATTCTACCATATCACTGATGACCTGTGCTCAGGGACCATGCGTCTGTCTCTCATTCCACATCTTCCATGACAGAATTGGAGGAGACTGCCATGAAGCAAGACAGACTATGAGCATGTGTTCTGGAGAAACAGCAAGTAAGAAGGGACTTGATAGCTGGGGAATCAGTATGATAGCTTTAAACTTGCCCAATCTAGGCTTATGGTATATAATTAAAATACCTGGTGTTTATGTCTTTTATATGGGCTAGTTAGAATCTTAAACTATTTCCACAAATATAATTCTGTCTTTTCTCAATATTTTTTAAATCTCAAGGTTCCCTACCTTTTTAAATAACTGCAGCGAACAGATCATTTCACTGACTCCTTGGTTTGTAAATTTGGAATTGTATTTATGGCAAGAACAGAGATTTCTCTTTTTACCTGTCACTAATTTTTTTTTATAATACTCTATTAAAATACTGTTCAGTTCTCCTCCTTCTTTTTCTCCTTCTTTTTCTCCTCCTCTTCTTCCTCCTCCTTCCTCTTCTTCCTCTTCCTGTTCTTGTTCTTCTTGTTCTTCTTGTTCTTCTTGTTCTTCTTGTTCTTGTTCTTCTTGTTCTTGTTCTTCTTCTTGTTCTTCTTCTTGTTCTTCTTGTTCTTCTTCTTGTTCTTGTTCTTGTTCTTCTTCTTCTTCTTCTTCTTCTTCTTCTTCTTGTTCTTCTTCTTCTTCTTCTTCTTCTTCTTCTTCTTCTTCTTCTTCTTCTTCTTCTTCTTCTTCTTCTTCTTCTTCTTCTTCTTCTTCTTCTTCTTCTTCTTCTCCTCCTCCTCCTCCTCCTCCTCCTCCTCCTCCTCCTCCTCTTCTTCTTCTTCCTCCTCTTCTTCCCTATATTTTTTATAGATCTTAGAGAGTCAATTTAACATTTGAGTTTTTGAACCATCAGCAATTGATACATTTTATGTTTTTCCTTTTTATTTATTCTTCTGTCATATATTACATCCAGTGTAAAGTTTCCGCTATTTACCCACCCCTAGTCTCTCTCTCTCTGACCTCTCCTTTCTGCTTACTTCCAGAATCACCTCTACTTAAACTTACCTTTTCTCAGAAAAGAGCTGGTCTTCTAAGGACATCAACCAAGTACAGCATAACAATTTACAATAAGGCCAGACACATATTCATACATCAAAGTTGAATGAGGCTACCCAGTAGAAAGAAAAGGTTCCCATTTCTAGGCCAAAGTGTCAGAGACAGCCTATGCTCCCAGCGTTAAGAATTCCACAAAAACACTGAACTACACCACCATAACATATACGCAGAGGGCTTAGGTCAGTCCCACATAGCCTCTCTGATGTCTGTGAGCCCACTTGAGTCCTGGTTAGTGAATCAAATGGATCCTCTTCTTGTGACATCATTGATTCCTCTGGGTTTTTATTTCCTGTTTCCCTCTCCTCCACATAGCTCCTTAAACTCCACTTAATGTTTGGCTGTGGGATGCCGCGTCTGCTCCTATCAGTTGCTGGATGAAGTCTTTCTGATTTTTCTGTGATGAGAATTATGCTAGTGTCCAGTCAAGACACACCCTGCAGGCATAGAGAACTGAATGTCGGAGGACTGTGGCTAGTTTACTTTTTCCTCCATTACTAGAAGTCTTCTTCAGTGTCACACTCAGATTCTCTGGAGTTTCTATTACATTAGGTTTAACCTAGGCCTCAAAATACCCCTCACTTCCAGCCATCTCTCTCAGTATTCTCTTCCGCCATACCTCCAACTTGATTCCTCCTGTGCTTATCTCTACCATCCCCCAGCCCACCTGAGAAATCAATTCTATTTCGTCTTCCCAGGAAGATCTTTGTGTTCCTCCTTAAGCCCTGCTTGTTACTCAGCCTCACTAGGTTTGTGGAGCATAGCACCTTTACCCTTTACAGCTAACAATCACTTAAAAATGAGTACATGCGATGTTTGTCTTTCTGGGTTATCTCACTCCAGATGACTTTTTTTCTAGTTCTATATGTTTTCCAGCAAATTTCACATCACTTTTTAAATAACTGAGCGATACTCTGTTTAGTAAATGTACCAGAATTTTTTTAACCCATTCTTTGGTTGAGAGACATACAGGTTGTTTCAAGTTTCTGACTATTATGAATAAAACTGCTATGAACCTAGTTGAGCAAGTTTACTTATGGTAGGTGTCCTTTAGATATATGCCCAAGAGTGATAGAGTTGTGTCTTGAAGTAGATTGATGCACAATTTTCTGAGAAACTACCATATTGGTTTCCATGTAGTTGTATAGTTTGCATTCTCAGCAGCAATGTAGGAGTGCTCTTCTTGTTCCGTGCACTGGCCAGCGTGAAGATGCTTGTGGATTGGGAGGACCAACATAATAGAAATGGGGATCTTACTAAAAACAATGTATGCATTCAAGACGATCCCTAACAAAATTACAACACAATACTTACAGACCTTGAAAGAACAATAATCAACTTCATATTGAAAAAGAGAAATTAAAACTCAAAACACAGGATAGCTAAAATAATTTTATACAGTTAAAAAAAATCCCAAATTATCACATCCCTGATTTCATGTTGTACTGTATAGAGCAATAGCAATAAAAACTGGATAGTATTCACATTAAAACAGACAGATTGGTCAACAGAATAGAATCAATGCCACAAAAGTAAGTCTACACACCTATAGATACCTATTTCTTTAATAAGAAAACCATAAATACACATTGGAAATCAGAAAGCACCATTAACAAATGGTGCTGGTCTAACTGGATGTCTGGATGTAAAAGATGCAAAAATGGTATACATCTATTAACTATGCAAAACTTATGCCCAAGTGGATCAAAGAGTACAACATAAACCAAAACTACTTAACCTCATAGAAAAGAATGGAGGCAATACCCTTGAATGCGTTGGCACAGGACACAACTTTCTGAAAAGAATATCAACATCTAAGGCACTAAAATCGACAGTTAATAAATGGGACCTCATGAAGCTGAACGGACTCTGTAAGGCAAAGCATACTTTCAATAGGACCCAATGGCAGCCTAGATAACAGGATAAAGTTTTCATCAATTCCAGATCTGGCAGAGGGCTAATATCCAAAATATAGAGAGAACTCAAGAAACTAGACACTAAATTATTCAATTAAAAATAGGGTATAGTTATAAACAGAGAATTTTCAACTGAGAAATCTCAAATGGTTCAGAAATATTTATATAAGTGTTCAACATCCTTAGCTATCAGGGAAAATCATATCAAAACAACTTTGAGATTTCATCTTACACCTGTCAGAATGGCTATGATCAAACCCGAGAGGAATTGATATGTTTTCTATTAAATTGTTTTAATTTAATATTCCTTTTCAAAGTTATAGTATGTTTATTGCTAGTTCTTCTCATCATTTCCATTTATCGTCTGATTTACCTGCGTCTCATCTCTTTGTCAACTGCTTATCCCAAACTAGACTTTTTAGTTAATTTTTCTTGAAATAGTTGAACTTTCTCTTTCTTTTTTCTTTTAATAAACATTGACCATTGGTGTGAATCTAGACATGATCTTGCAGGGAGAGAGCATAAGCTGTAGCTTTAAAAGAATGAATAGTAAGAATGAGAGGGCAGCATTGGCCTGGTCTGAGATTTATCTGAAACCAATTATAACGTCAAAATACAGCTTTATCCTTTATGAAGCACACAGGTGCATGTTGTAGAATATATTTAATCTCACTCAGGGGCTTCTACTCTTCCTTTGATCATTCGGTTCCTAGAAAAAAGACATACTGCTTTTATTATTTATAATAAGCCTTTATCAACATTGAAACTGGGCAGATACCTGCCCTCTCTGCAAGTAGAATCTATTTTTCTATCAATATCCCTTAGTTATTCCTTACTATGCTTCATCTATGCTGCTTTTCACTCCAATCGTCTTGCCTTCATGGTCATAATTTTTAGATTAAAAATTATGGGTTAAGACCCATGGCATTTGCTATTCTCTCTACCTTCTTCCCATCTGTGTGGTCTCCTCCAACCAGAAGCTTGGGAAGCCAAGACCACACCTATATCTCTTCTGCCAAGGTATTGGCTGGTAAGCACCTTTATTCACCAATCAGGGATAATTTGGGGGCAAGGTATGTCACATGAGTACATGCAGATCCTTCTCCCTGGAGGCAAAGAGGCCTTGAGGGCCAGCATTTATTTTATTTATATTTACAATATAAACAAAAGGCCAAACATCAACAGGTACTTGATACGTTTCCATGACATATCAGTCATATATGCCAATTGGTGCACAGCCTGACTTTAGGGTTTGCTTTCTTTTCTAGTAAGAGTGTAGTCTATGGTGAAAAGAAACCAGCGACTGTGAATTTTCTGCTTCCTAAGGAACGATCTAGTATGCTGTCCTAATATAAAACTTATGATGGATCTTAGAATTGGAATCCTAAAGTCCCTCTCTCATTAAGACTCTGTAGACTTTGAGTGAACCATAGATGTATACTCTCAAGGTTCCAAGTAGAAACTGAAATTCTCCCTAAAGCCCCCATGCTACACAACAAACTCATCTAAAGTCTTGATCTCACTCCCAGCATGCCTCTGTGAGCCTCCCAGCAACCTCTGTGGCAGAAGCCAGGGATTCAATCTGAGGGACTAGAAGAGCAAGCTCATAGAAGCTATTGCCCAACACTGTAGGAAATGATTGGAGTTTGACGGTGAGCATGGTTTTTCTCGGGCACGTAGAAGGGTTTTAGTAACACAGGTGCAATTACCACTTAGAAAGGAATCATCACCCTCTTACTGAAATTAGAACACAAAATGAGCCAAGCTGGTGGACAAATTGTGGTTCATGTCCCTGCTGTGTTAGTGACTTATATTTACTTTCTAATCTTGGTGAAGCTCTGTTTCTGAAGCTAGTAATATTTTAGAAAGTGATAAGAAAAATAATGCATTCAACAGAGGGGCTGGGCACATTGATCCATAGGATACCAAAAAGTATTCTGGGTCAGAGCAATCAAACTGTGTCATTTAATTTTATAATACTCAAAGACACCAAGTACACAAGATTGTGGGTATGGGATAGGAAACCCCAGTAGGAGGACAGGAACAAAGAGATAAGAATGGAACTGAAATATCATTAAAAACAAGTAGACAAAAAAATCTACATATCTACGATAGAAAATGGAATTCTAGGTCACCAAGACTTCAACTTATATAATTGGTGTAAAGACTATGGTGCCTTGACTAAATTGAAGGTCAAAAACCAAACCAAAACAAAAGAAAACAAAGTTTCTTAAAAACAGATCCATATATAATTGAAATTATAGATGTGGCTACACATCTATAAAAATAAGAGTGAGATTTAGCTCTAAGAAATGATTAGCTCTAGTGACTTCTCCCCCTTACATATGTTCTTACCATCTGTAACACTACCTTTTGCAGTTTATAATTTGGAGGGATAGTCTAATAAGTAATATGAATGTGCATGAGTAAATAAATATAAAGAGAAAACACAGAAACAGATCTTCAAGTTCACATCTAATTGAAAATATTTTTTAAATGTACTAACAAAAACCCTTAAAGTATGAAATTCTAGTGTCTAAAAATAATTGATATTAATGGATGCTAGTCTAGTTCCCAGAACATGGGATAAGATTAAAATTTACATAATAAATAATTCCATTTTATTTAATAACTATTTAGTAAGCACAACTAGAGACATTTCAGGAGTCATTTAAAAATTTTTCTTTCTGAATCCATCCTTCACCCAGTATGAACTCCTTCAGAAAAAAGATGTAAGTAGAGATGTGAGCAAAAGAGTGCACGTGAGCTGTGTCAGGAACTGGAAGAGGTCATTTCACATCACAGTATTTGAGGTTTAGGTACGACATTTTGATAGAGCAATTTAATACCCAAAGATGTTACATTCACCGAGAAAGTAGAGTTGAAAGAAATAAACCTTATTAATTAGCATAAAAACCCAAGTTAAAGGCATAAAATTGAGAAAATATTTAGTCAGTTTAGCTATTAGAGGATTTGTGGAGGCACAAATGTGGACCTAAATTTAGGGATCTTAAAAATCTGTAAAATATATCATACCTGAGGGTCAGGCAGTGAGAACAGATGATTTGAAATCATGTATATAGCCAATGGCAGAGTTCTACCTCGTTTGATAAAGGGTCTAAGTTTGATTATCATACACACAGATACTTCAGAGATTTTGTGTGTGTGTGTGTGTGTGTGTGTGTGTGAGAGAGAGAGAGAGAGAGAGAGAGAGAGAGAGAGAGAATCTGTGTGCATACATGCATACATGGAGTAATTCTACTTATTTTGTTTCTTTAATTTTAAACATGAAGTTTAAACATGTGAATATATGACATAGAAAATGTATATGATAGAAAGGACGATACTAGAAATAAAATTAAAAGTGGAAATAATTTAAAGCACACAGCCCTGGAAGAACAGAGATGCAAGACCACCAATATCAGAGTTGGAATAGCCTTGGTCTAGGGCAAAATATCCTTTCCTGAGTCTTGGGTATACAAGAAGGGAATGACTTTGTTCAGGGACGGTAATCTATCTGCACTGGTGAGGAATGGTGGGTAAGTGACCTCACGGTCATCGGTGAGCAGAAGCCCAAACGGTTGTTGCAGAGGTTGCCAGTGTGGAAAATATGGACTACAAGCAAATGAGTTACAGGGGTTCATATGCAGTGATCAAATTCTCTTTAGACTACAAGAGGTGCTGAAACTAAACTTCTAAATCTAGATTAGAATAAAAGATCAATTTTGATTAGAAAAATAAGAAAACAAAAACCCTCAGCGGCAATGTTTTACTGAGAGAAGCCAGTCAGGTTAAAATTAGAAACTTTATTATAATATTCTACATTCTTTCTTGGTACATGTTGTAAGCCTGTATTTGATTTTTCAAATCTTCCTCTATCTTTTAACAGCTTCCATGGTATCTGTATTTATTTTAGAGTATAAATCAGTGCTGCATGTAGAAAATACATTTAAATTAATTTTACAAGAAATTCCCTCAGATATTCAAGTGAGAGGAGAAAAGGAAAAAAGTTAGCATTTATTGCTTGTTTTAGACACTGAGACAAAATTATAATCCAAATCAAAATAAGAAAATAAACTGAAAATAATCAAATTTAAAAGGATATTTAAATGATTGAAAACTATTCTCCACAAAAAATTTGCCTATGGTGGATTATAACTTGCTGAGTAATAGTTCTCAGAATTGATGTTTTTCACAAACAGGCAACACCATTTCATTAAATAATTAAATTTATAGCTTAGATACAATTATATGCACCTTAAAATGCAATCCCAAAGAGTGACATTTCTTCTAAAACTGCGTTGTGAGAAAAAAAATCAGAGTATCATAGTAAACACATCTATCAAAGTATTTAAAGTTTATGTTAAATAATTTAAATATTTGTTGCTAGAAATTTTCAGTGTAGAAAAAGCTGCCATCTTATGTAATATACCAATATTAATATAAAATAATTAGTAAAGGCAGTTATTTAAAATGTATAAGGCCCTTGAGAAATGGTTCATTGTTATTGAGGACTTATGGCTCTTGCAGAGGTCCTGCGTTTGGTTTCCGACACCCACATCAGGGAGCTCATGACCAACTTGCTACACCAGATTGAGAAGTTCTAATCCCCTCTCTAGCCTCTGTAGGCATCCGCATTCACATGGATACACACACACACACACACACACACACACACAAATAAAATAAATATTTTAAACTATTTTAAAACATGAAAATAGACAAAATATTATTTTTTCTTGCCACTATTTGCTGTATTTTATTTTTGAGCAGGTTTTGTTATGAAGCATATGCTAGAAATGGGCCATAGAGTTTACTGTGCTCTTACACTAGCATTTCTCTCACATTTTGGGAGGCTGTAGACACATGGTGTTTGTAATTTATCCTTGAGTCCTCGATCTACCCGTTCATCCTGTACCTCATTTTCAATGATTATCTTATTATTTTGAAATATGTGTGTTTACTTTATCAGGAAAATGTTTGCCACAGATTTTTGTAATGGTGTCATAAACTCATTCCATCGTTGGTGGAGAGGTTGTCATCCTACAGTTGTGACTGAAAGGCAAGAAGTCAGTCAGGGGAGAATGAAGTGAGGCTAGAGAGAAATCTCAGCGTAGCTTCTCAAAATTAATGAAAGTACATGTGTATACATATTCAGTGCATAGCTCAGGCTTCTTCCAAACTGTTAAAATATTGTAAGAAAAGTTCATTTCTTTAAAAGACTTTTCAAAGAGGGCTGGAGAGATGACTCAATAGCCAAACGCAATGAATGCTCTTCCACAGGACCAGAGTTCAGTTCCTGTCACTTAGATGGTGGTTCATAGACATGTGCACCTTCAGTTTCAAGGGAGTCAAATGATTTCTCTGAGCCACATGGGCACTAGTGTTGCACATGGTCAAAACACATGTGTGCAGGTAAATCATTTATGTACATCAAATACAATTTTAAAAATCTAAGTAAAAATTAAATGGAAAAGCCTTTAGAGGGCTTATGGAGATGGTTCAGTGCACAAGTGCACTTATTCTGTTTGGCCTTAAACTAGCATTTCTGTCACATTTTGGGGAGGCTATCAACTCACGATGTGTCTAATACATGCTTTAGTTCCCAATCGCTTACTCAATCACAATTACACGAGTTGAAGTCTACAGAATTTATGTACAAAGTGATATTTGGTACCCTGTGACCTATATATCACCCTTTAAGGGGTGGAATCAGAGGTGTCACTGGAACTTTCAGTTCAACTCGAGGTCAGCAAGAAACCTTAACTTAAAGTTGCAAAGGGAAAAGTAATAGTGCAGAGCACCCCAAATCATTTGCAATCCAAGCATGCACACTTGCACACGGACACACACACAGACACACAGACACACAGACACACACGAGGGGGGGTTACACAAGGCCTTCAGAGATGTTTTGTTAAGGAAAAGACCCATAATTTACTCCAGAGAAGCAGAACAAGACACTTTCAGTAGTCACAAACCGGATCTAGGTCTGAAGCCAAGTGACTTCTGCTCTCCAGTGATCCTGTACCAGGAACATCAGATTTTCCAGCTGCAGTGAGTAGCTGTCAGAGGACTCCTCCCTGTATTCCTGTGCCATTGTTCTGTAAGGATATTATAAACCGTCACACACTACTTCTTTTCACTAAAATATATGACTTCACAGTCGTAAAGTCTATACCTGTGATGTCCACATGCAGGCAGCTGCCCTGCTCTTAGTGGAAAACTTGGTCTAGACCTCTCTTCTTGGCTTACACATACCCTCACTATGTGTGCCTTTGTCCATGTTGCCATTCTTTTATGTAGATCTTTGTGTCCAGTGTTTTTTTCTTTTAATAAGATCAAATTCACAAAGAACTAAGACTTACTTGGGTGTTTTCTGTTACTTTGAATAAGCATCCATAGACTTTATACCAAATAAAGTCTTAATCTGAAGACAGAGTGTGAACATTTAAAGGTAAAGCCTAGAGGGCACTCTTGAAGTTATAACAACTTATCTCAGGAAACACGGAGATAAGCCTATTATTTAAAGTGATTACACAGGCTCAGAAAGGAATCCGACACAGTGAGCAGTGATTTCTTTGAAATCTATGGTGCTAACCGTTTCGTGAAGTTTTCATAGCAACAAAACAAAAACCATAAATGAAGACAGCAGGTACATTAGTAAGGGTATCTGGTAGTTGGGCAAAACCGAGAAATCTCTGTTCCTGATGTTACATGCTATCTGAGAACATTTTGTGCTGGAAACTAGGTGTTTGCACATTCCAGATGATTTACCTAAAAATCACAATAGTGTTAAATTACATATACAAGGGAGTAATTATTTAGGGGTCTAATAATGCCCCCAAATAAATTGTAATTAGACTCTGGACCTACAATCTAGCCCCTCTGCAATCAATTAAGTTCTAATGAGTGAATCAGCCTTGCAGAAGGCTCAAAGTGAGTTGGATGGTTTTCACTGTTGTTTCTTCCTATGTTTCTTTTTAAGAAATTTTGTTCTCATTATCCCTGCTCATTTAAGGATCAAGTAGCAGTTTATCTCTGTTCAAATAAATCTAAAATCCACATGCCAGTTTTTCGCTAGAATGTTCATTGTGAGGTGAAACTTCTGAAAATGAATGCACCAGATTAAAATAATCCCCCAAATTTTATAGTTCATAATTTTGAAGGTTAATTAAGAAATATTCTTGTGATGAAGTATCTATGGTGTTCTTAAGCAGTAAGATGGCAGTTGCTAGTGATAGGTGGGATATCTATCGTAGAATCAGGAAACAGAGCTGTCTTTCCCATAAGCAAAGGTCTTGTTTGCAGGAAAGGATGTCAACCAAAGGAGTAAGCTGAAAACAAAGTGCCACTGTCAGAAAACTAGGGATGAAGATGGGAGACGCTGAGCTGTTTGTGGCAAAACATCACTCATTTTTGTTTCATGAATCTGAACACAATATTTTACCTTCTTAACTACAAAAAAATATTATTTGTAGAATGTAGGTACATTCCTAATTCATTTGATTTATAATTAGTTTTTCATCTGCACATTAATTTATAAATATTTTATTAATATGTTTCCATATATGCAAACATACAGATATATCTACATGCACACATTTTTTCAAATGTAAAAAAAATGAATTTTATTGTCATGCTATAATCAGTAGACTTGTACAAAGAAATCCTCACCCTACAGATTCTCCTCTGCAATATTTCTGGACTCTATGTTGTAAACAAAAGTTAAAAACCCTAAACTCACTAACAGGAATTAAAAGCAGCCTATTGGTCCAGAATCTGAAAGTGTTGTTTAATGTGTTTGTAATTTCCAATGACCCTAACTCTAACTGCTAATCAATTTAAGTGAGATCCATGTTAACTAGGAATAAAGAAAAAGAAACAAACAAAAATCAAATAAGCAAACGAATGTGATGGTTCACAATGAGACCCTACAAAGCTTTTTCCTGCAGAGAACCCAGAAATTGAATTCCAAGAAGCTCTTTACAAGTTTTAATGAGCCACCTGCCTCCAGCTATAAAAGCCAGAGAGAAAGGGAAAGAAATGTGTGGAACAGCAAGAGGCAACTCTCAGGCTTTGGCAGCGGGTTCTCTACTGCACTCATCTTTTGTATACAGTCCCCAGCCTTTCAGGAAACAAGAAGTTAGCTTTTGGGTTGGATAAATATTCAATTATTCTTTTAAATGTCTAATTCACTGTTTTCTGTATCTATAACATAAACAGTTACAAAGAGCCAGTGTAAATTATGTTTTCCTTTGACATCAATCATTAAATGTTGTTTACATTACTCAACTCTGCTGAGTACAGTGGAACCCACAGGTTACTTCAGCCCTGAGGAGACAGAGGCACTGAGAGTGGGAGGCCAATGTAGGCTGCCTAAGGAGCCCTTATGTAAATGACATAAAGAAAAAGAAAGAAAGAAAATATAAAATAGCCAGATATACTATCTAGTTGATACTTCTTTTTATTTGCTATACCTATAAGGCAAAATTTGATTAAATTTCACCAACTCTTTTAGAACAGAAAAACATAAAACAGAGAACAGCCTTTCCTCCTGTAATAATAACTCCACCTAGGTCTCTAGAGACTACACTTGATTTATTTTTTATCTCCTTCTCAGATTTATGTGAACAATTTTTCATCTTCTACATTCACTATGATAGGGATCTTTAGTGGATATTAGACAAAAAAGTACAGAATACCCAGGATACAATCCACAGAACTCAAGAAGGCTAAAAAGTCTACGAGCTCAAGTGAAAACGCCTTAATCCCACGTGGGTGAGAGGAGGACACAATCACAGGGTGGGGAGGGACCTGCCTAGGGAAGGGGACAGGGTGGGGAAAGGGAGACCATGATCAGGTATTATGGGTGGGAACAGGACTGAAGCCTTGAGGGCCATCAGTAGGAATGGAAATAGGCAACTTCAGGAAGTGGAAGGTGTGGGAACCCTCTAGAATGTACCAGATACCTGGGAGGTGAGAGACTCTCAGGTATCAAAGGGAGGGACCTTAAAAGAAATGTCCTACAGTGTGCAGAAGAAATTTGTAAAGTCCATCTCCAGCAGAAAGACAGGTCATCAAGAGCAGGGATCGTATTGCCATCCCACAGCAAAAACTCTGAACCCAGAATTGTCCTTGTCTGAAAGAACTGCAGGGACATAAATGCAGAAAAGCCTAGGGAAAAGGAGGTCCAGTGACAGGCCTAAATTGGGATTCAGCTCAGGGGGAGGTCCCAAGGCATGACACAGATGCTATGGTATGCTTACAGACAGGAGTCTATCATGACTGCCCTCAGAAAGGTCCAACAAGCAGCTGAAGGAGTCAGATGCAGATATTCACAGCCACCCAACAGACAGAAGCTGGTGACCCCTGTGGTTGAATTAGGAAAAAACTGGAAGAAGCTGAGGAGGAGGGATACCCTATAGGAAGACCAACAGTCTCAACTAACCTGGACCCCTGGGATCACTCAAACACTGAGCCACCAACCAGGCAGCATACACAAGCTGATATGATGCCCTCAACCCATATACAGCAGAGAACTGCTGGGTTTGGACTCAGTCAGAGAAGATGCACCTAACCCTTGAGAGACTTGGAGCCCCAGGGAGTGGTGCGATCTGGTGGAGTAGGGTGGCGTGAAGACATTCTCTTGGGGATGGGAGAAGGAGGTCTGGAATGTGGTACAGTTCAAGGAGAGACTGGGAGGGGGATAAAATCTGGACTGTAAAGTAAATTAAAGAATAAATTCAAAAGAAATAAACAAACAAAAATCTTCTTTGTGTTTTTATTGCGTTGAACAACTTGAAGTCTTTCATGGTAAAAAGTGACATATTTATTATTCCCTTTGGCATGGAGTTACCACCACAGAACTGGAAACACTTCCCTACTAATATAAATGGTAAGATTTCTTGTATTTGTTTTTGGTTTTTGTTTTTTCATTTTATTTTATTGCTTTAGACTTTGCTATGTTTTTCTTCTGCTTATGTTTAGAAAACATATAGAACATGGGAATTCTTTTTTTGATAAGTTTGATAATGTTGGCGAGAAATTAAAGATCATAGAACTTTTAGGTGCATAGGTGTCGTCAAGTCAGTCCGAGCTAGGTGGAAGGAGTGAGAACCCTCTAGCCTATTTTCTATGAAAATTATCTGTTTACTCATTTTATTGGAAATCACTTTTTATAGTAACATATATGCTCAAATTTGAATATTAAATTGTTTGTGGCAGTATGCAGTTCAGGTATCTCTAAGCTACCTTTGATTTAGAGTTTTTTGAAACAAAAGGTAAAAATGCACAAAGATCCACAAAGATACATACATACATACATACACACACACACATATGTAATAGAACCTCAATGCTTATGACTATACTATCTAGATATGTGCATGTATATATATATATATGAATTTTGCTTTTTGTTTTATTTATCTATATCTAGCGTTACAGATAGAGATATGTATGATTCTAGTTTAGGAGATTATTATTTAGGGGACTATTGTGATGAAATACTGAATAGTTTATTAAGCATGTGTATACTGAAAAAAATGTGATTTCAAATTCGTAGTTTGCATCATCTTATTTTTATCTGCACAGAAAGATAAACTGGTAAATGTATAAAGTAAAGGAAATTAGGGGAATTCTCAAGGACATTACATATTAAAAGATAAAATCTTTCACGGCATGTGGAGCCTCATCAGTATGTGGAAGAAAATACTTGAATGGGATAAATACCCACCGGAACCGGAACCGGAACCGGAAAGACAACTCCACCTGCTGCTCTGGTACAACCTTGTGACAGGCCTGTGCCCTTCACGTTCTTACAGTTCTGAATACTGCTTGTTCCATGCTTGTATCCTCCCTTTTGTAATTATTTTCCGTTATAAACCTGGATTTAATGTCACTGATTCAATTATCTGTGGCATGCATGGGCCAGGGAGGTGAATAGTCTGTAGAGAACCAACTAAAGAGAAGGAGGTCCTGATACCTCATTCGTTGTTCCAACAGAGCAATGTGAGGGAGTGTTTCCTTCTTCACCATCTTTACCACAATAGCTTTGTAGCTGAAGCTTCAGAATGCTGAATAGCTTACTAAAGTCCCCAAGCATGTTAACTGAGCAAGAATTGTGGCTTGCTTTGCATGTGTGAAGAGTTCTGGGGGGAAATTAGAGCTGGTGAAAGGAAAGAGCTGAGGATTAGACGTCATAAATGCTGTGCAGTACATCTCTCAAATTAAACAGGAAAGAGAATCTGAAGAAAATCCTTTCCCTCAATGCTTCAAGCCTTTTGAGTTCAAGCTCAATATCGTTTTACTGCAATCTCATTTCTCAGAGAGTAACAATATAATCAAAGTCATATTCACTTCCATGAGATTTACACTCTGGTGGTACCATTAGAATTTTTAACTGTATTGTAGCAGCCTTACATAATGCAGTGTATTTCCCAAATCCCAAATTTTCAAGGAGCAGAGTAAGATCTATACCACCCATTGACTTCCCATTTCCATTTTGCTTCCTCTGGGGTTAGGATACTCAGTGGATGCCAGGGTCTCCTGGCTGTGTTTTTGGTAAAGTCTCTATGTAGAGAAAGAATATTCAGGGCAATTGTGAAACAGCAGGAAAAAATAAGCCGTTCACACACTTAGCACACTGATCCTGTTTTCAGGTGAAGGCCCTTGCTAATGAAAATGACATTGGAATGAAAACCATAAGTTAGATAGAATTCTTCTAAAATCCATTCTAAAATTACCTTCTATGTAAAGACTTTCGGGTTTTCCATAACCAATCAAAATATCTTAATGAACACGATATTGAAATGGAATGTGGCCATTATATTAAAAGAGAAAATCTGGATTAATAGTATTTTTTTTAAAGGATTGGTCTCTTTCTTCTTAGAAACTACAGTTTTCAAATTTCTTACAAGAAATTTTACATATTTTTTTCCTAGCTTTAGGATAACACTGTTCAATTCTTCCTAATTTATATTCATTCCACAGGGACAAAAGTCCAAAAATAGTTATAAAAATGGTGGCTTTGTGCATGTACTTTCTGTCCAATTAACATGCAGAAACAAAATTCTCTCACTGTCTAAAGTGTTGTGAATTGGGCAGGGTTGGGTCTGCAAAGTTATTTGTCCTACTAAAACTACAACTCTAATATTGGCAGAGTGTTAAAGCTATGTATTCATTAACCCATTTTTGATGTACAATACTCTCATAAGGTCAAAGTTATTAATCTCATCATTCCCATGAAGAAACTGAGGCAAAGAGACTATATTACTTAACATCATCATGTGCCTAAGAAGTTTCAGACTGTGATTAAAATTCAGGCAGTCTAATTGTCATATACTAACAAAGTCAACCTCTGACAAAAAAGCAACTGCAGTTTTCACAATCCGCGTTATTGCTTGCTCCTGGGTATTATGGTATAGCACAGTCACAACTATAGCATGTGAATTTTGAACCATCAATATTGGAGTTTAGACACACTGTAGAAAAATACGTCCAGCCTTTAACTCCAGTACTCAGAAGGTGTAGGCCTGAGAATAGTGAGCTTGAGATGAACTGGGCTACATAAGATGTTACAAGCCTGTCTAGCCACGTGTTGAGCCTCCCCCCTACTTCTGACTATATAATGGGAGAGAGAGAATAATGATATACATACCCACGCACATGTCTCTCCATTTAAGAGCTAAGATACCAATAATTTAGTACATTAAGGAAGTAGTGGGAGCAGTGGATGGAATGCAAATGAAATAATTACTTAAATAAATTAAAAGCAGTTCAGAGAATCAAAAACTGAACTCATTCCTTTAAGCATGTTCCATGATCTTGCATTGACTCTTGGAGTATTTCCCAGACTCATGTATTTCTCACAACATGCTCTAAGCATTTTAATTTTGTTTTGTTAGAGCTCTCTAGACTAAAAGGCTGAAATTCCTATGCTGGGAACACAGTCTCACAATCCATCTCTCTTAAGGCTGTTCCTGAGTTCCATCAGGATTTCCAGACATTCCTTGACACGAGGAAGCAACATTCTAGTCACTATCTCCATGTAAACATGACTAGCTTTAAGCACCTCTCTCTGCTTTCTCTTTTCTTGCAAGAATGCAAGCTGTTGATTCAGAAAAATTTCAAAGTGACATTCTTTATAATATCTGAAAGAGTTTTTTTCCAAAATTCTATCATATTCTGAGTTTCAGCATGTATAAAAGCTGCAGAGACACATTTAGCACCTTACATGAGCAGGGGAGTTTTCATTTTGTTACCCTTTCCTATATTTGACTATTGTAATAACTTAGATTCCCGACACATCCATACTTGTGCCTCTTCAGAGTGTGGTCCTATCCTCTACTATAGTGCTACTGTTTATCTCTTAATCAGTATGTAAGTATTTGATATGTTTTTCTGTTAACTTTTGTACAGGTTTATTAAGCTTTTTTTAATGTTTGATTCTTGGGTTTTATTTTTTAAAATTTTAGGGTTTTTTTTTGAGAATTTCAAACGAGAACAGCATTTATATCATTTCTAAGTTTCTTCCTCCTCCATCACCTGTGTCACCCCACTACCTCCCAAATTCATGACTTTTTCTTCTGTAATGACTAGCCTTACATGTAAATTCAAATTTACTTTATAATGTTGTCAGCATTATTTGAAAAGCAATTTTACTTCAAAGTTTGAACTAGGATATTTCTCAGGGCTGATATCACATAGGTAGAAACAACAGGCTCCTGCTCCCAGGTAGCTAGACAAACACCATGATAAATGAGGACACTCTAAGGGTCGTTTGTTGTTAGCATATTCTACACCCCTGGGTTAGCTGCTTTCCTACTTCATAGTTTCTTAGTAAATTCTATTAGATATTTATTGCCCAGATAATTTTTCCCAAGTCTATACTAACATTAATACCCAGAGAGAGATTATGGTAAGGAAGGCTGAGCAGGCAGTGCCTTCGGGATGACTTTGGTCACAGATGTGAAAATCCAGTCCACGTCTGAAAGCTCTACAATCAGGGATGGGTGATGCTGTAGTGTAAATTGAGTACTGAAGCCCTGGTAAGTTACAGGACATCTGCTCATGTTCTGGCATCTGAAGGCAAAAGCAACCTCGGGGTGCTGATGTCCAGTAGTGCTAAATGACCACATCCGCTCTAAAAGGGAGGGTTAGTGAACTGCTTTTGTTCTCTGGCCATTTGTGCTACCCCAACCCTTGGCCAGTTAGATAGTACTATCTGCACCCAAAACCAACTTCGTTCTGTGTTTTACATTGTGTGCCAGTCTCTTTCAGAAGCACCCTAACAGACATTCCCAGGAATAATGCCTTACTAGGTACTTGTTTGTCTCTTAATCAGTTCTGTTGACACTGAAAGTAACCATCAGAAGGTATGGCATGAAAGTCCGTTAGAAACAAGCCACTGGAGCATAACAGCCCAGGTATTCAGTATTCTCTACGTGCATATGGCGTTTTAATTTCACTTTTTTAAAGATAAAATATTTCAAAAGGTTTGTACAAGAAAAACTTATTAACAAGTTTCAGGGTACTGTAATGTATCTTTCATGGTCAGGTAGCTTTGTGAAACAAATTGAAGTCAATGCTTGTCAGCTTGGACATATTTTCAGAATTCTTATTTTCTACACATTGTTCCTTGTTAATCTCCATAATGCCAAAGTCTGACAGCAGTTGCCCTAGTAATCATTTTAATTATTATCGTTCAGAATATTACATACAATGTACTATAGTTGCTCAGCACAGTGATTCTTTATGAAGGCAATGAGATTTCAGCAGGGCAGGAGTGGGTTACAGAATGGAAAATGTTCCCTAATTCCTTTCATTTCTTCTCTGTTGTGGATTGTAACTGAGTTTCATGTTTAAAATGTATCTTGTTTGGTAGTTGATCTTGAATATCTAAGACTATCTGACATTGTCGGCCTGCCTGCTAACCTTCTGATCAGTATTAGTTCCCACCCCCACACCTCAGCTAAGGGCTCATATTCCAACCCTGAAAAGTGCTGATCCCACCTGGACCACACGATCAGCATAACTCTGAACTGAGCTCTACACGCACACTATAACAAATGAGACAGTTTCAGAAGGAAAGCACAGAGCTGATCAAAGAGGATGTTATCACCAAAGGCAATGCATAATTTTACAGAGATCATCTGAATGCAGACGGACTAAGTGCCAGTTGTGGTGAACTGAATCTTATGCCCTCCGATTTACATGTTAAACCCCTAACCCACAAAATACTGTACTTGCAGCCTTCATGAAGTTAATTTCAATGAAAGGGTTGAGAAGGCTGGGACCCTCATCTAGTAGAAGCAGTGTACCAAAAAAAAAAAAAAAAGGAGAGAGACAGAGAGAGACTGAGAGACTCCAGGGCTGTGTACAAGTTTTTTGTTTTGTTTTTGGAGACAGGGTTTTTCTGTGTAGCCCTGGCTGTTCTGGAACTCACTCTGTAGACCAGGCTGGCCTCGAACTCAGAAATCTGCCTGCCTCTGCCTCCCAAGTGCTGGAATTAAAGGCATGCACCACTATCACCCGGCTGGCTGTGCACAAGTAGAAGCAGGGCTGTGGGGCATTCCTGCCCGAGGAAAACGTTCAGGAAAACACATCCTACATTTCTAGTCTGGAGAATGGTGAAGAAATTCATTTTTGTTAAAATTCATTTTGTTACTGATCTGCAATGTCTTGTTGGGAAGTCCTAAAAAACAGCATTGTATGGTTGTTTAAACTTTCAATTCTGCATTCTGCTGAGTGGAGGGAAAGTGGGTGATCAAAGAATATCTCAGCACAGTAATGAATCCACATAATATCATGAACACAGGGACCCATGTGTATGCCACCTCATAGTCACCTCAATCACATAGCCCCATGTGTATGCCACATCATAGTCACCTCAATCACATGACCCATGTGTATGCCACCTCATAATCACCTCAATCACATGGCCCCATGTGTATGCCACCTCATAGTCACCTCAATCACATGGCCTCATGTGTATGCCACCTCATAGTCACCTCAGTCACATGACCCATGTGTATGCCACCTCATAATCACCTCAATCACATGACCCCATGTGTATGCCACCTCATAGTCACCTCAGTCACATGACCCATGTGTATGCCACCTCATAGTCACCTCAGTCACATGGCCCCATGTGTATGCCACATCATAGTCACCTCAATCACATGGCCCTATGTGTATGTCACCTCATAGTCACCTCAATCCTACCTTGAAGGCGAGTTGGATGAGAGTTACAGTGTGAGCCCCTGTGGAGAGACTTGCTTCTCATCCACCTTTGCACTCTGAATCATTAGTGAGTGTTCGTTCAGAAAAGGAGACCTTGCACAGGAGAAAACAGCACACAGTTGCTCACCTTCTGTGATGCAGCACAGATCTTACCGATACACAAATGCATGTGTGACCTGATATAGCTCATTCTGGGGCCCTGAAATCAGGGCCATAATTGTAGTAGGCAGGTTTCAGCAATATACATATGAACCTTGTCACTTCTGACATTTCTCCTCAAAATCAAATATAATGCTTTTGTGTTGGGTTGTAGCATGCATGGGTCCTGATGTGTTGATGGGTTTGTCCTACGTCTGCCCCCAAGGGGCTAGAGCTGAGCTCAGAGAGACAGAGGTGTGAGAATGTGACTGTGTTCACTCCATGGTGGCACCGGGCTATGTGAAGCCACTGAACTCCTCTCTGAGGGTGAGAGAACACAGTGTGAGGTCCCACGGGAGCCAAAGCTCTTGGGTTTTGGGTCCCAGGCCCAAAAGGCAGCCAGGAACTGGTTGGTTCTCAGGCCCCTGGGCTCTCACGCACGGCTGAGAGGCCACGGAAGAGATGAGACCAAAGTGGGGCATACGGGCTAGATCGGCTGCAGCCGAAGGGGGCAAGGGGAGAAGCCCTGGCTATTTCTCAAGGGGATGAGAGTCTTGGTCGCAGCGGCTTTCTTGGTTGGGCTTGCTTTCTTCAGTTGGTGGCTTCTGTGGCTGGAAACATAGAAATGTCATCTGAGGGAGATTAGACAGTGGCTTGGTAGTTGAAAACCTTCTCCATGGTTCCCCATGGTGGGTCCCAAGGAAGAGAAATAGTCCATGGTCTTAAGATATTTACTGTCATGGTAGAAAATGGATGAAAGCTATACCTGGTATTTTCAGGGTGCACCTGAGAGTAAATACCTTTTGCAAGGAGGAGGGTCTGGAAAGGAATGCTTAAATGACTATGCCCTCTGGCCTTTAGGTGTCTTATTAATATGGAGATCTGTCTTGAGGCTCTGTGACCTGCAGTCATGCCTTCTACCTGTGGAGGGGCTAGGGATTATTGTCCTACAGGCGGGAAAGACAAGGATCAATGGAGGTCTTTGGCCTCCTGTCAGGAGCCTGGGGTCTGGGAGAGTGGGGAAATGCACTGTGTCTCCGGCCACCTCCAGCCAGTGATCAACCAGAAACCACTGTCCTTTCACAGTCCTACACGTTTGTATTTAGAAGCTACCCAGACTATATATGCACCGTATGAACTTTCAGTTACATGCCTCATTTTTATTGGTTGCTTCCTGATATTTGTCTCACTTCTGAATACCACTACTGGTGTGGTATACAAACATTGCTTGTACTTGAGCAATTGTCTCAGAATCATGTAGGGGAATGCAGACCATAATGCTCTCAAGGTGATATGAGATTTAAAGGAAATATGTATGAAAAGTATTTATGTCAGTGCCAAGCTAAATAGTAGTACCAAAGCATTGTCACTTATTATAGCAAAAACTCAGCATTGATGTTTCTGGTTTTGTTACTTCAGGCCCAAGACTGAAAACTTCTGCTCTTATTCATGACTCTGTTTTCCTGTTTTCTTTTAGCTTGAATGTTCTCCATTTTTGAGGTGCAAATAAATAAATGAAGGTGAAGAAAGGGACAAAACTTTATCAACAATGGATAAATTTCCCTGCACCTTATGGAGGCTATGTGTCCGAGTCACTAAGTCTAGCCACTTGTAGTTAAAATTCATTAACTTGACAGAATGCAGAATCAACGTATAGGAAAACATGCCTGGGTGTGTCTATGAGGGTGTTTCTAGACTGCACTATTTCTTTCTATCAAAGTAGAAAGATTCACCCTGATTGTGAATGAAATTATTTAATGGCCTGGGCCTCAGGTGTGAATCAAAGGGGGAAATCAAACAGAATATCACCATTCGCCTCTCCTGCTTCCTTGCTGAGGATGCAATGTGACCAGCTACCTTGTGTTTCTGTAGCCATGTCAAGTCTAGCACACCCTGATGGCCTATACCCCTAAAACATGAGCCAAACTAGATCATACATTTCTTGATCAGCTTCTGTCAGGTAATGATCATAGCAATGAAAAACCAATGGATACAGTAGTTTGTCAAATAGAATAAATTCTTGAGCATGACAGTGGTTTGTTCAGCTTCAAAGAGTTATCTGTTCTTTTGTAGAATAGAAAACACAATGTGGTTTGCTGGAGGCTTCTGATACCGTTATCACTTTATACGTAATGCTGTTAGACTATGATAAGCTATGGTTTAAAAATTTAGTCTGTTTATATTATAAAAAGAATATATTACTAGATAGAGGTAGTTAGACCATGAACTTGATTCCTGTGACAGTGACTTTCTTGAACCCCATGTGGAGATGATTCTATTCATATTGTCTTGAAGGCTTTTCAAAGCTCCAATAGCATATGATGTATACAGTCTATGAATGAATTTCCAGACACGTTTACCCGAATTTACTTTTTGCAATCAAAGCAAAAAGTCATTGATTCAGAGTAAAAGTGAGATAACTTTAAAAACTTAATGAGAACTTGAAATTTGAAGGTTTTTAAAAATCGTGGTTTTTGGCTACCACAAATAAGGCCACTATGAACACAGTGGAACACGTGCTCCTATAAGATGGTGGTGCATCTTTTGGGTATATGCCCAAGAGTATTATAGCTGGGTCTTCAGGTAGATCTATTTCCAGTTTTTTGAGGAACCTCCAGATTGGTTTCCAGAGTGGTTGTAGCAATTTGAAATCCCACCAGTAAAGGAGGAGTGTTCATCTTTCTCCACATCCTTGTCAACATGTGCTGTCACCTGAGGTTTTGATCTTAGCCATTCTGATTGGTGTAAGGTGGAACCTCAGGGTCATTTTGATTTGCATTACACTGATCACTAAGTACTTTGAACATTTCCTTAGGTGAATCTCAGGAATTCCAAATTCTTCTGTTGTGGATTCTCTGTTTAGTTCTATACCCCACATTTTGATTGGGTTGTTATTTTCTTGGTGGTTAGCTTCTTGAGTTCCTTATATATTATGGATATTCGAGAAGCTGGAAACAACCCAGATGTCCTGCAACAGAAGCACAGATACAGAAAATGTGCTTCATTTATACAACGAACTACTACTCAGATAGTAAGAATGAGGACATCATTAGTTTTGCAGGCAAATGGGTGAAAGTAGAAAATATCATCCTGAGTGAGGTAACTCAGAAGCCAAAGCACATGAATGATATGTGCTCAACAATAAGTGGATATTAGCAAAAAAGTATAGAATATCCTGGATACAATCCATAGAACTCAAGAATGTTAACACACCGAAGGACCCAAGTGATGATGCCTCAACCCCACTTGGGAGGGAGAAGAAAGCAGTCACAATGGTGCAGTGGAGAGAGAGGGAGGGACCTGGGTAAGCAAGTGACAGGGAGGGGAAGAGGGGAACATGATCAGGTATTGGGAGTTGGGGGAGAAGAGCTGAAGCCCTGAGGGCCAGCAGAAGGGATGGAAATAGGCTACCCTGGAAGGTGGGAGCTGTGGGAACCCTCTGGAATGTCCCAGAGACCTGGGAGGTAAGAGACTCTCAGGACCCAAAGAGTGGGAACTTAGATGAAATGTCCTATAATGGGGAGAGGAAACTTGTAGAGTCCACCTTCAGTAGAAAAACAGAGCTTCAAGTGGAAAAAAGAGGTTGCCATCCCATACTCAGAAATTCTGACCCAGAATCATTCTGGTCTGAAAGAATTGCAGGGTCAAAAATGGAGAAGAGCCTGAGGGAAAGGAGGTCCAGCGACAGGCTCAAATTGGGATTCTGCTCAATGAGAGGCCCCAAAGCCTATTACTGATGCTATGATGTGCTTACAAACAGGAGGCTAGCATGACTGCCCTCAGAAAGGTCCAACAAGCAGCCGAAAGAGTCAAATGCAATTATTTACACCCAACCAATGAACAGAAGCTTGGGACTCTTGTGGCTGAATTATGGAAAAGCTGGAAAAACCTGGAGAGGAGGGAGCCCTATAGGAAGACCAGTATGCCCTATAGGAAGACCAGGATGCCCTATAGGAAGACCAGCAGTCCCTACCCAACAGGACTCCCAAGATCACCCAGACACTAAGCCTCCAACCAGGTATCACACACCAGCTGATATGAGGCCCCCAACACATATACAGCGGAGGACTGCCTCAGAGAAGGTACACCTAACCCTTAAGAGTCTTGAGGCCCAGGGAGTGGGGATGTCTGGTAGGCTGAGGGTGGTGGTATGGGGACATCCTCTTGGAGATGGGAGGAGAAGATATTGGATGTGGAACAGTCGTAAGGAGGAACAGGAGGGGGTAAAGACTGGATTGTAAAAATCATTAAAGGATACAAACCAATCTTGGATCGATAGTTTCCCGGATGTATACAATACATTCTGTTTACTTTCACCTTTCACTGTCTATCTCTGTCTTTTCCCTGTCATTACCCGTCTTCCCTATAAACACCTTTACTATATTCACATCTTTTTATTTTATGTTGTGACCCACTGATTTTAACCAGAGACTTGTGTAGTGTATGACTACATATTTGAAACTATCGTTTGGAGCCATCCTGGCCACCAGTCAGTGTACAACTAAAGACAGTAACGGTCTCTCCCCCAGAATCCATCAGTAACCAGTAGTTCATCAGAGATGAGGCCCTTTCTTAATCCATGGTTAACTTTGACAGGCCTAGTCTTGTGTTGCATTAGTACATTAGTACATTAGTACATTCAGTATGAAATTCACTATGAAATTCATTACTGAAGTTATTTTTAAAAATTAGAAATAGAAACACTGTAAGTACCACTTCTGAGCATAAACCCAACAACTCTGTATCACTGCAGGACACTTGCTAATCTGTGTTGACTGCTGTTCTATTTGCAATAGGGAAAGAATAGAAAAATCCTACATGCCCACAAACTAGTGAATGAATAATGAAAATGTGGTACAGGTACACAATTGGATTTTAATCAGCTGTAAAGAGAAATGAAGTTATTAAATTGGGAGATAAATAGATGGAACCAAAAGACTGAAATTTAAAGAGCTCATGCGAATGTGAAATACATAATACTTCAACATTTATTTAAAAAGTATTTTAAGTCACTGTAATTATCATTTAAATTTGTCATTTTATCAGCCTTTGCAGAGTCACTTGAACCATTGCTTGTCTAGTGAATTTGTTTCAAGGAGACCCAAGAGCTCCAGGAGCTGCTGTGTGCAACAGAACAAAATATACATAGAATGAATTGCTTGAGCATGAAAATACAAACCTAAACTAACAAAAAATTCAAGTAAAACAGATTCCCTTATTTCTTCTGATCAACATAATTAGAAATGAAATAGCTGCAAGAAAATATGAAATAAGAAGAAAATGAGGTTTTAAAGGGGATATTTTTAAGTGTGAAATATAACATTAATTTTCCTTCTATACTCTTCTCAATTATTGCAGCTACTAAGCGCTTTTCTTCTCACCCCAGCTTACTGTAAGAGTTTGCTATGTCAATCATGAACTATCAGGAGCCTGTTCCTTCTGTTAACAGCCATTGACTACCTGCAGCTCTTAGTCTCATAGAATCTTATGGAATTTCCCTGCATTGGCATTTGAACTGTTTTTGTCATCATGCTGGTATGGTATGAGTAACTATATAGTTGAGATTCAATGGGTACACTGTGTTATGTCTTGGCACCACTTTATAGAAGCAAGAATCCTGGTCTTTGGCTCTTCCAATCTTTCTAGACACTCTTCCAGAATATTACCTGAGACTTAGGTGTAAGGCTTACATTGGATATTTTTCAGTTGAGATTGGTATACCGAAATCATTTATGTTCTGTATTTGAATAGTTGTCAATCTTGGATCTTAGTAATAGTCTGTTAGTTGCAAAAAAAAAAAAAAAAAAGCTTCTTTTATGAGGGATGAGAGCTATACTTATCTGGGCAAAATAAATGTTTAGAATACAGTTAGAATTCATGAAGATTGTAGGAAATGGCAGAAGTAAGTTGTCCTCTATGGTCTATGAACTCTGCAGCCATAGCTGATTTACAGTACAACAATAAATTCCAGCCCATTGAGTGGGCTTTAAGCTATATTAGATATCTCTTGGTTACCCATGAAGTCAAGTTGCTATTATTACATCATTGGGAATATTATATTGGGCTAGTCATTGTTGTTGACAATTTTTTACAGCTGGGTAGAGCTATCAATCCTTCCTCTATATTTGCAGTTTCCATAGCATCTTCCATCATTATCAGAAACACTCTTAAGAGGCTGAGGGGCTTCAAGGTCAGTTCCATGACCATTCTTTCAAGTCCTATTGTCAAAGTATATGGTGCCATCAGCAGTAGAGTCTTAACCTTCATGATCTGGGAGGCAAACAAGGGCTACAGGAATAGCCTATATTGTTTTGAGAGACATTTGTATTCATATTCTTCCCACCAGCAGATTGAAGGGAGGTTTCTCATACATGTAACTAGGAGTTTCATTAGATATTGTATGTTTTAATTTTCCTGGGGAAAACAACATTCACATATGGCATAAGTCCATATATTTATTTTTAAGTATCTCATAAAATAATTGGGCTTTTCATGCATCATACTATTATTTATGTCTCCTTCCTCCTCCTGGTGTATTATCTCTCTGCAGCAATCCTTATTTAATGTCCCCTCCCCATTCCCCATTTTTGTCAATCCTTGTTTCCTACTGTCCCATTCTTTACTTCTCCTCTCTCTGTGTGTCATCCTCTCCTCCTCGCCCTCTTTCTCTCTCTTTCTTTCTTTCTTCATTTATCTCTCTCTATATTTCTACTTTGTAATGTATTTACTCTCCTGGATTCTGCAATCAAGTTTACAAATGTGTAGCTATGATCCACAGACAGTAAACAGAGTGGTTGTCGTGCTGAGTCCCCTCTACCTCCCTCAGACTGTACTTTTTCCATAGCAAATGCCTAGTGCATAGAAACCTGTTATTTCAACAAACCTTCCCTTTACAACATCACCACTAAACTTATGGGAGAGGAGAATCAATGTTTGAGAGTAGTTTTAACTATAATGTAAGATTAATAAATGATAATCACAAACAGCAATTATCTGCCAGACATTCAATATTATGATGAATTATTTTATATATGCTTTATTTTCTAACCCTGGTATCTCATTTAAATATACAATACTAGACTGCTATGTTTGATAATTATAGAAGAATTTTGACCCTGAAGTTTTATCAATTTAATGTTCTCTAAAATTTCCTCCTTTCTCTCTTTTTCTTATTTTTACTAGTTATTTTATTAATTTACATTTCAAATGTTGTCTTCCTTCCTCGTTTCCCCTGTGCAAACCCCCTACCTCATCCATCCTTTGCTTTGCTCTAGGAAAGTGTTCCCTCAACCACCCATCCACTCCTGCCTCATCCCCCTACTATGCCCCTTCGCTGGACCAACAAGCCTCCACAGGACCAAACCAGATAAGGCAGTCCTCTGCTACATATATAGCTGGAGCCATGGACCCACGCATGTACACTCTTTTGTTGGTGGTTTCATCACTGGGAGCTCTGGGAGGTCTGGGTACTTGATATTGTTATATTTCCTATGTGCTTTCAATCCCTTTCAGCTCCTTCAGTCCTTCCCCTACCTCGTCCATTGGAGTCCCTGGGCTCAGTCTCGTAGTTTGCTGTGTGTATCTGCATCTGTCTTCATCAGGTGCTGGCAGAGCTTTTCAGAGGACAGCTAGCACTTGTTGGCATCAGGAATAGTGTCATGGTTTGGTGTCTACAGATGGAATGGATCCCAAGGTGGGGTGGTCTCTGGATGGCCTTTCATTCAATCTTGGCCCCATTTTTTGTGCCTGAGTTTTCTTTAGACAGGAACACTTAGGTACTCATAGTCACAACCTTTAGACAGGAACAATCATAGTCACAAACTTTGAGGAGTAGTGTCACAGCTAATTTACCTCCTCATGAACTGGTTTTAAAGTGATACAAATTCTTATAAGAAATTATAAAATGTGGAATGTTTTAAAACATACATTTAACATATCCATTTAAAAATTCAGAAATTGCACTTACAGAACAATTCATATGAAATACATAGTAAATTCCTGTATGGGAGTGGGAAAATCATGAATAATCATTTGTATGTGTGCATATTTATATATGAGTGTGTGGTATGAGTGTTTGTATGTGGTTTGCAGATGTGGGCGGGTGTGGTATAGGGATACATATGTGAGTGTGTGTGTTTGTGCAGTATCATGCCAGGTAGACCTCTACTACTTAGCAGTAACCTAGTATAAGAGTAGTTTTTCAATAAATATTACTATGTTATTTGATGACTAGGAAACTCTAAACTTTCTTATGGTGCACTATAAACTCATTAAAAATTTATATTTCAGTGATCTTATATAGCTCTATTCAACAGTTGAAATTGCATTTTCCTGAATATAATATAAAATTTTGTTTTATATGCATACTTAGATTATTTTTATAAAAATCAGTCAATTATTGACTATTGTCTTATTTGTATCCTATCATTAACTTCTTGGGAACTTTACTTGAACAAATGTTAATATTATGCACAATAGCATTATTTTACTTTCATTCTTACTTTACAGTATTTTCTACATGATTTAAACATGAACAGCATTTTCTGTAAGCTCTCCTGATCAGCATTTATTATAAACTATGCAATGATCACAATAAAGGAGAATATGAAAAATTTAGATGTGAATCATAAATCTATACCACACACCCATACAAATACACACAAACACACAAAACAAAAGAAACTCACAGAAACAACACACACAATTCACATCAACACACACACACAAACACACCGAAATACACACACTCACACACAAACACACTACAGGTGATATTTACTTGCATATGTTTTCATTGAGTTCTCATGTGGAAAGACATGGCCATTTCAAGCAGAGCAAGAAGAAACATCAGCTGAAGTCCTCCCTGAACCAGTGGTTGTGTATCATACCAGTATCATTTGTCATTCCACCCGACTAACAGAGTATTCCCTCTATCAGTAAACCATTAATTTCATTCATTTTGAATTAATCTTGCTCAGTTCCAGTAGTCACACATTAGGAGTCATTACCACAGAGCTTCTGCTGCAGATCTGGTGGAAGGCTACCCCTGCTACACCTCAACTACAGTGTCACTCCTACCCCTGCTACACCTCAACTACAGTGTCACTCCTACCCCTGCTACACCTCAACTACAGTGTCACTCCTACCCCTGCTACACCTCAACTATAGTGTCACTCCTACCCCTGCTACACCTCAACTACAGTGTCACTCCTCATGTCCTCTTAAACTTAGGACAAGTCACTATGTCTCTCAAATAGAATGACACCTCTTTATTATTAACCTGGTGTTGTTGTGAAAAGTAAACATTTAATAAATGGAGCACATATGCCTGTATACGCAAGGCTAGTTGTTATTCCTGTGCTGTGTATCTAGCAGTGGTTTGCTTCATTCAAGCATCTCCTGATGCTAAGGATTTTTTTTTTCTTTAGGCCCTTAAACTCTATTGCTTATTTATCCCTTGAGTAATTTAATTCTTTCTCTCTATTGAAAATTATACTTATTATTTACTGTGTGTGTCTGTGTGTGTCTCTGTGTGTCTGTGTGTGTCTCTGCGTGTTAGTTCTCTTTCATTATGTGAGGTTGTGAGGCCCTGGGACTGAACTTTGATCGTCAGGCTTGGCAGCAGTGCCTGCACTCACTAACCCATTCTATATGCCCCCTTTCTTTTACCCATAACATTTTTTAAGGTTTTGAAAATAATATGAAGGAATTATAAAAAGCAGAACTCAAAATTTGAATTTAAAAGTGGAGCAATAGCAACCCCTTGAAAGAGTACTTGTGTTATAATTCAGAGGGGGCTTGAATTTCAAAAAACTCTGACTTATTCATTGGTTTTAAGCCTGCTTCCTTTATCATATACTTTCTGATATGTCTCTGTTTTTAAGACCTTTCCAGAATAACCTGGCGTTTACAGGAGTACTAGAAGACATGAAGAAAAGAGAAGGAGACCCAGAAGGAAATGAGGACTATTACTTCCTCTTCGTGTTTACATAGATTCTCTTTGTTTTCTGACATCCAGATTAGATATTCACATTGGGACGCAGCAGAAATATAAAGATTGTAGATTCTCAGTCCTCTGAACCTCTGACCAAAGGTAGATCTGTTGTGTAATGTAGCTACTGCTTCCCCAACTGCATCACCAGATGAGGCGTTTATGACATAAGAGCTTTATTAGAGGCAAGGGGCTGTACTACAAATAAGGAGTTGCATTTGATAATTTAAACTCATGATCACTGTAGTTAGCAACTTCACCCCTCATTAGAATAATAATGATAATGAAAATGATAATGATAATAATAATAATAATAATAATAATAATAATAATAATAATAATAACAATAATGAGCCAGCATTAGTGACTCTGCCCATATTTGGAACTTTGTAGAAACCTTATAACCCTTCAAAGAGAACTTTGAGTATGTGACTCCTTGTTATATAATCTTAGAAAACTATTTGACAAGAGTAAAGATTTTCTGTCTGGTTATGAAGCACAAAATAAAAAATGGATAGTTCTGGTGTTTTAATAATGAACAAATATGTTAAACTGTCATTTTAAATGTATGATTACTTTGAAATAAATAATCCTTAAAATTTTAATAATTCTCTCATAGGTATTTGCTGAAATTTGCATTTTTGATGGTAAGAAAAATAGCTACCAAAGACAAAATGAAATATTTGTGTTTAATTGAAATATTGTGGAGGTTACTGAACCCAGATGACCTTGAAAGAGTGTTGATGGCAGTCAATATACCACACTGAATATTTAGATAAATATTAAAAGAAGGTACCTGATTCAATGTTGTTTATTCCAATAATCTAACCACGCTAAACTCCTGGGAATTATTAGACAGGCAAATTAAAACACCAGACGGACTTGCAGCTGTTGCATAAGAATGTCTTTTCACAAAGCTCCTGACAATTTCAAACATTCTAAGGTGTTCTATTTAATTTCAAATAAAGCATGATACATATTTTCCTCCTACCAGACAGTCAGTCTCTAAGGGCTCCACAGAAAATGATTTGAAAACACCATGAAAGTGTGTTCTCTGGCATTTTATAAGACACACCCTCTGAGCTAGGTTTAAGACTGACTACGTTTTAATGATCGAAAGAAGAAAAGCACATAGACAATTTCTATGTATATATAAATCTTAATTTTGGACATTGTGAGAGACATTACATTTATGGAACGCAAACTTAACATGAGCTTTAAAGAGAAAATAACAAATTTTTAACCATTATGCAACATAATTCAAAGATTTTCTTCCTGGATCAGTGATTATATCAGCTTTTCAAATCTTGTTTGTGCTAACGTGAATCCCTCTGAGATTCTTCCCTAGACCATGAGAGTTACAGATTGGTATATTTATATTTTTGAAGGTGTTTTGGTTACTCAACAACCTAAACCTAAAAAGAAAATTTATAAGAAAACATCTTCTTGTGTTACCCTAACACACAGACAGGTACATGCACAGGCACCTATGAAGGCATATCCGCCATATATCCATCCAAAGTATACAGTGGTGGCCCTGCTGAGGGATGTGTTCATTTTCTAAGCACTTATACTATACTAATTATATGTACACTCAGGTAAAGAATAGTTGACATTTTAAATGTGCATCATGGATTTCTGCTTCCAAAAATCAAATATGGTGCTTCCACATATTTCTTGCTCTGAAAACTATAAGGGCTAAGTTTTTATTTCTCCAACAATGTCACAGTGGGAAAAAGAAGTCAACGAAATCCAAATCCCAGAAGGAGAAAAGCTCTTAGAGAAAACCTGTAAATTTTGCCATCACTTTTTTTTTTGAATGACTTTTAATGTTCGAAAGTGATGGACTGAGCAGCTGCACAGTACTTCCCAGTAATGGGGAAAGAGACTCACAAACTATGAAGGCTCTTAAAACCTAGAGAGGGTGACTACCACTGTATGAGGTATGAAGACCGTTATGGGTCAGCCCTCTCGCCCTCTCTGAGGATGTTTGTTTTCTGTTTCTCAGAAATGGTGTGTGTGTGTGTGTGTGTGTGTGTGTGTGTGTGTGTGTGTGTGTGTGTGTGTGTTTTGTGAGAGAACATGCCCCTGGAGGCTGGAATATGCTATCAAGCCACTGGAGTTAGAATAGATGGCTGTGAGCTCCCTGATATGCAAGCTGGGAACTAAACCCTGGTCCTCCAGTAGAGAAGCTATTTGCCATGCTCTTCACTATGGAATCAGAACAAAAGAATTTCAGTTTGTGTTTGTCATGATTAAGCTTCTATGCCCACAAACACAGCTTATAAACACTGATAGTAGTTTGCTCCTGTGTACTTTGAGAGATCGCCCTGCAAGCATGAAGCTCCTGAACCTAGCAATCCCACAATACTAGGATCAGGAAAATTTGAAGAGCTTACACTGACTACAGATATTTTTGCTGTTTGACAGACTGTAAGGTTTCACCTCTTCCCCAATTACTTTCAAAGTAGGAGCATAAACTGAACAAATAGTGGACATACTTCTTAATTACTTTATTATAAGATGCTAACACCAACATCTAGAGGAAGTTTGATCATTCTACGTCATTATAATACTTGCTACCACTTAATTGACTGCTGCCACGATTCCTAGTCTACGTATGGCACACTTAGCCCTCATAACAACATTTCAAAGCATCAAGCTTTGTTTCAACTGAAGAGCTAGTTAGGATTATGACGATGTGATATACTTGTTGATAACAAAATGAGTTGACGTGGTCATATCTGTCTGTCCTCCATGTCTGTTTCTGCATGTCTATATCTACACTAAAATTTGATACACTTTTCCCCATAGAATACTTCTGCAACAGAAGAGAAATAACAGGCATTTACATTATGTATTCATGAAACAGGAGTGTAAAATTACCAAACAAAACTCAAAGCAGGGCACAGTTATTGCAAGAATGGAATGCCAGAGAATTGTAACCTGCTATGATTCATAGTATACATGACTTGTGAGTCTCTGTCTTCTCTCTCTCTCTCTCTCTCTCTCTCTCTCTCTCTCTCTCTCTCTCAATAATAAGTACTAACAAGTAGGAATGATCATGCATCTGTTTAACTCACTTTTCAGCAAACAGACCTGTAATTTCATGGCAATATTTTCATTTTCAATTAAAGTTTCCTGATGCATACTAGGGTTGTAGAAAAGAGCAATATCAGTTGGAAATATTCCTTAATCAGATATGTCTGTGGAAAAATATATGGGACATTTTCTTAATAGGTGATTGATGTGGAGACATCAAACCCACATTAGGGAGTGGGGAGTGACACACCTGGGTAGGTGGGTTGCATAGAAGAGATGATTAAACATGGAGAACAAGCAGGCCAGCTCTCATCCCTCTATGATCTCTGTTTCAGTTCCTACCTCCAGGTTCCTACCTTCAGTTCTTGCCTTGATTTCCCTCAGTGAAGAACTGTTCCTTGTGAGATTAAAATTTGATATAAAACTCTCCTCACCAAACTGCTTTTGGCCATATCAACAGAAAAATAACTAATAGACCTCTAGATTACTAAATGTTGACATGCATCACAATACCTATTTGGATTTCCGAATTCACTCTAAGAGTATGAGTACATTTGAGGATAATGGGGCTTGTTGGATATGTATTTTGGGTCCCGCCTTGAGTCTCTGATATAATATATTTGGTTCCGTTCAAATTTTTCTATCTCAAACTACTTTCCATTTGATGGACATGATGGGAATCCTAAGAGCAGGCTATAGCAGTTACTGCTTGAGCTATTTCTGTCAGGCTAACAGAATTATTTCAAATAGTAAAAATTAAGTAATCATGAGGTTAATAAATTAAGATTCAAAGTTTACTGAGCATTTTCAGTTTCAGGTACTAATTTGTACGCTTTATGTCACTTAACTTCCACACCATCATTAGACTTTGCAACGTGCTTTGCCACAGCACTTATGGACACTGAAGTGGATTCTCAGCTTCAGAATTCGATGTCTTCTGCTTCTGCACTGTTACTTTAAACACTGGGCAATGTCAATGGGCCCACACCAATGCTTCATGTTAGATAGTAGTTCATGTACACTTTGTGTACGAGAAAAGAGAGGGTGTTAGAAGTTGTATAACTAATCCTAATGAGAGTGATAGATTTGCCAAAAGTAGGAAACACATCATCAACCAAGGATCCAACCAAGGTTTCAGATCATGTTTTTGATCTCGTCACTTCTCACTTGGAAAGAAGTGAGCTACCAAGCAGCGTGAACCTTTTGCTTGCCTAATTCTAACTGTATTCTGCTTCCATGATTTGGCTAGGTTGCCTGGAGGAACACAGATGGAGGTTCTGTCCAACATATCCATGAGACCAAATATGGACTTGCGAGCTGAAAACAAGGGAACAGAACAGCAGACGGGAACACCACTCTTCTGACCCTGAGTCTGTTGCTCAGTTGGAAAAGTCACAACGTATTACTCCACTGATTTTCTCTAGGAGCAAAATAATCACTAGAAGAAAAACTACCCAACTGTTTTCTATAAGTAGTTGTGAGAAAAGCATGAAGGCAGTTGTTGGAGCGAGAGAAAACCTCATCTATTCACACACCCAGTTCATGCCACACATTTACCCATTACAGCCCTGCTCCCTACCCGGGTGACCTGCAGGAAATGAGGAGACAAAGCCTCTGACCTCTGTGGGCTTAATCTTGCCAGGAAGGGTTACCCAATAAAGAATTTAGGAGTAAAGGAACATAGCATTGATGGTGTTAAGCATTCCACAGAAAATACCACAGAATAATTAGAAAGCAAGTAGCCAGAGATGAATGGTGTCATTTGAGCATGCTGATTTCAGAAAGAAAGCTTCAGTGGAGTATCACTCAGGTCAGATTTTAAAGAATTTTTTTTTAAGTAGGTATGCTGAAAAAAAAAAAAAAAAGACGAGAGACAGAGACGGGAAACCCACGTCAATTTTCAGAGCTCTTAGCTTCCTGAAGGATTCACGGGAACAAAAGGCTGAGAAGGCCAAAAGAAAAGGAGGGACAGGTCACATGAACCTTGGCAGTGAGACCTGGCACACAAGTTATTTTGAAATTCACATAGAAGCAAGTAAAATTCAAAGAAATTTGAAAAGTCATAGAAATGTAAGCTCACCATGTAGAATTTTGAAATAATTTTGTAAAATAATTCTACAGCTACCATACAAAATTGAAAATAAAACAATTTGAAGATTGGTAATAGAGAGGTATTCTTAAAGTATAGTACTGAAGCATGAATTATTTTCCTTTTATCACATAGATATCAATAGAAAAAGACAGAAATATAAATGATCAATCAAATAGACACAGAGCTTTAATGACATTTAAAGTCAGTGTGGAGTAAATACTTATCAATGACATTTCATGCTACACTTGAGTAATCATCTGGGAAACAAAATTGGGGTAATACCTCATGTACAGGTAGAAAATATTAATTTCAAATAAAAATATTTCTGACCATCTTTTTCTGTTGTGATAAAATCCTTCAGGAAAGCAACTTACAGGGAAACAGTTTATTTGATTCAAAATTCCAGGTTACAGTTCTCCATTGTGAGGAAGTCAAGATACAGGAACATGGAACACATAGCTATGCCAAACCGAGACTCAGAAATCAGAGAGCAGTGGATTTGTTCACATGTGCTAGTGTTCAGTTCAGCTTTCACTCTTAATACAATCCCAGATTTTTTTTTTTTTTTTTTTTTTTTTTGGTTTTTCGAGACAGGGTTTCTCTGTGTAGCCCTGGCTGTCCTGGAACTCACTCTGTAGACCAGGCTGGCCTTGAACTCAGAAATCCACCTGCCTCTGCCTCCCAATCCCAGATTTTCTAATCAGAGAATAGTGCCACTCTCAATCGGCAGTTCTTTTCATCTCAACTAGGGTAATCTCAACTTCCCACAGGCAAATCTAATCTAGAAAAATCCTCATTAAAACCTCCTTCCAAGTTCATTCTAGCTTGTGTCAAGCTGAAAGGAAAATTATTCATTATAAAGTATATGTTATACATTAATAAAGAAGTGCAAAATCATAAGGTGACTTTAGGAAGCAGTGTTTTTAGTTTCTTGTGAAGATATGCAGGTTCTTACCATGTGACTCAGCTATTGTACTTCTATGTCAAGAGAAATAAAAATGGGTCTATATGAGGAATGAAAATTTCTGAGTGAAATTTAATTCCACACACTGGAAGCATTCAATGTCACTCTACTTGTGAGGGAGTATAGAGCTGAAGTGAGGTTTACTGTGAAGGCCACAGAGCAACTTAAAGATGAGTCTTGGTTACATGTGTTTGCTATAATTAAAAAAGTAGGTAGGCTCCCTTTGTCCTTTCTGTATGGTTCCATGTATGTATCATACTGGAAATGAAAAACCTAAAAGATAAGAATCAGGATTGTGATGATCAAACAGAAATGAGAATGGAAGAGTCGAGAATAATTATAGCTCCTTTATTGGCACAAAATACACAGAAGCTCAAACCCATAAAATTTTGCCTATATGTAAATTATGTCTTAGCAAATCTGATTTAAAATGGTAATGTGCCTTATTAAGCATAAAATATTAGAAGACCATATTAAAATGTTGTTCTATATCTCATTAAGAAGGTCTTTCATCTAATGATGCAAAGTAAAATACGAAACTAAAACAAAATTTACATAAGTAGACACATCACGTGCTCGCTTCGGCAGCACATATACTAAAATTGGAACGATACAGAGAAAATTAGCATGGCCCCTGCGCAAGGATGACACGCAAATTCGTGAAGCGTTCCATATTTTTCAGTGCAGAATTCTTTCAGACCTTCAAGGAAGACCTAATACCAATCCTCTTCAAGTTATTCCATCGAATAGAAACAGAAGGAACACTACCCAATTCGTTCTATGAAGCTACCATTACACTCATACCTAAACCACAGAAAGACCCAACAAAGAAAGAGAACTACAGACCAATCTCTCTTATGAATATTGATGCAAAAATACTCAATAAAATTCTCGCAAACCGAATCCAACAACACATCAAAACAATTATCCATCAAGATCAAGTAGGCTTTATCCCAGGAATGCAGGGATGGTTCAATATTCGGAAATCCATCAATGTAATCCACTACATAAATAAACTCAAAGAGAAAAACCACATGGTCATATCACTAGATGCTGAGAAAGCATTTGACAAAATTCAACATCCCTTCATGTTAAAAGTCTTGGAAAGATCAGGAATTCAAGGCCCATACCTAAACATAGTAAAAGCAATATACAGCAAGCCAGTAGCCAACATCAAACTAAATGGAGAGAAACTTGAAGCAATCCCACTAAGATCAGGGACTAGGCAAGGCTGCCCACTCTCACCTTACCTATTCAATATAGTACTGGAAGTCTTAGCTAGAGCAATTAGACAACAAAAGGAAGTCAAAGGGATACAGATAGGAAAGGAAGAAGTCAAAATTTCACTATTTGCAGATGATATGATAGTATACTTAAGTGAACCTAAAACTTCCACCAGAGAACTCCTAAACCTGATAAACAACTTTAGCAATGTGGCTGGATATAAAATCAACTCAAACAAATCAGTAGCCTTCCTCTACTCAAAGGATAAACAGGCAGAGAAAGAAATCAGGGAAATGACACCCTTCACAATAGCCACGAATAAAATAAATTATCTTGGAGTGAATCTAACAAAGCAAGTGAAAGATCTGTATGACAAGAACTTCAAGTCTCTCAAGAAAGAAATTGAAGAACATCTCAGAAGATGGAAAGATCTCCCATGCTCCTGGATTGGCAGGATTAACTTAGTAAAAATGGCTATCCTGCCAAAAGCAATCTATAGATTCAATGCAATACCCATCAAAATTCCAAATCAATTCTTCATAGAGATAGAAAGAGCAATTTACAAATTCATTTGGAATAACAAAAAATCTAGGATATCGAGAACTATTCTCAACAATAAAAGAACCTCTGGGGGAATCACCATTCCGGACCTCAAACTGTACTACAGAGCAGTAGTGATAAAAACTGCTTGGTATTGGTACAGAGACAGAAAGGACGATCAATGGAACAGAATTGAAGACCCAGAAATGAACCCGCATACCTATGGTCACTTGATATTTGACAAGGGAGCTAAATTCATCCAGTGGAAAAAGGACAGCATTTTCAACAAGTGGTGCTGGCTCAACTGGAGGTCAACATGTAGAAGAATCCAAATTAATCCATTCTTATCCCCTTGCACAAAGCTCAACTCCAAGTGGATAAAGGACCTTCACATAAAGCCAGGTACACTGAAAATGTTAGAAGAGAAGTTGGGGAAGACCCTTGAATACCTAGGCACAGGGGAAAAGTTCCTGAACAGAACACCAATGGCTTATGCTCTAAGATCAAGAATCGACAAATGGGACCTCATCAAATTGCAAAGCTTCTGTAAGGCAAAGGACACTGTCAACAAGACAAAACGGCAACCAACAGATTGGGAAAAGATCATTACCAATCCTACATCTGATAGGGGGCTAATATCTAATATTTACAAAGAACTCAAGAAATTAGATGCCAAACAACAAAATAACCCCATTAAAAAATGGGGTACAGAGCTAAACAAAGAATTCTCAACTGAGGAAACTCGAATGGCCGAGAAGCACCTTAAGAAATGCTCAACATCCTTAGTCATCAGGGAAATGCAAATCAAAACAACACTGAGATACCACCTCACACCAGTCAGAATGGCTAAGATCAAAAACTCAGGTGATAGTAGATGTTGGCGAGGATGTGAAGAAAGAGGATCACTCCTGCATTGTTGGTGGGGTTGCAAGCTGGTACAACCACTTTGGAAGTCAGTCTGGCGGTTCCTCAGAAAATTGGACATAGCACTACCTGAGGACCCAGCTATACCACTCCTGGGTATATACCCAGAAAATGCTTCAACAAATAACAAAGACATATGCTCCACTATGTTCATAGCAGCCCTATTTATAATAGCCAGAAGCTGGAAAGAACCCAGATGCCCTTCAACAGAGGAATGGATACAAAAAATGTGGTACATTTATACAATGGAATATTACTCAGCTATTAAAAATAATGAATTCGAGAAATTCTTAGGTAAATGGATGGATCTAGAAAATATCATCCTGAGTGAGGTAACCCAATCACAAAAGAACACACATGGTATTTACTCACTGATAAGCGGAGATTAGCCCAAAAGTTTGAAACAACAAAGATTCAACTACCAGACGACATGAAGCTCATGAAGAAGAAAGAACAAGTGAGGATGCCTAGGTCTTTCTTAGAAGGAGTAACTAAATAACCAAGGGAGCAAATATGGAGACAAAGTGTGGGTCAGAATCTGAAGGGGGGGTTGTAGGGAGACCATTGTGTCTGGGTATTCATTCCATAGGCAGTCATCAAAAATAGACGCTGATAGGGATGTCAGGATGGGAAAGCTGACAGCAGCCTGATAAGGCTGTCTCCTTAGAGGTCTCTCAGAGTCGGACATACCCAGAGACAGGTACCCACAGCTATCCATTAATATGATCAAAGTTCCCAATGGAGGAGTCAGAGAGTAAATTGAAGGAACCGTGAACCATAAGGGCTGGTGGCCCTGTGAGGAGAGCAAGAATACCAACCAGCCAGAGCTCCCCAGGGTCTAAACCACCAGCCCAGGAGCACATAGGGAGAGACACATGACTCCAGCTGTATATGTAGGGGAGGATGGCCCTGTTGGGCATAGGTGGGAGACAAGATCATTGGTACCCTGAAGGCTGAGCACTGAGGGGGGGGAATCTGAGGGTGGGGAGGGAGGCTGGGGGTAGGTGGGTAAACACCTTCATAGAGGCAGGAGGAGGGAGGATGGGGTAAGGGGTTCCTGGGTGGTGGGGGAAATATGGTAAGGGGATAAAATTTGAAATGTAAATATTATATCCAATAAAAGGGGAAAAATAGAAAAGCGGTTAGAACCAACATTCTTAATAAAATGTCAGCCCTCTTTAAAAAAAAAAAAAAACCTATCTTGATACTAAAATTTGTTTTGAGAATTGTATATTGCAGAATGATCAACCTTGGTGTATCTACTCAACAAGCAAGCTGGGCAGACCTGCTCAAACCTCTGAGGTCCGTGAATTCTATCTGGAGGCAGCGAAGACACAGCATCAGAGGATTGTCAACTTGCACTCCCCCCCACCCCTCTTCTAATATCTCAACGCCCATAATCAGCTTGAAGAAGCTAATGATGAGTCAGCGCCCCTATTCCCTGGGCATGGGGACTAAGGTGGTAAATGTTGGGCTGTCTCCCTAGGAAAAAGTAGTGGTTTTGTCGGAATAGAGAGGATTAGCTAGGGTTTATTGCATAGCCATAACCTATTAGTAGAAATCTGTATAATTAATATCAAGATGAAGATATAAATTCTTAAATGGCACCAATTTACTTTGTTTACAAATTTTAAGGTTTTCAGTGGCATGAGCTTTTTAGTGATATAAGAGTGAGATGAATATTGTTACTCTCATAGGCATTGTACCAGTATAACACACTTAGGAATACAAAGCTTAGACCCAGTCCTTCTTTAACTTTTTTAACTGATTTGAGATGGTCAGCCTGTGAGTTAAGGGACTATAGCAAATTCATGACTTGGAGTTTATTATAAGGGTGTTCTCTATGTTTTATTTAGAAATAGCTGAGTGGAGTTAACAGGCAACACTCCAGATTACCTTACATGGATAGCTGGTTTTCAAAACATCAGAAATCCTTAGAATTGACATGACAAACATTTCAGTATTAATGTTCATCTTCATTAGAGACCTGTCTGCTCTGGACAGCTTCCTATGTTAAACTCTAAGAAGAAATTGAGCATCCTTGGAGTTACTCCAGTTGTGGTGAGACAGCCACTAGGCAAGAATTGCCACTTTCCTTCTACAGACAAATTACTGTCCAGAAAAGGACACACTTGCAGAATAGTCGACTGATTATATCTGCCTAGACAGAGTAATCAGCCCTTAATAATTCTGCAGCACTAAGGTCTGTCAGATGATCCTGGGCCAGAAGGCAGAAGAACAGATGCTCCAACGTTTCGAAGTAGAGCGAGTGTCCAGGTGTTCAGAGGTCTCTATAAATTGGCTAAGTTTTAGAAGCTATGCTTGGTGCTTCCCACAATTATAGTCAACTCAGTCATTCTGGATTTCTGATGGGGTTGAAAACTTATAGCTATTTACTTTGAGAGAAAAGATCTGAGTGTATGGTCATCAGCTGACATTCATCCTAAAGCCAAGGAAAAAGCCAGGTTCAGAACTAAGTGTTTTAATTAGGATAGATGACAGAGGTGCTGGTTAGTCAACAAAAGGATGGACTGGGTATTAGGACTATCTTGTACCTCACTGGTACAAATAGGCATAATTATGCTCTAATTGTATTTTGAGAGAAAAGTTTCCTTTTAACAGGAAGGGTGATGTGTAGGAGGAGCTAAGGTGGGAGGAGTACTGAGAGGAAGAAAAGGAGTAAGAAGAGGAGAAGAAGAAGGAGAGGAGAAGCTAGGTGATGAAAGAGAGATAGAGGGGGGAAACAGGGAAGCAGATGTTTATGTATCTCCATCAGTCAAAGATAGTTGATATATCTAGGTTGGGTAGTGGGTTACACCTCTGATTGAACAATACCAAACTTATAAAGCCTATGATTAACATTTCTTAAAAAAATGTATAAATGCAAAAAGGAAAAGGGGACATGGGATAGGGGTTTTCTAAGGGGGGGGGAATGGGGAAACGGGATGGTATCTGAAGTGTAAATGAAAGATCTAAAAAAAAAAAAAAAAGTAGACACATCACTAAAATTTCAAAATACAATATTGGAAACATATGTACCACTTTATATAACAGAAACCTGAATTTTAACAGAGAGCAAGTTCTGCAGTTGTTAAAGAGAGTAGGCTAATAAAGATAGTAAATAAAATAAAAATACATTTATCAGAAAGCAGGTCAAAGTTAAACAATTTATAAAGTAAGAGGTTGAAACAGGAGAACACAAACTAAAACATCCTCTGAGTGAGAATAATACCTAAAGTTCTGACAAAAATATACAGCACAGCCTGGAGTAGTATGGAAGATGGTGATCATACTTTTCATGCAGAAGAGAGAGCCTGTGTAGTGCAGTGCAGTACATCAAAGCTACACATAAATATTGATATTTATATCACTAGGGCATCTAACTTACCTTTAAGAACTTAATATTTTTACTAAAACTCTATACTTGTGCAATGAAATTACAAACTTAGACCCTTAGGGGCTACCTCAATGGTACCTTAGGGGCTAACCTGGTGATAGTAACTTTCTTTGGTACTTATCATTTAATATTGCCACAAAACTCAACTCAGGAACTAAATAATTTCTTGCAATCTTTTTATCATCAATGCCCTATTAATGCACTTTACAAATGAAGAACAAACACAGGAAGATGGTTTCTAGAGTTAGCAAATGCCTATGGGAGCTGACAGTCATATCCTCTACAAAAAACTAACAATTACCACAGTAATATACAGAGAGCTAATCTCATACAGAAAACTTTTCTGGTAAAAAATAGATAAGAGCTTTTCTTAGACCTGCAAGAAAATACCAGGTAAAAACAATGTAAGGGTTACAGGGTTTGGTTTTGCATATAATTTGAGAGTACAGTTAATCACAGCAGGAAAGGCAAGCGGGTAGAAGCATGAGAGAACTGGTAGTGTTACAGCCAGCCACAGTCAGGAAGAAGAGACCAATGAATGCTTATCCTCAGCCACCTTTCACCTTTTCACTCACTCCAGGGTCCTGTCCCTTTAAATATTACTGCCTTCATTTAGTCTGTTTTTTCCCACCTCAGTAAAAGTGATTTTGATAATTTCTCATAAAAATTTTCAGAGCCTTTGTGTCCTAGGTGATTCTTAGAGCCTATCTAATTGACGGTCAATGTTGAACCTCCCAGAATCTGTCTGTGATGGCAACTTTTATGACAACTTGACACAAACTACAGTCACCTGAAATGAGGGAATCCAAACTGGGAAAATGCTCCCTTAAGATGGGGCTGTGGGCAAGCCTGTAAGGGAATTTTGCTAATTAATGATTCACATGGGAGGTCACAGACCATTTTTTGTGGGACAACACTGGGCTGGAGGGCCTGAATTCTTTTTTTTTTAAAGCAGACTGAGCAAACCATGAAGAATAAGCCAGTATGCATTGATACTTCACCGCACCACACCAGCTTTTTCCTACTGATTGTTGCCTTCTTTCACTTCCCCCCTTTGGTTTCCTTCAGAATATTTAAGTCAAATAACCTCTTTTTTCCTCAACTTGCTCTTGGCCATGATGCCCTGAGACGCTGTCATACATAAATACTGAAAGAATTTCAAAATGTGTCTGCTAGTGGAAAAGAGAAGGCACACAAGTATGTGGTGTCCTATGTTACCACTGGCAGAGAAGGGAGTGTGCACCAAGAAAAGAGAAGGCACGCAAGTATGTGGTGTCCTATGTTACCACTGGCAGAGAAGGGAGTGTGCACCAATCACATCTGCATTTTCCTTGTTGAATGCTGAAGTATTTCTCTACTTCTGAAGAGAGGTAGAAAGAAGGTACTATGACAGATGGAGTCCTGGACCTGAGAGATGACCTCAAGGATTTCTTCAGAGCTTTCTTTAGACTGAGTCACACAGTATGGCTAAACTGGATACAAGGCAAAACAGGATTTATCCAGACAACATGAACATGAATGGCACGTAACATCAGAACTCTTCCTGCAAATGAGGGAATGTGCCATATCTACACAGTGGACCTCGGATTCAAGCTCAGTCGATCAGAAATTACCTTGCAGGACTTTCAGACCTGAATGAGTGACAGAGACAAGATGGAAGAAGAAATCTAGCTACCGTAGAGACTAAAAAAGTCAATGTAATAACAATATTCACCAAAAGATCATAGGTATCTTATAAGAGTTTTAAGAGAAACTATTGTAATTATTGGTGTTATCCATGAATTATTTTACTATGAAATTACTATGCGAATATTATGCAAATACTGACTAAGTAGATCGTTGTCCTACCATGAAACAACTCACACTACTGTCACAAATAAGGTCATAGAAACTTGGGTGGTAGCAGTAATCACCACTACTATTACAGCTTGCTGTAAACAAAAAAAAAATGCTATAGGGGAGACACAATTTAGAGTCATTAAACTGGATAAGTAATTGAGTAAATTTTGCACAGTGAAGATAATGGCTACAGAAAAAGCTTCAAAAAGACCACCAGAATTATGTTGATACGTGACACAATCAAAGGAAAAAGCCATCTTAGAATGAAGTGGACTGCATAGAAAAGATTGTAGCTACTAAGACTTAACACAGTGCTGTCAGATATCAGGTTTACATCTGATGGTGTGCATTAACAAAGTTCAGTTTTGGTAAAAATTTGGTAAAATTATTGTCAGTAGCTCAACACCTGGTCAGTGAGACCATGAGGTTAGATTGAATTAAATAAGTAGCCATGTTGTTCTGAAAGTTCATAGAAGATATATCTATTTATCTAAAGTGTTTTTTGGTAATAGTCTTAAACCCTAAGTCCAAGCAAAACATTATGTTTAGCTTAAAAATAATTTTTTACAATAAATTATTGGTATTATCTATTTAAAATATTAGTAGTTATAAACTTAATAACATTCATCAGCAATGTCATACATAGCAGAATTGTTTCTTTTAGAAATATTAGTTATAAATACATATATATTTTTGCATTCATTTGAGAAATGTTTATCATAATTGATGTAATGGTGGAATTCTGCAATACTTCAACATTTTAATCTTTCTTTTATAACTTATTTCATAGTATATATATCTATATATATTTCTCAGAAATCATAACTAAAATATTTCATTTGTATTTCTTTCTAAATCTCGCAGATGAACTTAAGACATCACTCACAATACTTCATTAAATCAGTCCTTACAAGGCTTGAATTATGTAGAAATATTCACGGGTTCTTCAGGTCGCTGGGTTAATTATGAAATTGAAGGTCAAGTGTTGAAGTATTCAGGTTGTCTCCTACTACTGGACTTTGCCGGCTCCGAGCACATGTGTGAATCTATATCACTCTTCTGTTGCACATGGTCAGCATAAATCTAACATTTAGAAAACCCAGTGGCACCTTAGAAGTGAATATAATATAATAGTTTAATGAGTTCTAATTACTTATGTGAGTTTATAAATTCCTTATAATGGAGTGAGGTAAGGATTATCTCTTTTTATCTGTAGATTTAAATTCTGTCTTTGCTTTTGTAGAGTCTGCCTGTAGTTTGACACATTTCCTATCTTTTAAGACCCTTTAATTCCATTTTTTTTTTAAAAAAAATTTGAAAACAGAAAAACGACTTAATCATCATCTTTTTCATGGGTAGGTAATTTTTTTTTTACCTTGCCCTTCTTTCATTGATGGTAGCATTTTGGGAGCCCCTAATTTCTCATCTGATGTTAGCAGCTACAACTTACCACTTCCAATGAACAGAAGGGTTGTCTCTACATGTTGGCCAGTGAGGATGTGCAATTCCTATAGGTCCACAGGGTAGCTCTGAAAAATATTTACCATTGCTGCGTTTAAGGTGCCCCTACTGATTCTTGACTCCAAACTCAGCAATGCATATATATATATATATATATATATATATATATATATGTGTGTGTGTGTGTGTGTGTGTGTGTATACATATATATATATATATATATATATATATATATATATATATATGTGAGATGTAAAAATCTTTATTGGATATTCTATTTACATTTCAGATGCCATCCCCTTCCTCCATTTCCCCTCCCTAGAAAACTCCTATCCCAACCCCCCTTCTCCTTTTTGCTTTTATACTATTTTTTAATGGTAATCAAAGGCTTTATAAGTTTGGTAATGCTCAATAACAAGATGCCCATACAATCAGAAGTGTAGCAAAATACCCAACCTAGATATACCAACTACCTTTGACTGGCAGAGACGTGCGAACATCAGCCTCCATGTTCCCCCTTTCTCTCTCTCTTGTCACCTAGCTCCTCCTCTCCTTCTCCTCCTCCTCTCCTTACTCCTCCCACTTTACCCCTCCTACATATCACCCTTCCTGTTAAATTTTTTTTTCTCTTAAAATACAATTAGAGCACAACTATACCAATTTGGGTCAGTAAGGTAAAAGATAGGCCTAATACCCAGTTCATCATTTTGTTGACTAGGATGGTCCTAAGAAACAAGCTGGAGTAGCCATTCTAAAATCTTCAGCCTAAGAACACAAAGGGAGGGACTCATGGCTCCACCTGTATAGGTAGTTGAAGGTGGTCTTGCCAGACATCAGTGAAAGTAGATGGACTTGGTGTCTGAAAGTTTGGATTCCCTAGTGTTGAGGAATTTTGAGAGCAGGGAGGCAGGAGTGGGAGGATGGTGGGAGCACACCCTCATAAAAACTCCCACAATTATATGGATTAGACATGACAGAGGCAGGCCTCTAGAAGACTAGATTCCAGAATTCAAACAAAAAATTATCTTGATTCTAAAATTTGTTTTGAGAATTGTATATTGTAGAATACACAGCCTTGGTGTATCTACTCATCAGGCAAGCTGAGCAGACCTGCTGGAACCTCTGATGTCCTGGAATTCCATCTGGATGCAGTGAAGACACAGCATCAGAGGCTTATCAATTTCCTCTTCTCCCCACCCCTCTTCTAATATCTCAACGCCAGTAATCAACTTGAAGAAGTTAAAGAAGAGTCAGTGCTCCTATTCCCTGGGCTTGGGGACTGAGGTGGTTAATATTGGGATGTCTTTCTAGGGAAAAGTAGTGGTTTTGTTGGAACAGGGAGGATTAGCTAGGATTTATTGCATAGCCATAACCTATTGGTAGAAATCTGTATAGTTGTTATTAAGCTGAAGTTATAATTTCTTAAATGGTACAAAATTTATAATTTGATTTCAAATTTAAGGTTTTCATTGGTATAAGCTAAGGTCTAACTTTTTTATATAAGTAGTTTTTATCTCCTCCCCTACACACTTGGCTGGCTGAACCATATCACCTTCATGGTGTGTGTGTCTGTGTGTGTGTGCGTGTGTGTGTGTGTGTGTGTGTGTGTGTGTGTTTGGGGGAGAGGTATTGGGGGTCTCCAAACGAAGTAAGGTGGGTCCAAACCATTTCACCTTTTTGGTGAGATAGCTCAAGTACACCCAGCTGAGTTTGCCTCGGGTCATAGACCAAAGACCTTAAGACCTGTTCAAAGCCTCTTCTGTTAACATAAGCTGCAACTTTCCGTTCTTTAGCCTTCTTACCTATAGAGGGTTTTAGACACTCATGAATTTTATCTCTTCAGGACACACAACTGCGTCTGACAAACACAATATCTATGTAAGATTTTATATTTTGCTAACAATTAGGTTTTCTATGTACAACAATCAGATATCCTGTAACAAATAAACACTGAATGTGTCCAGGTGAGCATTTATGGGCTATTTCATTATTCAATACTTAAACATAGTAAAGCTTTGAAGTGCAGACCATTTAGTCTAAAGTCAGATCTATTTACAAAAATTGATATTTCAGGTGACTTTTAATCTAAGAGTTTAAGATCTGTTACAGCGGATTTCTGCAAGTTCCACAACTGATGCATTGAGCCATTCACAGGGTAATTAGCAGAGATATACAGCTGTTACCCGATAACAAACTGCTGGTTATTGGTAGAAAATTTCTACACATATAAGTGAAAAATAGTTCCATATGACACTACAACTGCTGTCTTCACCTCTTGCCTTTGATGACACTGCTCAATGAACATTTTTTTTCTATTAAACACAATTAAACAGGAGTCTTTCCAAGTCTTGTTAGTGACTAATTTTTTATTTTCCCTTTAAAGTTGTGAATGTCATAGAATTTCTTAATTCCAAAAGGAAATTATTACTTATTTTCTAAGTCTGGTTCTTTTTACTAGTTTATTAAAATTGGAAAACCTGGGCAAGGATTGTAATTTAATTGACAATGTCAACCTAAGTGTCAGTGTCCTAAGAGGGTGATGATGTTTCCATGAGGAAGTGCATTGAGCCACATTTTGGTTATTGGTTCCAAAGCCACAACTGAAGTATAAACTAGCTCTTTGCTATATGACTAAACCCTATTTTCTCATAAGTAGGTAAATTTCTCATAAATGACACATGGAAATGACTATCACCAAAAGGATGTTTATATGTATAACTTGACTTTTTAAATTAATTATAAATGTTTAATTTTGATACATTTAATTAAAATATAATTCTATAACTTCCTCCCTAACCTTTCTTCTTTCTAGATCCCCACGTGTCTCTACCCTCTAAATCCTCCCATATCCCTCACTTTAATTGGCAGCCTCATTTTCTTAATGTTTATTCCTATATACACACCCAAAAATATAAGTATAACTTACTGGGTTCATTTTTGCGTTTATACAGTTTTATGGCTGGCCACTTTGGACTGGTTAACCAATTACAGAGCTCATTGTTAGGAGTGGCTAATTGCCCCTCCCTAAGGCAACATTAGTTGCCTGTAGTTCATTGTCTAGGCAGAGGGCCCAGTGACATTTCCGCATCAGCGTGTCTACTGGTATTGTCATTATACCTGTCTTCGGTTTTGTTTATGTCGCCATGTTTTATGATCCACAATCTCACATCAGAATTTTTGATATTCTGGCTCTTATAATCTGCCTGTCTCAACATTCTCAGTATTCCCTGAACCATAATTGTAAGTACTGTGAAGCAGGTGTATCCACTGGGGCTGTGGTCTTCATGATGTGGCGTTCTCTGCACCGTTTCAGTTGTATTTTTCAATGATAGTCTCCATTTTCTGTAAGGAGAGGTTTTTTTGAGGACTGTTGGTAGCTGTACTTATCTGTGGGTAATAGGATAAGCTTTAATATGTGGTTAGAAATAATGCTGTTACGCCAAGGTGGTGGTAAGAAATTCCCCTCTAAGACAATCTTGCTAGCCCTGAGTATGTATTGTTAGTTTTGACGAGTGCTGAATTAATGATAAAGTATGAGGAGATAATTGTAGGAGTATGTCATATTGTACTAACTGAAATATACTCATGTTTGTATGTATGATCTCTCTACAGTCATAAGCTCTGAAAATATGGTTACTGTGTGGCCCCAGCCTAGTTAATCCCAAATGAAATATCTCTAGTAAGGCTGTAAAAGCAAGCAGAGGCTGGTCTCATGGCCAAGAACAATGCAGAAGATTCACAAGAGGCAAAAGCATGCATCTCTCTCTCTGTCTTCTGTAATTATCTTTTTGGCATTATAAATACATGGTCGCTCCCTGAGGAAAAAGAATAATTCCCTGAGCATGTAATCAGAGCTGGTCAGGGTGAGTCAAAGCTAGTGATGGGAATGCAGTTCCTTTATCTCTTTCTTAATGACACAAATTGCTTTGTTAAATACAGCCAATGTGACCCCTGTTCTAAGAAAGTACTTTCCAAGTCTGCTAGTTGCTGATTTTGTGAACTTGGCTTTCAAATCAATTACCAATGCTTGGGGCACCAGGCTCAAATGTAATTAAGTTAAAATCAAACTTTGATCCTCTACCATTCCTCGCCACTTCCAAGACTTGAATTTCGTGCATTAGCGTTAAACTGGAATGTTGTTAATTATGTGAGTATTACATGGTAAAAAAGTCATCACTGTTCAGTTTCGACTTTAATCACCAAGTGGCTGTTTGACACTCAGATGAAAGAGAGGCAAGCTATAAGCATTCCTCAGGGTGCACTTAAAACTGCTTTTACAACCTTGTCATTTGAATATTAAGTCTACAAGAACTTTATGCTTGGTTGCACTTCTTTCTTTCTTTCTTTCTTGCTTGCTTGCTTGCTTGCTTGCTTGCTTGCTTTCTGTTTTTTATTTGTTTGTTTAGTTTTCTTTTTTGCCTACTATCATTGTTAGTTTTACTTTTAAAATAATATCATGTAATTATTGCTTGATCAGTTTTTATTTTATTTTATTTTTGTGGCAGAAGCTGAAGTTAAAAATACTTGTATCACAAGAAAACAATTATAAATGGCATTTGTTATGCAAAATTTGTAGTACTAAAGAAAACATGACACTTGAGAAATAGTGACTTTGGTTTAGACAAAATACATTGAGCACATGGAAATTACTCTGTACAAATGTCATCAGTGTAGTAACAGATATTTGACAAGGAGGTAGAGAGAAAATGCAGAGCCATCACCAACATCAGCAAGTGCTCTTCAGCACTGAGACATCTCTGTAACACCATATTATTGACACAAATAGTCCCTAAAAGTTATTGGATATGTTTTATGGAAATCTTATTTTAATTTGTTCAATATACAAGTATGTCAATATGTAATTGAGTAAACTGTGTGGCTTCAAATATTTCATTTAATAATCCAGTTTTCCACATAGCATTGTTTTTTTCAATGTAAAGAATTCTACTTAAAGGAGAAGGTGGCAAAAACTCAAGTTCTCAACAATAAAAGAATTAAAGTATTAAGGATATCTTTGTGATTTTAAAAATTGGTATTTGAAATGAAATTTAATTAGTTCAAATTAAAAAACTAGTATTATTGTTGTATATTTTCAATTGCTAATTTTTGCCAATATTTGGTTCTTTTATTTGACATTATAGAAAGCAGAGAAAATTGTTGTTTTCTCATATATGAAATATTGTCATATTCCTCTAAATCTTTAATCTAATTTGCAATTTCTCAAACTCTACTTATTTAGGTTCATTAGAAAATTTTCATGGGACTCAGTGTTCAGTAATTCCATTGATGATTACTTAATGATAAATGTATATTAAAATGGCATAGTGTGAAATACGAAGCCATATCATATATTGGCACCATGTGCTCTCAGGAAAATTATGTAACTTCGTTGTCTTCAGATTCATCCTTTACTAATAAAACCTTCTGCTATGACTGTTGTAATAATACAGGAAAACAGCAAGAAAGCATACAGGGCACAGTCCTGCACTGCGAGTGAGGAGAGAATACACATTCATCGACTTTGTTAGGTGTTTTTTCTATTCTTTCCATATTAGTAACTAAGCAGCAGAGCTCAGTCACCACAGGATATACGCAGCAATTTACTTCATTTACTTATTGCACACTACATGTTTTATCAAGTTGGCTTATGATTTTTTTTAAAAGGATGAAGCCAACAGTCACTACTATGAGTTTACTCTATAGAAATGTGGAATTATATATAGAATAAAAAATATTTAGAACTGGATTTATTCCTTGATATTTAGTCTAGAAGAATATCACAGATAAATGGTTCACTATGGATGAAGAAAGATACAAACACCAAACCCAGACACTATTGCAGATGCCAAGAGGTGCTTGCTGTCAAGAGCTTGATATAGCTGTCTCCTGTGAGGCTCAATCAGAGCCTGACAAGTACAGATGGTGATGCTCGCAGCCAAGCATTGGACTGAGCATGGGTTCCCCAATGAAGGAGTTAGGGAAATGAATTAAGGAGCAACCCCATATGAAGATTGACAATATCAACCAACCAGACCCCCCAGAGCTCCCAGGGACTAAACCACCAACCAAAGAGTACACATGGGGAGACCCATGACTCCAGCTGCATATGTAGCAGAGGATGGCCTTATCTGGCATCAATGGAAGGAAAGGCCCTGGATCCTGTAAAGGCTTGATGTCCCAGTATAGGGGAATGCCAGGGCAGTGAGGTGTCAGTGGGAGGGTGGGTGGGTAGGGGAGCACCCTCATAGAAGCAAGGGAAGGAGGGATGGGATAGGGGTTTTGTGGAGGGGAAACTGGGAAGGGGAATGACACTCAAAATGTAAATAAATAAAATATCCAATAAAAAATATAAAAAGAGTATGACTATAAAAATATTTAGAACTGACCATTTAAGACTACTCTATTCTAGTCTTCTGTTTCCCTTTAGTCATCCCAGTATTTGTAGAAATTTCTATGGCCACACACAACCCACAATTGCTTAAATATAGCTGTTCTATAAATAACATTTATGACTCTTAATTTTAAATATCTGTCCATTAGTGATTGTAATGTGTATGGATCCAGATGCTAGCAGGCTAAATTGACTGGATTAGCAGAATGCAATGTAAGGTTTGTCTTTTCCAATGGCTGGTCCAGGCTCATATGAGAATATAAAAATAGAAAAATGTAAAGTCATGAATTATAATCAACTCAGAAATCAATCATGAGAGACAAATCTGAGAGTAATAGATTCCAAATGAAGCAATAATTAATTGAAAACATGTACCTTTATTGCTTATACTGTTCTAGGATGTGTAATGGGTATTGTTTATATATTGAAGCTTGTTGTGAAAGAATTTAATATCTGTACTACATTTCAGAGGCTTGAAAAGAAGCAATGGCACATTCAACTCTGACCCTCAAAACGCCAAGCAAGAATGAGGAAAAGCTTGGACTTTAACCATGGGAAGTTTCTAATTCATTCTCAGAAGAGCCATGATATTGTGACTGTCCATGAAATTGCTTTTAAATGTCAAACAAGTTTGGTTTTAAAGCTCTGGACTCTATAATGAAAACCATCTAGGATTCTTCTGGCTTTGAACAAATCTAAAGGCAGAATTTTGTTTTCTGGAAGTCCAGATTAGGTGACTCACAAACCTTGAGTCAAAGATACTCGTTGTACTGAGCAGAGACACTAGTTCTGCATTTCAGGGGCAGAAAGAAGAGTTAGCCTGAGTCTTGCCAAGGAGGAAATTGTTAGATATGAAGGAATGCAGTTTTCCACTCATGTACACTTTTAAAAAATTGATTCCATAGATAAACATTTTCTCTGAACCATACATTCAATAAGACACACCTCATCCTGAAAAACTGTACTATAGTCAGGGATTTCCGTCTTTTGTAGAAAGGTGTGAAGACTATTTCCTGCCAGTCTTACAAAATCAAATCAGTTGTCCAGTTACAGCATGAATATATCTGAATAGGTACTATGGTGTTGGGTTTAGTTTGCTTGTTAAGTGTTCACATAACATGAAGTGTTAAAAGTTGACCTACCATCTCTCAAAATTTGTCATGGTTGTAACTCTAATTTTTAAAAATTTTTACTGTATGGTTGTGTGAGAGAGATATATGTGAGTGCACACGTGCAATTGTGTGTTTGCATACGCATGTGCTGGTGTTGGCATGAATGTTACACAGTGAGAAGATCAGAGGACAATATTTCGGTCACCCCATCTCCATTTCCCATTTGTGTATATAAGTACAATGGGATTTAGATGTTTATTACTACATCCAGCTTTTATGTGGGTTCTAGGAGAGGCTATTGAGTTTGTCTAGAAAAAAACATTGACACAGGAGCCATCGCTTCAGTCTTGAAATAGTACTTTTAAAATAAGAAAAGATATCTAAAATACACTGTAAGAATGAAGGATATAGTATCTCCAAAGATGTTTAGTCAGCATTATGGATGTTTAGTCTGAATTCTCCCACATGGAGCAATTAATAAAAGTTTTGGAGGGATATTTATACCAAAAATAAAATAAAAGTGAGGTATAGCAATTTAAATAGCAAATTTCTAGAAGCAATTCATGAAATATCCATGACACAAGTGTGCATCTCTTCATAGCTTTTTTTTCGATTTCACTACCATAAGACACCTATTTTTCTGCAGTTTCTTTGTATATTTATTATTATTTCTTTACAAGTGTATATAAAACATACATAAAACATCATGCTTGGGTTTTCTTTATTTTACTTCACCCATATATAGATATAATCAATAATATCTTATGCTTTTCTCTGTTATTCAGCTGTTGTATTAATTGCACTCCTAGATCCAACAAAAAAATCTTGCACAAAACCTAATCGTGGGTGGAGAGGATCTTTCAAAATCAAACACAAAATAAATGTTATTTTAGTTTAAAATACAATTTTCTGTGCTTTAGGTAATTATTGTGTAGACTGTTCATAGAATGAAGAAATAAAATAAGCAAAGATACATCTTCCAGCTATTATGATTTCTCCATAAACCACAAATGAAAAACCATTTTTGAAAGACACAGTTCAAAATGTACCTTCACATTTTTTAGAAGAAAATCACAAAGCTGCCATCTAACTGTTAGATTCTACCAGATGTGCTTTTGACAGTAAAAGGAAAATAAGCTTCCAGATATGCATAGGCATGCTTCCCTGCCTTCCAATCAGAGTGTGCAATTGCTTGGCTAAAAATCAGGGATCTGTAAAGCAGAATAATTGGTTGAGTGTGTCTACAGGCATGGCCAAAATTTTTGAAGCCTCTTCAGGCTCCATAACAAAACACATATACCAATGACTGGGCACAAAGCTGACACTCAACAATTAGGTTTCATGAACTGAGAACTGCTTGTTCTAGTTTCAATATTACAGGTCAGCTCTTGCAGATGGAGTAGGGAGAAAATAACATATGTAATTAAAATCAATGAAGTTATACCAGCCTCAAACACATATACAAAGGGAAGTAAAAAGAACAAGTAAGGGAAAATTCCATTCATATATTTTCCATATCTGTAGTCCAGTTTAAAAATCTGTAAGAAAGACTGGGAGCCTCCAACAAATCCCAGCTGGGTTGCTAAGTACTTGTGATAACTTATATCTGGAAATGCATACAAAAGGACTCAATGATTAAGGATATAATCATTATACGAATTGTTGGAGCACAGCAGAGAGTAGTTATGTGGGCACTGGAAACAATAGAAGGAGCTTGTAGTGGTAAAGTTGAAAGAAGAAAGTGAGTACAACTATGGCAAGAAAGCCTTAGAGGAATGCTAGTGGGCACAGCACAACAGGCAGCATCACTTATTTAGTTCTTCTTAGGGAGAATATTTGTTTACTGAGCTATGTCACTACTCTGAATCGTTCAAAGTGTTGTATGGATTGACAAATGAACCATAACAAATAGAAAAGCAAGCTGTCATTACAGGTATCAGAAGACAAAGAAAGTGGAGAAAGAGAGCAATCTGCATTCCCATATGGATAGACTCTATATCTACATAAAATCAGAGGTATTTTAATACATAGTTTAGTTCAAAGAAAGCACATGCTTTTTCATCCTGATCCTTACACACAGCATTTTTATAAGCTGTTTTCTAAAATTCCCTTGAAATGATTACATAGGTATATTTAATGAATAATAATAAGTGGAGTGCTAGTGGTTGACGAAAATGAAAAGAAATTTATGAAAACACTAGAACTGAAAGAAGGTAAGATAGTCACAAACTAAAAGGTGATCAGAATATAAAACAGAAGGTAGGGAAAAATTACCAAATGACAACAGGTTAAGTATGTTTGTAAAAATTACAAAGACCAAAGCATTAAGGAAAAAGTGTCACTAGAAAATAGAAATTGTAAGCTAAACAAAAGCAAATGAACCTAACAAGACAGGATGGAGAGATGTAGCACATGCAAGCCTATAGCTTCAGAGAAATAGCTTCTTCTTCTTCTTCTTCTTCTTCTTCTTCTTCTTCTTCTTCTTCTTCTTCTTCTTCTTCTTCTTCTTCTTCTTCTTCTTTTCTCCTTCCCCTTCCCCTTCCGCTTCCACTTCCGCTTCCCCTTCCCCTTCCCCTTCCACTTCCCCTTCCCCTTCCCCTTCCCCTTCTCCTTCTCCTCCTTTCTTCTTTTATTATTATAACTTTTATTTTTTACAGTCCAGCAATTGCTCCAATTCTGATCAGCCCTCCCACAGTTCCTCATCCCAATCCTCCTCCCCATGTCTCCAAAAAATGATGCTACCCGTGCATCCCACCAGGAGTCCCAACTTCCAGATGTCTCAAGTTTCTCAAGGGTAAGGAAGAGAAATGTTGAAAAATGCTTTTAAGGTCTTCTAAGTGTACCTGAAACTCTTTCTTTTATTTTAAACTTTACTTAAGCATCTTATGATGATTTTTTTCTGTGAATGAATGAAATCATATAGGAACATGATTTTGGTCTCTGACTGGCAGTGGGTAGAACCTTTCCTTCTGCCTGGAACCATGGAGTAAGAAATTCTCATGGGAGCCCCATTTTCTCAAGAACCTCTAAGGCAACCTGAATTACTACTGCTGCAACAGGCATTCCAGATATCAAACAGATGTTCAAAGCCTTAGTTTCGGTAAGGAAAGATGTACAACTATTCTAATACAAGGGGGAATGTTTCCTTCCTAACTCAGCAAGAAGGCAGCAATTGATTAAGGATAGGACATGTATCTGTCTGAATGCAAACATTATCATTGATATCAATGTGAGGCCTGAGGTTAGTGTACTGGAAACTCTTCTGTGATTGGCGAGAAAAGGATCTTTCATTTGCATGTCACTTTCATACCAAAACTCCCTGGCTGTATTGTTCTGATCAATTGCAGGAATTAGACAAAAGATGAGAGAATAAGGAAAGGAAAGACATACAGGCACAAGTATGGAAAGGCTTGTATGGGGAAGGTATCACTTGCAGCCAGAATCCTCAGCTAAGTTTAGTTTATGCAACTGAAGCAAGGAGACACACACATTGAACAAGGAAGCAAGTTTAGCAAATATCTGTAGAGTGTCTCTGTAGGGGAGCAATTTGAGGCTGGAAACATCCCAAAGAAGGAAGCTAGAGCAGTTTCTTTATATGCTGTCCACAGAACCTGAGAGGTTTTCATGGGGGGAAGGTTTTCTCCTTGACATGGTTATGACTGAGGCAACAATATACATTCAATAAGTACTTCATCTGCTCTCCACACCTGGCTATAGTATCAGGCCTTTTACTTAATTTTTAAATTGTCTATGGGGTGTATAGGTGTATGAATGTATGCAAATGTGTTTGCCCATACAGGTACATGTTGAGTCAAAGGTTGACATCTGAATATTTCTGTCAATCTCTTCTCCTCCCTCTTTTCGTCTCTCCCTCCCTTCTTCCTTCCCTTTCTTTCTTCTGCATTTCTCTGTTCTTTTCTTTTTTCTTTTTTTCCTTTCTTTCTTCCCTTCCTTCCTTCCTTCCTTCCTTCCTTCCTTTCTTCTTTCCTTCCTTCCCTTCTTCATAGTGTATTTGGTACCCTCTCATTAAACCCATAGTTCATAATTTGGGCTAAGAAAGCAGGTCTATGAGCTTTCAGAATCCACTTAACTTTACACCCAGCACCAGGGCGACAAGCACATGCTTCCACACATGATGGATTTTGTTTTCTTTTATTTTTTTTAAAGACAACATCTAGGGTTCCAGGAACAGGTTCCTAGTCATACACTAAATATATTTTACTGACTGAGCTATCTCCCCAGTTATAACTTTTAAATTCAGCTTGTAAATACTTGTGAGTCCTGGCCCTTGGTTTTACTTTAGGACCAACAGTCTTCTCCCAAATGGTTTCCTTGCCTCTTCCAGATCTTACAATGGATCAATTCAACTGAGGTGATAACACAAGGAAGACTTGTTGTCAGTAGTCCCAGCTGCCCTAGTTGCCTGAAGATATCTGTGTAGAGGCATCCAAAAGCAGAGAGTAGAGAACAAGAACAGGAAAGATGAAGTGTAAACAAGACAAGCTACAATGGATGTTGAGGGCCGACTTTTAGCAGAAAGCGGCTATCAGCTTTGCAGCCATCTTGAGCCATATACCCTGACATGAGACTTGGATTACAATAGCCTACAACAGCTGAGCACACTCCGATAATCTTGGTTTAGATACCTTGAGATTAAAGGTGTGTGAGATTAAAGGTGTGTGACTTAAGAGTATGACTTACAAGTATAGAGATCAGAGTTAGAGACAAGACCTAAGGGCATGATTAAAGGTGTAACTTAGAGGCGTGGCTTAGAAGTGAGACATATAAAAGGCAGAGGCAGAACAGATCAGAGATCAGACTATAGAGGGAGAATCAGACAGGAGACAGAGGAAGAGAGACTTAAGAATAAACAGGATTGAATCACACTCTGTCTGGTCTCCATTCTTCGAGTCTGCCCTCACCCTCGCTCTTGCTGAACCTCGACCCAGAGACCAGAGCAGCAGCTTGGGCCAGGATACAGTGGCGGCCCAAACGTGGGTCAGCCCGGACCTCAACATTTTGCCTGGGCTGCAACATTTATTTTGGCCGCCCCAACGTGGGGCTAGTGTGGACCCCAACATTATTTTGGTGCCCAAACAGGGACTCGAGCTTGGGCCTCAACAAATAGAACCAATAGCTGTGTCATGAGAAGAATTCAAGGATTGTACTAAACACTAAAGTTGAGGATCTTAATAACCAAGGCATATGGCTATAATGCTAGTTAACAGATGCTGTTCATTACTCTTACTGATGCATGCTGGGGAAAGCAGAGAAGGTTAGTGGCTGTCAGTTGACAAAAAGGACCATTGGCAATCAGAGACAAGAGGATGACTTTGAAACTTGTGTCAGGGCTTGGAGTGATTAGTCCTCAAGTCTATCAGCTGAACTCCACAGCCTTTGTCATTCAAGGTCTAACAACTAACTACCAACAATAGTCGTTCTAATCCTTGTGCATTCATGATCCTCATCCTACTTGGCCGACTCCATGGTGTATGCAGCACTACTCATGGCAGATGTCACCAGACAATGATTCTTTAACCTGCTGCCTGAAAGTGATATGTATCACATCTCATTGTCTTAAGCAAGTTATTGTCACATGTAATGTCAATGGAGTGGAGAAAATGTGTAGGACTGAATATATTTGATGAGCAGAAAATGTAGAAAACAAAGTCTATATTATAGTCTCTGTAACACCTTTTTGGATTTCTAAAAGAGATAATGCTAACATTCCACCTCAGCAAGATATCAACATGATGGTTGAGCCTCCAGATACATATATTAGATTCTTCACTGAAAAAAAAACCATAAACAAAAAATTTATATTTAGGGTTATACCTAGGACATTTATACAGGTAGAGCTTACAATGGTTGTATATTCTAAAACCATGCTTTATAGTTAATAGCAAATATTAAAAATAATCATGGATTTATGTATTATATTTATGTATTAACTTACTAACTTTAACAGCTTTGAAAGAGTACATTTCAACTTTAAGTTGGTATTCAAACTCAGTGCAATATTTTATTTAACATTATCATATAAAATTTGCACTTATAGAACTAAAAATGTTACAGTGCATGGCTGGCACTGCAGTGACTTGTTAATTCAACATTATTCTAAAATAGTTTGAACTTTGATAAAGTTTTACTGTATTAACTTTAAGCACAAATGAAATTCCAAATTGTTGCCTAGAATTATGGAGTTGCAGTAACAACATTGTTTCATCTTACAGTGATCTCACTGTTAGTGTTTATTTATATCTACTCCTTAAATATAGGTAAATGGAGTGACACAGGGGTCAGGATAGAAATTACATCCAAAGAGAGTTGGAAGAAAATTAAACTATAACAAACTTAGCAAGAAATGAAGCAAAAAACTGTTGCAACATATCTTAGAAGGAACTTGCATAATCCAAAATATTTCTGCTTTGTTTATTTGAAGAATTCAAATGTTATTAAAATTGGTGACAAAAAATGCACTGAATGGATTCTTTTAATAGTAAACTAGAAAGTTAATTAACTCAGAATTAAATCAATACAATGCTTTGAGAGGACAATTGTCTCTGACAAGAACAGCTTTTGCTGACAGCGATGAAGAGTATAGAGGAGATGTTATATTTATTATTTTTCTGCTTCTGTGATAAAATACCATGATCCATGAAACTGTTCTAAGAAGAGTTCATTTTGACATATGATTCATGATGGAGATTCCTTAACTACAGGGAAACATGGAGGCTGGCAGACACAATAGAAATCTGAGACATCAGATTTTCAACTGCAGGAATAAAAAAGTCAGGGCCAACCACACATAGAGTAAGAGTATGATCTCACAAAGCCCTCTATATGAGACATAATTCCTACAGCCAGATCACATTATCCTAAAGACAGCAGGATTCCTACAAACAGTGCTACCAACTAGGAACCAAGCATTCAAATACCTGAACAACTGGACAACATTTCTTATTCAACATACCACACATGTTATTGCAAAATTTGAGGGATATGATATTTGCCTTGCCTAAATACTAAAGTTAAGTAAGAACAGAGAATCAGTATTTGGATCTGGCAGGAGCTGAGGACATGAATGTGATTGATAATGTATTGCATGGATTTCTCAAGAATTAATAAAAACTATTTTTAAAAAATATGTATATAGATAGAAGATAAGCAAAGACTAGAGTAGGTGTTGAATTATGCATATTGTTTATGTATATTATGTGTTTTTGTTTATTAAATATTTAACAAATTTCAAAGAACATAAATGAAAAAAGCAACTTCCTATTTATACACACACACACACACACACACACACACACACACACACACACACATATATATGATAGTTTCTTTATTTTCTTTACACTTTAAATGTTATTCCCTTTCCTGGTTTCCCTGCCAGAAACCCCCTATCCCTTCCCCTCCCGCTGCTTCTATGAGGGTGCTCCCATACCTACCCACAGACTGCTGCCTCCCCACCCTTGCATTCCCCTACACTGGGGCATCGAACCTTCAGAGGACCAAAGGCCTCTCTGCCCATTTATGCCCTATACAGCCATCCTCTGCTACATATGCAGCTAGAGCAATGGGTCCCTCCATGTATACTCTTTGGTTGGTTTAGTCCCTGGGAGCTCTGTGGGGTTTCATTGAAAATACCTTGGTGTGACTCCAACCAAGCAAGTGAAAGATCTGTATGACAAGAACTTCAAGTCTCTGAAGAAAGCAATTTTCAATATTAGTAAAAGTAACATACAATCAGAAAAACTTAATGCATAAGAATGTTTGAGGATTTTATTTACCCACTCAGGATATATAAGACCACTGTGGTAATAAGCAAAAAAGAATGAAAACAACTATCAGAAATTATTGTGTCAGAGAAAGGAAGATGTCTTTTAAGCCTTCTTTTATCGTGGCTACCAGAATATACCAGACCCTCTCAAAGAATCTTAGCCTTTGAGCATCATGTTCTACCCTCAACCACATTCTTCTTACAGAGTTACCAGATACATTTTTAAAGACCCCAGATCATACTGAAAGCCAGTATGTATAAGAGATCAAAATATTAGAAATTAAAAGGAGGCTCTCATTTGTTAAATCCAACATACATACTTAAAGGCTTTTGAAATTTTCTTTTCAAGACGGCTTTCTTTGTCTGAGATACAAAAATATAGATATATAAATAAAATGTTTCCTGAAAATAAGTAATACATAAATTTAAAATGCTTTTTTAGCACATGTATAATTTTACCCTTCATCCAAGATGAAAGTAAATTATTGTACAATTGAAATGTTGTGTTTATTTATTTTCACATTAAGAATTAAGTCCTGGATAAATATTTGATGCTGCAGGATACAGAACAGTATTAGTTTTGTCAATGCTGAAAGCATTTAATATATAGATAGTGTAATATGACAACTATATTTAAGACATTTGGGGAAAATCTGTCTTATTCTGAAGCTCAAGCTTAGTTAACAATATTTAATGAAACTCATGATCCACTCAACAATTTTAAAAATCAGGCATTTTAATACTATTTAATTTAGTGATCTACTAATTTGTTATGTGCTGAAGAATGGTAGGAAAAAATTTAAATTGTTAACCATTGTGTATCTATAAATGTAGAACAGTTAATGAATATAGTAAGATCATAAAATTCACAGAACAGTCTGGGTTGAGCAAAATCTTCCCAGAAGATTAGTGGGTGTTGTGCCTCGTGACTGAATGTATACATGTGTTCACAACCAAAGTTATAGAAAAGCCCTATAAAGCATACACAGGTCACAAAGCTCCCGCAAACACTTGGATTTCTTTTCTTTTTTATTACTATTCTTTAATCTTTTTTTAAACAGTCTAGTCATTAGACCCCTCCAATACCTCCTTTCCTGTCTCCAAGAGGATGTTTCCACCCCCACCATCCCCACCCCAATAGACCTCCAAGTAGGAGGGGCCTCAAGTCTCTTGAGGGTTAGGTGTGTCTTCCCTCACTGAGGCAAGTTCAGGCAGTCCTCTGCTATATATGTGTCAGGGTCCTCCTATCAGCTAGTGTACACAGCATGGTTGGTGACTTATTGGTCTCAGGGTTCCAGGTTTGTTGACACAGCTGGTCTTCCTATGAGGTCACCCTCCTGCTCAGCTTCTTTCAGCTTTTCCCTAATTTAACCACAGGAGTCCCTGGCCTTTGTCTATAGTTTTGGTGTAAACATCTGCATCTGACTTTGTTCCAGTGGTTGGGCCTCTCAGAAGACAACCATGCTAGGCTCCTGCCTGTAAGCACACCATAGCAATCAGTAATAGTGTCAGGCCTTAGGGTCTCCCATTAAGAGAGATCCAAATTTGGGCTTGTCACTCAACTTCCTTTCGCTCAGGCTCTTCTCCATTTTTTTCCCTGCAGGATTTTTTTTTTTTTTTTTTTTTTTTTTTTTTTTTTTTTTTTTTTTTGATAGGAACAATTCTGGGGCAGAGTTCTTAACTGTGGGATGGCAACCTCATCTGTCTACTTGATGCCCTGTCATTCTGAGGGAGGTGGACTCTACAAGTTTCCTCTACCACTCTAAGGCATTTCATCTAAGGTCCCTCCCTTTGAGTCCTGAGCATCTCTCACTTCCCAGGTCTCTGGTACATTCTAGAGGGTCCTCCACATCCTACCTCCAGAGGTTACCTGTTTTTATTCTTTCTGCTGTCCCTCAGGGCTTCAGTCCTGTGGCCCCTGCACCAATACATTATCATGTTCCCCCTTTCCCCTCTGTGTCCCCTTTCCCATCCAGATCCCTCCCTCTCTCTGTCCTGAGTCATTACTTTCTTATTCCCCCCAAGTAGGATCAAAGCATCCTTACATGGGCCATTCAGTTTTTGTTAATGTGAAATTTAATTTTCACTACAGTGTATTATTACATGGATTCAACATTCTTCATTTTTTTCTTCTCTCTAACTGGGAGACTTTGATTTTTTCTATTATAAAACAACATCATTATAAAGATTATCTTGTATTTTCTGGCATATTTAGGATTTCCTTTGGCTGTGAATAGTAGTGATTTACTAGTTAATATTCACTATTTCTAAATAAGTGTTTTAATATACCAGCCATATAATAACATTTTGAAGACTTCATTCTCTTCCTAACTTTTCACTGCCATGTGACTGTTCTATTCCTATATGATATTTATGGATTCTTAATGATATTAACATTTTTATTTAAAGAGAAATTTTATATCTTCTTATTTTAAATGATTTAATGTATCCCAGCATATGATGTTACTCCAGATTTGTTCTTAGGTAAGTTGTATTTGAAACACTTTCATTTACTTTTGAGCTGAAGTTTTGAAAAGGTTTCCTGGGTGAAGAGACTGCTCTGTGTGTAAGATCACTTGTTGTTCTCCAAGGGGAACATAGTTTGGTTCCTAGCATCTTCATCAGAGGACTTGCATCTGTCTCTAAGTCCTCATCAGAATGTGTAAAGCCCGTGGCCTCTGAGCGAAGACTCACTCACATGTACATACCCACTTGCACGCACATATCCTACACATAATTAAAACTAATTAAAAATTCTTTTAAAAGTAGCTAAAAATACATATTATCAATACAAATGAGTGGGTTTTATATGTTGTATTATTTCTCTTTCCCTAATGCTCTGTCTGTCTGTCTGTCTGTCTGTCTCTCTGTCTGTCTGTCTGTCTCTTTGTCTGCCTGTCATCTATCTAAACTATCAGGACCCTTTCTTCAGATGAATCTCCTTACTCAGGTAATTCTGCTGGCATTAAAAACAATCAACACACCATCTCTGCCTATTGTCTATATGTTGACATCTTTGTGTATGCTTTTGGTAAATTGTTTGAAAGTAAAATTTAGATATTATAAAAACTCGTATCTTTATACTTCATATTATATTTCCTCTCTAAAATTCTCAAAGAGTTAATGACAATATTGTCTTAAAAAAATTACAGACCAGAAATTCTTTTGTTTAATCATGGCAACCACGTCAAATATTCTCTAATATTCTCTTAATATTCTCTAATATAAAATTATGATTTAAATTTTCTTCTGTTAGTATTTAATATTATTTCTCTTTCAAAATTCAAGAAGAAAATATTCACAGATTCATTGCCTGATACTTTTTTTTACATGTACTCTAAATTAGTCTTATTTATCGTTCATTTATGTGTTTGTCCATGCATACAAGGCCCCCCTCTCTCCCTTTCAGTGTGTGTATGTGTGTGTGTGTGTGTGTGTGTGTCTGTGTCTGTGTCTGTGTGTGTCTATGTGTTTGTGTGTGACATGTGACATGATATACATACATGCAGGTCAGAGGCCACCTTTTCAGAAGTGTGTGCTCTACACCTTGTTTCAGGGTATTATTTCCCTTGTTTCCATCCTTCCTGTCTGCTTCCCATTTTTTTTTTCTATAGAACTGTTGGGATCACATATGTATGGCACTACATGTTGGTTTTTTACTTAGGTTCTAGGGATTAAACTCAGGTTACCAGATTTATATGGAAAGTGCTGTTACCCATGGAGCCATCACTTGTTTCTTTTCTTTTTTCTTTTTTTGGTTTTTCCAGACAGAGTTTCTCTGTGTAGCCCTGGCTGTCCTGGAACTCACTCTGTAGTTCAACTCTGTAGTTCAAGGCTGGCCTTGAACTCAGAAATCTGCCTGCCTCTGCCTCCCAAGTGCTGGGATTAAAGGCGTGCGCCACCACCACCTGGCCACTTGTTTCTTCTTTCTTTCTTTCTTTCTTTCTTTCTTTCTTTCTTTCTTTCTTTCTTTCTTTCTTTCTTTCTCTTTCTTCTTTTTTCAAAATAAAAGTGATCAGTGCTTAAGAATGAGGTGCAGTCGGAACTAGCTGATCGTTTCCTCTTGGTCAGATTCAGCTTACGTTTGGGTCAGGTGTTACGTGGCCATTGAACTGATTTGCTTATTCATTACTATATTGCCAAGAAAATGCAGTGAGAGTTTCTGTATTAATACAACTCATAGCAACAAGTATACCAAGTGACATTAAAGATGGTTGGTAAGGTTTGAAAATGTGGATTATTGTACTTTCAACATCATCATGACAACTAAGTCAAGAACCTTTGTTTAATGCCATCTGAAATATTTTTTTCCACTGACAATCGGAACAGTCTGTGCATTTTACACTGCCATAGTCACTGTTCTATGGCTGTGAAGAGACCCCATAACAAGGCAACTCTTTTAAATAAAGTTTTTAATTGGGGACTTACTTACAGTTTAAGAGTGTTAATTCATTATCATAATGGTAAGGAACATGGTACCAGGCATGGTGTCACAGGCATCAGGCAGAGAAAGAGAGTGGGACTGGCTGGTGCCCAAAACTTAACCTCTATGACACAAATCCTCTAGCAAGGTCACACTTCCTGATCCTTTCAAAACATTTCATCAACTGGAAACCAATAATTCAAGCATACCAGCCTCTGAGGCTCATGAGGGCTATTCCCATTCAAACCACTACATCCATCCTGGTGTTTTAATCATTAATCACTTTTATATTAATATAAGAGGTTTGGCTTTTATGTGTGATCTATGTTGCAAAGGACATCTGAAAATAATTCCTCACCAGTATGTATGTAGCCTTTTGATACTTCCTCCATTACAACCTTGCTTTATGCTCAGCTTTTTCAATCCCCTAAACAATTTCTCTATCCTGAGGGTTTTCTAAGGTAATGAGCAGTTGCATTGCAGGTGCAGAATATATGCCTACAACAGATAAATTAAAATTCAAGTAAAGAGGCAAATGAAGTGTACAAATTATGGGTGCTTCTAAACCTTAAAAGACAGGCTAAAATTTGGTGCTGAATTTAGAGTTTTGTTTGGTTCTTAGTTCCTGACTACAGACCAGGATCTAAACTGCCTTAATTGCCTTTCCCTCAGAAGGAGGGAAGCTATTGAAAATTAGCAAAAATTAGAGAGAGAGAGAGACAGAGAGAGAGAGAGAGAGAGAGAGAGAGAGAGAGAGAGAGAAAGGAGAGAGAGAGATTGATTTAAATGACCCTTGTTGGCAAAATCAATCTCCAGGAGAAAAACAAAAGAAATAAAATTTACAACAAAAAGGTTCTCAGAATTTCTTTCCCTTTTAAAAGAAGATTTCGAACCTGTGAACTAAAGAGAGTACAGGTTAGGCCACTTAGAGACAGCACTGTAAGAGCTGAGCAGCTGATGTAAGTGTATGTGTCCCTCTTCATGAATTGGAAGCTTGAAAACAGAAATAAAAATTTTCCAATTAGAAATTATATGGCATATCCAGGGCAACTCCTGGGAAATTTAACATGTTAGTTTGACACCAACAAAATGGGAGTCTCTTTAGTGAAATAAACAAATGTTTCTATCTGCAAAAAGATCTGAGAATTCTGCACACAGAAGACTAAAAGAGAGAAAAGAATCCCATTCTGAATAAGGAAATGTGGAACCTTGCCAAGCCTACTCACTGTCACTCTGAGTCACCAATGTAGCTACAGTCTCCAGCTACTGTCCTCACTCTAATACTAGAGAATCAGGTCCATCATGGCAACATTTTAAAGAAGTTTTAAAAAGATAAGGGAGAAAAATTGACTTATATTTAAAACACAGAAAGAGAAAGTGGGTGAGAAAGGGGAGGAGAGAAATTCTATCCTAAAATAAAATTGAGGACTGTGCCACATTGCTGAAAAGACTAAACGTGATGAACATGGTAACCTTCTGGCTATAAAGCTTGGGGTCAAACGGATTTTATTTCTTTCATTTACTAAACCTATTCAGACACAAGAAATTTCTGGCTACCGCATATCTTTGTAATCTGTGCATTTATTTTTACTACTCTATTAAAAGAATATTTATGTCTTTGCTGTTACATAATTTGTACAATTTTTTATATATGAACTGCATTCTAAGTAGAACTGGCAGAAGAACCCTATTGCATGGGAATTATTTTAGAATTTATCAAATTTTGTATACACTTTCATAGTATGACTTCTCTACATAACTTCACTGTGAATTTAAAAACCACGGAAGTGTTAAAGACCATCAGAGTATGTCTATCATAGAGAGTGGCCAAGGAAAACACAGAATTTTAAGTTTAGAAAAGTACTTGATTTTTCATGCAATGAATGCAATAGATGAAATAATATTTTATCCTCAAATTTCTGGATGTGGTAGTATTTGAAAGAAGAGTGATAGCAAATATAATTAAATGACCAGGTGTGTAAAATCAATTCATCACAAAAAAACTAGGAGAATCACAGCCCACAGAACACTCAGAATTCTCTGCGAATTAGAGTAGGTCATAAATTTGATGACCAATATTTTTTGGTAATATTCTGTTTTAAAAAGATCATTTTCTTTGTTTACATTTGAAATGTTATCTCCTGTCCAGGGCTCCCTTCCAAGAACCCCCAATCCTCTTCTCCCTTCACTTTGACTCTAAGACCTTGCTTCCCCACCAACCCACCAACCTACTCCCACCTCACTCCTCTAGCATCTTCCTTTGCTGAGTCATCAAACCTCCACAGGACCAAAAGCCTCCCCTCCCACTGATGCCAGATGAGGCAGTCTTCTGCTATATAACAGGAGTCATGGACCTGCAGTCCAATGGATGGCTGTGAGTATCTTCATATGTCTTAGGTCCTGGCGGAGCCTCCTAGAGGACAGCCATACCAGGCTTCTGACAGCAAGCACATCTTTGTATCAGCAATAGTGTTGGGGTTTGGTGTCTACTGATGTAACAGATCCCATGATGGGACAGTCTCTGGGTGTCCTTTCCTCCAGACTCTGCTGCATTTTTGTCCCTGAATTTCCTTTAGACAGGGACAATTCTGGGTTAAAAAAATTTTAGATGGGTAAGTGGCCCCATCCCTGCACTGAGGGCCAAATCTATCTATTGGTTCTATCTCTCTGCTGTTGGGTGTTTTGACTAATGTCATCCCATTCTATCCTGAGAGCCTCTAGCATCTTTGACATCAGGGAATTTCAGGTGGTTCCCCAAATTTCCCACTCCTCACTGTCACTTATTTCTGTTTATTCTCCTGACCATCTGAACTTCCCTCCCATCTCTTCCCATACCTGGTCAAACCGCCCCTTTTTTCTCCTCTCCCCTCTCCCACCCATGTCTCTCCCTCCCTCTGCTTCCTGTGATTATTCTGTTTCTCCTTCTAATTGGTTTGAAATGTGCACAACTTTGGCCTTCCTTCTTATTAAGCTTCATAGGGTATGTGAGTTGTATTGTGGGTATTATGAGCTTTTGAGCTAATATCCACTTATTAATGAGTACATCGCATGTAGATTCTTTTGGATCTGGTTTATCTCACTGAGGATGATATTTTCTTTCTTTTTATTTATTTATTTTATTGGATATTTTATTTATTTACATGTGAAATGATATCCCCTTTCCTGGTTTCTCTTCCTGAAACTCCCTATCTCATCCCCTCCCCTTGCTTCTATTAGGATGCTTCCCCACACTACCACTCACTCCTGTCTCTCTGCCCTGGCATTTCCCTACACCGGGGCATCGAGCCTTCCCAGGACCAAGGGCTTCTCCTCCCACTGATGCCTAACAAGGCCATCCTCTGCTACATATGTGGCTGGAGCCATGGGTCCCTCCTTGTATACTCTTTGGCTGGTGGCTTAGTCCCTGGCAGTTCTGAGGAGTCTGGTTGGTTAATATTGTTGTTCTTCCTATGGGGTTTATATTTTTTAGTTACATCTATTTGCCTACAAAGTTCATGAAATTGTCATTTTTGATAGCTGAGTTCTATCCTATTGTGTAAATTTACTACATTTTCTGTATCCATATTTCTGTTGAGGGACATCTGGGTTGTAACCAGCTTCTGACTATTATAAATAAGTCTGATATGAATACAGTCCTTCTTATATGTTGGAACATCTATTGGGCATATACCCAGGAGTGGTACAGCTGGGTCTTCGGGTAGGTAGAGCTATTTCCAATTTTCTGAGAAACATATGACAACATATGGAATAACAACAACAACAACAAAAAACCCAGGATACCAAAACCAATTCTCAACAATACAAAAACTTCAAGATGACTCACCATTCCTGTCTTCAAGATTTATTTCCAAAGTAGTTGTACGAGCCTACAATCCCACCAACAATGGAGGAGTGTTCCTCTTTTTCCACATTCTTGCCAGCATCTGCTGTAGCCCGAGTTTTTGATCTTACCCATTCTGATTTGTGTGAGGTGGAATCTCAGGGTCATTTTGATTTGCATTTCCCAGATGACTAAGTACTTTAATCATTTCTTTAAGTGCTTCTTGGATATTCAAGATTCCTATGTTGTGAGTTCTCTATTTTATTCTATACCTATTTTTTTATTGTGTTGTTTGCTTCTTTGGAGGTTGGCTTCTTGAATTCTTTTTATATTTGGATGTTAGCCCTCTATGTAATAGGGTTGGTAAAGATTTTTTCCCTAATCAATATGTTGCCATTTTGTCCTATTGACAGTACCCTTTGCCTTATAGACCTTTCCAGTTTCATGAGGTTCCATTTATCAATTTCTGTTCAGGAAAATTTCCCCTGTCCCAATGTGTTCAAGGATCTTTTTCACGTTCTCTTCTATTATATTCAGAGTATCTGGTTATATTTGGAGTTCCTAGATCTACTTGGACTTGAGCATTGTACAAGGAGATAAAAATGAGTCAATTTGCATTCTTCTACATACAGACTGCCAGTTTGAAAGGCACCCTTTGTTGAAAGTGCTGTCTTTTTTCCACTAAAAAGTGTTGGGGGCCGACTTTTAGCAGAAAGTGGCTATCAGCTTTGCAGCCATCTTGAGCCATATACCCTGACATGAGACTTGGATTACAATAGCCTACAACAGCTGAGCACACTCTGATAATCTTGGTTTAGATACCTTGAGATTAAAGGTGCGTGAGATTAAAGGTGTGTGAGATTAAAGGTGTGTGAGATTAAAGGTGTGTAACTTAAGAGTATAACTTAGAAGTATAGAGATCAGAGTTAGAGACAAGACCTAAGGGCATGATTAAAGGTGTAACGTAGAGGCGTGGCTTAGAAGTGAGACATATAAAAGGCAGAGGCAGACAGTAGACACATCAGACATTAGGGAGACACAGCAGAGAGAAGACAGGTAGCAGGGCACTTGAAAGAGAACTTGGAAGAAGTAATTTGGAACTTGGAGGCACTAGGGACTAGGAACTAGGGAACTAGTCCATCCTCACTCTCGCTCCTGCTGAACCCCGACCGGTGGACTGGAGCAGCAGCTTGGGCTGGGATACAGTAGCAGGCAAACATGGGGTGGCCCGGGCCTCAACATTTTGCTTGGGCTGCGACATTTTTTTGGTCACCCCAACGAGGGGCTAGTGTGGACCCCAACATTTTTTGGCACCCAATGTGGGGCTAGTGTGGACCCCAATATTTTTTTGGTGCCCAACGTGGGGCTAGTGTGGACCCCAACAAGAAAGTTTTGGCATCTTTGTCAAATATCAAGTGTTCATAGCTGTGTGGGTTTATTTCTGGGTCTTCAATTCTATTTCATTGATCTTCCTGTCTCTGTGCTAATATTATGATTTTTTTTTAAAATCTACATTGCTCTGTAGTACAGCTTGAAGACAGGAATGGTGAGTCATCTTGAAGTTCTTGAATTGTTGAGAATTGGTTTTGGTATCCTGGGATTTTTGTTATTCCATATGTTGTTGAGAATTGTTCTTTTTACCTCTATAAAATAAATGAGTTAGAATTTTTATGGGGACTGCATAGAACCTGTAGATTGCTTTTGGTAAGATGGCCATTTTTAGTATGTCAGTTTTACCAATCCATGAGGCACAAGAGATCTTTCCATCTTCTGAGGTCTTCTATTTCTTTCTCCAGAGACGTGAAATTGTTGTCATATAGATCATTCACTTGCTTGGTTAGAGTTATGACAAGATATTTTATATTATTTGTGACTATTGTGAAGGATGTTGTTTTCTAAATTTATTTCTTAGCTCATTATTTTTTGTGTAGAGAAAGGCTCCTGATTCCTTTGAATAAATTTTATATCCAGCCATTTCACTGAAGCTGTTTTATCAGGTGTAGGGATTCTGTGGTAGAAATTTTTCGGTCTCTTATGTATACTATCATATCATCTGCAAACAGTGATACTTTGACATCTTTCTTACCATTTTACATTCTTTTGATGACTTTTCTGTTGCTACTCTAGCTAGCACTTGAAGTATTAAATTGGTTAGGGAGAGAGTGGGCAACCTTGTCCCTGATTTTAGTTAGATTGCTTCAAGTTTCTCTCCATTAAATTTGCTGTTAGCTGTTGTTTTTTTGTATATTGTTGTTCTTATGTTTAAGTATAGGCCTTGAATTGCTAATCTCTTCATGCCTTTTAACATGAAGGGGTGCTGTATGTGGTCAAAGGCTTTTTCAGCATCTAATGAGATAATCATGTGATTTTTTTTGAATTTGTTTATATAGTGGATTACATGGATGGATTTTCATATACTGAATCATCTCTAGGATGAAGCCTTGATCATGGTGAATTATGAATTTTATTTATTTAATTCTGTTTGTGAGAATTTTATTGAGTTTTTGCATCAATATTGATAAGTGAAATTGATCTAAAGTTCTCTTTATTTGTTGGGTGTTTGTGTGGTTTAGGTATCAGCATACCTGTGACTTCATAGAATAAATTGTGTAGTATTCCTTCTGTTTTTATTTGTGGAATAGTTTGAGAAGAATTGACAATTGGTCTTTTCTGAAGGTCTTATAGAAATATGCACTAAAGCCTAAAGCCATCTGGCCCTGTTTTTTGTTTGTTTGTTTGTTTGTTTTTTTGGTTGTGAGACTTTTTTTCCTAAGAATAAGTATTTTATTTTAATATGCATGCAATGTACTTGCCCATGGAGGCTAGACAAAGAGGATGAGTACCTTACATCTGGAGTAACAGGCCACTGTGAACCAGCAAACTTGCATGCTGTGAATTGAATTCAGGTTCTCTGCAAGAACAGACAGCATCATTAACCCCTGAGCCATCTCTCATCTGCTGTCATACTTTTTATTTCTTTTTTTACTCTTTTTAATTATATGAAGCTTTATGCTACTAAATAATACAAATAATAATAATGACAAATGCATATCAGGGTGAATAAAATATTCAAACAAAATAGAAAAAGCAAATACACATTCAGAAAAGTGAAGAAAAAATTACAGTCTTAGAAATGATGAGAAAGCATAATTGAACAAGAGATTTAAAAAGAGTTGCCTTTGATGAGTTTGATGAAAAAAAAAAGAGATTTCAAAAGAAAAGAATACTAAAACAAGGGTTATAAAGTTGTATTTGTTTTAGTCTTCTTATTTATTTATTTATTTATTTATTTACATTCCAGTTTTTATTTCCCCCTTCAATCCCCCAACTGTTCCACATCCCATACCTCCAACCCACCCCTGTCTCCACAACGCTGTTCCCACTCTCTACCCTGCACCCACCTGACCTCTAAACTCTCTGGGGTATCCTGTCACTTGACGATTAGGTACATCATCTCTGATTGAATACAGACCCAGCAGTACTCTGCTGTATATGTATTGGGGGCCTCATATCAGCTGGTATATGCTGCTTTTTTGGTGGTCCATTGTTTGAGAGATCTAGGAGATCCAGATTAATTGAGACTGTTGGTCCTCCTACAGGGTCGCCCTCCTCTTCAGCTTCTTTCAGCCTTTCCCTAATTCAACCACAGGGGTCAGCAGCTTCTGTCCTTTGCTGGGTACAAATATCTGCAACTGACTCTTCTAGCTGCTCTTTGGGTCTTCCAGAGGACAGTTATGATAGGTCCCTTTTTGTGAGCACTCCATAGCCTCAGTAATAGTGGCAGGCATTGGGACCTCACCTTGAGCTGGATCCCACTTTGGGCCTGTTGCTGGACCTTCTTTTCCTCAGTCTCTTTTCCATTTCCATCCCTGTAGTTCTTTCAGACAGGAACAATTATGAGTCAGAGTTTTGACTGTGGCATGGCAACCCCCTCCCTCATTTGATAGCCTGTCTTTCTGCTGGAGGTGGGCTGTATTAGTTCCCTCTCCCTACTTTAGGGAATTTCATCTAAGGTCCCTTCCTTTGAGTCCTGAGAATCTCTCATCTCCCAGGTCTCTGGTGCATTCTGGAGGGTCCTGCTACCTCCATAGGTTTTCTGTTCCATTCTTTCTGCTGACCCTCAGGGCTTCAGTCCTTTTCCCTCACCCAATATCAGATCAGATTCCCCTCTCCTGTCCATCCCATCCTCTTTCCCTTCCAGGTCCCCCCCTCCCTTACCACTTGTGACTGCTTTCTTTCTCTTCCTCAGTGGTACTGAGGCATCCTCACTTGGGCTCTTTAGCTTGTTGAACTTTTTGAGTTCTGTGGACTGTATCTTGGGTATACTTGCAGGAATCCACTAAAATAGAGAACAAGACAAGTATGCACACTCCCCCAATATCTATTCAATATAGTATTTTACCTGCTAGCTAGAACAATAAGACAAACAAAAAGACATCAAGGGGATAAAAATTGGCAAAGAAGAAATAAAGGTATCACTATTTGCAGATGATATGATAGTATATATAAGCGGCCCCAAATATTCTATCAGAGAAATTCTCCAGCTGATAAACAACTTCAGCAATGTGGCCAGATATAAAATTAACTCAAATAAATCAGTAGCCTTCCTCTACTCAAAGGATAAACAGGATGAGAAAGAAATTAGGAAAACAACACCCTTCACAATAACCACAAATAATATAAGATATAGTGAGGTAACTCTAACCAAACAAGTGAAAGACTTGTATGACAATAACATTAAGCCTCTCAAGAAAAAAAAATGTTCAACGATCTTAGAAAATGGAGAGATCTTCTGTGCTCATGCATTGGCAGAATTAATATAGTAAAAATGACCATCCAATGGCAATCTACAGATTCAATGCAGTCAGCATAAAAAACCCAATACAATTCTTCAAAGACATGGAAAGAGCAATTCTCAGATTCATCTGATAAGGCAAAAAAACCCAGAATAGCAAAGACAACTCTTAACAACAACAACAACAACAAAAAAGAACAGCTGGGAGAATCACCATTTCTGTCCTCAAGACAGGAATGTCCTTACTACAGAGCAATAGTGACAGAAACTGCATGGTATTGGTATAGAGACAGACATGTTGATCAATGGACTAGATTTGAAGACCCAGAAGTAAAACCACACACTCACAGATACATGATGTTTGACAAAGACACCAAAAATATACAAAGAATAAAAGAAAGCATTTTCAATAAATGGAGTTGGTCTAAGTGGCTGTCTGTATGTAGAAAAATGAAAATAGACCCATATTTGTCACCATACACAAAGCTCAAATCCAAGTGGATCAAGGACCTCAACATAAAACCAGATACACTGAATATAATAGACAAGAAAGTGACAGAGCCTTGAACTCATTGGTACAGGGGGACATTTCCTAAACTGAACTCCAATGGCTCATGCTCCATGAGATTAAGAATTGATAAATGGGACCACATGAAACTGGAAAGTTTTGTAATGCAAAGAACTTAGTCAATAACAGAAGTTGGCAACCTACAGATTGGGAAAAATATCTTCACTAACCCCACATCCAATAGAGGGCTAATATCTAAAATATATAAAGAACTCAAGAAGCTAACCACCTGAAAACCAATTGACCCAATCAAAAAATGGTTTATAGAATTAAACTGAGAATTCACAACAGAGGAATCTCAAATGGCTAAAAGCACCTAAAGAAATGTTCAAAGTACTTAGTGATCAGAGAAATGAAAAATCAAAACGACCCTGAAATTCTACCTTATACCAATCAGAATAGCTAAGATCAAAACCTCAGGTGACAACACATGTTAGTGAGGATGTGGAGAAAGAGAAATATTTCTCCATTACTACTGGTACAACTACTCTGAAAATCAATCTGGAGGTTCTTCAGAAAATTGGGAAGAGATTTACCTGAAGACTTAGCAGTACCACTCTTGGGAATATAACCAAAAATGCCTCACCATGCCACAGGTGAAGCTGGAAACAAGCCAGATGTCCCACACAGAAGAATGGATCAGAAAATGTGATTCATTCACACAATGGAATTCCACTCAGCTATTAAGAATGAGGATATCCTCAGTTTTGCAGGCAAATGGATGGGACCAGAAAATATTGTCCTAAGTGAGGTAACTCAGAACCAAAATGACATGTATGGTATGTACTCACTAATAAGTGGATATTAGCCAAAAAAAAAAAAAAATACAGAATACCTAAGATCCAGTCTACAGAACTACAGAACTCAAAAAAGTCAACAAGCAGATTGTGAGACTTTTAATGACTGCTTCTGTTTCCTTAGGAGTTGAGACTATTTGGATAGTTTATCTGGTATTTATTTAACTTTGATCCTGCTAGCTTTCTAGAAAGTTGTCCATTTGGTATAGATTTTCCAGTTTTGCTGAGTATTTGCTTTTGTAGTAGGATCTGATGAGTTTTTAAAATTTCCTCATTTTTGTTGTCTTCTTTTTCATTTCTGATTTTGTTAATTTGAATACCGTCTCTACACCCTTTAGTTAGTTTGGCTAAAGGTTTATCCTGTTGATTTTCACAAAGAACCAGCTTTTAGTTTTGTTGATGCCTTGTATAATTCTCTTTGTTTCAACTCTGAGTTTGATAATTTTCTGTTATCCATTCCTCTTGGTTTTATTTGCTTCTTTCTGTTCTAGAGATTTCAGGTATGCTCTTAAATTTTTAGTGTCGACCTCTCCAATTTTTTTTTATGCAGGTATTCAGTGCTATGAGTTTTTCTCTTAGCACAGCTTTAATTGTGTCCCATAACTTTTGGTATGCTGTGCCTTCATTTTCAATAAATTCTAAAAAGTCTTTAGTTTATTTATTATTCCTTGACCTAGTTATCATAAAGTAGAGAGTTATTGTTTCCATGCATATGTGGGCTTTCTGTTATTTTTGTTGTTATTGAAGAACAGCCTTAGTCTGTGGTGTTGTGACAGAATGCATGGGATTATTTTAATCTTTTTTTTTAATCTGTTGAGGCTTGTTTTTCATCTGATTATATGACCAGTTTTGGAGAATGTACCATGAGGTGCTGAGAAGAAGTTATATTCTTTTGTTTTAGGGTAAAATCTTCTGTAGATATCTATTTAATTCATTTGGTTTATAACTTCTTTTAGTTTCATTATCTGTCTGTTTAGTTTCTTTTTCCTTGATCTGTCCATTTGTAAGAGTGTGGTGTTGACGTCTTTCACTATTACTATGTGAAGATCAATGTTTGTTTTTAGGTTTAACAACATTTCTTTTACAACTGTGTTTGCCCTTGCCTTTGGGTGTAGATTTAAAGAATTGAGAGCATATCTTGTTGGATTTTTCATTTGATGAATATGAAGTGTATTCCTCATCTCTTTTCATAACTTTTTGTTGAAATTCTACTTTATTGGATATTAGAGTAACTACCCCAGCTTGTTTCCTGGAACCATTTGCTTTAAATTTTTTTCCACCCTTTTAGTCTGAGGTAGAATCTGTCTTTGATACTGAGGTATGTTTCCTGTATGCTACAAAGTGCTGGGATCTGTTTATGTATGCAGTGTGTTAGCTTTTGTCTTTTTATTAAGGAATCGAGTCCATTCATGTTGAGAGTTATTAAAGACCAATGATTTTTGGTTCCTGTTATTTTTGTTTCAAGTGGTGTTATTATGTTTGTTTGGTTCTCTTCTTCAGGGTTTGTTTTGAGGTGATTAATTTCTTGATTTTTCTTATGTGTAGCTTCCCTCCTTGTGTTGGAGTTTTCCTATCAGCTTCCCTCCGTAGGGCTAGATGAGTGGAAAGAATTTGCTTAAATTTGGTTTTGCTGAGGAATATCTTGTATTCTCCATCTATGGTGGTTGAAAGTTTGCTGGGTATAGTCGCCTTGGTTGGCATTTGTGTTCTATTAGGGTCTGCATGACAGCTGTCCAAGATCTTTAGTCTTTTTGAATCTCTGATGAGAAGTCTGGTGTAATTCTCATAGGTCATTCATTATATGTTACTTGCCCTTTTCCTCTTATCGCTTTTAATATTCTTTCTTTGTTCTTTGTATTTAGTGTTTTGATGATTATGTGACAGAAGGAATTTCTTTTCTGTTGAAATCTATTTGGTGTACTGTAGGCTTCTTGTATGTTTACAGTCTCTTTCATTAGCTTAGGGATGTTTTCTTCTATGATTTTGTTGAAGATATTTCCTGGCCTTTTGCATTGGGAATCTTTTCTCTCTTCTAATTTTTTTTTTTTTATTCTTAGGTTTAGTCTTTCATTGTGTCCTGAATTTTCTGGATGTTTTGGGTTAGGTGCTTTTTGCACTTTGAATTTTCTTTGACTGTTTTGTCAATATATTATATAGTATCTTCTATGCCTGATATTCCTTCTTCAATGTCTCATATTCTATTGAAGATAACTCCTGATCTCATTCTTAGGATTTCTAAATGCAGAATTTTCTTGCATCCCCTTATTAATATCTTTATTCTTTGTTTCAATTTTTAGATCCTGAACAGTTTTATTCAATTCCTTCACCTGTTTGTGTTTTACTACATTTCTTTAAGGGGTTTGTGTGTTTCCTCTTTAAGGGCTTCTACATGTTTACCTGTGTTTGTTCTCCTATATTTTTGTAAGGAAGTTATTTATGTGCTTCTTAAGATCCTCTATCATCTTCATCAGGTGAGATTTTAGGTATAAGCCTTGCTTTTTGGGTGTGTTAGAGTATCCAGAGATTGCTGTGGTGGGAGAACTGGTTTCTGATGATGCCAAGTGGCATGAGTTTCTGTTGCATATATATAAGGTGGTCTATATGAAATCACCAAATGGGCATCTCTTGTCACCAAAAAAATTTTCTAGTCCTGGTAATTGGCTTTGTATAAATGAGTTGTTTGGCATAGGGGTATTATATAAGTCTTCCCCCCCAAAACTCATTCTGTTGTCAAGACTATAGGTTGCTCTCCAGAAGCTGGCATCAAGTCCCCATTGCTGAAGACAACACATATACACCATATTTGACACGAAGAAGTCTAGTTTGCACCTTCCTCCCTATGTGCTAGAGTCTTTTGTACAAGAAGATATCAGCATGCTACTGAAGGAGACAACATTGTTTCAGTAAAGTAATAAGCCCATTGATGTACAATGGTGTTTTATTTGCAAGATATGTTACAGCACAAAGCTTGTGGAAGTTAGCAACCAGTCCACTCATTTGACTTAACAGTCCACTCAGTAAGGTACAACTAATGCCAAACTCTGCTTGGGAGCATAAGAACCTGTAAACTAAATGGCCCAGAGATCTAGGGTAAAAAAAATACTGCTGTTCAGTAAACAAATAGAACAATAAAATTATTCTTAATGATCATCTGGTATACTCATTGAATCAGTGTTTTCCTTAGCCTTCATAAGAAAAGGTGCTTCCTACAGCAGATGGGACCAAATACAGGACCTGAACTTAAGCAAAAAGAGAAATTGATTGGGATATATGGGACTTCAAGACTGCCCTTAATTGGACAGCTCCATCAAATCCCCGTTTTCATGTTTCAGCAAACCAAATGGAACCTCGTGGGAGAGGCATCTAAAAGCATGCAAGAACCAGACAGTGTAGAAAACATCAAGAAAACAAAACTTTTTAAGTCAACATAAGCAAAGCTCATATGAACTTACAGAGACTAAGGCAACATTCCCAGGGCCTGCACAGGTCTGCACCACATCCTCTGCCTATATATTTTGACTTTCACTTTAGTGCTTTGATGGTATTTCTAAGTATGCAGTGCATGGGCCTTTGATTCTTGTAGCTCCTCTTATGCTGTTGTCTTTCTCTTGGTTTACTTTGTCCAATTCCAATGATTGGATTATGTGATAGCTTGTATTATTTATATTATACTATATTATATTAATTTTAATTCATTATTATCCCTTAGAAATATGTTTATTTTCTCATCAGAGACAAACAGGGAGTAGATTCAGATAGAAAGGGTATTGAGAAGGAACCAGGAGGAGTGAGAGGAAACCATAAGGATATATTATATGAGAACATTTTTTAAACATAAAAGTCATAGTTTCTTGTTTTTTCATCATACACTAGATATTATATCAGTTTCAGAGACATTGGATATCTGATATCTTTATGCCTGGATAGCAATGGCTTTATGATTATGTGTATGCCAGTACACACACACACACACACACACACACACACAATTTAACCATTGTTCATTTTCAATGTCATCTAATAAAAGTGTTAAAGAAATGCATCTGCATTTCCATTAAGAGACAAATGTACACTAGATGAGAATTCTGCGGCAAGCATACAATCAGTAAATGATTCTGATTATTACTAACATGATATTAAACCAGAAGTTTGTACCTTCTGTAATGGTACAAAACTTACAATGTAAGTCCAAGGCACACTCTGTCTTGCAGGGTTAGAAGTAAATAAGCATGAGCTATTAGTAAGTGGGAATGAGTGCACAGTTAATGTGGTGATCTTTGTGGTGCTTCAAGTCCAAGTAGGCTGAAATGCTCTCCCATTCCTGATGCCTGTTTGACACTCTTCTTCTGGATGCTTTTTATCATGTACACTAATGGAGAATCAAGAACTAGCTACCCTAAATTATTGGCATGTGTAAAGACAATCATGTCCTAATCTCTTAGGTTTTCTGACAATATGTATCTGAAAAACAGAACTGGAAAAATGACAGCTCTCTGTAACAAAATACAAGTTTTCCTAGAATACCAAAACAAACATAAAAAATTTGAGCTCAGAATTTCACTGACTAGATTTATATCTTGAACTAAAATGTACATATTTGATATTTATTGTCCATATATTTCCATTCAGTTGATTGTTTTTATATTTAAGAAACAAGTAGATTATAAAAGAATTCATGTTTAATAGTGAATATAAAATTGTATTTTAATTATTTGATATTCAAATTATAACCTTGCAATATTTTGCAATATAACCTTGCAAGATTATTTATAAACTATATAAAAGGACTTTAAAATACCAAAATGAGTGTTCAAGTTCCTGTTTCTTACTTCTTTACTAAGCTTAGAATTATCTTTAAATGTTATTTCCCTTTCTTCCTATAACTGAATATGACAAAAAGATTGTCAACAAAAGATTTCACAGGATGATGCTGGTTCAATCTACTGACTCCCATGTCCCAACCATTAAAAGGATAGGTGCTATCTAAAAAAAGAGGGTGTTTTATACTGTACATTTCTAACCATTTGTATTGAATGCTGGCATAATATTTGGCTCTATGTATTGCTTATCAATATATTTAACTATCTACCATCTATCTATCAGTCATTCAATGTTTTTATTTTTATTTAAAGTCAGATTCCAGGACAAGTGAAGAATATGTGGCAAAATGCTGGTGTCTATTGTTTTTTTTTTTTTTTCTTGATTTACTACAGAACATTGTCTTACAAAACCTAGATTTTAATTTAATTTAATTTATCATCATTTTCAGATTTTTGTTGTACAGTAAAGTAAACAGGTAGATAATAATAAAAATAGCAATAACAATAATAGCAATAATAATAACAACAGTAAAAACAACAATAATAAATGACAAGCAAAGCAAATGGCTAAAAGACTGTCTATTAACTTTTCCCAACACAGTTCTGAATTTGTATTTACGTTGTGGCAGTCAAATGGGTAACACAAGGTATGGTTTTGGATTAGGGGATGGGTTTCTCCATTACAATAGCTTCATCCATGCAACAACTTCAGCTATGCCTATATTTGATATTGTAATTAAATAGAAAACTTTTAGAATATAAACAACAACAACAAAAACCATCAACATGATATTTGTAGTCCGCAAACATAGCTCATATTTAACTCTGATAACTAATCAATTTTGTTAAATATAATGTATAATATATATGTTTCAGCTAAGATTTGAGACATTCACTAGTAACATATGCTCTTATTTGTGCATATATGTGTATACAATATATTTTACCAAAATATAATTTCTAGTTAAAAAAATCAATTTTTCCAAAGCTACAGAATTAGTAAACTTGTAAAGACATTCATTTAATGTATCTATAGATTTCTTTTAGATCTCTAGGTAAAAAACACTGAGGGGCTATGGACTGCCTTATGCCCTCCAATCTTCTGTTGTATTTCATTTTCAGTGATTTTAACCATCATTTTTGTGGATATAAACCTAGCAGCTGTATTCTACAGAAGGTAGATTTAATTTTATCTTGAGTTAAAACTATTTAGAAATCAACAGAGAAAAACTGAAGGTATATACTATTAATGTTGAGGTCTTAGTAGGATTTAGGTAGTAAGACAATCAGGACATTAATGCAGAGGAGGTGGAAATGAAAAAGAAGTAGATAGCTTAACATAAGAATTTCATTCTCCTGCTATAAGAAGCTATATGAGCAGAGAGACCCAAGAAAGCCTGGCAGGAAGTGAAATCCAAGATTGTTGAGAATCAGCTCAGTTTTGAGTGAGACCCTCAGCTTTTCCTCACGCAGTGCAGAAGTCTAGAACAATCTCCTTCTTCCCGGTGGTTGGGCAAACATCTGCCCAAATCACTTATTTTACAGGCACAGAGCTAACTATCACTATACCAGAAAGTCTAGAATGAGAAAAGTATAGACTAAACAATGGAACATTGCAATAAAATATTGTCAGAAGTTATGTATAAAAGACTAAAGTAATAGGTGACTTTCATAGAGGTAGCCCACTGTTCTTTTTAAATTTTTAATTTTGTTTTTTGCATGCATGGCTTATGATGAGTGAGCTCTGAAAGGCAAGGTCCCAAGAGACATCATCTTGAAGCTGATACAGATTTTCCTATCACTATTAAATAGTATAATAATTTCTGGCCTTTAGCCCCCATCTTACTAGGCAAATTTTCTGCATATTAACAAAGATGTATTCCCTTGTAACAATGCTCTGTAGAAAAATTTATGATTTCATAATTCCTAATAATGATTCTATGGAGTTCCTAAGTTTATATAAGTAATTTTGAGCCCTCTGTAATATGAAAGCCCCAATTAGGACTCTGTAAATTTTCATGTGTCATGGAGTAATTGCACTAGGATAGAAAGCAGACTTGGAACAAATTTATTATCAGGGAAACATTCCTTTGAGGTTAGCTGTGAAAACCTTATCTGATATCTAAAGGTCATAAACTGAGAATGAACAATATATTGTAGATACGAGGAGAGAACACAAAACATTGGCTGGATTTATCTATACTAGACTCCAAAACTAATGAGACACAAGGCAGATGATTTACTTCTTGATAAAACCATGCTAACTTATGACATAAGAATTTTTGTTTTATACTTTTGAATGACCTTGTGGAGATAGTGATAAATAATAAATGTTTAACTAGGTATTAGTCTTAATGGAAACACATGTAAACCTTCCTGCCAAAAATCCTTATTTATTATGAACTTTTTGAATGTAAAGATGCTTGGAAAACCATGTGATCAATTATTCTCCTGAAAAAGGATAAAAAATAAGGACAGGGACTACAAGCAGGAGGATTTTTACAACTCAGTTTCATCTTTCATTCAGCAATAAAAAGGTCTAAGCTTTTTCTTTCTCTGACCAATAAAAGTTGGAGGGTTTTTTTTTTTTTTTTTTTTTTTTTTGCCAGAATGAGTGACTTCTTTCTAAACTGGCTCTTGCTCAATGAAACATGTTCATGGGAGCTTTTGCTCCATCTACCATCTCTGTCTCTGTCTCTCTCTGTCTCTCTGTCTCTCTGTCTCTCTCTCTCTCTCTCTCTCTCTCTCTCTATATATATATATATATATATATATATATATGTGTGTGTGTGTGTGTGTGTGTGTGTGTGTGTGTGTGTGTGTGTGTGTGTGTGTAAATATACATAAATACTTGTGGAGTTGATGAAACAGGTGGTAGGATCTGACCAGAGTGTCTGGTCTGTGTTTATGAATGTGGGTGTGTTACCTGCATGAGAGTTGTCATTTCTGTGAACCTGACTTGTTTTTCCTGGCTCACAAAAAGTTAAGGGAACTCTCATCCTCTCCCTGGCCCCTGATAAAAAAGAACAACCAGCCAGAACAATCACTTCTTCACTTAATCTCCCCTACTGTTAACAGCAGGTATTAATCATCAAAAGTCAGTAGTTTCTGGCCCCAGCATAGAACAGAGTTAAGAAAGATAAATATTATTGTTAGTAAGCAACTTTTACTCTTGCAAGACTTGGTTTTGCCACACTCCCTGAAAAAATCCACCAACCCAACACCCCCATCCTTGCTTTCCAGAGAAAGAACTGGTGCTGGTCAGGGCCATGGCGGACTATAAATACCATCTTGTAGATATATTAATATGTAGGCAACTACGAGAAAATAAAAACTCAGAAAAAGCCATCAGAGAATATAGCTCATAAAATGTATCAGGTTTCATATTTGTTAAAGTCTTGTTGATGTGAAAAAAACATCTGACAAAGACAATTTAAGAAAGGAAAGGTTTTGGCTTATGTTCTCAAAAGTTCACTTGATGGTAGTAGCTTGTCCCATGCAGTTAGGTATAACATCATTGCTGTAGTAGAAATCTGTGGTTCATGGTGGCTGATCACATTGCAGTGGACAAAAAAATAGAGAAATAGTGTGGGCAGAGGACAGTGAGAGGATGCCTGTTAATGATTAGCTGGGCTTGAAGCCCTGGGGATGCAGAAGGGACTCTAGAAGCTTCACCTGTTCCTGGCACCAGGCCCCTGTCACATAGACACAGCTCCCCATAGAGAGAATTGTGGCCATTAGTCATGTAGAGGCAGTTCTTCCAAGCCCCTCCACATGTAGCTGAGGCATCTCTAACATCTCAGACCAAGCCAATAGGAAGCACCTGCGATCAGACCTCAGACTACCCCAAAACTGTATTTAAGATTCTATCTAGAAGGAATGAAGGTGCGTGAGAATTACTCCATTGTGTGAGAACATCTGTCACATAGGAGCTGTAACAGTGCCTGGGAAGAGAACACACTCTGGAATCATTCACCACTAGAAGCTCGCCCGCACTTTACTAGAGAGCCACCTTTTCATCAGCTTAACTCGGCTCAGCTCTGCTTTGCTCTGCTCAACTTCAAGGCTTGGCTTGGCTCAGGCCAGCCAGTGCAGCACCTTGGAGCAACAGCAGTAAGATAGAAAGGAACCATAAACAATATTTTTATAAAATCTCAGTGTCAGTAATTTAATTCTCTCAGGCAGATCCCATCTTTGTGGTCTCCAGAACCTCCCAAAATAGTAGTCCTGCTGCAGAGCAAGTGAGTTACACATTAGCTTGTTGGTGACATTTATTATAATAACTGTAACAAATGCTTAGTATCAATATAGAAGGTTTATAGCATGTAAAGAAGTGTTATACATACTGAAGAAAAAATTTGATGTATTCAGTAGAAAATAATTTTGAGTAAGTCCAGATGTTGAACTAAATACAAAACAATATTTTAATGTGAGGACCACAGAAACAAGTTCAAATATGAGGAAAGAAAATAACAATTAAGTCAGAGCCATAACAGAAACTGTTATTTTATACAGATACAGATATAGATATTAGATATTTTATTTATTTACATTTCAGATGTTATCCCCTTTCCCCACCCCATAAGCCCCCATCCCATCCCTCCTCCTCTTTTTTTAAATACCATTTAAATTACATGCAAATATTAAGGTCAGTTCTAGGTTGAGGAACTAGCCATACAACAGATGCAAATAGTCAAGGAACATGCAAGAAAATTAACACAAATAGTCAAAGAACAAGCAAAGCATTAAACCCAATTATGTGAACACTTCCATGATCACTGTTTCTAAGGGCTTCTTAGGATGACCAGAATATCTGAGCCTACTTCCCTGTCCTAGCTCAAAGTCATTTTCAAGTCTGAAGTCTACTTCTTTATTCTAGCCTAAGATTTAGATTCCTGCCTGAAATTACTTCTTTGTTGCAGCCTAATGTCAGATTCCTGCCTGAAGCCCATTTCCTTGTTCTTGGCAAATGTCAGATTCCTGCCAAGCAGCTCCAAAAGCTTTATGCCTTTGCCCTTCTTTATTTCATACACAGGACTGAGCCTGTCTTAGTTGTTCTGACAAGAATGCCCTGCTGTGACTCTAGAGAACCTTGACTAATACAAGGATAAATGAGAACCACGACTAGCAATTGTACATGGGTAAAAAATTTAAAGGAGCTATGAATTTACATTCACTATACTTAGTTTCATAATGAAGCCCCAAATTGTTGGAATCAGTAATTTTAACACTTTGTTGAACGTTAAGCACACATAAAAATAATAAATCTTATGTTGCCAGAAAAAAGTGGAATATGAAACAGAAATAAGACAGATTTGTCCATTATGTCATAATTATCATGTTTAACCTTCAGGGGATTGTACATGCATCAATGATGTGCATATATACTTATGCATGTATGTTTACTATAAATAATGTGCATACATGTCCATGCATACACGTTAACTATAAATCTGTACATGCATGTTCTTATACACATGTTAATTGTAAATGAGGGGCACACATGTCCATGCATACATGTTAATGTTGTTTATATAGTAAATGCTATGTGTTAATTTTAAGGACAAGTTTGAGAAATGCATTAATAAAGAGTCAACGATGTTTACTATTACTATCTCTGCTGAGTACTATATTGAGGTTCCTATTAAATAAGTCAAAATAAATATATGCATCATAAGCATTCACACAGTAATATATGTGGTTTGCACACATCATAGTGATATACAAGAAATAAGAAAAGCTCATATTAAAACTAATATGAATTTAGAAATCATTCCTTATGCTTCAAGTTACTAATTTCAAAAGCAGAACAATAGAAATGAAGAATATTATTCACAGTAGATATATGAGATTAGTTGTACTAATATGAAATATAATAATAATATAATAATGAAATATAATAATAAAGAATACACAAGACCTTTCCCTATTTAGCTTTCTATTTCATAATAAACCCCCAGACCAAAAGCAACTTTGGGGGATATGTAGTAGGATTATTTGGCTTATAGATCCCAATAAGAATGCTTCACTAAAGAAAGTCAAGACAAAAACTCCAGCAGAGGCAGGTTCATGTATAATGCTTACTAGTTTGGTCTCCATGACTTGTTCAGCTTCCTTTCTTGTATATATCAAGACCACCTACTCAGATGTGGCACTACTCACAGTGGTGTGGTCCAGCCCATATCAATAATTAAACATCAATTAAGAAAATCTTCTATAGACATGCCTGTAGGCCAACCTGATGGCAGCAATTCCTGAACCAAGATTCTACCTTCAATTCTAAGTCATATTCAATTCTAAGTCATCTCAAGTTAACAAAAACTAGCCAGAATACCCTCCATGGCAGGAATGGAAATGATTTACAGTACAATATATCCACACAAGGAGATCACATCCTACAGGATCAACTAAGCAGAGCTCATAGGGGCTGACAGAAAGTGAAGTGGCAATCACAAGGCCTGCATGGGTCTGTGTTAGGTCTTCTACATATATGTCATGGTGGCTATTTTGGTGATTTTGTGACTCCTAAGAGTGGAACTGTGGCTGACTCTGACTCTTTCGCCCATGGTTGGGATTCTTTCCCTCCTACTTGGTTTCCTCATCTAGTCTTGATATGAGGATTTCTGCCTAGTCTTACTGTTATCTTGTTATGCCAGAGTTGGTTGATGTCTCTAGGAGTCCTGTCCTTTTCTGAATAGATACAAAGGATTGAATCTGGGGTAAGGTAAGGTGAGGAAAGTACTGGGAGGAGGTGAAGGAGGGGAAACTGTAGTTAGGATGTAATATATGACAGAATAATAAAATTTTAAAAGCTTATACAAAACATATCCATTTGTTTAAAATCCACGAATAGTTTTCACTGAGGATACTGAGATGAGGAGACTTAGTATCACCTCTGCAATGTGTGTTATTGTAAAAGGTTCATGCAAAAGAAAAATTCCACAGAAGAAAGTCATAGAGTCCTGAAGGCAGAGATGACAGTAATCCTCCTACAAGGCTACAGGTAAAGGCATCATGAAGTTGAGAACATCAGGAACTTAGCAGAAACTCCTCTATCCTCAAAGGAAAGGGCAGTCAGCCACTAGTCATTTTGCTCTTCAATGTTTGATATGATTCTGAAACTGAGAAAAACTGTTTCTATAAGGATGAGGCAAATGTTTGATACTTTGTCAGAGCAGCTATAGAAATTGTATACAAAATATTTAAGAGGATGCAAATGAGTTATATTGATGGGATGACATTGATATATTGCCACAATTTGTTGATATCTATCAATGTCAATTTATCTGTAATTATTTCATAAATGTGTTATTATTATAATAATAAATCCTTATGAAAAATACATTAAGCAAATAATAATTAAAAAATAAATTAAAAAATAAAGGTTGAAAGAAGAAGATTTACCTTTCCAAATATTAAACCAAAATTACTGCAATAGTGAAAGAACATTTGTGAAAGAATGTAGGAACCAATAAATACTGAAGCAGAAATGTAATGAACATTATTGTTTGGATATGCATACAAGTTTATGCTTAGAAAATATATTTAAGAAATGGTTGGCTGTTTTTTAGAGAAAACCAAAATAGATTCTTACCTTAGACATCACAGAGCACATGAGCTTCCTTCAAACTGTTAACTTCTATATTTAGTGCTGGGTTTTGCATAGCCTTTTACAAACACAATTCTCACAAAAATGTGAGAAAAATATAATTACCAATTGTAAACATACTAATAAGTAATATTTTATTTACTAGTAAATTAAACACTTAATGGAATCAATTGACATAAGTGAACTAAAATTATGTGTCAATGATTCATTCTTATTGAGCTCAATACTGTTTTATATTTAGAACAGTGATCCTACAGATAGTCCATTGTTTGCAGATTTTTTTTTTATTGTGGGAAAGCTGTCAAACAATTAAAAATAAACTAAAAGGTTATGATAAGGCCTTGGAGTGAAAGGAAGGGTTTGATTCTCTTCCAAAGAACTTTCTGTGGTACTCAGAACCCATGTTTGACAGCTTACACCCCTAATTACACCTCTATAGGACCTGTCTGGCTTCCACTGCCACTCACAGATATGCTGCACGCAACATACATACAGCCATACAATACAAATAAAATAATGCTTTTTATAGTTAACCCAGTGTTTCATAGATTCCAAAAGTGCTACAACTCAGCTTTAAAGGACTTAGAATTGTTTTAACTGTTACTGCCATGAAAAGCAAAAGAAATAAATCTCTTCATGTGTGATGATGACTATGTAATCTACTTTACTATAGTATCCAACTTACTATCTCCGTGCATCCCATAACATGTATATTTAAGACAACAAAATTTATCTTTAAAAGAGACTCCAAGAAAGAGAATTACAATATCCTAGGAATATTTTTACCATTGGGCTCCCTTATCTATAACCTTGGGAGAAATGAGATAATATAAGGAAGGAAGGGCATACACAATTTCCTTCTGAAACTTGGTGGAACTTTGAGTTCTGCGGTGACTACATGAAGAAATGACAACGAAATTTCATTTTTTCATGTGAATATTTCCTTAAATTCTCAGAAAAGCACAAAAGAGCACTGTTGTATGACAAAACTTTTCCCAGAGAAATACCAAATATATGTCTATTCATCTCAGATATGAAACCACAATAGAGCAAATTACTGATAGCACCGAAGTCCAAATTGGTGAATCATGAGTTTTATTTACGTTACTTCCTGGAACGTGGATGAGGCATTACATACAGGAGGAAAAATGACTCAAAGACATCTGAATCACCAACTTCTAGTCAAGCATGGGTAGCAGTTCACCAAGATGGAAACCTAGGGAACACAGTATAGTCTGCAGGCAGCACGACATGTTAGAGAGTGCCCTTTCCATGTGTTTCAGTTGGACCAAACGTCTCTCAGGCAGCTTGGCCTATTTCTGCTTCTATTAGGATGCTGGTCTAATCTCAGTGTCTTCTTTGCTATATGGCTTATCTGAGAGTCTATTTGCATGTCAACTTGTTTAAGAATCTGTTGGGAGCCACGTGAGCGTGACAACATTCGCCATTACAAGATGGCGCAGGCATCCTGTCCTCCCACTAGTAAACAACTGACTGCACAGGTGCAAAAGGCAAAAAGCGCGCCAAAGTCACTGCCCATCTCAGGGCGTATTATGGGTAATGAGTGAACAGCCAATCAGAAGTGAACACGTCACTCTAGGGTGTATATAAGCAGTGCCTTTTCTGGGCTTTCTGTCTTTCCGTTTCTGCTTATACAAGAATAAAGCCTCGCTGTGGTAACCACCCGAACACCGCCTCTCGTGTCTCTTTCACGGGCGAAGGGGACATGGAGGGGCTCGGAACAAAAATCTCTATTATTTTATTGAATATTTTATGTATTTACATTTCAGATGTTATCCCCTTTCCCCATCCCCCTGAAACCCCCTATCTCACCCCCCTCCACCTGCTTCTATGAGGATATACACACACCTGCCCACCCACTCCCACCTCCCTGCCCTTGAATTCCCCCACACTGAGGCATCCAGCCTTCACAGGACCAAGGACCTTCTCCCCCACCTATGCCCAACAAGGCCATTCTCCCTTACATATACAGCTGGAGCCATGAGTCCCTCCATGTGTGTATCCCAAGCAGATGATTTAGGCACTGGGAGCTCTGGTTGGTTAGTATTATTGCTCTACTCATGGGGCTGCAAACACTTTCAGCTACTTCAGTCTTCTCTCTAACTCCTCCATTGGGAACCCCATGATCAGATCAATGGTTAGCTGTGAGCATCCACCTCTGAATATGTCAGACTCTGGCAGACCTCTAAGGAGACAGCTATATCAGGCTCCTGTCAGCATACACTTTGTATCCACATCAGCTTATGACTTTGGTGACTGCACATGGGATGGGTAACCAGGTGGGACAGTTTCCAGACAGCCCCTTCTTCAGTTTCTCATCCACAGTTTTTCTCCATATTTGCTCCCATGAGTATTTTGTTACTCCTTTTAAGAAGGACCTAAGCACTCACACTTTGCTCTTACTTCTTCATGAGCTTTATGTGGTCTGTGAGTTGAATCTTGTACTGTGAGCTTTTGGGGTAATATCCACTTATCAGTGAGTGTATACCATGTGTGTTCTTTTATGATTGGGTTACCTCATTCAGGATGATATTTTCTAGTTCCATTCATTTGCCTAAAAATTTCATGAATCCATTGTTTTTAATAGCTGAGTAGTACTCCATTGTGTAAATGTACCACATTTTCTGCATCCATTCCTCTATTGAAGGACATCTTGTTTCTTTCCAGCTTCTGGCTATTATAAATAAGGCTGCTATGAACATAGGAGAGCATTTGCCCTTGTTATATGTTGGAGCAACTTTTGGGCATATGCCAAGGAATGGTATAGCTAGGTCCTCAGGTAGTAAAATGTCAAACGTTCTGAAGAACCATCTGACTGATTTTCAGAGTGGTTGTATCAGCTTACAATCCCACCACCAATGGAAGAGTGTTCCTCTTTCTCCACATCCTTGCCAGCATCTCCTGTCATCTGAGTTTTTGATCTTAGCCATTCTGACTGGTGTGAGGTCGAATCTCAGGGTTGTTTTGAAATACATTTCCCTGATGCTAAAGATATTGAACACTTATTTAGGTGCCTCTCAGTCATTCAAGTTTCCTCAGTTGAGCATTATTTTTTAGCTCTGTACCCCATTTTTAATAGGATTATTTGATTGTCTGGAGTAGATGGAAAGATTTCCCATGCTCGTGGATTGGCAGGATTAATATACTAAAAATGACAGTCTTGCCAAAAGCAATCTACAGATTCAAAGCAATTCCCATCAAAATTCTAACTCAATTCTTCATAGAGATAAAAAGCAATTTTCAAAATCATTTGGAACAACAACAAAACCCCAGGATATTGTAACCTATTCTCAACAATAAAAGAACTTTTAGGGGAATCACCATCCCTGACCTCAAGCTGTACTACAGAGCAATAGTGATAAAAGCTGTATGGTATTGGTACAGAGAGAGGTAGGTAGATCAATGGAGTAAAAATGAAGACCCAGAAATGAACCCACACATTTATGGTCATTTAAAAAAGAAGCTAAAATCATTGAGTGGCAAAAAGACAGCATTTTCAACAAATGGTGCTATTTCAACTGGAGGTCAGCATGTAGAAGAATGTAAACCCATAAATTATTATCTCCTCATACATAGCTCAAGTCCAAGCCAATCAAGAACTACGGGACAGTGAAAGAATAGCTTGGTTTCTGATGGAGCACTGGCCAGAGATGGCCAGAGACCTAACAGGGACCCCTGCAAGGGACAGCATACATTTCGCCACACTTATAGACTCCAGGCTCCTGATATGAGGCCAAAGACCTCTATTGATCTGCACCTTTTAGTCATGTGGGACAATGTCCCTACTAGCCTCTCCACAGGTAGAGGGCATGACTACAGGTTGCAGAGCCTCAAGAGATCTCCATATTAATGATTTACCTAAAGGCCAGAGGGTGTAACCAGTTAAGCATTCCTTCCCAGACCCTCCTCCTTACAAATGGTATTTAACCTCAGGCTCAGCCTGAGGACATGGGGTGCAGCCACATCTACTTTCCACCATGACAATAAATGTTTTAGAACTATGGACTTCCTCTAGTCTTTGGGGCCCCTCCGTGGAGAACCTTAGAGGAAGCCTTCGACTACTGAGCCACGGAGCCACTGGTGTCTAATCTCCCATGAAGGACTTCTCTATGTTCTAGCCATGGAGCCTTGTCAACTCAAGCAAGCAGGCAGAGCCATCCATGACCAGCCAAGTGAGTCACTTTAACCAAGAATCTCCACCCCATGGGGTGCTACTGGAGCTTCTCCCTCTTGTCCCTCTTGGTTGCTGGCCAGTCCAACCTGTATGCCCACTCCGTCTCAGTCCTTCTCTGGTCCTCAGAGGTGTCTGGGTGCCCAAGGGCTGAGACCACCTGTCTCCGCATCTAGCTGCTTTCGTGTGGAGACCCCCAACCCAGAAGCTCTGCCCCTAGGGGACTTCAGGCTGAGATTTCCCCATGCCTGGCCCAGATGGAGTATGCAGCTTTGGATAGTCTGACTTCTGCCCAGCACTGCATGGGGTTAACTCAGTCAAATTCCTGTGCTATTGCTCCCCGAGCCTCGGTGCAGACATGCTATTCAGCTTAACAGGACCCATGCCCATGTGCGAGCTACAGCCCCACAAAGAACCTCAACATGAAACCAGATACACTGAAACTAATATAAGAAAAAATAGGGAAGAGCCTCCAGCACTTGGGTGCAGTGGAAAAGTTCCTGAACAAAACACCAATGGCTTATGCTCTAAGATCAACAATTGACAAATGGGGCCTCATAAAATTGCAAAGTTTCTGTAAAGCAAAGGACACTGTCAATAGGACAAAACTGCAACCAACATATTGGGAAAAGATCTTTACCAATCCTACATCTGATAGAGGGCTAATATCCAATATATACAAAGCATTCAAGAAATTAGACTCCAGGAAGACAAATAACCCTACGAAGAATGTCTTTGTAGCTTAATGCTGCATTCTCAAGCAAGGAGTTACCAAGAGAATCTGGTCAGTCTTATGAACTTCTTGAAGTTATTTTGAGTTGTTTAACCTTCCAAGTTAAAGAGTTTCCATGCAAAATAAAATGGTTCAATCAGAGAAAAACAAAACAAAACAGGCACATGCAGAATTTCACATTGAAACAGAAAATGCAATATTATGGAGATTATGAAATCAGAGATTAATGTATGGGAGAAATACACAGAAGCTTCATGTTCATAGTCAGTATTTACTATGAAGCAATAGAGAGACAGGAAGCAGTGTTAAGATGTGACAAAGATCAGTAGTGTTGTAAGGTTTGAAGCAGGATGAAATTGATAGGTTGTTGCCAGTAATTATTGGATAGTTGTTCCTGCATTTTAAATGTGACATGTTTTACACATAAAATTATATAATGAAACACACCAGAAAATATATTTAAAATTATTTTTCTAATGTGTTTACTTATTTGACTATCTCTTGCATATTTATATCTATCTATATCTGTATCAGTATCTATATCTGTATCTGTATCTATATCTATATCTACCCATCTCAACCCTGTCACATCCTTTTTAGTTTTCTCTATAAAACTCTTCTTTCCAAAAAGGCATTATTACATTTTGTTTTATTTATTTATTTATTTATTTTTGGTTTTTCAAGATAAGATTTTTCTGTGTAACCCTTTCTGTTCTGCAACTCATTTTATAGACAAAGCTGGTCTCCAACTCACAGACATCTGTTTGTCTCTCCATGCAGAATGCTGGGATTAAGGTATGCACCACCACTGCTAGGCTTACGTTTTCATTTCTTATGCAGGTAGGTATCTGTGGAGTTCGCATGAACCCAGTACTTATTACCCAAAACACTAAAGAATTCCTTTCTTTATAGTGACTCATGAAACTTTCTCCAAAATTATTGATAACGTTCTTGAAAACAAAGTAAGAATATATATATATATGAAATTAACATAACAACCTGCATCTTATCTGACCACCTTGTGTATCCTATCATCTTACACCTCTTCATGGTAAAAGATCTGAAGAGACTAGGGCTTCAACATACACTTTTCAAAATAAATTTATAGCAAGCCAACATTCAGTACTAACATAAATGGAAACTCAAAATATTCTGCTAAGATCAGAAACAAGAAAGAGATGTTCACTTTCTCCACACCTATTTAACATGAATATTTTTATGACTTAGCTAGGAAAATTTAAAAAGACTGATGGAAATAAAGTATATTAAAATATACAAGCAAAAATTCAAAATATTTTTATTTGCAGAAGATATGATTTTGTACAGAAAACACCCTAAAAACTCTACCAAGAAACTTCTACAGCTGATACTTTCAGTGAAGTAACATAATACAGGATTAATATAGAAAATTTAGTACTCTTTCTATGTACAAATAGTAAACAGGCTGAGAAAGAACACATGGAAGGAAACCTATTACAACATCTTAAAAAATAGCTTGAGATAACTTTAACAAATCAAGTGAAAGACTTGTATAATAAAATTGATAAGATAGAAAATATAGAAATTAAACAAATCAGAAAGTAGAAATTTTTCTCAGGATCATCAGGATTGATACAGTAAAGACCCTCGTTCTACTATAAGCAACACACAGATTCAACAGAATCCCCAGCAACATGTCCAGACAATTCTTCAGAGAAATTGAAAAGACAATTTTCAGCTTCGCTTGGCAACAGAAACACAACAAAAACAAAAAGAAGTTTGCTAATCAAATTCTGAGTAACAAAGGAACTGCTATAGGTTAATACCATCTCAGATGTCAAGTTGCACCACTGAACTATAGGAGGCAAAAAAATATATTAGTATATAGACAGGTATGTTGAGACCAAGCCAAGTTGGCTCTTACAGTAGGCGAGAGGAGAAAGAGGAGCTGAGTCAGATGTGTGCTACCACTGTAAAACATGGGGCAGCTACAATCAGTGCTGCGGATGACATTTATGGCAAGGAAGCTTCTGTTGCATTGGCATCAATGACTCATAATTTAGAAGGAGAGGCAGTGAAAGCTTCAGTGACAAGCTCCCCAACCCCCCCCCCAAAAAAAAAAGAAAAGAGAAAACAATCTAATCAGCCATTGAGGAAAGTCCCTAAAACTTTTGACAAAGATGCTGAAGTGCAGCTCTCTATAGTTGATGTCTTCTGATGGAGGGCTGGGAAAAGACTCAGACATCTTTACAAATTTAGCCACTGGGGAATTTGATCATGAGTATTTTGGCAACACACGTTGAACCTTCTGTATTTTGAAGAGGCACAAGGGTGTGAGGGTGGAGCTGAGAGGAGTAGGAAGAGAATCTGATGGGGATGCATTGTATGAGGTTCCCAAAGAATTAAAATATTATGCTGGAAAAAGCAAAACAAGAAAACAACAAATGAGACAGAGATATTGCTCTATGAAATCACATTGACGACTCTGACATAACTCTACACATTTATAGAAACCTGAATTTTCGGTAAGAGAAAATCAAACAAACAGAAATCAAAACAAACCAAAAAACTCTACCACAGACATGAAGAAAAACAGTATCTTCAGCAAATGGTGCTGGTCAAACTGGGGAACTGCCTGTAGGACAATCCAGATAGATCCATCCTTACTACCTTGTACAAAGCTGAGCTCCAAAGGGATCAAATCATCAACATAAGACCAGATATCTGAATCTGATGGAATACAATGTTGGTGATAGTCAGAACTCTTTGGTGCAGAAAAAGATTTTTCTGTACAGGGCACCCATAGCACAGTCATTAAAACAGGCAATTACTAAACGGGACTTCATAGAACTGAATAGTTTCTTGTCAAAGACACCCGTTGCTGGACTAAAGTGGCAGGAATCACAATGGGTTAATAACTACACATCTTCTAGAGGACTAGTATCTAAAACAGATTATTGAGAAAATACATGTGAAAATTAAAATGGGACATATAACTAAACAGAGACTTCTTAAAATATCAAGCACAAATGTCTAAGAATGGCTTAAAGAAATACTCATCATCCTGAATTACCAGAAAAACACAAACCAAACTACTTTCAGATTTCATCTTATTCCAGTTTGAATGGTAATTTTGTATAATTTTTGTCTTATATTGTTTTGTTTGGGCCTTGTTTTTTGTTTTGTTGTCTACTGATTTTTTTTACTTATGCATTAAACATTAAGATTTTATGTTTCTATGGCTTCTGTGTGCACGTGTGTTTCATGTGTTTTGTTTCTGATACTGGTTTATTTGGTTTTTGTTTGTCTATTTATATGTTTTCTGGGGAGTTGAAGAGGATCTGGAAGGTATTGGAAGAGTTAAAACAGTGATCTGCATATATTGCACAACAATATTTTTTAATTAAAATAAAAAGAAAAGAAAACATGTATGTCCCTGGGTGAACAGGATTTTACTTCATCCTCTTTGTTCTCAGTTATTTTTCTGCAACAGACACAACAAATCTGGGAATAATATGAAGTCACATTTAATTATCTCAATAGTTCATAAATTCTGATTATGCATCTTATTTGTGTTTACTCACATGGGCATTTTGAAAGAAAGACCAAAGTTTAAGAGACTTTGAGACAGAGGAACTAAAGTCACCAAAAGGTCTCAGGAAGCCAGTGGGAGAGACAAGAGACAGTTGCTCAAGAAGAGCTTCATTTAAGCACAGTCATTTGAAAACAAACACAACAGGAAACAATCCATATTATCTTTTATTTGCTGAATCTTTCTGGTTTTAGTACTGCCAATTCCACCCCTGCAGTTCAGAACTGGCAGCAAAATCTCTGCTGCTTTCCAGCAGCTCTCACAAGCTGATAAGAAAGCAAACTTGAAGGAATTAGAAAAGAAAAGGGAATAAACTATAATGTCCAATTTTCCTTTCTCTATGTACATCTTATTTTTATGTGCAGTTTTACCCAGAACAAGGCAAAGCCTGACAATGGGAATTCATGCCTGACCTAGAAACACCTTTACCAGTGATTATCATCAACTGTCCTCTTAATAGTTTTATGCATTCTTCTAAAGTCTTCAGTGGTAAGGCATATTTCTCTGAAGTTTATCAAATGTTAGTTCATTCTTCTGCCCTCAGAAAGTGAAATATTTTGATCTTTGGACCTGCAGAAATATATATGTGCACTGTGAGACTCACCATGCAACTAAAATCTTCTTTGGTATAATCATTTATTTAAGTAAGCCATCTGTCATATTTAGGGGAAAATTGCATACTCAGGATGAATTAAAAAAATGTACTGTTGCTGTGCCTTGGTGGACAACAGTTTATTTTCCAGACTGGAATAGTAATTTTCTCTCATGTTCTACGTTAATTAAAACAAAACAATAACAAACTACAGTGGTTTTAAGTAGCTTGTTCTGATTCACTCTTGGACACTTGGAACCTTTAGGACACCTTCTTGCAGCAGAAGCCCTGACATTGTTTGCTTGGATCTGGTTCAATATTGCAGCTGTTTTAGACTTAAGGAAGTGTATTTTCTCAATGATTATAAGTTTTCTGAGTTATGCAAGGTCATGGCTCTCTGCCATTCTTTTTAACTTTAGTTTGTTAAAAGTATTTTTGAGTGAGACTTTCCAAAATGAGTAACTGGTTGTTTTCTTTGTAGCCCTAACATCTTTGTCTTTTGCTTCATTATATTCTTTCCTAGTAAATTTTATACTTAGGATCTGCATTTCAGTTTCATCATGGGACTCCTGAGTTGTTACTTGTTTAACTTTAGCCGGGTTTGTCAGTGATAAACTCTAAAAGGGAACATGAGATTTAGAAGAGCCTATGGCACTCCTACTTAGCTATCCTAATACCAAACCAAAAAACTGAAATATTGACTGGCTTGTGCCAGAGACCACTTGTTTTCTTTTACATTTTCTGGATAGTGTTGACATTTTAAATACACCAAAGCTATTCACAATCCACTTTTGGGCTCCTGTCTCCAGGAGCTGGATCTGTTGCAGCAAAGCCTCCTCAGCTTCCCACTGCTGGCACCTAGGTTGACCAGAAGGCCCCAGTTCTCTTCTGTGGGTATAATAAGAGCATAAGAATATAATATTATTCTTATATTTAACTCCACAACTAAAATCAAGACTCAATACTTTATGTGAGCAGAGCCTACATTTAGGCCTATGCACTTGCAAAGAAATGATAAACCTAGGGTGTTTGATCCAAATGAGATGATGTGAATAGCCAGCAAATAATGACTGATGAGTCCAGCAGCAGGATTTCTGAGAAGGGTATTTTTTAAATGCTTAACCTAGAGTTTATTGGTTGCAGGTTACAATGCCACTTAAAGTAATTTTTGTTGTTATACTGTCTCGTCTTAGGTAAATATATATTAAGAATTTAATATTTGACATGCACCAAGAACTGAGATCTTGCTGAAGTAGATTGTTGGCATCCCCAGAGGCAGGTCGTTTAGTTGCATGTCACCTTCTCTCATTTCCTATTAAGATATGACTATACCTGAACTAACCAATACAACAGAATAACACAAGGGAAAGCACAGATGCAGGTTCAAGCAGTTAGTGTCCAAATAAGACTCCAGTGAATAATTTAAAATAAATTTAAAGATTTCTTTGAGACAAAAGAAATAATTAATAAACGAGAAATTGTGCAGAATGGAGAAAAATTTTTCCATCTATTCATGTGACTAAGAATTAATATCCAGGATGGATATCTTTATATGTGTATAACTATCTATCTGTCTCTGTCTGTCTGTCTGTCTATCTATCTATCTATCTATCTATCTATCTATCTATAGATATATCTGTATATCTATATGTCTATATATCTATATGTCTATATCTCTATACTTACATATCATCTCTATATCTATATATTTTTATATGTCATTTACATATCTATATATTTATCTAAATATCTATGTAACTATAAATCTCTATATATTTATATGTCTATATATCTATATAGATGTATATCATCTCTGTATTTATTTAAATATCTATCTATATATCCTTACATATCTTTGTATCCATTTATTTATGTATATATCTATATATCCTTATGCATATTTTCATCTATTTATTTATAAGTCTCTACATCTATATATCTATACATATATACACATATCTACATATCTATATATCGCTACATATACATCTACATATCTATATATCTGCATCTGCATATATACATATCTACATATATATTCACACAGATATGCATACACACATATATTCATGCACATATGCACATATACTTTATATAATAAAGCAGCAGAAATATTCCAGTCAGTGAATGGGCAAATAGCTGACTACATTGCTGTTAAGTGATTAAGGTCAATTTTTCCAAAATATATAAAAACTGTTTAATATCTTTAGATAAAGAGAAATGAACATCAAATTTGACTGAAATGTTTTATAGAAAGATGATTAGCTGAACAAAAACCTTTCACTATATTGGCTACTATCCGTTGTGTGAGAAGATGGTATAAAATTACTCAGCTGTGAATCTTGAGAACCATGGCAGTATCTCGTCAGTAAAGATGCTATGATAGTGCCTTCCCCATCAAGATGTGCTCTTTAATTGATGAGTGTTTTAGGGTGGTCAATTGCTTTCTGATTACATTTGAGGCTGGTTCCATTGGAAGGAAATATTAGCACATCAATATTTCCTTAAGAGAGGGCAGAGATACATGAGGTCCCAACCCTCCGTGAGGAACTCTTGTCAGGTAAAGCTCACAGGAAGAAGGGTTGTCACTTTCTCAGTAGTGTAGCCACTCATGAGTTGCTTTTGCTCTAGAAAACCACCTCACACACTTACTTTGGCAAGAAAGTGTAATTAAATTTAGTTGGTTAAACATGAAACAAAAACATAATAGCTAAAGAGGGACTGTTGAAAAGAAAGACTTTAGTGGTTCCATGAGGGGATTTAAAAGGGGGAGTGGAGCTTGAAAGTGTTTAAAATTTACTACATACATGTATGAGGCACAAAAAATTAAAAGCTTAGATTATATAAATCAAAGTGATTATTGTTAAAGAGACAAATGAACAAAAATAAAGCAACAGGTGTGAAACAGGATGTATGGAATAAATGAAAATTCTTAGTGCAATATAAATTAGTGCAATAAGTATTCAAGTAAATATGAACAATTACTCTGAAATTAAATGTACAACTGCTGTATAAACCATCTATATCTCTTTTGAAAATATAGCCCAATGAATCATGTCAGTTTACTGTCTAAATTCTTTAACAGCCATGATTACTGCTAGGCCATTGATATTAGCCAATTTATGACCCCAACTTAGTTGACCATCAATGTATGGATATTTGCATGTGACATTTTACTTGCTCATACAATAGAAATAAAATTATATAATTTCTTTTTATTGAACATTTTCTTTATTTAAATTTCAAATTTAAATAAAGTTATCTTCTTTCCTACCCCCCCCACTGGAAACCTCCTATTCCATCCTCCTTCACCCTGCTTCTATAAGAGTGTTTCTTCACACACCCACTCACTCCCACCTCCCAGCTCTCATATGGAACTAGAGATCACCATGCTAAGGAAAATAAACCTGTCTTACAAAGATAAGTGCCATGTTTTCCCCTCATATATTCAGATTTACTAGGGGAAAATGGGTAATAAAAGTAAAAGGAAGAATTTTGGCACTATAAAAAAGAGAGAGGCTAGTTAGGGAAGACCCAGAAAGAAAGTGAGTATGATCAAAATATATGGTGTGTTTATGAAATACGGATGATCTGTGGGGAAGTGCAGATGGCAGCGTAGCTGGCACTGCATACTAGAGTGAGTGAAGATAGGTGCTTGCATCCTTGGAGCCCATGTTACAGATGGGAGTGACATCATACATCGTTAGCCATTGGTCTGGGGAGGAAGATTTCTGGGACTTACAGACCAGACAGACTCACTTAGTATATGAGCCTCTTACAGGAGCATTGAGAGAACCCTATTATAAATATCATCAACAGAATCTGAAAGAAATACATGACATTTAATTCTTGTATCCAAAAGCATTTACACACACATATATACATACATGATCACACACACACACGCATGCAACTGCAAGTACATGTGCATACATATGAATACATACACATGTATGTCACATCTATATGTATGCATATATATTTCTATCTCTATCTATCTCTCTCTCTCTATCTCTCTACTACAAAGGGAAGGAAAACCTAAATGAAGTGAGTTACTTTATATAATTGGTTAAAATGAAATATAGAAACAATTTAAATTTTATATTCAACAAAAATTACTTTGATACTGTTCTTAGGTGAGTGCCCAATTACTGCATCTTCACTCATAGACAAACATATGCTAGAGTCAATGACCTGGAATGTCTTGCTATATATTCTTGTATAAAGGGTTTTTAAACCAGATTAAGGAAACAAAACAAAACAAATAAAAAAATAGAGCGTTCAAAGATCCCTATGTTTCTGGAGGATTGAAACCATTTCAGGATCAGGAAGTTAATTCCTGTGGTATCAGACCTTTAAAAACAAGGCAACAGCTTGTCTCTCCACTCATTCAGCTGTTAAATTATTTATGCACTCACTAGTAGCTAGTGGTTTAAATTTTAATTCACATAAGAAATAAGTTCTTGTGTCTGCTACCAATAATCTTAAAACAATCAGATAAAAATTTCCCTCAGGCCTGGAACAATGGCTCGGTGATGTAAATTGCTCACTGATCACACAAAGAACATTGGTTCCATCCCCAGTACTCACACGGTAGCCCCCATCCAACCTGTTGTAACTCCAATTCTATTGTACCTACCTCCCTCTTCTGGATATTAAGGAACCTGCACGGGTGTTTTCACATCTCAACTCACAAATTGCTGGGGGCCAACCCCCCCTCGGCTTGGGGGGAGATGGGGAGAGAGAGATGCAGCTGCTTCTTCTTTCTTCTCCTCCCACCATCCGGTTCTTCTCGAGGCAGCCCCTATGCTACTGTACCTGACCTGCAGTCAGCATCCTGGCCCTAAGACCAGCAAGGAGTTAAGTAAATAGCCTTGTACTATCCTAAAAACTTCTGAGGGTAAGAGACTGCAGGCTAGGGTGATTAACGCCTGTAGCCTAACAGCAGAGGATTAGGCAATGTGGCCTTTGTTCTATCTCAGCAGGAACTGCTGGGCTCTAACTTGCTGCTGGGTCGCAGGAAGAAAAGACACTTTAGAAAAGTTACTATAGAGTTTATTAAGTATAAAAAGTATCCTATGAAAGCTATCTGAGGGGAAACGTAGAGAGGTCCTGAGTGGGGAAGAAGAAAAGATTCTAACAAAGTAAAAAACCCAAGGGAGAAAAATTCTAGGCAGGGGGAAAGGAAAGGGTGATGGGGTCTAACTAACTAATTCCTAACTCGCTCCTACTCCAACTCTTTGTCTTCAGTATTTATATGCCATTCAGAGTACATGGTCACATGTTACAAGGTTCATCACAAGTTCACACCAAAATTCAAGTCATAAATTGAAATAGAAGTTTACAACACAGAATGTTTACATGAATATCCATTAGGAGTAATTATCTAACTAGATATTCATTCATCACCTGTCTAGCTCCACAGGTTCGCAGAAAGTTTGAAACTATAACTTAAGAAATGAGTGAAGTTTTGTATAGATAAACCCAGGCAATATTTTCTCTTCTGTCCTGGTACCTATAATAAACTGTGGATTCCCTCTAGTAACCTAGGCTAAGTGTTTTATGACCTCTTGGAATGTGCTCTAAGCAGGAGAAGGTCCAGCTACTATCTCTCTTGGGGCAATTAACTATAACACTCAGGAGACTGGCAGAGCTCTCATTGCAGTTTCGACTATGCCTGAGGGACTTAATAGCAGTCCCGTTATAAAAGAGCTTAATAATCAGTGATATAATTTTAGGAATTCTTATAGGATCATCATTAAGATTTAAGAAGTCATCTATTTGTCTATATATCATCACTACAAGACAGTACATCCTCGTGGATCTGCAGAGATCTGCTACAAAGGGGTGTGCTATTGCTTGGTGATAGTAGCATATGTATAATAATAATAATGGGAAAAGCATATTAATAGCAGGAATCTTTCCCAAAATCACATCCACCAGAGCCTTGCTAATAGGGCACACTCGTAGCAGATTATATAATAATCTGAGGCAAGCATTTCAGGATGATCATCTGCTCATTTTTAGCTTGTCCCATTATGGCTCCCAACAACAAATATATTCATAATTAAAACAAAACAAAACTGCCTTCCATGAACTGATAGTTAGAAAAGACATATTTATAAGCATGCAATTACAACTCAGAATCAGAAAAGAACTATAGTTACAAGCACACCAGAGTTTTAAGGCTGAGAGAAAAAAAATCAGAGTAATGCTATGAGCAAGTAAATGTAAGTAACTAAGTGTAAGGAAGGAAGCTCCAATATAGCACACACCAGCTGATAGAGACGCCAACATATGTGCAGCAGAGGACGGCCAGGTCTTGACTCAGGTAGAGAATTTGCACCTAACCCTCAAGAGACTTGAGGCCCCAAGAAGTGTGGAGGTCTGATGGGGGTGGGGGGATGGGGACATTTTCTTGGATATGAGAGAAAGGAGGTATGGGATATTGAATGGTCAGAGGATGGACTAGGAGAGGGATAAAGACTGGACTGTAAAAAAAAGATTAAAGAATCAAACACAGACACACACACACACACATACATATATATACATATATATATATACATATGTATATATAAATACATGAAGTATAAAAAGAAAGCTATAAGTACATGAATTATTACATGAGATCATTCAACTCTATTGAACAATAAAATAATCATGTTAGAACTGAAAAATTATTAGTTATCTTCAACTTTCAAAGTTGGCCATAATATCTGATTTTTTCCTTTTTTATACCTTATCACAGAAAAGTACCAAAATACCTGGCACTCCAGACAAAACAATCTAAAAATTACCATGGGCAGTGTCATGACATCTCAACACAGAACATGAGTTTTCAAGCTTTTTAGAAATGTTAGGTTCTAGTTTGTATAAATACTTAGACAATGATTATAACAACAAGCAGATCCCATAACAAATTAAGGCATTGGAAATTAATGTGCTCACAGAGAAAAGCTTCCCCAGAAAGGAAAGGTTATCCTGTCAGCAAGAATCTCTCATGGAGTAAAAAAACGACATGAGCTGACATTCTACAGGTGCACACTGTGGGAATCAATGTGAAAGTTACCAAGGGGAGGCGTGATGACAATTCCACTCAATGGGAGGCTCTCCCCAGGCACAAGGTCTCTCATCTGTTAGGCACGGGTATATCTGTTTCATTTGTTCCTTTTGCAGAACCTAATTTTTCCACACTTGGTGGGCCAGGCATGGAGGACCAACAAGGAAAATAAGACCAAGCGATGATATTAAGTCTTACATTCCCAGTTGGCTGAGAAATAAATATATTTGTCCCACTCCCAAATAATATTAACAATTACTCTAAAACATCTATTATAAATGTACCCCATAATGGACTGAATTGTTTGCATTTTAATTATTATATCAATAATAATGTTTAAATGTATGTGATATCTGGATCATGGCATGTATGACCTAAGACTGACAGATAAGAATCTAGTTTCTCCTCTGAAGAGATAATAATAAAATCTTTTAAAATCTCATCCTTCATTTATCTATTTGCACTTTTAACATATAACTATTAGAAAATATGTGAATCACGAACAATTGAGCAAAAACCCACAGGAGGGAACCCCTAAGGATAGGTAAGGGTAGAAGATACCATGGGAAGCATGGCTCAACAGCAGTTTGGATTAGTATTTCATTGAGAAACTTACATTATCATTGTAGATGGCTATGTCTCAGATGGAACTCAGGTATCCAGTGAAAGATGAGCAGGAGAAAAGCCAGGACAGCATGGGCCAAAACTGAGGGAGTTCACAATATTTCATATAAGTGTGATAGGCGTGATTGCTTCAATAGTCAAGATTCAAAGACGGAGGTTGGGTATCTTTCCAGAGTAATGTCTCATATTGTGGAGTACAGGAAGCTATTGAAAATTCTAGATGGTAGATATGTAATGGTCAAATTTAGTTTCAGGAAGACCACTGCATTAGTTTTCTAAACTCAACTTCCAGATAGCTTAGAAATGGAGAAAAGGGAAGGGAGGAGAGGAGAAGTAGGTAAGAGAGAGGTTGAGAGTAGGGATGGAGTCAGAGTAACAGTGATGGACTGCTTCAATCACCTCTGAGTTGTAGAGTTTTTTGAATAATATCACAAGCACAAGACTTCTAGAGATATTTATAATTTTATTCATGAAGATTTTTATGATTAATACAATATGTAGAATACATATTTTATATGCAGAATATACAAAATGTTAATTGTTTTTCACTGTATTAGACACAAAAGTAAATGTTGCACTGAGAATACTAGTTTTAAAATATTTATACTTATAATTTTATTATAATTGAAGTGTCTTCGTTGCGTGAGTAACATACACTCACATATTTCTCCTTTCTCAGAAGTCTACACCTAAGTTATCTTCATCCTTTCTTGTACTCTCTATGTTATCTACTTTCCAAAAATGAAGTAACATAAGTCAAGTGGAAAACATTAAAATATTCTTCTGTGCCTCACCTCCAAATAAAAAAAAAAATTACTTCTAAATATCACTCACAAACTGACCCTATGGTAAACACTTATGTTGTCCGTGCAGAAACAAAATCAGTTTACCTTATAATATTGGGTCTCTCTCATATCCAAACTCATAAAACATACAGATTCTAGATAAATCAACTGTGGAATTGAGTTACTATGAATTTAGAGACATACTGAGTGTTGTACTGCGTTTTGCCTCTCTGCTAGTAGTTGGGTGGGTGGGGGTGTCTGGATGCCGGTGAGATTGAGAAGGCAGAGCAAAGGTCCAAGTGAGCACAGCCCAGGTTTCCTTTTAGGCCACTGATGTAATACCTGAAGAGGATGTCAAGGACAGAGTACACAAGAGCCAAGATGAGCAGGGTCCTCACCTTGGTATGATGAGATATGATTGGGAGGGGTGGGAGAAGAGAAAAGGCTTCTTTAGGAGTCTTAGTCATGACTCTTTAGGGGAAGACTTTTCCCATGGTGATCCTTAATAAAGCAGCATTTGAAAACAATCTTTGCTTCAAGATGACCCAGGGATTATATACCTCTTAGGGGAAAGATGTGAGAATGCCCAGGAAAGGAAATACATTGTCTAAAGGCTCAAGGTTATCTAGATACCTCGTGAGAATGGAGAAGACTTCAGGTGTTATGCTACATGACTGAGTGCCTGTGGTCTTCTCACTTGCGTGTCATCCTTACATGTTCCAGAGCAGATATAAAGACAGGTAGGAATTGGCTCTACTCCTGCCATTCTCAAATATCGGAGATTTCCAGGGTTTGAGCTCACTCAACCTTATCAGTTCTTATGTTTGTCTCACAGCACAGTTCCACATTCCCTGAGCTTTATGAAAATACTAAAAAGATATTATCATTGCTAATATGTATATCACTGTGATTGCTAGTGTGTCTGTGTGTGTGTTGCATGTGTTGTGTATGTGTGTCACCATTAGGTTAAAATACTCAGACATTTAAAATGCAGAGTGAAATTTTTGTTAACCAGTATGCTAAACATTTACACCAATTTACTTGTATAGATTTGTTCTCCTTTACAAATGCACTCAGAATAAAGAAAGTAAATTGGTGTTGTGTACAGTGTAGTGTACACAACACCAATCTACAATGACTTTTCTTTTCACTGGGGTTTCAAATAATCTGTATAAAGTTACCACATAGTTCTAATGACTTTTAACACTTTAGGTCAGCAGACAGTTTAGGTCTTATCACTCAAATTGCTCTGTTCCCAATGTGCCTTTCTTCATGCATCAACATAGACCATTAACACTTCATTTCTCTTGCACAAACCTCCTTCAACATTTAGAATTTCTGATGCACAGAATCTCACAATGAGCCCTGGTTCCCCCGTGTAGTCATATATCGAGGAAACGTGTATACAGTGATAGTTCAGGTGAAGTGATATTATAAGGTTGGCTCAAATCATATAAAATATTTTGGCACATATTTCTAGATTTTTCCCTTACCTTGCTGTTCTCTGTCGCCCTCCTCCCCCCATGTACACATTGAGGAAAGGTTTGGTGAACTGGTATGAAGGAGGCAGCCATGCAGAAAACTATCAATAAACCAGTATCAACAGACAATGAGAAGTTCCAGAGATTTTCAGTATTATAGAGTCTGGTTTGCACAATTCTCCCAGCATTAGTAAATTTCTGCAGATATGTGAATAGAGAAGAATGTCTGTGGACTACCTTCTGCCTGAATCTTTCCACCTGTGCTCACCATTTCTAGAGGAGACCACATTTGCCATGTGTTTAGCAGTCTTTTTACGTGAGCATGGCTGTTGTGTTCTATCTTTGAATACCCACATGGGTGCAGAAGTATTATCTCCACCTGTGCACTAGCATAACAAAATACTGTAGATTATGCACCTTATAAATACCTCAGGTCTTACATGGCTGGATATGTGGAGGTGTGACACAGTTCCTGCACCTCGGTTATAGCAAGACAGTTGATCTCCATGATCTCCATGTGTGCTCATGGTTACTATCACTCTGAAACTGATCTAGTGTCTCCTCTATTTTATGTCCACTCTCCTTTTCTGGGGAATACACTTTCCCCATTCCTCACAGCTAATCATTCCATAATAAATAAAACAGATGTGGTTCTTGGGAATGAAGAATAGAAGTGGTCATGAGGCTGTGGGGATGAGGAACAACCATTCACTTAGCCTTTAGGGAAATAGGAAAGGATTTAGACAACATAACCACAGAGACCATAAAAGCCTACATGGTCCTTTGTAGAAATAATTGCCAGACTTCTCTGTGAATTTGGAATTATGAGGACATACATGTACCCTTCGGTCCAATGTCTGCTGCATTTAATTAGCCAGGGTGAAATTAGGGACATCAAGGATAGAGAGTTAAAGTGGGCTCAGAAAGAAAAGGCATGGATAGAAAAACAAAGGAATCTATAAAATACAGGTAAATGATAGATGGGTTATTTTACAGGAGAAAGAGTTGTATATGATTTAGAAATAAATGATATTAGAAGGAAAGTACATGAGGCCATGGAATTGCTACGATGAGGAAACAAAGATCAGAGAATTAAAAGATAATGTAGGAGCATACAAAAAGTTAGTACTTCCTTTTCCTAGTTACTTCAAAAATTAGAGACGACAATTCTTAAAAAGAGAGTTGGCTGCATTACTTGCATAAATTTAAAGAGTTTGTAGGAAATCATTTTAACCTTAGTGGTCTGTCACCTTTCTGTTGTTACATGAAAATAGTTACTAAAGACTACCGTCTGCTGTACCAGGAAACCACAAGAGCTGTGCCCAGCTGCCCATGAAGAAAAGCTGGTATAAAAACTATTAGGAAATATGCTTTCATGTTGTGTTTAGTTTCTGTTTTGAGGGAGCAGAGGTTCTAACTAATGATTCAAAATTCATAGCAATTATGTAAGTTTAAGAATTTCTAAAAAAAAAAAATAACAATGATTAAAGCCTTGATGAGGTTTTAGTCAATAAAAGACTGAGTTCTGGCTCTCTAGTTGGGGGAAGTCAAAAGAATGAGAAAGAAGAAGGTAAAAGAATGAGAAGGGAGAAGGAAGAAAGGAGAGGAAGGAAGAATGATGTGAATTTTTGGGCAAAGAGAAAGCACTTAACCTGACAGCTTACATCCACTACTGACTTTAAGTCATTATTACATTAGCATGTCACTTATCCCTGCTGTTCTCAGGACCATCCTCATGCTGAGGCTGGACCTCAGCACAAACGGAAGTAAAACCTTATTTCTTACATGTTTGTAGGTGGGTAAGTCCCAAATCAAGACATTATCAGATTTAGTGGTGTGGATCTTTCTTCTTAAAAGTAGTATCTTCTGCAGTTGCAGCCTCTTCCAAGGATGTTAATCCAATTCATAAAGGTGGAGCTCTCTCTATTAATCAGTGCCCCAATCCTCGACATTGGTTTCAATAAACAGTCTTTGGAGATCAAATGGGATTCTGACAATGGTTCAATCCAATAAAAATAATGTCCCTGTATCTCAGATCAAAAGTCCTCAGAATTATATAGATTCAATAAATTTCTAAAGTTGATTAATGCAACTGCTGCTTTTATTAGAGTATGAACATTAGTAAAACATTCTATTTATCATCTCCACAAACTGGGAGATGAATTTCATTATATAACAGACAAAAAGTCAGACTAATATCTTCTTCTGTCTGTAATTCCTGCCAGAGTCAGGTTATGAACAGAGAATTTTCTGTTTCCAAGGCCATTTTTTAAATCCACTTCACTATTTCGACTTCCACAGTTAAACACCTTCAGTATTTAAGCCCTCTCTTTCACTCTGCTCTAAGTGAGAGCAATGGCGTATCAGTTTTTCATGAATTGTTTCTGTAGAATTAATCACAGATTTAAAACACTTGCTTGTCTCTTTTGTTTGTTTCCAAAATTTCCAGGTCTTATACCGTTAGATTAACAAAAAAAATAATTATTTTATTACTACAAATAAAAATATCAAGGAACTTCATGTTTAATACCAACACGTTTTTATGATACTAGAATATTGAATTCCTTTTTACTGTTTGACAATGACCTTAAAGTTGACGGATGTCAGCCTTGAAGTATAACATGGGCCTGCTAAAACTGACATTTAAAGAACAAATTTATTGTTTGCTGATGAGCTATTTCTTTTATTACAAGCACAGAAGTTGTTCAATTTTTTCTTTTTGTCTAAGGTCAAATGCAGGATCAACTTAAAATTTTGTAAGTCCCTGTCTATAGCTCTGCCTGGCATTGCCACGATGATCTACAAGGCTGCTTCCACCTCTCATTTTAATATGTGAGAGTACTATTAGCATTTTAGGTGACAAATTGCTTGCAGCATGCAGCTTCACAAAACAAATTAGAGAATGTGATAGCAGTGCTGTTAGGGCATTCCTGCTGTCTGACAAACGGCAGAGTTTAAAATCAATTGGATTATATAAAATGCATTTCTCGGCTTCAGCCCGTGTTTCTCCTTTACACAAAAGAAATCAGAAAATTGAATGCAACTTGGATCTGAAACATAACCAGAAATCACAAATTGTTGAAGTCTCAAATAAGTGACGTTCTTATCATTTAAGATGCAACATGCCAGAAGTTTCTTAGTGTCACAGGTTTTTCAGCTGAGCAAATTTAAAGGAAAAGCTCTCCTTTCAGAAAGAGAGTGAAAATTTATAAAAAACTGGATGCTTTATATTTTCCAGGACAAAGACTGGATACTAGATACAAGGAAATGTCTTTCACAACAACATTAACGTGCATAAAGTAAAATAATTTCCTTTTCTAGTTCTCCCCTGATTTTCTCTGCCACTTTCTTCTGCTGTGCATTTGGTAGGCACAGTCTCAGCCCTGGAACCCCCGTGACTGCCACACAGCTCCAGATCCAGTGATATGGGACTTCTGTTCAAATTGTTATTCTGTAAAACTTTTATTATTATGTATGTTTTTTTTCATACATTGGTGCCTGCTTCATGGTATTGTATGATGTTAATGTTGAGGAAGAACATGTGGTGTTAGATTTACATTTCATGGCATCTCTGGGCCCCATCTCAGGTTAAGAGGTTCATTCGCAAATATCCGTACACAGTGACGTGTCTCAACCGCTGACTATCATTATTCCCGTTTAACTAACAGATGCCCAGGTTCATTGTCTTACTTTAATTTCTACCTGTTAACTCTGACATCATTTCCACATGAATAATACTTCCTGTGCTGGATCTAATCTTAGTTACTGTACTTCTCTGATTTTAGACACACAGACCTATTAAAGACCATGTCTGACACCATTTTATTCATTCCCTACATTAGTGAATCACTAATCTTACTTCATTTTTCTTTCTGTTTTTTTGTTTATTTTTATTCTGTTTTTTAAAATAAGTCTTTATGCTTTGCCCTTTTCATTTCTAACACTGTCTTCACTTTCTTTCTAAATGTTATAATACTCATTATTGTTGTCATTTCCTACTATTTCAGTTTCCCACTTCAATATATGAAGGTAATCATGTGTCTATGTCCCTTGGAGTAAAAAAAAAAGCTAGTGTCCCAGTCCCAACTAGGAAGAGGACATTTTCTATTTGTCTATTCCACCCTACCTCTCACAACTTCGCTTAAGCCACCCCTCACTGTCCTGTCTTAGGCACACGGGCTGTCATTAGTAAAGGGTTAATATATGTCTCAATGCATTGTACAGAGAAGAATTTTTTATTTTCTTTTTTCAAGAGAAAAGATAGAGGTGATTATTATTTTTTAATTGGATATTTTATTTATTTACATTTCAGATGTTATCCCATTTTTTCATTCCCCCCCCAGCCCCCAGAAACACCCTATCCCACCCCCTCTGCCTGCTTCTATGAGGGTGTGCCCCCACCCACTCCTACCTCTCCACCCTCAAATTCCCCCACACTGGGGCTTCATGTGACCAAGGATCGCCTCTCCGACCCATGCCCAACAAAGTCATCCTTTTCTAAATATACAGCAGGAGCCATGGGTCCCTCCCTATGTGCTCCCAGACTAGTGGTTCAGACCCTGGGACCTTGGCTGTTACAATATATAGTAGTTATAAAAGTTGAGCTTGTTTTTCAATTTGAAGCATACGGGAGGAGCCCTGAAGGCTTTACCTCAGGTAGTGAAAAACTCTCAGGGTGAGGGAGACTGAAATTTGGATCAGGAAATTTTGGTAAGGGTACTAGACCAGGACTTCTAGAATCTGAGCCAGATCAGTTTACCTTAGCCTGATTTAAGCACAATTGTGGGAACAATGTTTTCAGATTCACTCAGCCCCATTAATACAGCAAAGCTTAAGACATGTTCTATTCTCTCTGAGCTGAAATGCAATGAGACCAGGCTCTTCGAGTTTCTACTGCAATAACTCTCACAAGGTGACTGTACTCTCAAACTATCAGTCAAAAGAAATACTGTATCTGACTGTTTTCTTTGTCAGATACTTTGTCACATCATCAACAAAAGTTATTAATATAATAGCCATAATATATGTTATTCAGGTCTATTGCAGATGAGAATAAGGATGGTTTTGACCATTTAAACAAGATGGCTGTTATGGAGAAAATCTCATCATATCTGATGTTCTTAGGTGTCTTCCATGTACATGTACTAAGAGATATATTTTAGTTCAAACTGATTTAGAATTGACATCATAAAATATCAAGACAATCAGAGGAAACAAAGAAGGTCTAAGGAAAACAAAGAGTTTATGAAGACTTATTGGAATAATAATGAGCTAGAAATATAGCTCAGTTGATAGCCTGGCACTCACAAAAAAAAAACTGAGTTTTCTAGTCACCATTACACAAAGTCAGGCCTGTGCCACATACCTCTAATCCTAAAACTCAGGATAAAGACAAGGAAAGCAGAAGCCTTTAGCTGCATAAACAACTCAAACTCAGTTGGGATACATGAGACAGAGGCTATTAAGAAAATGATGTTAGGGGAATGGACCAGGTTGGCAAGTGGAGAATATAGTTTACTTAGAAGTCTGATCAGATTAGTGCCAAATAATGAGTAAAATAGATGTATTGCCCATAAAACAACCTAAGTGTTCACTATAAATAAATATAATAACAAGCCAATGAAATTGTTCACTACATAACCATGTAACAGATTAAAACCAATCAAAAGCTCATAGATAAATTTAGATATCTTCAGTTAATTGGCTTATGTTAAGAAAAAAACCCTGAAAACTAGTCATTTTAATAAAAATAACAGTTCTTCTTGTTGAGTATTGACAAGAAAAATTAAGTGTACTATAATGGCTTGTATATTGGCATATATTTGATTACTTAGGCCTTTACAAATACAAAACATTGAGCTGTGCATTTGAAATTATTTTTTTTTACTAATTACAACTAAGCTAAAGAATCAAAATAAAATAATTTTTAAGTAATAAAATATGATGTTTCATTAAGTAAAAAAAAAGCTTTGCTTTTCTATTGTAAAATTTTATTTTATTTTTTTTTTCCATGAAACTCGGGCAGAGTCACACGGGAAAAGCAGGATTCAAATCGGGAGAGAGAGACAGCAGAGGGCACGGGCTTGCCCTCTGCAGGCAGCTACCTTAGCCACTGCACCACTGCTGGCTTGCTATACAATTTTATTTTTATAGTTTCATACTTGTTTAAATATCTTGTCTCCCTCCCACTCCCACAGACCCCTTGGATTCTTCCCAGCTGGTGCCTCTCCCATCCTCATACAACTTTTTTTCTTTCTTTCTGTACAGGTGGCCATAGCTGTGCTTTCACAAGTGGGATAGCCACATGCTATCCAGAAAATACTGCATCACAGTACCGCTTCCTGTCCTCCATCTTACTCTGTTCCTCATTCTCTTCTTTCACAATATTTCTGGGTCTCACAAGGAGTGAAACTATTGCGTTATTTGTGGTCAAGCATTTAAAAGTTAACTTATTTTCAGCACTTTGATCAATCATCACTGTGTGGCCACTGCTATCTCATTCTCTTTCCCATCTTCATCTCCCTCCTTTTCTTCCCCACTATGTATCTCCTCCTCCTTTTCCCTTCCCTCTTTCTCTTTTTCTTTCTCATTTTTTTTTTTAAATCGAGACTTATTCTTTCTATTGTAGTCATGGCTGGCATTAAACTTACCCAGATCCACCTACTTCTGCCACCAGAATCCTGAGATTGAAAGTACGTGTGACCACACCTGGCTAAAGCAGTAGGATCCTGTACGGCCATTTAGAACATTCTTCATTTGTGTCGGCCTTCTTTGCCACCTCCTCCTTCCCACCCTACCTAATTTAAACATCCTCTCTCCTAATATTACTCTCTCTTCTACTTTTATGCTCCATTTTTAAAAATTATACATGATGCCTCATTTTTTAATGCCGATACAGACGCACCCCAACTTCTCTCATGGCCATTCCCTTGCTTCCTAATCTCTCTATATGCTTAGTTCACCTTACATTCAGACTCTAAAAATAAAAATTTAAGATTTGCACAAGAGAAACATACGGTGTTTGACTTCCTGGATCTGGCTTTACTCCCACAGTAAAACAATTTCCAGGTCCATCTAGTTACCTGCATATTTTATACCATTATTTTTGTATCAGCTAGAAAATATTTATGCTCATATATCCCTCATTTTCATTATTCATCCATCAGTTGACGGCCTGACTCAAAATGATTCAGTTTCCTAGATTTGAATAAAGCAGCAAGGAACACAGAAGTACAGGTACATCTGTTTTAGGTCAGAGAGTCCATTGGGTAAATTCCCAGAAGCATTAAATTATGCTATATGGTTCTATTTTAGTTTTTGAGAAACCTCCACACTGATTAAATGGTGATAGGACCAGTTAACACCACCACTAGAGGTGAAAATTATAAGTATGTAAAAAAAAACACCTTTATTTTATTTCATTTCATTTATTTTATTTTGATATGGGGGGTCTCATGTTTTAATCTTACACAAATCTGAAACTCATGCTACGACCAAGACTTATCTCACGAATCCTTCTAGGCATTGAGATTACAGCACAAACCATCTTTTCTTGCTATTTCACACAAGAACTCAAACATTATACACAAAAGCCTAACATTAAAACTAGCTCTTTATGAATTTCATACATTCAAATGCTCCAATACAAGTCAGGAGTTAGGAAGATTTTTGTTCTAGGTGATTTTCTATAGTTATTAATTAATAATTATTAGACACATAAGACTGGAGAATTCAGACTGTACTTTAGGTAGATAATTTTTTCCACTATGGTTTCAGTTACTTACACCTTTAATGATTTGCAGAGACATTTCTGCCATCCTTAGCATCATCAGATGTTTTCAGTGTATTATTAAGTATTGTTTTCAACTAAGTTCAGTGTAATAATACATTCTCAGTATGTTTCTCCTATAACTTCAGTAATAAAGTCTACATTTCTAAAATTTATTTTATTTGTACTTATGTGTATTTGTTTGTCTGTATTAGTATGCATACTTGTATGTACACACCCACTGGTGCAAAACATTGTGGTCATCAATTATTTGAGCTGGAGTCACAAGCATTTGTGAGCCACCCAGCATGGCTTCTTGGATCTAAGCTCAGACCCTCAGAGCCATTCCTCTAACTCACAAAATCCCTTTTAATTTGAGGCTACTGAGATTGAGCGTGTTTCCCATTAGTGTAGATGGAAAGTGACAGACCTAGCATTCAATAATATCCATTTGAGGGAAGAGAGATTTATATTTTCTCAGGATTTTTAGAAATTGAAAGAAGCAAAAATAGAGTGCTCTAGGAACACATGTTAAGATAACAGGGCATTATGATTCTCTCCTATTTCCACCTGTTGCATGGAATAAAAGACAGAATGCTGATCTCACTATCTTTATAAAATGTGTGGATCCATGAACTTAGCACAAAAAGTTTACAAAGCTGGGATCTAATCTTTACTAGGGAAACTCTTCTCTTGGGAAAAGACAGAGCCCACTGAAGAAAACCTCAGCCTATCAAAATAGAGAACTGTGGAGCCCAGTCTGAATGGTTATACGTACAGGGCAATCTCACACTCATTGTGGATGATCATTGAGGAGGATTGTAAGAAACAGAGATTTAGCGTGTTTGCTGCAATAATGTGTCTTCTAGTATTGTCTGAAGTTATACCCATAAACTGCCTAACCACGTACTGAACAAAAACAACAAAAAAAGACATGCCAAAGTTGAGTAGGAAAGCCCATGAAGCCTCAATTTTACATATATAAAGAACTATAGGACTTAAGGAAACCTGAAACTGAGAGAAATAATATTGTCTGGGAAAGAACATAGTAATAAGTTATTCTATACCTAATAGTCAGCCTTGAAAATATACATAAAAGTAACATTATATAAGTAGAGCAAGTTACATTTAGGAAAATATATTTATAGGCATATACATATATATATATATACACATATATACGCACATACACACATTTACATATGTGCATGTAATAACAATTTGTGTTAAAAGCACCTATGGATTTGATAGAGATCAAGGAGGGAATCATGGGAAGTTTTGGAAGGAAGAGAAGGAAGGGTGAGATGTTGTAACTATATTAACCTCAAAAATTAAAAAAAAGAAAGAACCAGATTATTACTGTGACATATACTATTAAATACTCCATAAGACCCTATTCCATTTATTCTTGGCTGCAAAATGACATTATGGGGTAGATTCCTTCAGATATACAGTATTGATTGCATTCTAGATAATAAAATGTGAATCAATGTAATGTTCAGAAACTACTCCATTACCATTCATGCATGGGTGCTCCCAAAGTCATCTATACAAGGGCTCTCTCTGTGAAGGATAATCAGGATCACTAGGAAAGCATTTAACATGCTTCCATTTTATTCATTATTATACATTGCATGTGTTGTAACATACACATTATGTGCATGCTTATATAGAATATGAATGTAAATTAACATAGCCATAAATTATATTGACAAACAGTCTAGAAAATTTTGAAATGTAGTGGAGTTATGATGTGATTCCATAGTGTTTCATTTCATTCACATTGCAAAGCATTGAAATCAATAGCACTGGGAGTTATTTGTCATCTACTGCTGATTGCATCATTATTCACAGTGGCCAAGATTTTGAAACAACCACTGATAAATTGCTAAAGAAATTGTGGTCTATAGATATAATAGAATATAATAGAACATTGTTAGTCTTCAAAAAAGAAGTGTTATTTGGGTATAACATAGATTAATCTGGTGGAGACTGTATAGAGGGAAGTGAGTCAGGCACGAGAGGCTAAATACAAAATGATCTTACTTATATATAAAACCAAGGCAGTTGAATTCAGATGTGCTGGGATGCTCTTCAAGTGTTGCACAAGTGATGTGAGTGAAAGAATAACAACGGTTTCTGATTGCATCTATGTGTCACTCCACAAGATAGAACGTATATTGTTTCCATTGTTACCCCAAGAACCTATGACTAGGCAGTTCACAAGAGGCTGTCTAGGAGAACCTACTACTGCTGCTACTACTGCTACTATGCTGCTAAATAGACACAGTGTTCAGCCACTTTCTAATGATTTACAGTTATATGCAGATTAAAGGTGTCTCTCAAGCATCACTTGTGAGGCCTCTGTTTACCGTAGCTGTTGATAACCCCAGAACAGTTTGCCCCGAAAGCAGCATCTTTACCATCATCTATAATATTCCCGTTTCTCACATGTTAGGCACCATTGCGGAATAAGAACAGAAAGAGTATAAGAGATAGAGAAGGTAGACAATTCTAGGAAACCAGTGTCTTCAGGGCGCAGCAAGGCATCTGCACACATGAACTCATAGAAATTGAGACGGTATGCATAATATTTGGACAATGCCCAACCCAAGCAAGTCCTTGCATGGAAAGCAGAGTTTGGCACACAATCTAACCCCAAGCCATGGAACTAGTGGAAATGTTAGCTGCTGTGATAGTAAAAGAGAATTTTCTGTGCGAGTGTAATCCCTGGTAAGCTGATATTGCTCCAGTATTGGATCACACAACATCCAGGAATATTCAGGTTACCCAAATTAGCCTTGCTAAAACTAAAAAGGACACTAAGTTGAGTGAGTATGGAATGCAGAATTCATTTGAGAAGAGTTGAGGTGCATTCATATGATCAAAATATGTATGAAACCCTCAAAGAATTAAAAAAAGAAAGAATGCAAAATTTATATCGAAGGATAAAATTCAACAATCTACCAAACAAAGTATTGAGGGTAGTTAATGACAGTATACTGTATTTTTATAGATTAATCCCCACCAGAAGGAAACAAAAACACTTTTAGATCATGCTCATATCAATTAGCTATAGATTGTCATTGTACAACATGTCTATATAATGAATACCATATTTGTTTATTTAAATTAACAAGTAAATTTTTAAAGAAACATAAAATGAAGCTCATATGTCACTCATGATAATGTAAGGTTTTACACCCAATTTCCATAGTGTGGAAAAATGATAAAGTAAAATATTCACAGGAAATATTATGAAAATAAAAATTTTGTTTGAACATTTTCAGTTTAAATACATATGAAAAAAGAATTCATAATATGTAATAATATAATAATAATATGTAATAAATAATGCATTTCTTATTATTACAAGACTATGTAACTGAAAGTCTCCCATATCTATCTCAGTGTAACACCAAGACCCTATCCAGTGAGTTGAAATTAAAAACAAAAGCATCATAAACATTAGATAAAGAGGAATGAATTAAGAAATTGTTTGTTACCATTACTAATGGAATTAATCAACTGTTATATTTGATGGTGTACACAAATGTGCATTTTATATAATACATATAAACATTTTTAATAATAGTAATTAGTAATACATATGAAAAATCTAATAAAAGCCCTTTGTGGCAAACATTATTGGGATTCCTTAAAAGAAAGTTCTAAGTCAATAGGAAAAAAAATACAAAAAGCTAGCACACAAGAAGCAAGCCATCTACAACGTAATTCACCACATTACAATGACGTGTTCTGAACTAGGAAAGAAAAGCAGTTACTTGAGAACTCTTAAACTGTAATGGCAGAGACACACAAGAAAAAAAAATGCCAGAACAAAGAAGAGTTTGTAACAGAAACGGATTTCCAGATGTTGCTTTTCTTTAATCACCCAAACACTGACATTTACACTGCTGCTGAAGAAACTGTTGAGAAACAACACTACTCCTGACAGAAAATGCAAAGAGGACTCTGTAAACAGTAATATATTGTGAAGGATGTTTTTTCTTTTCAAAACTTGGCCAGTCGTCTTGGCCCAGAGCACTATTCTTCTCAAGGATGTTATGAGATGTGGTGGCTATAAAGCCAGGTGATTTATCCCCTAAGAAAATTGCCCCAGCATGTTCATACTGAGTAAACAGAGTTCTATGGTTAGGGATAGCACTTTCCATCACTTCCTTAAAGTCACATTCATCCGTAATGTCATATACATGAAGAAAGCGCGCCAGAACACCAGTTTGTTACTTGGTTCATCATAAAAGGGTTTGATGTTTTCCAAACACAAGGGCTGGTTAGTTTTTGTCAAGTTGACAAAATGACAGACACCAGGGAAGAATGAAGCTCAACTTAGGGAACTGCCCCCATTGGATTGGCCTATAAGCATATTGGTGCATCACTGTCTTGATTGATCATTGCTGTGGGAGGGCCCAGTGTACTGTGGGTCTTGGTTTGTATGAGAAACTTAAGTGGAAAAACCATGAGGAGCAAGCCAATAAGCAGCGTTGGTTCACGCCCTTTCCTCAGTTTCTGAGTCCAGTAAACTCTAAAGTGTGGATAAAATAAATCTGTTCTTTCCTAAGCTCTTTCTGGTCAGTGTTTGGTCACAGCAACAGAGATACAAACCAGGGCACACTACTTTCTACCTGCTGGGGAAAGTGTGTGATGCCTGCCTTTGTTGATGGAAATGTTGTGCTGGCAAACCCTATATTCTTTCAGCAAATCTCAGCACTCATGTGACAAACCTTTTACTATGAATATATATGATCTGAGGTTATTGCACCTCTATTTATTAAATTTATTGTTAATATAATCATTTCATTTTCTTCTCTCTGTAGGTGTGTTGGTTGGCTTTGATGTTATCTTAACGCTGGCTTCATCAGATGACTTAGGAAAATTTACCTTCTGTCGGCTCTCCACACCTCATATTTTTGAAGAGGCTAAGGTGGACTGTTATTAATTCTTTAAATTATTGTCAGCATTGGCTGGCCAGTGAAGTTATATGAAATTGTATTTTTACTCATCAGAAGCTTTATGAATATTCAATAAGTAGTTATTAGAAAGTTGTTCAAAATTTCTAGTTTTTATTGTCAGGTTTTAAATTTTTTGTGAGTTTCTATTCTTGCATAAATTTCATTCAGACTAATCTATCAGAATATAACAGTTCTAACTGTTCTTTGTGGAGCTAAAAGATAATAACAGTGACTTACTTTATTACTTCAGTTACTTGATGCCTCTTTTTTCTTAGTGAATACAACTAAATAATTGTCAATTGTGTTGATCTTTCTGAAGAGCCAACTCTTGATATTTATTTATTTATTTATTTATTTATTTATTTATTTATTGGTTATAGCTACTGGTTTTCTCCAGTGGTTATGTAATCTGTTTTGGAGCTGAGATAGCTTGCCCTGTTTGGTTTGTTTGTCTTACAGATGTTCTTGACTATCAGTTTCACACCTCAACTGGTTTTGCTGCACCCTTTAAGACTGTTGGGTGTTGTTTTTCCTCTTTACCTAACAATGTTTTTAGTTAATTGTATTCCATTCCCTTAACCTGATGCTTAATTAGAATATGTAGCTTACTATTCCCCTTTTTAGGGTTTGTTCAACTTTTCTTCTGTTATGATCCTCAGGATCACTGTATTATATTTAAGGAAATGATTTGAGCGTATTTCTCTCTTAAAATAGCTATTGACAAGTACTTGATGGTTTTCACCGGAATACAGAAAAGCCTGATGCTATGTATGCATTAAAAAATTTAAGGCGGTTCCTGGGCAGGGGGTGGGGGTGGTGTAAGGGGATAACATCTGAATTGTAAATAAAATATCCAATTAAAAACTTTTATGTAAATAATATATAGGTAAATACAGCAACATTTTTATTTTGCCAATCTGTTTTTTGTTTTTGTTTTGTTTTGTTTTTGTAAAGCTAATTTATAAAAACATATTCTATGGATGGGAGGTAGTGGTGTATTTAATATTGATTATAAACATACATATTAGCTACAAATGTAGTTAATTATTTTTTATTAAAAAGGAAGTCTTAGAATGTATGGAAAATAAAAGACTTAAAAATTCAATCAACATTTTAGGTATATTTTAGAGATTAAATACCTGTGTGCCTCTATAGGAACCTTCAGTTGCCTGGAATTTACATCTGTAAAATACATTTATTGAATTAGTTTATGCAGGATGTCTTCATGAGCTCCAAATTTCTACAATATGTCAGAGGAGAGAATGAATTTTCCATTGTTTAGCATAACAAATATTAAAACCTGGTTTTTAAAGTGAAGGCTGTACACTCACCTAAAATACAAAATGATAGTTTGGAAATAGCTAAAAGATCCTGGATAGATGTCTTGCAGATACCAAGAGACCACAGATGTCAGCTCAGACTCTAAAACAAGCAAAGTTCTAACCATATATAGAAAAAATAAGATATTTCATGACAAAACAACATTTACACAATATATTTCTACAGAGGATACTACAAGAAAAATTCTAACAGAAGCACAGTAACTACACACAAGAAACACAAGAAATTAACACAGCAAAACAAAAGAAGCAAAACACACACACACAGAGGGAGGTAGAGGCAGAGAGAGAGGAAGGGAAGGAAAGAGGTTGGATAGAGATAGGGAGGAAGGAAGGAAGGGAGGGAGAGAGAGATCAGAGAGAGACATCCAACATCAACATAAAAGGAACTACAAATCAGTGGTGATTAATATGTCTCAATATCAATGGGCTCAGAATGGACATGTTAACAGGATCCATCATCTGCTGCATACAAGAAATACACCTCAGCAAACCTGGTAGATATTATCTCAGAGTGAAGAGCTCTAAAAAGGTTTTCCAAGCAAATGGACAAAAGAAAAAAGCTAGAGTAGCCATCCTACTATCTAATAAAATATATTTTCTACCAAAATTTTCAAAAGAGACAGGGAAGTGCACTTCATACCCATTAAAGGAAAACTCTAGCAAGATGGCATCTCAGATCTGAACACATATGCCCAAATGCAAGGACATTTGTAAAAGAACTTTAATAAAGCTCAAATCACCCATTGAGCCACACACAATAATAGTGGGAGAGTTCAATACCCCTCTTTTACCAATGGATAGGTCATCAAACCAAAAAAATAATGAAACTAACAGATGTAAAGAACCAAATGGATTTAACAGATATCTACAGAACTTTCAACCTAAATCAAAAGAATATATTATCTTCTTAGCACCTCATAGCACCTTTTTCAAAATTGAGTAAATAATCACGTACAAAGCAAGCCTCAACAGATACAAAAAATTGAAATAACCCCTTGCATTCTATTAGATAACCACATATTAATGTTCGGCTTCAACAACAACAGAAACAAGAGAAATCCCACATATTAATGAAAACTGAATAACTACTCAATGATCACATGGTCAGGGAAGAAATAAAGAAATAAATTGAACGCTTTCTACAATTCAATGAAAATGAAGGAACCAAAACTTATGGGACACAATGAAAGCAGTGTTAATAAGAAAATTTGTAGCAGTAACTGCACGCATAAAGAAATTAGAGAGCTCTCATACTAGCAACTTAACAGGACACCTTAAAGCTCCAGAAGAAAAAGGATTGAACATACTCAAGAGGATTGAATGGCACAAAATGGTAAAACTTGGGGCTGAAGTCAACCAATTAGAAACAAAGGGAACTATAGAAGGAATCAAAAATCAAGAGCTGATCATTTCAGAAAATCAACAAGAGAGACAAACCCATAGCCAAACTATGTAAAAGGAACAGAGACAGTATCCAAATTATCAAAATCATAAATTAAAATAAAATAAAAATAAAATAAATATTGGAAATATACCAATAAAATACCAATAAAAACTGAGGAAATAAAAAAAATTTAGTGTTATTTCAAGAGCCTGTACTCCACAAAACTGGAAAATCTAAATGAAATAGATGACTTTCTAGACAGATACCACATCCTGAAATTAAATCAAGATCAGGTAAACTATCTAAACAGTCTCATAACACCTAAGAAAATAAAAGCAGTTAATAAAATTATTCCAAACAAAACCAAAACAAACAAACAAACAAACAAGATGGATGGTTTTACTGCAAACATTATACTATATCTGCAAAAAAGTACATACCAATGTCAAATTAAATAATTAAAAAATAATTTCCAGTGATAGGTTTACTACCCACCTCAATGGTATGTGTTCCCTAATGAAAGGCACATACACAGCCTTTATATTATGATATACCTTAAACCACTCAATAGCAGGGTAAATGGCTAAACTCCATGTAGTTAATTATGAGTTATTACTTACTAATTCATTTTTTCCTTTTTTTAAAAAAATGTTTTATTGGTTAATTTATTTATTTACATTTTGAATATCATCCCCTTTCCTAGTTTCCCCTCTGAAAAACCCTATTCCACCTTTTGCTTCTATGAGAGTATTCCCCATCCACTCACCCTACAGTGGCCCAAGAATTCCCCTACACTGGGGCATTAAGCCTTCACAGGACCAAGGGCCTCCCCTCCCATTGATGCCAGATAAGGCCATCCTCTACTCCATGTGCAGCTGGAACCAGTGGTCCCTCCATCTGTAATTTTTTGATTGGTAGTTTAGTCTCTGAGAGCTCTGTGATTAGAGGGGCTGATTGGTTGATATAGTTGTTCTTCCCATAGGATTGCAAACCCCTTCAGCTCCTTCAGTCCTTCCCCTAACTCCCCTATTAAGGTACCCCTACTCAGTCCAATGGTTGGCTGCAAGCATTCATATCTATATCAATAAGCCTCTTGCAAAGCCTCTTAGGAGACAGCCATATCAGGCTCCTGTCAGCAAGTACTTCTTGGTATCAATACTAGTGTTTGGGTTTGGTGGCTCCATAAGGCATTGATCTCCAGGTGAGGCAGTCTCTGGGTGGCTTTTCCTTCACTTTCTGCTCCACTCTTTGTCCCTGTATTTCCTTTAGACAGGAGCAATTCTGGGTTAAAATTTTGAGAAGGGTGGATACAACAAGCACTTCAAGTCCCTAAAGAAAGAAACTGAAGAAGTTATAAGAAGATGGAAAGATCACTCATGATAATGAATCAGTACTATTAACATAGTTAAAATGGCTAGCTTACCAAAAGCAATCAACAAATTTAATGCAATGCATAACAAAATTCCAACAAAGATTTTTACAGAACTTGAAAGAGCAATTTCTGTCTTCATATGTACAAAGAAAAAACTCAGGATCTCCAAAACAATCTTAAAAAGCAAAAAATAAAAATAAAAAAAATTCTGCCAGAATCAGCATACCTGATCTCAAGGTGAACTACTGAGCAATAATTATATATATATATATATATATATATATATATATATATATATATATATATATAACCAAGCTGCATGGTATTGGACAGGTTAATTCATGGAATAGAACTGAAGATCCAGAAGTAAACCTAGTCACCAATGGACACTTGGTTTTTTGAAAAAGAGGTCAAAATCATGCAATGGAAAAAGCATCCTAAACAAATGATGCTCATCTAACTGGAGATTTGAAAGCAGAAGAATGCAAATAGATCCATAATTATCACCCTGCACAAAACTCAAATCCAACTGGATCCAGGATTTCAACATAAAACTGGATACACTAAATCGAATAGAAGAGAAAATGGGAAATAGCCTTGAATGCATTGGTACATAATTGGTACATAATGCATTGGTACTGAACAGAAAACTAATAATGCCTTAGGCCCTAACAACATCTGATTTGTGGAACCTCAGGAAACTAAAAAGCACACTGACAAATCAGCAGCCTACAGCTTGGGAAAAGCTCTTCACTAACCATACATCTGAGAGAGGACTAATAGCCAAAATATAACAAGAACTGAAGAAGTCAAACTCCAACAAACCAAAAACACAATTAAAAAATGGGACACATAATGGAACACAGAATACTCGACAGATGATGTCAATTGCCTAAGAAGCACTTAAAGAAATGCTCAAAATCCGTAGTCAGTGGGGAAATTTAAATCAAAATGACTGGAGATTCCATTTTTTAAAAAAAAATAATTCTTTTATTTATTCACATTTAAACAGCTGTCCCCCTCCCAGTGTTCTTCACACTCTCTCCTTCCTATTTACCTCTGAGAGGGTGCAAAACCCCACCATTTTCACCACCACCCACTAGATCAATTAAACAACGAAAGGAAATCAAGGGTATACTATCTAAGATAGTATCTTACACACATCTGAATGGCTAAGATAAAAAAAATCTCAAAAGACACCACAGGTTGTCATGGATTTGAAGAAAAAGGACTACTTCTCAATTGCTGATAGGATTATAAACTTCTACAAACACCCTAGGAATCAACCTGGTGGTTTCTTAGAAAATTGGAAACATATCTACCTGAAAACCCGCCTATACTACTCCTGGGTATATACCCAAAAGATGTTCCACTGAACCCCAAGGACAGGTGTTCATAGCAGCTACATTCATAATAGTCAGAAACTTGAAACATCCAAGTAAATTCTATTTACACAATAGAATACAATTAGGCTTAAAAAATAATTATATCACACATTTTACAGGCAAATGGATAGAACTAGAAAATATCATTCTGAGGTAACCCAAACCAAAAAGAACATACATGGTATGTACTCACTAATGAGTGGATATTAACTATAAAGAATATCTATGATATTTCCCACAGACCCAAAGAAAATAAACAAGATGCAAGAGCCAATCAAGAATTTTTTATTAGATACTTTATTTATTTACATTTCAGATGTCATCCCTTTTCCCCATTTCCCCTACCCAGAATCCCCTATCCCATCCCCCTCCTGCTTTTTGCTTTTATACTATTTTAATTACATGCATGCATTAAGGTCAGTTTTAGGTTGAGGGACTAGCAATACAATAGATGTAAATAATCAAGGAATAAGCAAGACAATAAACACAAATAGTCAAAGAAGAAGCAAGTCAATAAACCCAATTACATGTATACTTCCATGGTCACTGTTTCTAAGGGCTTATCAGGATGACCAAAATATCTGAGCCAACTTCCCTGTTCTAGCCCAAAGTCATTTTCATGTCTGAAGCCTTCTTCCTTGTTCTAGCCTAAAATTTAGATTCCTGTCTGAAATTACTTCTTTGTTCTAGCCTAATATTTAGATTCCTGCCTGAAGCCTAATTCCTTGTCCTTGACCCATGTCAGATTTTTGCCAAGAAGTCCCAAAGGCTCTCTGCCTTTTCTCCTTTTTTTTTTTTTTTTTTTTTTTTATTTCATTAACAAGACTGAGATTGTCTGGGTCATTCTGGTGAGAATACCTTACTTACCTATCATAAAATATGCATTATCCAAAGCAATGCACTTCTGTCTTAGGTTGGTAAGGCTCTGCACAGAATGTCACTGTTCTTGGCTTGCCAGCCTATTAATTTAATAACTGTCTGGGGGTCCATTTTCAGTTTCAAGCCAGGTATGTTGGCTGTCAACATGCTGATGTTGTTAAAGACAAGCATTAAAATGATGGGCAGGAATAAAGTTATTCCTAGGACAAAAAGGGCTAGCATGATCAAGCTATATATGCCATTCTTGAAGCTTGACCAAACCAGAAATACTGACCTCAAGTAATGGGTAATTTTATCAGTAGTATCTACAACATCAACACTCAGTAGAACAGCATTCTTGAAACTCATAAGCTCACTATGTAAAATTAAAATATCCAGAAAGGTGTTAGAATTATGCAAAATACATTGCAAGTGTCTTTAAACTATCTCCTAATTATAATGACTACCACTGTAAATTTTAGACCCAACATGAATCCAATGGTATTTGGCATGACACTCGAAATGGCTCCTTACTCTTAAATTCTGAACCTCCTTCCAATAATTTGAATAGGATAAAGAGCATCCATCCTTCCAAATGTCTATCTAAATCCTCTTGTATATGCAACACATTAGTAACATTTTTTTTGCTAAATGATTAACAAACATAGCTGTCTTAACTTCTTGTGTCATAGCAATTTCAGAAGCATTGGTGCTAGCAATTAATGTAATTAAAGCTGTTTTTGCAGCAATAATCAAGCCCACTACCCTCTTGCTTCTGTTTAAAGCCACACTCATTTCTTCCAGTACTTGCAAGCTATTTTTAGAATACCAAGGTTCTGTGATATTCAGGACACTAAAATAAAAGCTGGTTGATAGACCTCTGTAACTGATATGCCAGATTTCAAAACACAAACACAATTAGAAGGTGTATAATCAATGTAACTTACATTACATTGAATACAGTAGAAGAAAAAAAGTAACTTTAACTTGACAATTAAAAGAGCCTTAAAACATGTGGGAACACCTGTTTGAGATCCAGATTCTGCACAACATTATTTCTTGCTAACATAACATCATAGAAAAGTGCAGCTAATTTCCATACATGTCTCTGAAAATGTCCAGAACCAGACTTACAAATAAAAACTGTTATTTCCAATATTGGATTGCTTTCTAGACCAGTCCATGATTGAGTCTGAATAACTGGTCACATTTAAGAACGATACAAAAGTCATTATAACTTCTCTTTTTAATTCTCTCTTTCTCATGGTCTAAAAACTTGAGGCAAGGCAGCTAGTCCCATCAGGGGCATAGGTAAGCAATGGTGGGTTGGGAAAATATGTCCAATACAGCTTCCAGTCACCATTGTCAGGGCACTCAGCAAGCTCACAGGTCAGCATCATTCTTTGTCCCAGAGTCAGCATGTCTCACCTGTCACTCTGTAATCTTGGTTGATTATTTCTTTGATGAGTATGAAGTGTCCATTCTTATCTTTCTTGATAACTTCTTGTTGAAAGCCAATTTTATTAGATATTAAAATGGCTACTCTAGCTTGTTTCTTGGCACAATTTGCTTGGAAAATTATTTTCCAGCCTTTCATTCTGAGGTGGTGTTTGTCTTTGTCACTGAGGTGCACTTCCTGTACGCAGCAAAATGTTGGGTCCTGTTTACATATCCAGTCTCTTAGTCTATGTCTTTTTTTATTGGGGAATTGTGTCCATTGATATTGAGAGATATTAAGGAGAAGTTATTGTTGTTTCCTGTTATTTTTGTTATTATAAGTAAAGTTATGTTTATGTGGCTATCTTCTTTTGGGTTTGCTGGAAGAAGAGTGCTTTCTTGCTTTTTCTAGGGTATAATTTTCCTCCTTGTGTTGTTGGTGTCCCTCTATTATCCTTTGTAGGGCTGGATTTGTGGAAAGATATTGTGTAAATTTGGTTTTGTCATGGAATATCTTGGTTTCTCCATCTATGGTAATTGAGAGTTTTGCTGGGTATAGTAGTCTGGGCTGACATTTGTGTTCTCTTAGGTCTGTACGACATCTGTCCAGGATCTTCTGGCTTTTATAGTCTCTGGTAAGAGGTCTGTTGTAATTCTTATAGGTCTGCCTTAATATGTTACTTGATATTTTTCTCTTACTGCTTTCAATATTCTTTGTTTTATGCATTTGGTGTTTTGACTATTATGTGATGGGGGAATTTCTTTTCTGATCTAGTTTATTTAGATTTATGTAGGCTTTTGTATGTTCATAGGCATGTCTTACTTTAGATTAGAAAAGTTTGGTTTTTTTTTATAATTTTGTTGAAGATACTTACTGGCCCTTTAAGTTGGTAATCTTCCCTTTCTTCTATACCTATTATCCTTAGGTTTGGTCTTCTTATTGTGTCCTGTACTTCCTGGATGTTTTCGGTTAGGAGATTTTTGCATTTTGTGTCTTCTTTGACAGTGTGTCAATGTTTTCTATAGCATCTTCTGCACCTGAGATTCTCTCTTCTACCTCTTGTATTCTGTTGGTGATGCTTGAATCCATGGCTCCTGTTCTCTTTTTTTAGGTTTTCTATCTCCATGGTAGTCTCCCTTTGTGATTTCTTTAGTGTTTCTACTTCCATTTTTAATGTACTGAACCATTTTGTTCAATTCTTTCACCTGTTTGGTTTTGTTTTCTTGTTATTCTTTAAGGGATTTTTGTGTTTCATCTTTAAGGGCTTCTACCTCTTTACATGCGTTCTCCTGTATTTCTTTGATAGAGTTATTTATGTCCTTCTTAAAGTCTTCTATCATCATCATGAGAAGTGATTTTAAATATGAATCTGGCTTTCCTGGTGTCATGTGGTATTTTGGACTTTCTATCATGGGAGAATTAGGTTCTGATGATGCCAAGTAAAGTTGGATTTGTTGCTTACATTCTTGTGCTTGCCTTTTGCCATCTGGTTATTTCTAGTGCTACGTTTACTCACTGTCTCTGACTGGAGCCTATCTGTCCTGTTATCTTGGTTGTGTCAGAACTCCTCAGAGTCCAGCTGTCTCTGTGATCCTGGGATCCCGAGACCCTGCTTGTGATAGCTCCTGAAACTCAGACTGCTTCTGGGATCCTGAAATCCTGGTGTGCCCAAGCTCCTGAGATCCTGTGATCCTATCATTCTATGTTCCTGGGTGTGTTAGAGCTCCTGGGAGTCCAGCCTCCTCTGGGTTTTGGGGGAGTGGTTGCAAATCTGAAGCCTTATGTCTGCTCCAGTTGCAGGTGAAGATCTTAAAACTCATCAAGGATATTTGAATCACACTTAGAAGAGGAAAAAAATAGCCAAAGATGTCAGAGGGAGGGAGGATCTGTGTGGGCAAAGAGAGGGAGAAGTAAAAGAAGAGTCAGTATCAGGTTCAAGGAGAGACAGCAGAAGTTGCCAGAGGGCTAGGAGAATGAACGAAATCTACAGCTTCTGGGGTTTGTGGGGAGGGGAGAATCTCTAGGAAGTTCAAGAGTCCTGACATAGGGGACGCTCCCAGAAGTCAGTGCAGGAAACCTTAGACAAGATGCCACATGGGGATTTCCTCCTGCAGTTTGGAACTGCTACAAAAAGCTTAATGTGAGATGCATAGAGTCAGATGTTTTGCTTTGTTTTTTAAGGTAGAAGAGAGTATAATGGTAATTGTTTAAATATCTTAAGTCTACAGAAATAATACGCTCCAAAGAAGTTAGGAAGATTGAATGAAAAAATGCTTTAGAGAAGATTTGAAAAGGTCTTGCAAGGGCAATTTTTCAGGATCTTTGAATATGGTCTACTCATGGGAATTCTGTGATTTCTTTGCCTGGCATGACAAATAGAGCCTTGGAATAGGCTTATACAGTAAGTAGACAGAGATATTAAATAATAATTTAGGCCTCGATCTCATGCAGGAGACAGTAGAAATAGTTTCTCATCTGCCAAAAATTTGTTTAGAGTACTTTATTTGCTTTGAATTTTTTTATTTATCAAATTGGGTGTGGTTTTGAGTTTGGTACATTAAAATTATATTAAAATTTCCTTGGGAGAAAGGTCAAGCTAAACATTTAATGATTTCCACATACTGGCCTGAGGACTTGTTATTTTGGAAGAGAGGCTCTGTATGTTGTGTTGACAGAAAAAAAGAAGAGGCTTTGAACCCTATCCAGAGTCATATGGATCAGATGTGACAGGGGGAGACCCTGAAGCTTAAAAGCTCTTTGTAAAAAACACTTGTTCCCATTTCTCCCAGCCTTAGCCTTGGACAACGGCTGTATAGATTTCATTTGTGTGTGACTGTTTTTAAGTTGGCCTTGGTGTGCATAATTATTCTATTATATCTGACTTTCTTACTTCTTTCTCCTTCTGCTCTGGTGAATTCTGTGAAACTAGATGTTCCTTGATGTAATAATTCTTAAACAATTAAAAATTAAGGTGTAGGACACAACACAGAACAGTCCTAATGGCCCCAGTGCATGCTGTGTGTTCTCATATTAGAAACAATGCAATAACTGGACAATAGTAATTCCAGATTAATGCTTGACTTGCAAAGAAAGTTTGAAGAAATTATTAGAAAATGAAATAGAGTCAACACTGGGACCCCACAAAAGAAAAAAAATCTATTGAAGATATGAAAGAAGTTTTGCACAATATTTAAGAGTGATTCCTAGATAAGGAAGTATAGAATATACAAAATCTTATACTAGTAAAACTAAACCAAAACACTGGGACTCTTAGGAGAGTCATTGTGTGAAATATACAGAAGTAGAAAGCTATTGGAACTACTAAGTTAAGGGTTAATTTGCTTCTTTCTGGCCATTACCTGTCAGTTTTGCCCATGTAACTTATCATTAGAACTTCACAGGAAAATGCAAGTTGCTGACCTTGGAGCTCTGAGCTCTGAAGTATAATAAGTTAAAAGTTAAAGTTTAAAATAATGATGTTTGCAATTATTATTATTTTGACTATAATAATAACCCTGGGAAGAGGGAGACTTGAAACTTTGGGGAACAATTGTAATTCTTAATTCTTTGTGGGATATGGTTATTCTTTTGAATTTGATTTGGCAATGATGATACGTCTTTTTTTTTCTATATGCTTTTGGAGTATCAATAAAAGGCTGGGGCAAGAAAAAGGCAAGGGAGCATGTAGAGAGTGAGTGAGAGGACGTGAGAAGAACATGTGAAGAGTGAGTGAAGAGAGAATATGAAGAGTGCATAAACAGATAATGTGAGGTGTATATGAAGAGTGTATGTGTGAGTGAAAGAAGAGTGTATGTGATATGTGTGAGGTGTATGTGAGCTGTGTGTGGAGAGTGTATGTGGGTGAAAGGGAAACGCACAGAGGTGTGTAGGAGTGTGGGAGTTCAAAAAAAGAAAGCACTTGGGAGAAAAGCAGAATTTGCAGGAGAATGCAGAGTGTGTGCAGCCTCAGGCTGCGAGTGAATGAGTGAGGGATAAGGAAACCAGAGACTCAGAGAGAAGAGAAAAAAACTTTAAGCCTTGAAAAATTGCCTGTCAGTTTTATCCAAAAGTAGTCTGTGTATATCTTTCTTCACCTTCCAGATATCCCTGCTTCCAGTTGAGAACTCCAAACCTGTGTAGAGGCTGAACCCTGACATGTGGCATTTTTCACATGGCATGAATGAAGATTTATTACAGATGCTTATTAATAAAATTAAAAAGACAGCTCTGTCTTTCACCTGGTCAAACAAGGAACAAAATTTCATCCTTAACTGATTTGTGCACCCTGTACAATCCATATGAATATTTTAATGGGACTAAACTTTTGGTTGTGGGATTCATATATTATAGAATGCACAGCTTTAGAGAAATAAATCTTCAGAGACTCTGAACTGACCTGCTTGCCCCACTGCTTCTGGTTGCTGCCCAAACCAGCTTTGGGAATTGCTGCTGATTCCAGATCATCTTGCCTCATCCAACGTTTCAGGTAGAACCCATCATAAATTCAGTCAAGCCCTGAGCCTGTTAAGCATACAGAGACGGGATAACAGATGCCAAAGCTAGCTTTCTTAAGTCTAACCAGTTTTCATAATTTACCATCGTTACCCTTTTAAAGAATGTTTGTCTCCCCTATTCAGCAGGAAAAAGATATGGAGAGTTGTCAGCCCAATTCCATGAGCTTGGATATCTGGTAATGGTTATTTTACAAATTAAAGATAAATTGTCATTTTAAGGGATAATTTGAAAATTGTCTTAACCTTTAACAGGGAGGAAATAGATGGGATGGATTACTAAGTTTTATTCTTGAATAAGGCATTGTATAGCCATAATCTTAATTGATAAAAATCTTTATTGTTGCCCTTTCATTGAGCTAGCAAATGCATTTTAAGATTAACTGACATGTGTATCTGCGATTTTCATCTGTGGATCCAAAGAAATCTGGGTGAGATCTGGTAGTGTGGTCTGTTCTTGGAGCTTAGAGCAGGGTAGCAAAAGCTATATACTTGTATGTAATTTAAATGGTATAAAAGCAAAAAAGGAGGAGGAGGGATGAAATAGGGCGTTAATGGGGGATAGGGAAAGGAGATAATATCTGAAATGTAAATGAATAAATTATTGAATAAAAAATAGCTATATGCTACAAATTGGTCCAACCTAAAACCCATCCCATGGACAAGCACTAATGCTTGACACTATCAGTGAACCTCTGTTATACTTGCAGACTGGAGTCCAGCATAATTGCCCTTTGAGAGGCTGTGCCCAGCAGCTGACTGAGACAGATCCCAATATCCACAGACAAATATTAGACAGAGGTTGGGAATACTTATGGAAGAATTGGGGGATGGATTGAAGACCTTGAAAGGATACAAACTCCATAGAAAGACCAACAGAGTCAACAAATCTGGACCCCTAGAAGCTCCCAGAGTCTCAATCATTAACCAAAAGACATGCATGGGCTGGAACAATTCCTTCAGCAAATATGTAGCAGACATGTAACTCAGTCTTCATGGCTATCTTGTCTGACCTCAATGGGAGAGAATGTTCCATCTTACAAAGACTTGATGTGCCAGGGTTGGGGGTATACTTATAGGGGCCAATTTCTCAGAGGAAAAAGAATCGGGGAATGGAAGAGAGGGACTTTGTGAGGAAGGGACCAGGATGGGGATCAGCATTTGGAATGTTAATAAATAAATAAATAATAAAAAGAAGGAAAAATGAAAAAGAAAGAAAGAAAAAGGAAAAAGAGAGAGAAAGAAAAAGAAACAATGAAAGGAAGAAATTGAAGATATTATTTAATTTTATCAAGAACAAAATGACACCACACATCTGCACCTACAAATTTTAAGGATGCTTTATTTCCATTTTTAATTATTATGTCCTGCGATAAGTCCTCTAGGACAAGAACATCTGATTCTACAATATCCTCTCAAGAAATGAGAACTATAAGTTCAAAACCAATCTGGCAAGCATTGTGCATATTAGAGAATTTCATGAGGAACATGATTATTTTCAACATAGCTTCTAAAAATACTTGGCAAGTGAATTACTAAGGTTTCTTCTGAGGAGATTTTATTAAAAAAGCAAAGAATTAATAATTTGAATTATGATATAAGTCAGTGACCTAGTGCTTGCCTCATATAAGCAATATATTGGCTCTGATCTTCCAAGATTATAATCATAATTTTAAAAATATTTGAGAATTTGCATTTTATATCAATTTTGTTCACAATTAATTATTTAAAACAAATAGTATCAAAATGTCCCCATCTGTTACATGACTACATGAAGCGAATGCTCAACCAGTCACTGCCACTTGGTACCAAATACAGAGAGTTTTGTGAATGCTTTAAGTAGATTTTAGCCTATTCACCTAATATGATTATGCATAGAAGCATAAAAGCATAAAAGCAACTAGTGGGTTTAGCATTTCTATTACTGATGGGCTCCACAGTCCATTCTTGTGTCATATTTTATGCAAATGTGTAGCAAGCAAGCAAATTAGGCAGTCCTAAAGCTTTAACTTTGTAACTAAAAGGCTGACATTTCACAAGGCAAGTTGTGTGCTTTAAACTCTAAGGAACCATTTAATAGGAAGCAGAGTCTGAGAAGAAAGGAGGACTTGTTTGTAATCCAGACTTTATCTACTGCCTGTACTCTACTTTTACAAAATAACTGTCCTTACAAAAGTTTTTGGACTCACAGTCAGTTTCCCTACTCTGTAAAATGAAAGCAGCAGTGTTTAAATTCGCTAAGTTGTGACTAAAATTCACTGAACTTTCACAATTTATCTCATATATAAATCATAATTAGTTGATGACTACAGTCATTTTGAGAGAGAAGCCTCTGTTCCGTAACTACTTGCTTTTTCATCATGAACACACAAACATATCAGCCACTATCCCTTTCTCTTTCTCCTGGTCCCATTCTGCATATTGCAGCAGTTCTAGTCAGTAATTATGTGTTGTCCTTATTGAAAGTTACATTTTTGAAAAAATGTTTTACAAAAAAAAAAAAAGGAATGATAAATGTTTCAGGGAACAGGCATGCTTATCCAGTTGCTGATACTGCACAATGCAGACAGGTACTAAAATACCATAGGGTATCAAAGTAATACATACAATTTTCATTAATTAGATTTTTAAAGTCATCATTGAATTTTCCTACACTCTGAACAGCATGATTGTACCTAAGAAATAAATGTATAAAATGCTAATGTGCAAAGAATATTTTAAAATTATGTTATGTAGCATGTACCAGTAAATAGTATATAGTATATAGTCTAAACCATAGTGTTATTATAACTCTACCTTTAGGTTTCTTTATTTAATGTTTACATTTTCAAGGAATTGACTGTAGATAGCAATATGTATAAGACCTTGAGTTTGATCCCTTGTTGTGAAATAAATTGAAGTTCAGAGTTTCCCTTGAAATTTGAATTACTAAACATACATAAGAGTACCCAAATAAAAATGGAAAGAACTTATTTCACTAAGTGATCTCAACAGGATTCCAGGCATTCATTAAGTCTCTGAAGCACAGGCACTGGGTTAAAGGCCTAGCCCAGTGTGGTGTATCCACTTGCTGCTCTATGTGCCCTTTGAACACTGAGAGTCTTCTGCTTGTTTTCATTGTTAAATTCTCAGGAACTTGGTAAGGGTTGCACAGTATAGCACCCTTACTCGTGTCTCATTTAGGTTAATACCCAAAAGACTGGAGAAAAAGCCATGATATAATAATGGAGCTATTATGGTTGTTCTATGACTATTTCAAATGGTCACATTTGCTTAAATGAGCTGAGGTCCATGCCCCTTCTTCTTGCCTCTCAGGACAAATGTGTCTAGGACTACCCAAGGTTTTCTAGACATGTGAGACAACTCTTTGGGAGTTGTTCCAGCATCTCTTTCTTCAATTTTTCTTAATGCCAGCCTTCTAATTGAGTGACAAGACCTAATCACAGTTAATTTTAACTTCAGGATAATGACCACAGGATTATAATTTTCAGTCATTTAAAACCATTAGTTTCCAAAATTTACTAAATCTTTAATGAACAGGAACTAGGAGGTTGGCATAAGCTGACATAAAGTATGTCTTTACTATAAAGAAGTTTGAAAAACTATTCAATGTATAAATTCACTGTAGTAAGAAGTCCTTCTTATAAATGCATATTCAAGTTATTGAAAATGACAGTAATTATCTTGAAATATCCTGTACAAACAGCCTCAGTCTTAACCTTAGTGCTTAAAATATCAAAATCACAATTTAATCTCTATTGCACAACTTAATGGTATAATTTTATAACGTTTTTCTAACAACAACAACAAAAATGGTTTGGGAATTCTCTTTACATCACGCCAAGTCCATAACAACTTCTTTCTTGCCTTTTATCTTTCTCATACTTCCATATGTGTTCATTCATCAAGTGTTTTGTTTGTTTGTTTGTTTGTTTGTTTTGTTTTGTTTTTTGCTGTTCAAGATTCTGATTGGGGCAAAATACACAAAAATCTTAAGCACTGGAATTTTCAGACATGGAACAGTTGTCCTGCTTTCCACCACTATGGTGAGCATCAAGAGGCAGGCCAATCACACACATTGTGTGTTCACAATGTGACCATGCTGTTCTTCAACGTAAAGTCAACACTTAGAGTGACCTTCAATCCATGACAGCCTAGTATAGTGATATTAAATCATTTTTCCTGTCAGATTACCCCATTACTCCTCTCATAGCTCTTGATATTTCCTTGAATCATTAATTATTCCTTTTTTACACATATTAGTTTAATTTCTGTCTAAAAAGCATATGTTGATACATTTCGTGTCTTAGAAAACAAATATTTCTACACATGTATGAAACCATAAAAATTCATCTATCCAAAAAAAAAAAAAAAAACCAAAAACCAAAACAGAATAAACCTTTGAACATCAAGTTTAATTCACATTAGGTAATAGTAAAGGTGTCATTCTATTGGCATCCTCTAAAATACAATTTTATTAACAGACACATAGTAATTGGATATATAGTATGGTATAATATTACATTAAATATTTTTTCAAAGCATATCTGTTTAAAATTTCCTATACATTGTTGAAAATAGAATGATTGCTTCAGCTTTTGCTATAAATGGATATCTACGTTATGGAGATACATTATGTTGAAGAACAGTCACCATTTTCTTAGGTCCTCAACTTTCAAATTTAGGAACAAAGGGTGTCAAATGATGAAAGATGATACTGAGTCATCTGTTTGTTTTAATTATATTTCCATAGCAAAGATTTAAGAACTGAAGATTACTGGAGACCATCCAAGGTGTTTCTAAGGGAATTATATGATTTTAAGTGTGTACTTAGTTTTATCTGATGCTACATTTCCCACTTTTCTAAAAATAAAATAATAAAATAAAATAAAAACAATGTAGGTATGATTTGACCTGGCAGAATGGAATCCAGAGAATTGATGTCTCTGATGGTTAAGTGACAAAATGAAAAAGAAAGAAATGTAATAGCAACAATTTTTGGTACCTTTAGATGCATTGACTTTGAGTTTCTGTCATATAATCTCTCCAATTATCCAAAAACTTCAGTGTTCTAGTGGTATATTTTCCTGTGGAACTTTCATTATAGATTTATTTTGGACTTTTATATATCTTTCAATAGCTATCTTCCAACTGCAGTGCATGTACATCAGCGATCTCTTCCTATTAGAGTTTTAAACAAAATTTAAATCATCTTTCTGAAAATACAAATCATATCTGAAACAAATTAATATAAAAAAAAGCCTTATGTTGGCTTAGAATTTTAGACTGGTTGGGTCTAATTTAAGACTGTTTTGGTCCAAAGTACCAGAGGGCATATAATGAGCTGAAACATCGGATCCCATAGTAAGAAAAGAAAAAGTAAAAGACAAGCCAGGCTCTCACATTCCCCTTTGGCCAGATTTCAATGTCTCAAAAATTTTCCAATGAGATTCACTAAAATTTTATAAACTCTCAATATCCTTGTCTCATGATGAGACCTGATGTGTCATAGGAATAACAAGGCCTTCTGTATCACAGGAACACCTAAAATAGACACTGTCCCACCCACAATCTGCATGCTGGGTTCACCCTGGGCACAACCAACATAGGTGAGTACCATGCTGTCATCCCCAGCTCCATCATCAGGCCCATGGCTCTGCTACCCTCCCCCAGAAGGTGTAGTGGCCCACAGGAACATTCATTTTCTTCAGTGACACAGCAGGAAGAGATGAGTAGCATGACTTTCTCTGAGCTCCATTGTCAGGGCCAAGGTTCCCTGTCTTTGTGAGGAGTCCTGGAAGCATCAAGAACATCCAGCCAACACCAGGGACAAACAGATGTATAAAGACAAGCATAAGAACACAATCAACAAGTACAGGGGCACCAAAGTGCTCACCTATTCTAATATAGCAACTCCTGGATATCCTAACACAGCAAAAGCACAAGAAAATGACCTTAAATCTAATATTACATAAACAATAGAGGGCTTTAAGCAGGAAATGAATAAACCCAATAATGGAATAAAGGAAAATACAATCAAACATGTAAAGAAAATGAATAAAATTTTTCAAGACTGAAAATGGAAATAGAAGGAATAAAGGAGTGGGGAGGTGGGAGTGGGTGGATGGGTGGGGACACATACTCACAGAAGCAGGAGGAGGGGGTGGAATGTGGTTTCCTGGGTGTGTGGGGAGGGGAATGGAGAAAGGGGAAACATCTGAAATGTAAATAAAATATTCAATAAAAAAGAAGCAATAAAAGAGACACAAACTGAGAAAATCCAGGTGATAAAAACATGGGGAGGAGAACATGAACTGCAAACTCAAGTATTACCAATAAAATATAAGAAATAGAAGAAATAATCTCAGGCATAGAAGATAGTATTGGACAAATCTATACATCAGTCAAAGAAAATGTTAAATCCAAAAAAATTTTTAATATAAACCATCCAAAACTCTGTGAAATGATAAAAAAACAAACCTGAGAATAATAGGAATAAAAGAAGATGATTCCCATCTTCAAAGGCCAGAAAATATTTTCAACAAAATCATAGGAGAATCTAAAAAGAGAGCTGTCTGTAAGTATACAAGCAGCTTACAGAAAACCAAGTGGAAAAAAGAATCCTCCAACCACATAATAATCAAAATATTAAATCTACAGAACAAAGAAAGAATTTAAAAACTGCAAGAGAATAAGGGAAAAGTAATATATATAGCAGACCTATCAAAATTACATTTGATTTTTCAACAGAGACTCTAAAAGGCAGAAGGGCCAGATGTCACAGCCCAATATACTATACCCTGCAAAACTTTAATAGCATAGGTGGAAACAACAAGATACTCTATGACAAAACCAAATTTAAACAATATTTATCCAAAAATCTAGTCCTACAGATGATCATAGAAGGAACCAAGAAAACATGAAAAATAAGTAACCTCACATCAGTAATACAAAAAGAGAATCTCTCTCTCTCTCTCTCTCTCTATCTCTCTCTCTCTCTCTCTCTCTCTCTCTCTCTCTCTCTTGCTCTCTCTCTCTCTCTCTCTCTCTCTCTATCTATCTCTCTATCTCTCTATCTATCTATCTATCTATCTATCTATCTATCTATCTATCTATCTATCTCTTGCCCACAACCAAAATAAAAATAATAATCACTGGTCATTAATATCGCTCAACATCAATGAACTAATAAAAAGACATACTAACCAAAAGGATACAAAACAGATTCCATCATGCTGATGCATAGGAGAAACACACCTCAGCAACAAAAATAGACATTATCTCAGAGTAAAGAAAGGAAAAATGAGTTACCAGCAAATGAATGCAGAAGCAAACTGTAGTAACCATTGTAATGTTTAATATAAAAGACTTTCAACCAAAGGTAACCAAAAAAGATGGGGAAGGACACTTCATACTAATAAAAAAAAATCCACCAAGATGACTTCTTAAATCTGCAAATTTATGCACCAAATACAAGGACAACCACATTCATAAAAGAAACATTCTTAAAACTTAAATAATACATTAAACCCCACATGTTAATGCTGGGAATTTTTAACAGCCTAGTTTTACCAATGGACAGATTCTTGAAACAGAAAATAACAGAGGAATAATAAACTAAAAATTTTTATGAAATCAAATAGACCTGACAAACACCTACAGAACATTTGACACAAATATAAAACCTTTTTAGCACATCTTAGAATCTTCTCCAAAATTGGCCATATACTTGGTCACAAATGAAGCCTCACTATATATAAAAATTGAAATAATGCCTTCTATTAGCAGTCCACCATGGACTAAAGGTGTACTTCAACAACATAAGAAACAGAGAGCATACAAACCCTTGAGAACTCAATAACTCTCCACCCACCCAATGACAACTGGGACAAAAAAACAATAATGAAAGAAATTAAAGATTTTCTATAATGCAATAAAAGTGATAGAATAACATTTGCAAACTTATGGAATACAATGAAAAAAATGTTAAGAAGAAAGTTCATAGTACCACATGCCTCATAAAGAAATTAAAGAGATCCCATACTAGAAATTTCTGAAAGAAAAGGAAGCAAACACACCCAAAAGGAGAAAGATGGCAGGAAATAATCAAACTCCAGGCTTAAATCAATAAATTAGAAACAAAGAAAACAATTCAAATAATCAACAAAACCAAGAAATAGTCATTTTAGAAAATCCACAACATAGACCAACCTATAGCCAAATTAATTAAAAGACCTAGAGACAGTATCCAAAGGAACAAAATCAGAAATGGAAGAAATGGAAAGGTGATATGAAACAGGCACTGTAGAAATCCATACAGTCATTGGTATTACATCAAAAACCTGTACTCCAAAAAAATTGAAAAAATATAAACAAAAGGACAATTTTCTCAATATATTCTACTTTCTAAAGTTCAATAAGTATCAGGTAAAAATTTCAAATAGACCTATAACTCCTCTACCAGAAAAAAAAAAGCCCATGACTTTCTTTTATTATTTTTTGTTTGTTTGTCTTTTCTTTTTATTGGATATTTTATTTATTTATATTTCAGATGTCATCCCCTTTCCCCATTTCTCCTTTCTAGAAACCCCTATTCCATTCCCCCATCCTCCTTTTTGCTTTTATTCCATTTTAATTACATGCATGTATTAAGGTCAGTTCTAGGTTGAGGGTCTAGCAATACTATAGATGCAAATAGTCAAGAAACAAAACAAGCAAGGCATTAAACACAATTCCATGAACGCTCCTGTGATCACTGTTCCTAAGGGCTTCTCAGGATGACCAAAATATCTGGGCCAACTTCCTTGTCCTAGCCTAAAGTCATTTTCATGTCTGAAGCCTACTTCCTTGTTCTAGCATAAAATATAGATTCCTATCTGAAATTACTTCTTTGTTCTAGCCTAACATTTATATTCCTGTCTAAAATTACTGTTTAGTTCTAGCCTAATATTTAGATTCCTGCCTGAGATAATTTCTTTGTTGTAGCCTATGATTTAGATTTCTGCCTGAAATTACTTTTTTGTTCTAGCCCAATGTCGTATTCCTGCCAAGCAGCCCATTTCCTTGTCCTTGGACCATGTCCCCAAAGCAGCCCCAAAGGCTCTCTGTCTCTTCCTCTTTTTTATTTCATAAACAAGACTGAGCCTGTCTTAGGTCATTCTGACAAGAATGACTTCCTTACCAGTCATGGAATATGCATTATCCAATGCAATGCACTTATGTCTCAGGTTGGTAAGGCTCTGTGCAGAATCTTATCTGTTTTTGGCTTGCCAGCCTGTTAATTTAATAACTCTATCAGGGAGTCCAAACTGGTCAAAAACTGGTGCCATTCTACCTGGATGTCTGAATGCAGAACGTTACAAGTAAATCCATGTCTATCTCCATGCACAAAACTCAAGTCCAAGTGCATCAAAGACCTCAGTATAAAACCAGATACTCTGAAGCTAATAGAAGAGAAAGTGAAAAATAGCTTTGAATGAGTAGTTACAGTAGACAACTTCCTGAACAGAATCAGCAGCACAGGCATTAAGATACACAATTGTTAAATGGAACCTCATAAAACTGAAAGCTTCTGTAAGGCAATCGTGCTATAGTCCACAGACCCAGAGAAGCTAAGTAACAAAGAGTGCCTAAAGGAGGATGCCCGAGTCTCACTCAGAAGGGAAAATAAAACAGACTGTAAAAGTGGACTGAAGGAGAGAACTGGGAGAGACAGGGAGTGTGGTGAGAAATTGGGGTTGGATTACGATGTGTGTTGAACAGGCGTGGAGGGTGAAAGGGTTGGAAAAGAGAAGGGAAATTTCAAGGTGACTATTTCTCTCTGGGGCAAGCTGAAGACCTGGGACGGGAGGCACCTGAAAGGATATGGGGTAACCTTAGCTGAGACTCCTAGCAGCCAGAGATATGAAGTCTGAAATAGTCACCTTCTGTAGCCAGGCAGAACTTCCATTGGAGAGAGATAGGGATGTCAACTCACCCATGAAACTTTTGACCAAAAATTTCCATGTTCTACAAGATATGCAGGGATAACGATAGAGCCGGGATCAAGGGAAGAGCCAACTACTGATGACTCCAGCTTAAGATCCACCCCATGGGAGAAACCCGGCTCATGATTCTTAATGATACTCTGCTATGCTTGCAAACAGAAGCCTTGCATAACTGTCACCTGAGAAGATTCATTCAGCACTAATGGAAACAGACTCGGAGACTCAAAGACATACATTAGGAATAGCTCAGGGAACCTTGAGGAAGAGCTGCTAGAAGGATTGAAGAAACTGGAGTGATAAAGGACAGCACACAAAGATCTAGAGAGCCAAATAACCTGGGCCCTAGGAGGTTCACAGACACTGAACCACCAACCAAAAAGCATGCATGGACCCCTAAACGTATGCGCAGCTTGGTCTTCATGTGAGTCCTCTAATAATTGGAGTGGGGACTGCCCCTGTCTCATACTCTGTTGCCTGCCTTTGGATCCCTTTACCAGAGCTAGGCTGGCTTATTTGATCTCAGTTGTAAAGGATATGTTTAGTCTGGATGGAACATGATATGCCAGAGTGTGTTGTTACCTAGAGTTGTGGAGAGAAGGAGGTTCCCCTTCGCTGAAGGGGTGGGAGAATGGGTGGAGCAGTTGGGGTATTGGGACTGAGAGGAGAGGAGGGATGGTAGCTGCCCCATGTTAGGACCAAGTCTATAACATGGGCTTGTGAGGGAGCATTTAAGATCTGAATCATAGCAAACCACTTCAAAGTAAGGCTCACATGTTTCCATTCAACTCTTCAAATTGTAGGGAATTTATTAGGGTTCTCTCCACATTGAGGAAATTCAAAACTATAAAGAAGCAAGCTGGCAGGAGGGGCTGAGATGTTCAGAATTATTTCTATAAAGTGGGCCAAAACTTAATTTCTAGCAATTTCTTAGTAATTTAAAAGAGACATTTCTTTAAATGGTGAGAATAATTGACTTGTAGAAAATCACTGTCTGGAGCATTTTGTTCCATTTTGACAAGCATTTTTCTTACCCTTCACGGATTTTTTTGCTTTTAAAGAATAAAAATACAATTCCTCAAAAGCACTGTGATGCCAATGCAGATAAAATTAACTGGCAACATATCTGAAAGGTTTCATGTGATCTCATAGTGCATGCAAACCACAAAAGAAAAAAACAATATGGGTACGATAATTATACACATGGGTGTGCTGTAAAGGGAGTCTAACAGTTGAAGTGAGTTGTGGAAATACAGAGGTGGGTACGAAGAAAGCAGCCTCCTAATTCTCTAGTCAAGCCTTCACTGCTTAAAGAAATGTGTGCTACTGGTTTTCAGCCTTTTTAAGTGGCATTTACAGACAATGTTAAAATAACAACACGGGCTAGAATGTCAACAGGCAGGAAGAGGATCATTTAAATAACTGGATTTGTAAAACATGATTGTCTTAAGCTTGTTCATGTCATGAGTGTGATATGAATTAAACATAATGTGATTTCGTTCACTGAATTAGTAAGTGGAACATAAAAGTTTTTGCATACCACGTCCTATTCCACAGAGAAAACCATTTAACAACATCCTTAAGATTATATTGCAGCCACACCCTATTAATTTTTTACGTTTTCTTATAAAATTGTTCCTTTACAATATTAATATGCACACACCTTTAGTCACTTGCCTTGGTACTAAAGCATAAACATGTTTGAAGGCACTTTTCCTAAAGAACAAGGTAGCTCCCTTTATGGTTTCTCTGGAAAATCAGAACAGGTACTATAAAGGAATAAAGGATCTGCCTCAAGATGGAACGCCTGAGTTGAAACTTGCTTGTGATCAAAAATAATCTTTTGGGAAAGTAATCTAGTAGCCCGTGGTAGTTTTGGATTTCATACATTCGGTTTAATGAGTTGGATGATCGACTTTCCCCCAAGCCTGGGTAATGAGAAACATAAAGCCTGGAGTAAACCTTTTTCTTTTGTATGTTGCTTTTAGTTACGGTGTTTATCACAGAAATAGAAATCAAACTATAACATCCATTTTTCTAACTTATTGTAAAATATTTTTATTTCTCAAAATTTCAAAGGTGACCCAGGGAGAAAGGAATCAATAGTCCACTGATGTCATGAATTCACAACAAACAGGATCCCAATGGACTTTGAAGAACTGTTAAAGATGAATAAATGTTTTTTATTGGATATTTCTCCTAGTGCTGTTCTTTGACCTGGACACTGATGTATATTTTAGAAAATATGAAGGCAAATTTTTGGAATTTAAGTAAAAAAATATGGTACTAAAGAAATTATTTTAGAGATTTGAATAAATATTAAGATGTAAATGTAGCACTAATAGCTTCTCATTTTAGCCAAAATAAACCCTAGCTAACTCAAAATACATTTTTTATGTATGAAAGACAAAATATTTATTTAAATATATCTAGGAAAATGGAGCCTTGAAATTAATACAAGTTAAAAGATGAGCCTTAATTTAGCTATTCTGCTATTAATATCTTTAATTTTCATTATTAAATTAAGAGGGATACCCATCTTAATCAATATTTCTTCTCCTTGCATGGGGATAGAAGCTGTAAATTCTTACAAAAAATGGCAAAATACCAGCATATTTTAAAAGTAAGTTCCCAAACTAGCTGAGTTTGAATTAATCAAATGGCTCTTCTTTCCGGAGAGCCTGACTTCATTTAAGGAAAAAAAAAAACTGCATCATCCTTGAGGTCAGAGAGTTAGCCTGCAAATTTTATGGTTGAGTGGCCACAATGTACTAAAATGAAACCCAGGTAAGTCTTATAGAGCCAGAGAGAAAGAATTCCACTAACAAGTTAATGATCATGGAAGTTGATTACTCCTGAAACAACTAGGTGAGAAAAAAGCACAGTCACCAATTGATTTTAACTTTCCAGGACACCAATAATATAAGGAGGTAGAAGAAGTTGTATGTCCATGGAAATTATAAAATAATAAACATATATGCCTTCCTTTAAAACACTAATATTATTGTATTGCTTGAAATGGAAGAATCATTTTATATTGTTTTATGTAACCCTTTTACTATATCTCCTTACTACTCCCCCACTGTCTTGGCACACAACTCAATCTGTGTTTCTAAATAGTATGCTTTCAAAAACTTACTTTAAGTATAATTACAACTTTTGTTGCTACTACCAAAAAATTTTTAACATTAAGAATGAACATTCCTTAAACATTGATAAGGAAATAGAAATGTTAATTACCGAGGTTTGAAACATGTATTATAAATATGCGTTGGGATGCCACATCTAACTACATAAAATATACAATTCTTGTGGCTTACTTAAAAAATTTAAGGACATTTTACAAACAAAAATATTAATGATTCTGATTTGATCATTACATACTATACATATGTATTGAGTTGGAATAGTATATGAATAATTGAATCGATAATCATTTAAAATTTTCTTTTATTTAAAAAATAATAATGAACTGTTCTTATATCTCTTCCTTGTTTAAACTAAGTTATTGACACTAAAACCAGGGAAGATTTGTACATAGTGACCAGCGTCTCACTATATAACTTGGAGTGTCCTGTAACTTGCTATGTAGACCAGACTGGCCTTGAACTCATGGAGCTCATGGAGATCTGCTTGTTTCCGGTTCCAGAGTGCTGTCCTTAGAGGCAAACATAACACTTAATATGATTGTCCAAGTGCTTAAATGAAGGAAGAACACTGAGGTACAAAAATGGAGTAACCAAGCGCTCTATTACCACGTGTGAAAATTGTGCTGTTGCTGCCAGTTTATCCCTCATTTCACAGAGATTTTTTTCCATAGCAGGTGGTCACGTAAACCTGAAAAGATTCAAGACTTGCAATTAAACATAATTTCAGGAAGGACGGAAAAAAGGGGGGCGATGGATGAGGGTAGAAAGCTGGAAAGCTGGCCTTGGCTAGAAAAGCTTCAGTCAAAAGGAGAAGACACTACTAGAAAGAGATTAAAACCTGGGGTCATCTGTGATTGTCACTAGTGTCATAATTTCTGTAATCTGATCATTTTGGTATGAATTCCACGGGCATTTCCAGAAGCCCCTGTTTTAGACAATCTTGAAGATAAAAAGTAGGAACTATGGTACATTTCTACAATTTAATGACAGGTTGTATCTATGTTTAGAGAATGAAAGACATGTGTGAATACAGGGACAGATAGAAGAATGGTTTTACTCACCAAAACAAGACCAACTACCTCCCTCATGAATATCTCCTGTCTGTAATGCTTGCCTTCACACATTGCTACCACACACTTCCGCAGCACCTTCACAGTCTTGTTCAAATTTATTTTATGGCAATTCAGACTTTAATTTTTGATTCCCACACCACACAACAGAAAATGGATAGCATTGTGTATGTCAGACAGACATTAGATTCACTAAATAGACCAGGCTAACCTCAAACTACCAATCTGTGTGCCTTAGTCACTAAATTCTGTGATTACAAATATGCATTGTAATGTCCAGCTCCTCCAGCTGCTTTAGCAGGCTGCTATTCTCACAGTATCATCATCTAACTCAGTATACATTTATTTTTGATTATTATGATTTTCTAGCCAAAACCCATTTCATACAGAAATGTTTCTCTCTTATTCACCAGCATCCTTAGCACCTATACAACAAACAGAAATTGCTGGGTGTCCTAGTGACTTGAATAATGATATAAAAAAGTGGACCACATAATCTCTGATCATAAGCAGGAGCAATAAATGCTGCTGTGAAGTGCTTGGAAATGTCCATCAGGGGTACGATTATTACCAACAACGTTTACAGAAGACGTCGACAACTCTTATCATTCAGCAAGGCATTCCCATGAAAACCACATATGCTGATTACTCACATGACTGAGCATAATGAAATGGGATATCTGTATGAAAATAAAATATAGCGGAAGAAATTTATCCTACATGGGCTTCAGAAACAAGGTGAAAAAATGGTTTCTCACATTCTAAAATGTCTTACCCATATGGGATCCAAATACAAAAATATAAACCAAGACCATGAGCTTTGGCCCATCTTGGAATTTTCCTACGTCTCAGAAATGGTTCAAGCTTTCCAGATTTTAAATAAGAAAATTGGTATAGGTTATTATGGTCTGAACTTCATGTGGTTCTCCTGCTTTGACATCTGAATATTCAGGAAAATTTTCACTGCTATTGACCAATATTTTATTAGTAATCTATTAGAGAATAAACTACATAAATGAGATTTGTTTAAACAAATGGGATGTAGTAAAAAAAGAGGACTGAGAAAAGACACTGAAAGTGTTAAAAATACACAGTTTGCTATAAGAAAGTGTGATCATTATAAATATAAACATAATTTCACTGTTTTTAAAATTGCCTTTAAAAAGTAAGATTAAAAGTGTAATGTCACAATTATAATGGCACAATAAGTTTTCAGTTGCACCAGTAAAAGAGATGACAATGAACAATTAAGCTGTGCAAATGTTGTCAGCTTTAATAACAGGCACCCATGACTTGTGTTTAACTCTAGACATTAAACGTTACATTTGGCTTATTGCAATAATATTTAATAAACAAAATCCATGAATCAGAAGTTGAGAAACTGTTTCAAATCATTAAGAATTATTATGTGAAGAAATCATGGGCTATTGCACAATATTCTAATTGAAGAAATAAACTGTAGGTGTAGAATAAAATAACAAAATACATAATTAAAGAATAAAAGCAAACATATTAAATACAATACCAAATACAAATAATTACATAGGGCATCATATGTAATGGACTAGTAAATCAAGATTACAGCTTTTAAAAGCAGTCATTAGTGCAGACCCTGTGCCACAGCTCTCTTCACGACCATCCCACTAGAAGAGAGCTTGTTTCCCAGGAGTGGTGACACACATAAGATCAGAGTTGAGACCACTACTACTGCCCCAATACCTGGCCCAACTGGGACCAGCCCTGAACCCACAGGAACTAGGAACCTCTGAGCAGCTGTTGACACAATCCTTTCAGTTTCCACCTGTGCCCCAGAGTACCCTAGAGTAAAAAGCAGAAAAAATTTTTCCAAGCAAATGTTCCCAAGAAACAAGCTGGAGTAATCATTCTAATATCAAATAAAACCGACTTTCAACCAAAAGTAGTAACCATTATAATATCAAATAAAATCAACTTTCAACCAAAAGTAATCAAAAAAGATAAGGAAGGACACTTCATACTTATCAAAGGAAAAATCTACCAAAATGAACTCTCAATTCTGAACTTCTATGATAGAAATGTAAGGGCACCCACATTTGTAAAAGAAACATTGCTAAAGCTCAAACATTGAACCTCACACAATAAAAGTGGGAGACTTCAACACCCCACTCACCAATGGACAAATTATGAAAACAGATACTTAAATAGGGGCACAGTGAAACTAATAGAATCCTAAACCAAATGGATTTAAGATATATATATAAAGAACATTTTATCCTAAAACAAAAGAATATACCTTCTTCTCAGCACTTCATGGTATCTTCTCCAAAGTGTACCATAAAATCAGACACAAAACAGGCCTCAACAATAAAAGAAGACTGAGATAATCCCATGAATCCAATCAGATCATCATGGAATAAGGCTGGTCTTCAATAACAACAAAAATAACAGAAAACATGAAAATGAAGGCACAACACACACAAATGTATGGGACACAATGACAGCAGTGCTAAGAGGAAAGCTCATAGCTCTGAGTGTCTCTGTGGACAAAACATACACTAGCAGCTTAACTGAACATCTAAAAACTCTGGAACCAAAAGAAGTAAATACAATGAAGAGGAGTAGAAGGCAGGAAGTAATCTCAGGGTAGAAATCAACCAAGAAGAAACAGAACTATAGAAAAATAATCATCAAAACCAGTAGCTCTTTCTTTGAGAAAATCAACAAGATAGATAAACCCTTAGCCAGATTAACCAGATGGCACCAAGTCAGTATCCAAATTAACAAAATGAGAAATGAAAAGGGGGGCATAATAAGAGAAACTGAAGAAATTCAAATCATCACATTCTACGACAGAAATCTATACGCAACAAAACTGGAAAATCTGGATTAAATGAATAATTTTCTAGACAGGTAAAAAAGTTAAATCAAGATCAGGTAAACCATGAAACTATCTTATAACACCTTAAGAAATAGAAGCAGTCATTAAAAGTCTCTAAAGAAACAAAAAAGCCAGGACCAGACAGTTTTAGTGCAAAATTCTATCAGACCTTCAAAGAAAACCTAATACCAATACTCTTCAATCTATTCCACAAAACAGAAAAGGAACACTACCTAATTTGTTCTATGAAGCCCAAGTTATGTTGATTTCTAAACCACACAAAGACCCAACAATAAAAGAGAACTTAGGAACAATTTTCCTTATGAATATCAATGCAAACTTACTCAATAAAATTCTTGCAAACCGAATTCAAGAATACATCAAAACAATTATCCATCATGATCAAGTAGCCTTCGTGCCAGAGATGCAGGGAATGCTCAATATATGGAAATCTATCAACACAATTCACTATATAAGCAAATTCAAAGAAAAAAAAATAACCCACATGTTCATCACATTAGGTGTTGAAAATACACTTAACAAACTTCAACACCCCTACATGGTAAAGGCTTTGAAAGATAAGAAAATCAAGGTCCATACCTAAACATAGTAAAAGCAATATACAGCATGCCAGTAGCCAACATCAAACTAAGTGAAGAGAAACTTGAAGCAGTCCCACTAAAATCAGGGACTAGACAAGGCTGCCCACTTTCTCTGTCTCTATTCCATATAGTACTTGAAATTCTAGACAGAGCAATTAGACAACAAAAAGAGGTCAAAGGAATATGAATTGAACATGAAGACGTCAAAATGTCCCTATTTGCAGATGATATAGTATACTTAAGTGACCCCAAAAATTCCACCAGAAAACTTCTTAACCTATAAACAACTTCAGCAAAGTGGCTGGATATAAAATAAACTCAAACAAATCAGTAGCCTTCCTGTGCTCAAAGGATAAACTGACTGAGAATGAAATTAGGGAAATAACATCCTTCACAATAATCACAAATAATATAAAATACCTTGGTGTGACTGTAACCAAGCAAGTGAAAGATCTGTATGACAAGAACTTTAAGTCTCCAAAGAAAGAAATCGAAGAAGATCTCAGAAGATGGAAAGATCTCCCATGCTTATGGATTGGCAGGATTAATGTAGTAAAACTGGCCATCTTACCAAAAGCAATCTACAGATTCAATGCAATCCCCATTAAATTCAAACTCAATTCTTCAGAGTTAAAAAGAGCAATTTTCAAATTCGTTTGGAACAACAACATCACCAACAACAAAACAGGATAATGTAACCCTTTCTCAACAAGAAAAGATCTTCTGGGTGAATCACAGTCCTTGACTTCAAGCTGTACCACAAAGCAATGGTGATTAAAAACTGTATGGTATTGGTACAGAGATAGGCAGGAAGATCAATAGAATAGAATAGAATTGAAGACCCAGAAATGAACTTACACACCTAGGGTCACTTGATCTTTGATAAAGAAGCTAAAACCACCAAGTGGAAAAAAGACAGCATTTTAAACAAATGGTGCTGATTCAACTGGTCGTGAGAGTAGAGAAGAATGCAAATTGACCCATTCTTATCTCATTGTACAAAGCTTAAGACCAAGTGGATTAATGAATTCTATATAAAACCAGATACACTGAAACTAATAAAGAAGAAAGTGGGGAAGAGCCTATAACACATGGGCACAGGAAAATTTCCTGAACAGAACACCAATGGCTTATGCTCTAAGTACAACAATCCACAAATGGACCTCATAAAATAACAAAGCTTCTGTAAGGCAAAGGTCACTGTCAATAGGACGAAATGGCAAACAACAGATTGGGGAAAAGATCTTTTCCATTTCTACATCAGATAGAGGGCTAATATCCAATATACAAAGAACTCAAGAAATTAGATGCCAGGGAACCAAATAACCCACTTAAAATATGGGGTAAACAGTTAAACAAAGAGTTCTTAACTGAGAAATATTTAATGGCCTATAAGAACCTAAAAAAAAAAAAATTCAACATCCTTAGTCATCAGGAAGCAGCAAATCAAAATGACTCTGAGATTCCACATCACATCGCTCAGAATGACTGAGATCAAAAGCTCAGGTGAGAGCAGATGCTGGCGAGGATGTGGAGAAAGAGGAAAACTCCTCCATTATTGGTGGGATTGCAAGATTGTGTAACCAGTCTGGAAATCAGTCTGGAGTTTCCTCAGAAAATTGGACATAGTACTACCTGAGGACCCAGCTATTCCTTTCCTGGGCATATACCCAGAAGATGCTCCAACATATAACAAGGACACATACTTCTCTATGTGTATTGCAGCCTTATTTATAATATTCAGAAGCTGAAAACAATCCAGATGTCCCTCAACAGAGGAATGGATACAGAGAATGTGGTACATTTACACAATGGAATATTACTCAACTATTAAAACAATGACTTCATGAAATTCTTAGGCAAATGGGTTGAACTAAAAAATATCATCCAGAATTAGGTAACCAGTCACAAAAAACACACACGGTATGTACTCGCTGATGAGTGGATATTAGCCCAAAAGCTTGGACTATCCACCATACAACTTACAGACCATATGAAGCTCAGGAAGAAGGAAGACCAAAGTGCGGATGCTTCAGCCTTACTTAGAAAGGGAAACAAGAAAATCACAGGAGGTACAGGGTGGGAGGGATTTGGGAGGAAGAAAGGAGAAGGGTTTTAAATAAGAGGAGCAGGATCAGGTTTGAGAGAAGAGGGAGCTGTATAGATCTGGAATTTGAACAGAGGTGTGTAGCAATGGGGGATGAAGAACTGAAAATAGCCAACAAAAAGTCCCAGGGGCCAGAAAAGCAAGCGGCTTGTAGGACCCAATGGTGAAGACAATAGTGAAAATACCTAACAAAGAGGAGAGAGTGAATCTGTAGATACCACATCAAGAGGTTAGGCATGGCCCCTGTTTGAGGGATGGTGCCACCCACCCATCTTAAAACTTTTAACCCAGAATTGCTCTTGTCTAAATGAAATATAAGACAAGGAGTAGAGCAGGGACTGAAGAAAAGGGCATCCAGAGACTGCCTCACTATATGTGGACACCAAACCCAGACACTATTGCTGACATCAAGAAGTGCTTGCTGACAGGAGTCTGCTATAGCTGTCTTCTGGGAGTCTCTGCCAGAGCCTGACCAATAACAGATGCGGATTCTAACAGCCAACAATCAGACTGAGCAGGGAGACCCCCAGTGGAGGAGATAAGGGAACGACTGAAGGAGCTGAAAGTATTTGCAAGCCCATAGGAAGAACAACAATATCAATGAACCAGACCCCTCTCTCTAGAGCTCCCAGAAACTAAACTACCAACCAGAGAATACAAATGGATGGTCCCATGGCTGCAGCTGCATATGTAGCAGAGGATATCCTTATCTGGTATCAATTGGAGGAGCGGTGTTTGTCTTGTAAAGGCTTGATGCCCCAATGTAGAGGAATGAGAGGAATGTGAGGCTCTAGTGGGTGTATGGGTGGGAGAACCCTCATAGAAGCAGGGGGAGGGGAGATGGGATATGGGGTTTGCAGAGGGGAAACCAGGAAAGGGGATAACATTTGAAATGTAAATAAATAAAATAACCAATAAAAAAAGATGTCAGTCATACCCATTGGCAAGAAAGTTTAATTAAAAAAGAAGTTGTCCAATGGCTTGACAAATGAAAAAGCTGCTATGGAGACAGAAAACAAATAATATAAAACAACAGTTTCAACAAAAAGAAATCCAGACTGTTTGCTAGTGCACACTCCCAAATATCGCACAAAGAAATTACCCAGTCCCACTCAGAGTATTGTAGAAGAAGTGAGAGGAGCAAATGCTTCCTAAATCACCATATGAGAATACAATTACTCTGATAGCAGCAAAGGCACTGCAAGAAATAAAACCACAGAAGAATACCTCTCATAAACATGACCATAGAATTCCCACATAACACCAGCTGACTGCATTTAAAAATAAAAGATGTTAGAATATAAAACTCTGGGATATAGAAAGCAACAATAAAAAAAGTAAGTAGTTAACAATACATTTTATATTTTAACCACTGTGCCAGCTCTCCAGCCCCAAACGTTACATTTTAAAGTGACACTCAAGTGTGGTAGTGTACATCTAAAGACCAACACTCAGAAAGTTAAGGTAGAAGGAGCTTGAGAAGGTGGCCATCTGGGCCACATGGTGAGTATTGGGTCATCCTGGGCTGCAGAGCAATATCTCTTACAACACTAGAAAGTTATTTTCTGTGAACACTCTCAATCACTTATTCTTTCAGAGCTGAATGCTTAGAGCAAACCCCAAAACAATAATTTTCTTTAAAAAAAAACAATATAATTTTAATATTACTGTGGTAAATGACTTAGCATTGTAAACCCTAACAGTAAGGAGGCCATGAAAGAAAGACTGCCTCAAGTTTAAGAACATAAGCTAACTAGTGCGTTCAGACCAGTCAGGGATAGATAAATTATGTTTCTCTCCTTCTCCTCCTCCTCCTCCTCCTCCTCCTCCTCCTCCTCCTCCTCCTCCTCCTCCTCCTCCTCCTCCTCCTCCTCCTCCTCCTCTTCCTCCTCCTCCTCTTCCTCCTCCTCCTCCTCCTTCTTCTTAAATCACAACCAAAAAAAAAAAAAAAAAAAAAAAATTGGCCACATGTTGAAAGCTAGAGACTTTGGAAGATTCATCCCTAAGTTGGATGTCTTTTTATCACCCTTCTGCTTAGTGGTCAGGAGACCCCTGTGAGAAAGTGTAGAGAAGACTACAAGAACCACAAGTGATTGATGACTCCAAGGAACCACACATATGAACTCACAGAGAATCTGATGGGATGCACAAAACCTGAGTAATGCAGACTGCCATAGTCAAGTATATCAATAAAATCTGATATCAGATCAAAATCATCTTTGCTTTCTTTTTAGTATGAGTAGAAAGAAAGTTTTCCTAGGTGTGACAAAAATGAGTGAAAAACATCTCCAATCCTTACTTACATTACTCTACTTTGGTATCACAGAGCCCAGCAAATGCCAAATTATTTAAAAATGTGACCAGCTAATCTCCAAGTTATTGCAACAAACCTAGAAGCCTATACTTATCTAACAGAATACATATAAAATACCACATGAGTATCCTAAAACTGTAATCATATGCATGCACAGACAAAGTGACATGCTTCTGTAAATACAAATATAATTTACCATAATAAATGCAAATGTAATCCATAAATACAGTAGTCAGCCAAGAACAAACTTATTACTTTTAAGGAACATAAAAAATACTTTTAGATAAATAAAAAGGACAAAGTTCTTGAGTCTTTTGGAAGCAGAAATATTGTATACATTTTGTTAAAAATTATTTCGTGAAGACTAAAGAATTTAAAGAAAGTATTAATGATTAAAAATTACTAAAGAAATATATTATTCAAATAAATGATGTATTTGTTTATAGAATAGGATAAATTGAGATAAATAATTTTTATAAATAGTATATAAAAGAAAATATGAGGTTATTTTATAGATATAATATTAGATATTGGAATGGTCTTCTCAGGAAATAAGCTTCAGAGAGATTTTAAGTGGGAAGGAAAAACATGCTCATGAACTGATTACATCATGAGCATAGAAGGAGGGCTGGGGGGGGGAGGAGGGAGACAGAGCAGCAGAGGATCAGTGGATGGAGAGGGGGAGGGAGGATGGAAAAAGAACATGTGAAAGCGGCATAATACAACCCTCAATATGTATACTAATTTACAAAATTACTGAAACCAAGATGGATACACACAAACTGTGAATAAAAGTGATAAACTCTTGACTTCTGCTTACTGAATTGAGGACATAATGCAGCAGTTTCTACACAGTACATGATGTGTAAAAAATAGAATTATATAAAAGGGGGGGTATATTGATAGTTTTTAAAAACAAATCTAAAGGTAGAACCTATAATTATTACCTTTAAATAAACTTAGATTCTAGTATCTGTTTTGTATTACTCAAACATGTTACATTCCTAAAGAAAGGAAAAATGTGATTTATTAGAAATACTTGCAGCCTGTGTGACAAATTGCAAATGTTTCTCACTCAATGCACATAAAGAAGGTATGAAACTCAACAATGGAAGACATTTCACAAAATACATTGACAAAGACTTATAAAAGAAAAATTAAATTGTAAATTATTTGAGGAATCTTTATTCTTTGTGGCATTTAACATGGCACATGGTTAGTTAAGTCTAAGTGTATTTAATAGGAACTTTCTTTATTTCAACTGCTTTTTAAAAAAGAAATGCATTCCTACACGCAGGTGGCTAAATAATACATCCAGGACACACAGTTGCACATATGATTTTTTTTAATAATCAGAAGCTTATATGCCCTGCACCTTCCTGCATAAATGCATTTCTCCTGCTGATAAACAACATATCTGGAAATAACTACCTATGAAAATGTTCAAGCAGAAAAGAATATGGGATAGAATTGTACAGAGATGGAATATTGAATATCATGTATGTTTCTCAACAACTTTGTGAGGTTTAATTCCCATACATCTTCGGTTGTGCTCATTCAAAGGCATTTTAGCTGTTTCTTTATGATTTCTTGGCACCATCATCCATTAAAATAAACTTTTACTGAAATCTCATCAGGACCAAATGCTGACAACCGACAAAGTCATATGAGAAATGTCAGGAAACATTTTTGTGGAATATAAGCAGCTTTACTGAACACTAGACAAACACTCTAACACCTAAGCTCTAATCCCCCATGCCACAAACTTGCTTGTTTTATTGAACTTTGTTTTGTAATATCTCTTACCTTTGAAGGAGCAAGAGAAGTAAAGCATAGAGAAAATACTCCAGTCATCCTTCAGGTAAGAAATGTGCTAACTCCATAGTAAGTAATGGTGCAACTGTCCAAAGAAGGGCTCCAGTCCTATTGCAGAGAGGAATTAACTTCTAAGAGGAGGGTATAGAGGTGGAAGTCAATCTTTGAGGACTAAGGGAAGGTACTATTAAGGTAATCAGTGAATATGATGAACATACATAGCATGAAATTCTTACAACAATATTACATTAAAATATAGTTTCTGAGGGGAGAGAATGAATACATTTCCAGGAAACAGGCTTAGTCAATTCATGAGCTGTGGTGTGTACCAAAGATAGTGAAACAGGGCACATGTAACTAGGGTACATGACAGAAGTTATTCTCTAGGTAAGATGTGGGGCTGTGTTATGTTCAGACCTCAGGCAGCATGAACCACAGAAGTTGTTAGAACACCCACAAATCTTTCTACTTACAGGTCTCAGAGGCTGGGTGCACTAGCAATATCAATTTTAAAGACAAAATAATACTAAATAAAATTAAAATACGGATTTGTTGCCCAAATAACACTTATGACTTTGTGTTCATGTGAACTAGTCACAAGAACTGACTATTACAAATTGATGCAATGTGATTTCTTCCGAGTCTTTTCTGATCTTATACTTGATCCCAGATCATCAGTAAGCTTGGCAAGGCTCTCCATCCCTAGTCATTAGGAAACAGCTGTAAGAGATACAGCCTCAGGAAGAAATAAGCTGATTCAAGAACAAAATTAAAATACTGTTTTCAAAGACCCTTTCTACCATCTGGACAGAATTCTCATGTCTACTAATCTGAAGTAATCCACAAAGACCGTACTCCAAATTGATTCATAATTTTATTCATTACATTCGTATGTCTTGCTTATCTCATAAAAATGAATATCTGGGCCAAGAAAGAAGGACATGGCATATGACAGGGAACATCACTGGAAACCCTCCCAAGCATGATTAATATTATTTTTTAACTGAATGAAGTGTATATTAGTCTGATTATACATATAATAATAATATAACAATAGTCTTCATAATAGTATGATTTCAAAAAGGAGAAAATAATCATATTAAAATAGTAATAGATGTTTTACTAATCTAGGGAATAATCATATTCTGAATGAGAGCAGGTATAAGAAATGATGAAGAGAGGTTTATCAGCTGGTACTATAATTCACACAAATGCATTAAAATATATCTTACAGTGATCAGAAAAGATTTGGAAAGTATTCACCATAAAGTAATGATTCACTTTCAAGATGGTCTGTATGTGTACCACAAGTTGATCCCTATGTACAGAGTCAGTGCATTATATTTTACAAATAAGTATACATGGCTAGTGTATTAACACTTGTCAAGTGCCATAAAATAGTTTTCAAATTAAATATCAAAATAATGTTGAAAGAAAAAGTGGAAAATGACTGATAATGAAAAATTGTGATTGAATTTGTTTGACTAATAAACTAATACAAACCACATAAATATTTTTCAAAGCCATGGCTTATCTATTATCAGCCAACATACTAGTCTTCAAAAGGAGACAAGATAAACAGCCTAAAAATTAACAGGAAAATAGAAATATTTTGAATTTTACACTACCTTAATTAGTAAATTGAATGGTAACAACTTCAACATGATTTCCAAATTTTTCGTGGTCTGCTCCCCTTACTATTTTATTCTCAATTTTCTCGTTGTTACATTGCTTTTCCTGAAGAAGCATTAAACCTCCTCATATCACTTATATAGGGCACAAACAGAGTAGGAAGGCTTGCATCTGTGTATAGTCAATTATAATTTTTGGTTATTATTTATAGAACTATGGTGACTCAAAAAACCCAATGATCAGGAAGTCCTCTGGGCCATTTATGAGCTGCCGTACCTCTATAAAGTCTCATCTCAATCATTTTTCAGGAAGGAGGGGGCCCCTTGAAACTCTTGTGCTTATGAACCCCATGAGGGTCTTGGGCTTGGCAGGCCTTGTAAGTTTTTCCTCCCACTCCGATTTGTAAGGCAACTCTAATGGACCAGTGCTCATGAGGCTGTCATCTGCTCTAGTTCAATACAGACACAATGATGTCCAATTCATTGGGAAGATGTACACAATACTCTACCCATTCCTCCCGTTCCTAACGGCTTGATTCCCCCTGTCATCTGGAATGTTTACTGAACCTTGAAGGGGCCAACACAACTGTACAATTATTTATTACCTTTAAAGGTGCAATGTCACAGCCACCGTGACAAAAATAAATACTTCAGATGTTTTACTAGTTATGAATCTCTGCAGTAACTGCAGTCTACTACAAAAAGAAGTTTGTTTCCACTATGGATTACAGCAACAGTAGACTACAGGCATAAGGCATAAGGATAAACATTTAGAAGGCAACTTGATAGGCACATTATATCCATTGAACAATTACTCTCCAGCCACAGACATTTTACTAGGTTTATCAACCAAAATATTGGTCACCTATTGTAGAATATTTTCTTATTCCACTAAGAAAATAGTCGGTTGTACCTGTAGCTGTTGCTGCACTATGGTATCAACAGGTACACATTGCCTTGAATACAGATAATATAACAAGCATGTACATATAGTTGGGAAACCAGTCCCCCAGCAGAAGCCCAGATATTATTTTTCAACACTGAATTCTAGTCAGTTTGGAGGAAGTTTTTCTCTCAATTATAGATTGATTTCTTCACATCTAGTGACTTGAACTTATAATGTCTTCAAAACTAGAAACTTACCATGTAGTCATAGTTTGCAACTAATAGCAATGACATCATCTATGTGCAATTGTACAAAAAAAAAAAAAAAAAGATTCCCTCCTACAGCATGGAAAACTCATAGAATATTAGCGAGTCTAACCCATACCATGAACTGTTCATGAAAGATGTACCTCTGACCGGTCTTCCTATATGATGTATGTGTAGCTGTGCTATGAAGGAGGTCTGCTCCAGATAGTTGTTTACACTACTATAACATCAAACATGGGAGAAGACTCCTAGGAATTTCATGCAGGTAATCATATCTGCTCTAAATTCAAGAGGCAGTGGTCATGCCCAGCCTGGAGGAAACAGCCACACATTAGACAGTCTGTGTTCTGCCATGTGTCTGATACTGTCTTTTGAATGTGATGACTAGTATAACAACCTGTCAGTCTAGAAAATATGTTTAGTGTTAAGTAACTATCTATTTCAATCATTCATTCATTCAACAAGCGACTTTTAAAATATGTTTATTCTGACAGCTTCATTGAAATATAGTAGGTAAGTAAAACACTACACATATTTAATGGATACAGTTGGGTGAGTTTGAAATGTGAAAATACTCTCAGACTTATACTACAACCAAGGAAATAAACATATCTAGCACTCACAAGATGATTTGTAGCCCTTTCTTTCTGTTTGGTTTTCTAGTAAATATACTTATATGACATAATAACCCCTTAAACTTCAAAGTACTTCCATCTACTTAAACTGTGTACTTGAACTGCGCAGTACTAGATGCCTAACTATAGGGTACTACTATACAGTTTGGCTCTAGGATATCCCTGCATTATAACTCAACCTTGTACTCAATGAGGAAGGTCCTATATCTCCACCCCAACTCCTGACAAATTCCAGTGTTCCCTTCTGCTTCCAGGAGCCTGGCTATTTTCAATACTATGTGTATATAGTAGAATCATGTTATGTTTCTCCTGTTGTGACTGGCTTATTTCACTTCCCAAAATGCCATCCAGATTTCTTTCCATCTTTAACGATAAGTACATTTTTGTTTGATTGATTTAGTTGATAGAGATCACAAGCACTACCTCCAGCCCAAGAATCTCTGGTAGTTCTTGTATCAATACCCTTGCACCAGGTTGGTTATCTTTTCCAACTTGTCCTGTGCCAGTATATAGAAATCTGGGGAAGCATTGTCACTTGGCCAGGAGAACTCTATCTTATCTAGGGACTCTGAAGCACAAAACTCAAAAATATCTTGGAATGAAGTCACATCTTCTCAGTAGTACTGGCTGCATAAAGGGAAAGGAGCCTGGCCACGGGTCAAATTCTCTACTAAGGAAAGAGCAGTGCATCAGAGTGAGGCAGAGAAATAGCAACAGGAATTGCTTAATGTTTGATCATCCATGCAGCAGACATCTAACCTTTATTCACAGAAATCATCTCCTTTACCTATAAAATGTCTTTATCAGTGTAGCTTTTATGGTGTTTTAGGAAGAAAGGACCTCCCCCCCCCCCCCAATCAGGTTTGTTTCCTAGTAGCGCACAGTTCAATAGTCATGTTACTGTGACATAGCCCTTCCATCAGTTACTATTCCATGTGGACTAAATATTAAAAATGAGTTAAAGAAATGTATTTTCAAGTTGGAACTTCTTAGAAAAGTATACTTTAACACAAAATCTGTAGCCCCAAAAATGAAGAATGATATTATTTCAAATTCGGTCATCCAACATCTAATGCCTGTCTTTTTTTTTTTTTTTTTTTTTTTTTTTTTTTTTTTTTTTTTGAGATGCTGGTTCTCAAAAACAAAACAAAAGAAATCAAAACAAAACTCTCCCTGTGTATTGTTTTAAGATGACAAACCCCCATGGGAAGCTGAAATTGGAACACTGGGAAAGAATATGGGGGAGACCAAGCCTGAAAAGAGGAAATTACTTTGACTGTCCACATAGCTGATGCCTGCCTCTGCACAAAGTGATATTTCCACAGAGATTTACTTAGGTGTTCCCTCATGTTTTTCACATCTTCCTTTATTTCCTCAATACTGAAATTCACTGAGTAGATCTCTAGAAAAATATTAGAGATTGATAATTTTGTTTTATTCAAATCACCCAAAAGTGATTCCTACAATAGGAGTATGTTTTGTGAAGGATCAAAAATAATACTAATATGGAAATCTATCCAAATAGCCACAATCCTGGCATGGAAAAGATACTAATTATTAAATGAATGGATGAATATTAACTTGTTTAAATTTAGCTGAAACATTCAGTCAGCCTTTAAAAGGCAAACAAAGACAAATTTCTCTAAACTTGCTTGATATTTAAATGCTATATTGACTTGTTTGCATGAAAAAATAGAGTGTGACCTTTCTTATCTTTAACTAAGCTTGAATGGTACAGCATTTTGCCCAGCGACTACATTGCATTTGAGAGGTAACCCAACATAACTGACATAAAGAGATGCTGTTAAGGGTAGCATACAGTGTAACAGTTCAGTATTATACCCATAATGTTAACCAGAAAGACATGTAAATACATCATCTAGTCCAGAGGGATTGAGTTCTTTGCTAGTAAATAAGCTGATTACAAGAATATTAGAAGTATCTAAAATTCCAATGTATATTTATTTACACCTGACATTAAGAAAATAATATATTATTTAAAGCTCTAAAGTAAGAAAACCCACATCCAGGTTGTCATTTTGAAGTCTGTCTTAAAAGTTAGAAGTGCTCAGAATGTGTTATAAGCCAAGATTTATAGGTGTTTATAGGAGTCCAGCTTTGAGGTTCTAGGCGAAATCTCCTTCATTACAGAAGAAAGCTGCTTTCCCCATTACACTACATTAGCTCTGAGTTTAGTACCATTCCTCAGGAATCCAAAATGTATGATTTATTCATTGATCCTAAATGCCTGGGACTCAGAGATTTTGCACAGTCAATCAGGCACCTGTTTTCTAGCTCATCTATTTTACAACACAGACTCTGTACTGAACGGCTGTTAGGCCCTGAGGTAGAAACAGTTTTGGTGATCACCTGGACTCATTTAGAGAAGAAAAAATACTGGAAGCATTGTGCCACTCAGAAGCTTCAGAATCATGAATCGAATTAGGCTCCCTTTCCACTTTGCATAGTTCTGTGACCCTTCTTACAAGGATGAACGTCTGCGTAAGCCCTAGGTTCCCATTAGCATTGGCTTCTAAGTTGTACTGATTCTAACTGATAGAAAGTGGATCTATTCTGCAATTGCCAGTGACTTTCATACAGACAAGGCAACACTGGGCAGTAAAATTTTATAATGGGTATCATAGTGCCAATTCTCTACCTACATAACCTTTGATATGACGTTTGATATGTCATCAGTGTCACATAAGATGGTATGTAGGACTAGGTCATCTCCATGGTTCTCAGCCTTAAATAGCTGATATAATGCTATTATGTTATTATGGGATGAGGGCCTACTCTTTGCCTTGTTTTGGAAACAGCAGAAAAATCTGTAAGTTACACATTAACATGAGATAATAAATATCAATATAATTATATCCTGTATATATTGCTTAAATTTGTGCATTACTCAGCAAATCAAGGAGACAGAAAAATCAATGGGGAATAGGTCATGGACAGTCTTTTTCTCCCAAACAGAGAGCATCCATTTTTTTCCAAAGACCATCATTTCCTCATTTAAACTGCATGAGACAAGCTAAATTATGACTGGTCCCTAGAAAGTCATAACCTTTACAATCTGTTTTTATTGGCAGAGAGAAGCCCCACATGCTTTGTCTTAGTTTTCTTTATCTCTCTTTCAATTAAAGGAGTACTGTTTTTCCCTGAGCTCTTAAAACCAGCAGTTACTCAGCGTAATTCACCGCATGGCCATTTGTGATAGAAGTGATGTTCAGTCAGAATCTCAGTTACATAGTGAAGTGAGAAGGTATTATGAGACAGACGACACCTTAATCAATTGCAGCTTATATAAATGCAGGGATATTGATAGCATTTATAGTTTTCACAACAGCATGTAGTGTGACAGAAGCAATAAAACTTGGAAATATAAGCAGTGGATGTTAATTAATGATAAATCATAACAGAACTTCTGTGGCATTACATGATGTCCATGCAAAATCCCTAATAACTTATAATTCTTGATGTGATTTCCCCAGCATGTCACATGGAGTGTGATCATTTGTAGCTCAGCTTGATTTGAAGCATTAAAGTCGTTTCACAGGTGCAAGACAATGTTGGTAATGTGCACTCTTGTGGCTTATACAACAGTATTCTTTCTATCAGGCATTTCAGCTCTTCTAGACTCAAGATAGTGACTCAAGTAGGAAACTAATACCTAATTGTATGGTGAATAAGCATTGCCACACAGGAAATACACAAAATCATTCTTTCCGGGAAATGGTAAGTGAGAATTAGTTTCTTAATTGCTAGTTCATAGCTTCTTGGTCTCAGATGTCATGATTTTGAGTTCTTAACACTCTAATATTAGACTAATTGCATCCTTGACATCTAATTGTTCCATTCCAGCACTGACAGCCACAGTGTCGTGTCAAATGCTTCCTGAGGAGGCTCAAGGAGGAAGGGACAAGAAAAGACTTTTAATAGCAAACTCAAAAGTTTGAGGATACTCAACCCTACTCGCAGAATTTCTCAAAGCCTTTAAATTTCAAAAGTAGAAGTAGTGTGCTGCATGTTAATATACCTCCTTTTGCTTAAAGCCCTTAAAGATAAATGAATCACAAAATGCTAATTGGATTTAACTGGCCTGTCTCCCCAACCACTAATTTATACCCTCAAATTAGCTCTTGTTAATCTACATATACATATCAGCTGCAAAACTATGAGATCCAAATAAACAGAAAATGAGGTATAGTTTTTCCAGAACCTTCTTTCCATTTCCCTGTCCACTTCTCCGTATACGGGAATTGGAGTTGGAGAATGAGGGGCCAGCGATCTCAGCTCAAATGAAGGGCTTCATTTGCCTCTTTCTATGCAAAGCCAGCCTGTGACGCCAGATACAAGTTTCTTCCTGTTGAAAATATCACAGGAGCAGCTGCTCCTCTGCTATTTTGAGTGGATTTTCTGAGAACAGCTTGTAGCTCAATATTGTATATGGTGGATGGTTGGCAAAAATCTGGCTGTAGGAGGAAAGTAAGTAAAACCCAACCAGTGTGAGTTTCAGTATCTGACAGGCAGAACACAGAGGATGGGAAATGGGCACTGCTCTGTAATGTTTAGACTGAAAAGGCACAATTGCCCCAGTGGCAAATGTGTTTACCACTTTTACTCATCTAACTCAAGCTTAGTACTTCTAATCTGTTTGTGTAAATTTAAGTGGCAAAAAAGCAGAACTTAGTGTTAAAAAAAAACGAAATGAATCATAAAAAGAGAAAGAAGAGAAAAAGCTTTAACTGTAAGTGGATGCCTAGGATGCAGTAGGATACATGGACAGCAAGCCACTTTACTTCCCCATTAGGTTTGAAAACTGCTCCTACACCATTCTTCTACCTGATGCCTAAGTTGTTGTCGAGCCACTGTTCACGGTCAAAGCAAACAATCTCTGTGTACAGTGCAGATGCATGTTCAGCTTGGACAGTAGCCAGAGTGCTATCAAAACAGTCTCAGCTTCTAAAGTCAGGCTGAGCCAACAGACAATGTTAAGAAAATGCAGAGAATCTAACACACAACTTGGCACCTTCCACGGAGCTCTCAGAGAAACCTCTTCTTCAAGTCAAATCATCTATTGTAAAAATCCATGGCTCTTAGCTTTTGGAAAGCATGTTCATAACAACCTTGAATACTATCCCTTATGACTGTTGTTTAAATATTCACTATCCACATGGAAAGTATCTATCAATTCAAAGTCTCAAGTCTAGTGTTGACCTGGATCTTCCTGTGAGTCTTCCCATTGACCATAATGATTTGGACATTTTTTCCTCAAAAAAAAAAAATATATATATATATATATATATATGAATGATTTCTATCATACACACACAATAATTCTAACATTTTGAAATGTCTGAAGTAAACTCCTAGATTCAGAATGGCAATAAATAACTTTTTCCAAACACGCTAGGTCTGTGAATGTTCCGAGCCCTTGAGTAGTCTAGATACATGAAAGAATGGAGTCGCACAGCTTTTGGGGTTATCCTGGTATTTACCTGGAAAGGATCAAAATATAAGAATGGAACCGTAGTTACAGTGGGTAGGCTAATTTTCAACATAATCTAAAAAGTCCTTAACCGTGGATCCCTCTCTCTCACTTTCCGGGACATCTTGGTATCTCAGATCTCTCGTACCTCATGGCACTATCAGAGGTAGAAAAGTCTTAGCATGGAAGATGATTTCATGAAGGAGTCTGGGATGCAGTCCCAACTCTTTTAGAGAATTAGTATTTGCTGATAAGTATTTTCTAAATAACTTGTATCAATCTCTAATTTTCTAAATAGCCAGTGTTTTTTAAATAAATCTGTATCATTCCTTACTTCTATTTCAATATGCTTTTGAATAAACTTCATATACATTAACTATTCTTATAAGGTAACCACTCTATAAAATATAAAGTAGACTGAACTTCTGGAGTTAGAGACATGGCTCACAGTTAAAATGACTTACTCTTGCAAAGTTCCTACATTCAGTAATGAACATATCAGGTCCCAGAAAATTGTGTGCATACCAGTTTCAGACACTTTGATACCCTCTGCCTCTCTGTAGGCACCTGCATGCATGTGGTGCTTATAAACTCATATAGACATATCCTCAACACACACTCATAAACAAAATAAATTGTTTAAAAACAGATCGTACCTCCTGTGGTCCTCTACTAGAAGTTGAATGTGATTCATAAAACCGTGGAAATTCTACCTAAGCATTCTGCATTGTAGTCCAGTGTATCTATATTAGACTGTATCTACAGTAACCATACTTACTAAATTAAAGACACTTTCACAATGGGGTCACAATTATGCATGTGCTATTGAAAAAGGTATATAATATTGTGAATTGCATCAATTTCTCCTTTACATTATAGTTAGAAAGTCAGAACATTTTGTGAGATCCATTGTCTAACTAGATTATTGTATATATGAATCTCATAATAGAAGAACCAATAAAATTAGTGATAATTTTTTAAAGAATAAATTAGGTCTTGCATAGCACTCCAATTGCTAAACACATTTATTATAATTGCTAACATATCTTGGATGATGAAATTTTGTTGTTTCAGAATAAATATTTTCTGTAAAATCTAGACTTTGGTACATTACCTGTAGCATCACTGGAATTGTTGGCTTTTCATCCTTTTCCACTCACTTTTCCAGGTGCTGGTAAGTCAGGGAAGGAAGGAAGCTAAGAACGAATACGAAGCATTTACCTTTAAGCTCACAGTTCCTGCTTCTGAGATTTTTCTTTCAATGTACAATTGCCAATGAGATGTGTATGCAATGAGAAGTGTAATGGTGACCAGTGCTTTGTCATTTATTAAGACAATCTGAATGAGAATCTTCTGGAGCAGAAGCAACATTAGAGAAACTCTCCCACCCAAGTTCTCTAATAATACACAGGATCCTGAGGACCCTTCTCTCCATTTCATTACACTTCCTCTCCTGACTAATCCAAATGGAATCAATTCTTCTTTGATCAGAAACCTTAAATACTTCAGACAAATACCTACTGTGTCCTTCTCTATTGACCCTTGCAGTCGCTTTCTCTTGTGTTTTACTTTCCCATCTTCAAGATCTGACTGTCTTGAGCATTTTTCTAGAGTTAAATAATTTAACTCTGTTTACTAATTAAGCCTAAAAACGTTTCTTTTCTAATGAAAAACTCCCTTTTCAGTTTATATCAGATCTTATTTCTAAACTACAAACAGATATGAATAAAAGTGAAATGTCCCTATTTTACTTCATAGGATGGATTTATTGTCACAGAGACTCAAATTTCTGGTTCCAAAATAAGTGGAATCTTTTAACAAAATCACTTATGTCATACTCATTAAACATAATAATAAACTCATTGCATAGTAATGAATGTGTTAGCATGGGCCAAATTTCATGTAGCTTTAGCTTTAAATCTTATGATACAGTTGCTCATATCGAAGCTCATTTTCTATATTAATTTGTCTCTTTTTTTCCAAGATGGTTGTTTACTTGGTTTACAACCTCCCATGCACTGATTCAACTGATTTCCAAGTACCTTATTCTACCCACATTCTTTTGCACAATTTCCAACATATGTGAACTTCATTGGTCAACCAGCATGAGGTTCTTGCACCCTTTGCAATTATATTAATAATTGCAAATTAATAAGGTGGCATTAATATTTCTAAAGAAACCTTTGTGATTTTAGTTGCCTAATTCCATTTCTTAGGTTCAATTAATTCTAAACATACCAACAAAATATAATTTATGAGATTAAACAAAATTGAAAAACAGAGCATAGCTCAAGGTAGTCACCGTCAAAACCAAGTAAACAACCATCTTGAAAGAAAAGAACAAACTACTATAGAAAATGAGCTTTGATATGAGCAACTGTATCATAAGATTTAAAGCTAAAACTATGTGAAATTTGGTCCATGCTAACACATTTATTACTATGCAACACTAAAGAATTGCTTGTTATTTATAGTTCTTAAGATATTTTTCAAACATTTAATGCTATTTTACAAATAGCACCTCCCCCAGCATTACACACACACACACACACACACACACACACACACACACACACACACTAGCTTGGCATTTGCTGTTTAAATTCTTAGATGATAAAGCACCCTCATGGTAACATGAATAAGAATGGGCTTTGTTATCAGAGACATAGTCTTGGTTTTCAAATTAAGGTCATAACTATATAAAGGATGTGTAACCTCAGGCTTTACACTTAGATGTCAGTTCATTAGCTACTTTGCTGTCCTGGGACATAACCACTGTTATGTTAGAGGAAAGCAACTCCAGGCAGTTCTTTGTATTTGAACTATAGCCACCAGTCTCTCTTGCTTCCTATGAATTAGAATATTTATAAGATATTCTAGGATATTTCCAAGGACAAACCTGTTGTTTTTTAGTATCATCAATTAATTTTTTTCATTTAGGAAGTTTTATCAATATAACCCTCATAAACTATAGGCTATAGGCTATAGTCCTAGAATAAGATGTTCCACACACACCAGATGACTGCAAGCGTATCTTAGTCTTCCTGTTTTGCTATTGTAAGAACTTAAGAGACTTAATTCTTGTCTATGAAAATACATGAAAACAAACAACAAAAGAAAATCAAAGGACCTCTGAGCTTGCCAGAACACCCCAGGTCAGTATGATTGTCTGATTGAAATATATGCCAGATTGTACTTGAAAGTAAAGAAGCACTCATGTTGTTTAAGCAACAGGAAGTTGAAATTATTATATCAACTCTTGAAAATAATCTTTATCATCAGGGCTTGGATACTCTCATGGAAACTAGAGTTACAACAATTATATTGTCCATCTTACAAGGTATTCCAGTTTCCTTTCCATTTTCCTGACAAATACCATGGACAAAAGTAACTCAGGGGAGAAAAGGATATATTGTTCTTCTGTTTCCAGGTTACAGTCTGTCACTGAGAGAAATATGAGCAGGGAGTCAAGGCGGTAGCTTAAGGTCGAAACCAGGAATGATGATTGATCATCTGCTCATGCTCAGTTGCCATTTTTATACAACTCCGGACCACCTGCCTATACATGGCAAAGCCTACAATGGAAACTCAAGCATCAACTAATAATCACGACAAGGCTTTACTCATACACCCATAGGTCAATCTGATTCCCAATTTATATTTTCATTTAAGATGATACAAAACTATATCATTTTACAATTAAAGCTTACTAGAATCAAGGGTTAGAAAAGAAGGGCATTAATGGATAAGTTTAAAATTAAAGGCATGATTGATTTTTGAAGAATTGTTTTAAATTGTAACTAACAAGATGGTGCTACCCAAATCTTTTAAAGAAAAGAGTATAAAACCACAAAAGTCGTGTGCTCGTGAATGGCATTTGGTTTTTCCAAGTTTTCACTGTGGAATATTTTCTTGGACTATTCATGCAAGGTAAATTAAGTTTCTTATAAATTATAGTAATGTTCTAGATGCAACAATGTAGGTACCCAGCAAAAAGATGCTGGGCAGAAGCAAGTTTCAAACAACTCCCAGTAAGTGAGACAATGTACTCAAAACGGGTTAGCATAATCATAATTCATACTTTTTTGAGGTGAGTGTAACCATACAATATAATAAATATATATTTGTATCATCATATTACAGATGTGAGTGTTGGAATACAGCAGAAAAATGCAATTTGAAGCATGTTTTTATATGATTGTTTGAGGTAGAAGGACTTCACAAGTCAATATGAATATTTTATATATCTTTCAAGTAGTTTACCAGAGTTCTTGACCTTACTACAGAAACAAGTATTAAAAGTACTCTATTACTTTAGACATACATAGTAAGTAAACACCAAGAAATAAGTGGTAGTTACTCTGTTATGGTTGTTTTAAGGTAAGTTTTCATTAGAAAATAGCTATAAGTTCCTGTAGGAGGCATTCCTTGAGAAGACAATAAAATTTTCTACCGCGGAATGTAGTATGATACCCATCAATCTCTGAAGTATTTTCATATTGTCCTGTATTTAAAGGTGACGAACATTTTTTTTTTGAAATTGTGCTTAAAGGGATGATCTCAGGAGAAAGAGGTGTTGTTTGTTTGTTTGTTTGTTTGTTTGTTTTGGTAATAAAGTAAGTACAGGAGAATTTATCTCCTTTTGGAAGAGAGCGAAAGAAGCAACATATAAATAAATGAGACTTTTCACTGTCACATCAATTCATAAAGATTTTCATTTTAAGTTATGGGAAATCTGACCATTTGGTACACACAATGAAAGTCAGCCATAACTATTAAAAAACACAAACAAAATCCAAACCCAAAGAATAATGGATTACTGCAGGGAGGATCAGAAGAAGTCCATTTATTTTATTAAATAAGAAAAAACACAATATCTAAGTAAAATCCATACAGATAGATAAATGGCACACAGAAAAGTCCCATCTGTGAACATTCAGCCTAAGAAGCATGCTTTATCAGTCAGCCAAACAGTCCTGTGGGAAGAATTATAAGTATTGGAGATCTATGAGATGTTCCCTGAAAACAAGATTAAACAATGATGTGAGACCAGCAGACAATATGACTACTATGTCACTCCCATCATGAAAAGCTACACTGGAGCTTGAAAAACAACAACAACAACAAAAAAAAAAAAAAAAAAAAACAGACAGTTTGTCCCTATATATCTCCATGTTTTAAGCCAAATGAAGAAGAAACCCATGACAGTTGCATGATTAACAGTCATGATTATTTATAACACCCATGTCATGTGCTCACTTTTCACACTATGGTCCCTGCTCATCAGTCTATTCAGAGGGAGACTCAATGGCCTAGAGTCACAGGCTCCTTCAGTTAATAAGAACGTGTGCTTACAAAGCTATTAAATAACAATCTACTAGTATTGTCGTTTTGCAACTTTTATTAAAATACAAATTATTTTTTGATGAAGAGGACATAAAAGAGAGAGGTAACACTCTCTTCCTACAAATATTCAAGCCATAGCTGAGACTGATCAATTCTTTTGAAGAGACAATAATATGTAGTCAGTATAATGCTACACCCAACTTTGGAACTAAAAATGTAGGAAAGAGCAACAACCATAAAACACTTAAAATTCAAATGTTTTCTTTGAAAATTGTTGCATATTTTAACAGAGGAAACAATTCAAATACCATACAGAAAATTTAAAATGGGGGGGGGGGATTTTACAATCTGTATTATTATAACACATGTGGGTGTGTGTATGTGTTTGTGTGTTTATGTGTTTGTATGTATGTGCATGTATGCATGTGTGTTTCTATTCACACTGGATATAGAGTGTAAAATGTATACTTTAGCAACTGTGGTGGTCACAGAACAATTTGGTAGAATCTTTTCTTTCCTTGTGCCTGTATCTGGTTCTGGGATTGAACTCAAATCTCCAGGGTTCTGTAACAAAAAATTCAAGTCTTTTACCCACTGATACATCTTTCCAGTGCTGAAGAAAGACATCAATACTAAACAACAACAACAGCAACAAAAAGAAAACATTAAGAAACTGAAAAACGACAAATACATAGTTCTTAGTACTGTAAAAGATGGAGGTCCTCAAGACAGGTTTGGGGTGCTTGTTTGTTTGTTGATTTACCTCAGAAAATGGGCCACTATATTCAAACAATGATGTATCATAAGCAAGTATCATAAGCAAGTGAATGCTATTGTGTGATATTTTAAATTAAACACCAAAATAAGACAGTAAAGAATAAAAATCATATTAATCTTATAAAATACAAGAAAGTTCTTGAAAAAAAAAATTCCCATGTATAACACAATCTCCAGTAAGATTTGAATAGAAGAGAGCTTCACTGACAACAGAAGCATCCACAACCACCAAAATAGCACAGCAGACAGCTACAGGATCCTTTTGTTCTAATAAGAACAATAAGAACAACATGAAGAAAATGACACTAAAAGATCGAGATATTGAAAGAAATATTCCCAAGACAAGTATCTGAGTTACATAATGACTTTCAAAACTCAACACTTAAATATTTCATTAAAACAAACAAACAGCCTGAACAGGCAATTTGTAAAGTCATTTAAATGAAGAAATATATGACTCAGTGTTGAATGCCATTAGTAGTACTTAAGGAAATGCAAATTCATGTAAAAATGGCTGCAATATTTGAATATGTGAAAAAGCAAAAATATTAAAATGCTTTTTATTTTTGGAGACATTACAGATGGTTGTAAAAAATGTGGAACTACTCTAAATATCCTTAATCCTTTAAAAGGATAAATAACTTATTTCATGATCATACAATGGCATATTATTAAGTTATCATATGAGTTGCCTATTGAAAATTACAACATATGTCCTGACCCTCTGTACTTCTACCCATCTCCTCCTACACCTGATACTGACCCCTTTTCCCTTCTCTCTCTGTGTTCCTCCCAAGTCCTTCTACCTCCCACTATTACTTTGTTCCCCCTTCTAAGTAGGACTGAAGAAGCTGCCACACTTTAATCTTCCTTCTTTTTGAGCTTCATATAGTCTGTGAATTGTATTGCGAGTATTCCAAGATTTTTGCTTGATAGTCACTTATCCGTGAGTACATACCATGTGTGTTCTTTTGTGACTGGGTGACTGCCTTTGGCTCCTTTCCCCTTAACTTGGCTGCCTTGTCTAATCATAATAGGAGAAGATGGGTCTGGTGCTACTGGAACTTGATATGCCAAGGGTGGTTTTTATCCACGGGAGGGCTTCCCTTTTCTGGGGAGAAAAGAACAGGGAAATGGGTGGAGAAAGATCAGAGGGAGAGAACTGGGGAGAGAGATAGACAAGGGAAGCTGCAAGTGGAATGTAACATAAATAAATTAATTTTAAAAAGAAATTCATACAGCACTTGTCAGAAGCAGAATTGGGGGAAAGAATCAAATACAAAGTAACAGCACGAAGAAAAGAATAGAAAGAGAATAGAAAATCTTGTTGCAACCCTTGTATTGATACTCACATGGATGTTGTCTTAGTTAGAGTTACTGATGGTGAGATGAAAGCCAGGACCATGGTTTCTCTTATAAAAAGTAAAAGCAGTTAATTGGCGCTTGATATGGCAGGAAGTACGGTGGCTCACAGACATACATGATGCCGGAGACGTAGCTAAAATCCTACATCCAGATCCACAGGCAGAGAGAGAGAGGTGGATTCTGGGTTTGGGGTAGGCTTTTGGAACCTCAAAGCCCACCTCTCGTGTCAGACCTCCTTCAGCAATACCACGCCTACTCGAGATATACAAAGTCTCCTAACCCTTCTCATGTGCTGTCACTCCACAAATGCGTCCTTGGTCACAAACTATGTACTATCCACCATGAAGATGTCTTTTCCCGGTGTTTTTACAGCTATCTTTAAAGATGAAAAATTCACTAAAATCTAAGATAAGATGTATAGCAAATTAAAAGTTACAATAGAAGTACAATGTTTTTTAATACCTATTTATTGATTTCTTTTTATGTGTGTGCATGTGTATGCCTGACTATATGCATGTGCCTGTGGCATCTAGAAAAGTACTGCAGACTCCCTTGAACTGGGGTATAAAGACTTGTAAACTTTCTGGTTTGGGGTTTAGGAACTAAACTTAAATCCTTTGTAAGAGCAGGAGGCGCTCTGAACTTCTGAATACTCTCTTCAGCTCCAAGGACAAAAACATTCGTAGATAGTGCTGTTAGTTTCAAAAAAGTTAACTGTATTCCATAGAAAAATGAGCTAAGGAGAGCATATTTGTTCTTTTTATTATACATTCTTTTTCTCCAAACATATAATGAAGTCAATAGCACCATGACTGCTATGATCAGAGAAGCAGTAGACAGTATCAAAATATGAAGAACATGTGATGTTGAAGACAATACTGAAGAATCAAAGTAATATTGGTTTGGTATGGGATTTTGAAACCTCAAAGCTCACTCTTATATTTTTTAAGATAGGGTTTCTTAAGATAGGGTTTCTCTGTATAGAGCTGACTTTTCTGTAACTTGTTCTCTAGAATTTTGTTTTCATTTGTTTTTATTTTTTTGAGATAGGGTTTCTCTGTGTAGACCTGACAGTCCTGAACTTGCTCTATTAACCAGTCTGTCCTCAAACTCAGAGATCTACCTGTCAGCTCCCCAGTGCTGAGACTAAGGGTATATGCTACCACCACCCAGCTGAAGAATTTAATGTGCACAAGAAAAAGCCTGTTTTTGCAAGACAAATTTCTTAATTAACAATCTTGACAATAATCTAAATGAGCTATACATTTGGCAAATTATATATTTTATCTAGTATAGATTTATATAGTTTTGTTTTAGCTATACGTATTTCTGGGTACCACATGTACACAGTGTCTGAAGATGACATTTGGATGACCTGGACCAGCCGCCCATGGTTCAATTACAGGGTGCTAAGCAGGATAATCAGGAAACAATAACACAAAGAGCATAGAAAGACTGGCCTCAGGAAGTCTTGCTCAAGGTATGTCTTATGCAAAACAAACTTAATTAAAGTACAGCATCTTGTATACTATTGGTGGGTGAGAATGGGGCAAGGTCAGCGGACATCTATGGAACAATGGGACAAAGCTAGAAGAATGCTAGTGAAGGAGTGCACAGAGGCAGCAAGGGAATCTTAAGAAAATCCCAGATCTAGCACACAGCAGCTTTGAGAGTGATAACTCCAGTCTCTTTATGGAGAAAAGACAAGGTACCAGGAAACAAAATGTTAATTTCTTCAAGACCTTATCCCTAGGACCAGAATGGGCCTTGCCAAGTCTGCCTCAGGTAACAGAACTAGTTTCTCTTTGTCCTTTCATCACTGTCTCTAAAGAAGTTGTATTGATTTGTCTCTCAACATCTGGATCCCCTAGACTAGAATTATAATCAGTTATGAGGTGCTGTGTGCTTTCTTGGAACTGAAACTGGGTGCTCTATAAGAGCAGCAAGTGTTCTAGACATCCGGCTCGTCTCTCTAGTTCCCTGTATTTACTAAATTGAAAAATATGACAAGAGTTAATGTTTTCTTCTTTTTTCCTTCTTCAGACTTAGAATATCAGTTCATGTTTTGAGGATTTCGATCAATTTGAAATTGAGTTTAGCGTAATGTGAAAGACAAGGCTTGAGTATTATTTTTTTTACAGGTATCCATCCAGTTAGATCAACATTATATATTGATAATAAATTTTCTCCAAGGCATATTATTGGATTTCTTTTGTAAACAGTTCAGGCAGCTGTAGGAGAGGAGGCTTATATGCAGGTCCACAGTTATGCTCTACTTGATAATGTGCTTATTTGATTTTAGTGTCATGTTTTTATTAATATAGACCTGTAGTGTAAACTGAAGTCTGGGAAAGTGATAACTTTGGTAGTTTATTTCTCCTTCAAGATCTTTTTGTCTCTACTGGACGTTTTGTATTTTCATGTAAAATTTACATAAAATTATTTTTTCAATTTCTGTGAAGAAATATATGTGAGAATTAATAGGGATTGCATTGAATCTGTAGATTGATTTGGTATAATTGGCATTTGTACAATATTAATTTTACCAAACCATGAGAACAGAATTTTCCAACTTCTGGTGTATATCTTAATGTTTTCATTGCACAATTGTGTGTGTGTGTGTGTGTGTCTGTGTGTGTGTGTGATATGATATTTCAACATTTTCTTTTGTAATTGTATTCTTCTTATGTTCTCCCCTGTCTTAGGGCTCCAGACAAGGTTTCAAGTGCTATGCTAAATATCACAGGGTAGATTTGAATGCACCCTCCCAGAAGATCACTAAATATCACAGGGTAGATTTGAATGCACTCTCCCAGAAGATCACATTTAGAACACAGCATCTATAGCATAGAAGCTAGGACTCAAAATTAATAACTGGAACTTGATGCACTAAAATGGTCATTTGAGTGAAAAGGCAGCTTACAAACTAGGAAAAACCTTTACTGGATGAACATCTGACAGAGGAGGGTTGGTATCTAGAATACACAAAGAACTAAAAACCTAAACATCAAGAAATTTCAAGTTTAAAATAGGGCACACAACCAAATAAAGTGAAATGCAAATAACTTAGAAACATTTTTAACATGTTCAATATCTGTAGCCTCCAGACAAATGCAAATTAAAACTACTTTGAGATTTCTATCTCATCCCTGTCAACATGGGGAAGATTAAAAATAGGTGTGGAGAAATGCTGGCATGAATGTGAGGAGAAGAGAGGAGATCAGTTTTCACTGCTGGTGGGTGTACAAACTCCAGCAGCGTTGGTGGGAATCAGTATGGAGGCTCCTCAAAAACTAAAATGGGTCTATCACATAGATCATGTGGTATGTACTCCAAGGACTCCATCTCCTCCTCTAAAGTCACCTGCTTGTTTCTGCTTTATTCACTAAATCCCAGAAACTGAAACAGCCTAGATGTTCATAAACTGATGAATAAAAAATGAAAATTCGGTACACTTTACACAGTGGAATATTATTCAGCTGTTAAAAAATTTTTAAAACTTGTAGGTAAATTGATGGAGCTGTGAACAATCTTCTCAGTGAGATGACCCAGATGTGGTAAGACAAAGCCTGCAGGTTGTCTTCCATTTACTATAATTACCTTTGAGTCATCAGATACTTGTGCTTTTTTTTAGAATAACCATAGATAGCAGAAAAGCATTAAAGCAGCATGAGGTGGGCTTTCTAGGCAGTGGAAATATCATTCAGTGGTAGAATGATGAAATGGCAATAATGGAACATGAAGGAGTAAATGGGGAAGAATTTGGGAGGACGGAGTAAAGAAAGATATTTAGGAAGAGATAACTACCATTAAAAGGGATATGGAAACCCACTGCTGTGGAATCTTCCTAAAATATATTCATATACACACATATGTATATGCATATGTATGTAGTTCTTGTATAATGGGATGACTGCTACTACACACCAGTGGATAATGAAACAAATCTAGAAGCAAGAATGGGTTACATCTTCTTGAGTTGTTAGCCATCGAGGAGCACTAGACTCCCGTATACATTTCAGGCTATTACCCACGCTTTTGGCTACCTCATGGAACTTATCTGTACCACCTAAAAGCTAAAGACGTCATGTACTTGAGTCCTTACAATGAGGAAAAATTATACTGATGCTTACCTGAAATCTTCATCCTTATTGGCTGTCATTCACCCTGATGGAAATGCTATGAAGATTACTGGACATGGAAAGTAGCCCTCAGTCTAAGCCGGCTGTGAAATTACAACTTCTTATGCAGAGTACTGAAGAGGAATGACCTGGCATGTTCACTGACATGATGGTGGCATGAATATCACAGAAGCAATAAACCACTTTCTGATCAGGTTCAAGAAATGAACAATTTGAAACCCACACCTAACAGCATTATCTAGAGTCTAGATTCTAGACAATGAACCTATGACTACACAGTTCATGACTGCTAATAAAGAACTTACTGTTACTACTCTAATAAATGGGCATCATCTTATCCCATTTCTTAAGTGTTTATTGTTAGACCCTTAGATTAAGAACATCTCTCAACCCTTGTCAGGGAAGTGTCTTTTCTTGGTGAATGGTAATTTACATAGAGAAAGCACTGCCAAAATTCACAGACTATAAAACCAAAGAATTCTCAACCACAAAGTTGTCTTACTATCTGACCTCCAAAGATCAGAGATTTACAAGATTCTAAGAGCCAGAGGTGACAGGGGATTACAAGAAAACATTGTTTTCTAGACATAGGAGGGTAGCTGAACATATGTACTACAGCACTTATGATGGCATGAGCAAGACCTGGGTAAGTTCAAATAAGACTAAATAGTAGCATAGAAGAGGAAGAAGACACAAAGCTCCACTCCAGCTAAGGAGCTATTGGCAACTGATAGCCCTTGAAAGAGAGTCAGTTCTCTTTAACGTAGTCCCTTGATAGTTTGTCCATATGCCCACAATCCCACTGAAGGCCACATACCCAGGAGTATATGGGCAACATAAATCCCATGTAAACAAAGAGGACACAGTGTTGAGAGGGTATGAAAGGGGGATGGATCTGAAGTGAATTAGGTGAGAGAAATGAACATGGTCAATATGTATTGTAAAAATTCTCAATCAACTAATAAAATGTAGAAATCAGAGATGCATCAGTGGATAAACACACTTGTTCTTCAAGAAGTATCATCTAAGTCCAACTGTACAACATCACAATAAAAAGTATTTCTATAATATCGCCGCTAATTCCAGAATCAGGCCAATCCCAAGAGCTTGCTGACTAACTAGCCTAGCCAACACAGTGTTATGAGCCAATGAGAGACCATATCTCAGGGTAATATATATGATGGAGTATATAATACAGAAGGCACAAGACATCATTTCTTGATTTCTGTTCTGTAGAACGCATGCAACATGCACATATACCACACGCACACACAACACATGAACAGAATGTTAAAGAATTTTAATGTGTGACAAATGTACTAACATATGTTATGTAGATACTTTAGGAACACATAACAGTTTTCATACAAATAATAATAGTCAGTGTTAAAATGTGATTACCTTTTAAAATAAATTATCAACATTTATAACTGTACACATTTTATTTCATAAAAATAACTGAGAATATGTGGGAGCAGTTTAACTTTATTGTGCAAAGTTAATTGGATGGTAATTTTTCAGGTAGCAAAATGTTGAATATAATATTAAATATAAAAATAATTGGGTTACGTATGTAATCAGAAGCATTAAGAGACACGTGATAGAAATTGGGATCCAAACTGTGTGTCCAGGAAAGTAACACTATTTTTATACACAGTCATAATAACTCATCAATACCAGCAACATAATTCTTACATATTCTACTGTAATTATTGTCTTTTCTTTTTTTGCTCTTTCAAAACTTTCCAGATCATCTTTCAGGACTGTGATGATGATGCACCATAGTGAGCATATCTAAGTAGCTTTCTTGATTAATTTGGTGATTTTTTTTAATATTAATACAGATAAAAGATGCATCGTGTGTTAGCTAGTTTCCTTGTAAACTTGATACAAGGTAGAATAGGAAATATTGGGAATAGAAAATCTCATTTGAGGAAATCCTCTCACCAGACTAGATTCTGATCAAACCTGAGAAGCATTTTATTGGTTGATGATGGATATGAGATGACCCAGCTCACTGTGAGTGGTACTACACCTGCAGTTGTAGACCTGTGTGCTATAAGAATGCACAGTGAGCAAGCCATTAAGAGAAAGCCAATAAGCAGCACAACTCCATGGCCTCCCATCAGTTCTCGCCTTTTTCCTATTCTTCCTTTTCTTTTCCTTTTTATATTATAATAACTTAAATATTAGTCAAGTTACTATTTCCCAAATGATTACTGTGTATCTCCTTAATTTTTACATTGTTTCCCTGTGCCTTGGGATTTAAATTTTTTAATTAATTCTTTATTCAATCTACTTCTCTGAACATTGTAAGTTGAGTTGTCAACTTAATAGAGTGTTTTCAGCCCTGTTTTAATTGATTCTTCTTCTGTACTATTTTTCTGTCATATATATAAATTGACTCTTGTTTATGGTTCCCTTTATTTTTCTGAGAATATTTAAAATTAGATATTTTATGCCTTTTCACAGATTTTGATCATCTCTCTTATTTCCAGATCTGTTTTTGTTCTCATGATTTTCTGATTATGGAACATTGCTTAGTCTCATTTTGGATGACCTAGATTTATTGGGTCCTTTACTTTTTAATTTTATGTTACTGAGTCTAGATTTTTATGGCTTTTATTTAAAGATGGCAATATTTCATTTTGGCATGCAGTATATTTCTTGTGTAACATTTTAAACTTTTAAAGATTTTCCCCAATATTTTAGCATTTATTTGACTAGTAATTATTCTATGGAAAGAATTGATGAATGTCTTCTGTAAACCAAAATGTAGTAAATAGTTGAGCCTTGCTGACAACTCAGTATATGTGAATGCGACTTAATTTTCCTTTTATACCATGAAACCAGCAGCAAATATGTAAATAGCCAAGAATTACTGTACAACATTAAAACCCAACAGACTCTGGCGCCATGTTTGTCTGCAGCCTATAGTTTTAACAGCACGTGATCTAGAACTAATTTATCCCTAGAGTTATAAATTGGCCATTCTAAAGTTTTTACTAAATGATTTGTCCATCAGTATTATTTCTCAAATTTCCTAATTACAACTCAATAGTCCTATAGATTGGGTACATTGTCCGAGAGTGTTCCAGAATAGGATATCGTACCAATTTTTTTCCTCAGCCTTCTAAATCTTCACAAGTACCAGAAGGCATTTCATTACACCAAGTCCTCTTTAAAGGGCTTGTGTTTCATTAAGTCTTAAACAACATCCCTTGTTTTGTATAATAGTAGCTGAGGAACTTAATTACATTTACAAGGAATTTTAGACTTGCTGTGCAATACATCCTAATTACAAAGTGACATCATTATAATAACAGAGAGGTGTGAGTTTACTAGACAGACACAATGGCCTTTTCAAAATTTTAACACATTCACATCTGCTTTCATTCTGGATTTGTGCATATAAATAGAATATGTATACAACTTATGGACATTTTGTATTCATCTTTACTTCTCATCTCACAGAACATTATGTGTTATCTAAAATCAAGAATATTATCCTTCAAACTTAAAGATAAAGTTTCAAAGGCAGAAACGTTAACACTACTCAAATATTTATGTAATTTAAAATTTATCTCTAATTCATTAACTGCTTCAGTAGTGCCATATAAGGAGAATTTAAAAGTAGAATCTAGTATAGAATTATATGCTGCAATTCATATCAATGCTGTGTTAAGTTTTATGACTTGAAATACCTCTAAATCTATCCTTTGCCTTTGAAAGCATTATTTATGAAATATACAGAGCAGATTACCTTTTAGAATAGAGACTGACAGCTTCAGCCTACAGATTATCATTCCTTTCTGGCTGGTTGTGCATGTCTCTAAAACTAGTAGTTGTTTTTATATTTTAAATAAGTTTTTAAAACTAAAACTGTGATTAAACCATAAATGATCATTGAAGCCTTATACACAAACACAACCCCCCCACACATACATATGCATACTCATACTAGTTATGACATTTATAGGCACCTTTTCTAGACTATTACTCATTTGGCGATTTGCTGGTTCTCTAATGTGTCTATTCTGAAGACACATGGCATTTCTTTTTCTCATACTGGTGCTATCTATTTTGATCATTTGATTATATTATGTTTGATGAGTTGATATTTGTTCACTTAAGATTTTTTTCTTTGAGTAATAAATAATGATCTTCCATATTATATATACATATACATATACATATATTATATATTCTCAAAGAGTTACTTTATATATTGCATCTTGAATTATTAATCAATTTTATTAAATTTTATTAATTTTTATTAAATTATTTTTATTAAATTATTAAATTTTATTAATCAACCTTTGCAATAATACTTGTAAACTGCTCCTTTTTTCCACCATTCTGTACACTTTTGTTATTCAGTACTCTGTAAGAAAAGTTTCCTCTCTATTCTTATGAGATGGGTTATACTATTCACCATGTACTTTTGGAATAGGGTCACAAGATTGGACATTTTAATTAAATAAATATGTGTGGGACTGTAGAGGTGGCTCAGTGAGTAAAGGTGACTGCCAGCAAACCTCTCAGTTTCAGTTCAATATCCAAAGCCCATAGTTGAGCAGGAGTAATCTGTCCTTTGGCAACCACATGCATGTTTAGACAGACAGACACACACATACACACACACACACACACACACACACACACACATACACTCATACACATGACACTAAATAAATCAAAATAAATATATGTATAGATGATATTTTTAAAGGTATTCATATAGGTCTGATATAGTTGATTCATTATGATTTTGAGTAATGACTTCTAATGAAGAGATAGATACTGCTGTTTGCATCCTAATGCTAAAATGTGTAACTGAATCTGTAATTGAACAGTTGTTTCTACATAGGCACCAATATGTTAATAGGGGAATGTTCCAACTTCTGCAGATGTTCTCATATCAAATACTATTTCTATGAAAATATGTGTGAAACAAAAATGTGAAGTACAAAAGTGAAAATATTGAATTTGCATCATTATTCACTAAAGAAACAAGAAACAAACTATATGTTTATAAGGAATATCATAAAAATCTGCACATTTGGATGAACAAATATCAGCTTATAAACACACCAGTACAGTACAGAAAAGACTTCAAAGAAAGATACTTTGAACATTAGATTAGGAGTAGAAGATGGTACATATGCTCTTTAATGGATATAATCTCAAGTACAAGGAGAAGAGTTTATATGCCCCCATTTGTTTATGAATGATAATTAAAATAGCTTAGTGTTAAGGAAATGACCATTTGCGATCTTTACATTTTTTATGCAATTTCATATAGTTTTTAATTATTGAAAAATATAATCTAAGGATTGGAGTAAGTTCATAAAGACATTCAATATTCAGTTAAAATTGACTTAAACTAGATGCTGTAAAAAGCTCAATAATATATAGGTCTTACAGAAATAGAGTAGTTTCATAAATCATGCCTTTGCAATATTATCAACATACAATTACACAAGAAAAGAACTATGAGACTTGCTTGGTTTGAAATGTGTGCAGCAATAAGAAATGAACCCAGTGGGGGGAAAAGACTCTTAAATGCAGTCCAGGCATAATGAAAGCCATAATAACTTACCCCCCCCCAAATGGAGAAAAGTGCTAAGATGTCCTGATCTAAAAACTACATCAGGAATATTTGTAGTATAAATTAAGATATTTCACAGAGGATATATGGTGAAATAGAGGATGGAACTTTTATTCAGATGAATATTCATTTCCCAAGGATTTTTAATGCTATGACCTGGAATATAGTCAGTTTCTACAAGGTTCAGTTTCATTTTAAAGAATTACATATGAAATCAAGCTGAATCATCATAACATTGTTCCATCTGTTGCTTTTTAAAAAACTCAACCTAGGATATCTTAGCCTCATAGATAGGTGCTTACAAGCCTAGAAGAATATTCAAGGAGGGATTACCTCATGTTTTCTGAAGACAGTGAAACCAATGAACAATTCACGGTGCCAGTAGGATTGTTAAAGAGTTGATAAGCCAGAAATGAACTCATACAAACATTTCTGCTGGGAATGATATTCTGAGATAAAGGACCTTTGGAGAAGTGATCAGATTGGTAGATACAGAGTACAGGGGATTATGTGGAAAATGCATGTTAAAAACCAATGTGGAGAAGTACCTGTAAGATTTGGTATCACTGAAATCATTGACTAAATTCTTGCAACAACAATTTTGATTATGTGTTTCACAAAGAAACTAGAAGGGTATATTTGAAAATTCAGTGTGGATGCGAAAAAGAACAGTATACATTCTGCAAAAAGAATTTAAGGACAATTATTAAATGCCAGATATTAGATCTAGTAAGATAGCATCTGGCTACTCACATCAAATTTGTTCTACTATTGTACCAGCAGGCTGATCCTATGTGTGAAGTTGCTAATTGAATTTAAAAATTAGAATATTTCCAAGTGAAAAAACTAAGAAAGCCAACAGAGCCTGAAAGAATGGGTAATAAGCTGGAAGGGGCTGAGTATTGCGGGCAGGAAGAAACATCTGCTTGAACTAATACATAGAGAAAGATAAAAGCAGAGGAAATCAAACATTCAGAAAGCAGTGAATTTTGCTATCTTTGTTAACAATTGGTTGTGAGGAGTGAGAGAAATGATGTTGCCAAACTGTTCTTTTTTAGTTGTAATTTGCACTGTTATTACTGTTCATTAATCTCTTCTACATAAAGAAGGCTCAGAAAAAGTAAGTTCACTGTATAGAGCAATGATTCTCCTTCTGTGCCCAGACTCTCTGGGAGTAGTGGGTTACCTTGTAGGTAAAACCAAGCTGCGTGTGCAGATTTCTATCTGAATGTCTATCACTTGACTATTTACTATCTATAGATCTGAATTATGTTCACTGGAGAAGAGAATGGAAAGTGAGTAGAAAGCTGTAAAATGAAGATTTAAAACTAGAGAAACACAAAAAGTAACTTTACCTCCCTGGCTAGCAGAAGTGTTGAAGGAAAGAGAGAAGGATAGAAAAATAATAACTTTTATTGTTTGAGTTTTGTTTGACTTTTGGGACTTATTTTTTATTCTAAAAGATGGGAAGAAAGAATTAACACAGAAATAAGAGGAAGATAAATTCTTTCTTGAAGATGAGACTAAAATCTATTTAAAATAAAATGAAAATCCTGAGTATCGTTTTTAAAATAGAAATTTAATTAAAATAGTATTATATCACTTTCTCTCCTTTACAATCATTCCTCCCATCACTCCCAAGTATCTGTCCTCAAAATGTTCTCATACCCCAATGCTGAAGTTAATAACCCCCCCTGCCCAACCCTCTACTAAAACATTTAGTCAGTAGTACTTAGATGACACCTCCAAAAAGGAAATAATCTGGAAATGCCAGAATACAATGTTTATGGTTTCCTCATAGATATTTTTATATATCTCAGATAAATTGAATGTAGCATCATAAATTAAGAATAATGTAGAAATTGTCTAAGCTTTAGGCATAAGTGTCATACATCAGAAAAATACATGCAACTCGATGTTTAAGAATATGAATTCAAGACAGGCAGTGGTGGCACAAACTTAATTTCAGCACCCAAGAAGCAGACCCAGGTGGATTTCTGTGGTGTTAAGGCTGGCCTGGTCTGCAGTGCAAGTTCTAGACAGGCAAAGATAGACAAAGAAGCTCTTTCATTAAAAAAAAAAAAAGAGAGAGAGAATAAATAGTCCCTGACCTCCCTAAACCTTGCTTTTTAGTTAACAGCTCAATAAAATACTAAAGTTATTAGTGATGCCACTGGGTAGCATACGTTAAGCTATATTAAAATATATAGTCATTAAAGTAAATTGTAGCTTAGATGTGGGAAAACTTTTTGCTTAAGTGATGATCCAAAACTTTACCATGTGGTAGGAATTAATCTTATCCTTAAAAGGGATTTCAACTGGTAGAGGAAAATATTCCTCAGGCTAAGAAGAAGTTACACTGCTACTTTCTGAGCAGATATGCCTAGCTAGAATAAATGATTTCAAAGAGACTAATTAGTGGGTTGAATATGTAAGTCTAAGTTAAATTTAGTGTTTACATTAGTCAGGTATATACACTAAGAGAACTAGAGAACCACATAGAGGAATATAGACTTGATTTTCTGGTGCTGTAAACCTACTACCTATCTTTATGCATATGTGTGCATACACACCACACAAACACACACACACACACACACACACACACACACCCTTTGTCTTTGGCATCTTTGGTCAGTATTACTGCAGAACTGGTTGGTGCAAGAGGCCACTGTAAGGTTGTAGTGACAAGAACCCATAAAAGAAAATTTTCCTAGTGGTACTCTTCAGGGCATCACAGATCAAAAAAATACAATATAAAACCATTCAGTATGAGTAAGGGCAGTGATAATTTATGAAGAATGTTCAACAGTTTGATATGATTCTTCTATTGATATAGTATTTGATTTGATTTTGGCCTTTTTGTGAGGTTTTATGTTCTACCATCAGCTGATACACTAAAAAATGTTTATGTTTTTTTCTACCTCTGAAAAATGAAAAATGTTGTAGAAAAAGCATTAAATTTACTAAGCAACATCACCCCTGTCATCACCTAGAAAACATGATGGACAAAAGGGTTCAAATACAAATCAAAAATACAGATCAGCTGTGACTACCTGCTTAAAATACTGCACAAAAATGAAAATGAAGAGAAATTAAGGAGAAAAGTAAATATATATTAGTATATATTTATACTAATATATATTTACTAATAGTAAATATATACTAATATACTAATATATAATAGTCAAAAATTAAAATATTGAAAAACTTTTGTCTATTTTTAAAGACAAAACTTTTTATTCCTATGATAACAATATATATTGGTGGGTTATGCTAAAGAATCAATATTCAAATCATAAAAAAACAGATATTTTTTCTGTTTTTGGAGAGAAAAATCAAAGGTTCATGTTATATATAAGATGTCTATGCTGTCAAACCATACAAGAAAATGCTAGTCTTGAATGTGGCATTATGAAGTGAGGCCTATGACAGCAACCATGTGATGTGTATGAAACTTCCTGAAGGTGTCAGTAGCCTAACAAGACACAGAGTTTGCCACAGCCATTTCTGTCTTCTGAATGTGAGCAAACTGCAAGAAAAAACATCTACAAAGCAGGAAGAGGCTTTCACCAAACCTGGCTGAGATTGCACCTCAGTCTTAGCCTTCCGGACTTTGAACTGAGAGGAGTAAGCTTCCGCTTGTTATCTACTCTTGCAATTGCCACCATGGAATTGGAGGAAAACTGTCTAAATTGAGTACAAAGGGCAGGAATATTTGAGATGGAAAGTTTGAAATAGAAGATGACTACTGCAAAGGATGACATTTCTACTTGAAGTGTTTCAAGTAGAAACACTACTTGAAAACTAGGTAACTAGGTAAGTTTGTGATACTCATAAGATACCATACTGTTGCTCACTTTTGGCAAGCATGGAGGAGACAGAATTGTAAGCATTGTAGTCACCATGGAAATGAAATGGGAAAATGCAGAGGGCTAGGTTGAAGGCTATATGGATGATTCTGGAAGAAGTTTATTCTGTCTAGTTTTGTGTATTATCAGAGATTGTGGCATAAGGAAGTGTTGAGACAATACATTTTCAAAAGAAATTACCTTTGTAAGTATTTTAAATGAAATTTATTTCTTTTAATTTATTTATTTCAAAAAGTGTATGACTTTTATATGTGACCCTCCACAGTTTGACTGGCAAAAAAGCCCATCCCTTTTTCTTGCATAATCATTATTGTAATATCAGAAATACACTAGAATATCAGCTAATACAGAATATATCAATTGGTATAGTCACATCATAAAATTTTCTAAGGAATAAAAATGAAACTATTATAAGTATAAGCATTCTTGTTGGTAAAATTAATGCCTGAATTACAAAATACGAGTCATATTGTACTACATCATACTACATATAAATTTCATGTAGTATCTATAGATTTGTCTATTGAAAAAACATTAAAGATACTTCTGATTAGGCATGTCTATGTTAAATTTAAGAGCTGAATGGCAGTATTAAAGTAAACCATTTGATTCCCAGGTAGCTTTCACATATAGACATTTTTGAACACTTGCATATGTTAACATTTAAAAAGAATAGAATCAATTGCTAATTTTGTTTCATTCAACAGTGTCTACTTTCCTTAATAAATTCTTTAGACAATTAGAAAAATGTTAAGTGCATTTCAATAAATTTTACCTTTAAATTTAATAAATATATATCAATTCTTAAACTATATTTGAATTATTTGGATTAACCAGGTAAAAATATTCTGGAACTGATAAAAATAAAAAATTGACATTTAAAACCTAATCACAGAAAATTAAAACTTGTTTCATAATAAAGTAAATCTTATAAACAAGTCTATTTTGCATTTTAAAAAATCATTTAAAATTTTTAGTATTTAGTCAATATACAACTATTTGTCTTTCAGTGTGAAACAACTAGACTTTTGCTTTGTGATGCTGCTTTTCTTTAATGGTATTACGCAAGCATCTTTGTCAATTGTTTGCAGATTGATTTGAACTTCTTGAATACAGATATTCTGCTCTGTTTTAGAGATTATTGGCATTTTAGCTATAATAATACCCCAAAGCATAAGACTCAGGGAAAAACTTTCAGTGACTTACTGTAAAGCCATCAAGATTAAATATAAAATTGTAAATCATAAAGAAAAGGTGAAGGGCAAAAGAAGTGAGCAGGAAAGTTGCCAGTTCAGATCAGTGACTTTTTAGAAGAGCTGAAAGATGTCTGCCACATGATGACAGTAGGTGTTATGTACTTAAGTATTTGTATATAATAGAATGTGTCTTTAAGTAGCATAGTAGTTGTGTTTTATGAATTTTGATTGGATTTAATATGTTTTTAACTGGTATAGTGAGCCTGTTTTAAAATATCAATATTTTAGCATCCTAACGTGACATCCTTTGCAACCGTTTAAACTTTAGATGAAACTAAATTAAAAGCCATGTCTACTAAATAAATCTCCACAGTTTTCTGAAATGATATATGAATAAATCACTTAATTTGCATAACTAATTGTGAATTTCCATAATATAAAAATAAAATGAAAAGTTTAAAAACTAGTAAATGGAAGAAGCCTAGATCAAATCAAATATCTTCATGTTTGGAAACCTTAGAAGGCATAATAGTATCTGTAATCTCAATGACTAATGTTTTAGTCTATATAATGCTATTTATTTATTTATTTATTTATTTATTTACTCATTCATTTATTTATTTATTTCAGAAAGTTGTATATATTATATTTACCATCTATTTATTTATTTACATTGTAAGCTCAGGCCCCACACTCCACCCACACAGCTTATGTTCTGCTGAAGACAGCTTTCTCTGGAGATCTCCAGATAGCTCATCCATATAGTGGGCAACAGAGTTATGGTAAATCCCTGCTTCAGTTGTTAGGGTCCCCCCTGTAAACAAAGCTGCTTGTCTGCTTCATATGTACTGGGATCCCAGGTATAGCACTTAAATGATCTTTGGTTTGTGACTAAGTCTCTGGGAGTTCCTAAAGTTCCAGTTTAGTTGATTCTGTTGGTTTTATTGAGGAGTCCCTATCCCCTTTGGCTTCCTCAATCCTTCTCTCAACTCTTCCATAAGACTTGTCAAGATCAGACTTATGTTTTATAGTGGGTCTCTGCATCTTTTTCTGTCAATCTCTGGGTAGAGCCTCTCAGAGGACAGTTATGCTAGGCTCTTGTCTGTGAATCTAGAATAACAAATAGAAACATAGCCAGAGGATTCGAGGTAGTTGGAGGAGGAAGCTAGGAAGCTAGGCCTGAAATATGCCCCTACTGATCTTCTGAAGACAACTCAGAACTCCCCCCGGCCCACAAATTGACAGGGATTGCTACTGAATTCAGCTATATCTGTCTTATATAGGACAACTGTGTTCCCAGGACCACAATGAAAAATATAGTTGTTAACAGTGTTTTCACATGCTTTATCATTGTGAAAATGTTTTAAATAACAAAGAAGTGTCCAAGTCTCACACTGTTTCCCCTGAATTTACTACCTAGGCGGTTATAGTGGTAGTTGTTTCTTCCATTTGCACATAGACCTATATGAAGACATGGCTGGCTGGTATATTTATCAACATTGAGTTCAGAGTGGTTACCAAGGAATCATGTTACATAGTCACAGAGGTAAGGCTAAAGACTGTCCTGACATGTGGCACTATAGATTCAAGGCTGGGATCCATATTTATTAATTTCTGACTGACAGTTCACATTATAATGTTCTTTAGAACAGGCACGTGTGTATTGTTCTCATTGAGACATAAAGCCTCATTCATACAGGGATCAGAATCATATATATTCGCTTCCAAATCACAATGGCTGCCTTGGTTTCTAGCCACAAAGAAGCAGGATAGCTATTGATTCCACTCGGGCATACAGACCTATTGTGGTAGGGGCTGGAAGTACAATAACTGTGATATGTCTCACAGAACCATCCAGCATATCCAGCAGGGCAAAAAGAGACAAGGTGATCAAGGTCTTTATGACAGGTATTTCTTACATAGGAATTAGTGGCAGTTTCACAGGTCAGACCTCTGTATACAGTAGGACATTGGTACAGGAAGCCCCTTTCTTCTGAGGTATCCAAATAAGTGACAATTTGTTGAGTCTTGGATGGATATGCAGAGGACATCGTGACATAGATCCTGTCCCTGAAGGAGAGAAAGCAGAGCATGGGCCTCCATGAGAGTTTACAATTGCTGGGAGAGAGTCTTGTTTGTATAAAAAACATAAGTACATTTTCCTTCATGTTCCTCCTTTGGGAAGTACCCTCTCTTCCAAGGTTATCAGGAAATATTCTCCCTACCATAGTTAATGACTTCCTGATAATCAGGGACAGTATGAGTCTGGGAGGGGAGAGTGTGACTAATGTCTCAGAAAAATGGTAAATACTGAGACCTTCAGGATAGCCCTTGAGGCTGTGGGAAATAAGTCTGAATGCATGAGTTCAAAATATATAATTACTCAACTGTACAAAATATAAGCATGCCAGTTGAATTTTCTGAGGAACTTCATGGACCTAAAAGAAAAAAGGCAACTGCACTATGAGACAGCTTGTCCAAAAGATAATAAGGAAGGGTTTAAAGAGATTTTAGGGGATGTTGATGGCAGGGCAAGATCCCACCAAGCTACGTTTGTTGGCTTTGTTTAAAAAGGCAGTAAGATTCCTGGCTTCAAATTCAGCTTGGGAGAGAGTGAAGTTAGGCCTAGAAGTGGAAGGCATGGGCTTCTTAGAGCAAGATCACAGCCAGATAGCTTATTGTCTGTGCTTACAATGGCAGGCCAATCTCTGCATTTATGGGCAATGTTAAGAAAAAAAAGTGAAAGAAAAAATGTACTTGCTGTCTGTTTTCTAAGAATAGGGGGCCTGGGATCATGGAATAGTGATTTGTGGAATAATCAAACAAGAACCTAGGTAAATGACTGAGTTCATATGTGAATAAAAGACCAGACTTTGGTCTTCAAGATCTGAGCTATCTGGATGAGCTATCTGGAGTTCTCCATAGAAAGATTGATTTAGCAGAACATAGGCTGTCATGTTTTACCAATTATTTGACATTGAGTCATTCTTTTTGCAGCTCCTAAACACCTCTTTCTCAGAACCCCTCTCCAGGCAGAGGATAGTCTTTGGCAGAAATTCCTTGGTAGGGACTAAAGTAGTAAGGGTGTTTTAGATCTTCACAACATTTGTCTAAATAATAGACTATGTCTAAGCAACAATTATTTTATTTTGTTGTCTAGGATTGTTTTGGAAAGAATTTAAGAGACACTTAAATTCAAGAAAACCAACTGCATATCTATCCCATATGTGCAGAAGCCTAAGTCCAGCCCTTGTATGAACTTTCGTTGGTGGCTCAGTCTCTGGGAGCCTCAAAGGTTCCAGGTTGGTTGACTCTGTTAGTCTTTCTGTGGAGTCATAATTCCCTACAGGTTACACAATTCTTTCAACTCTACCATGGGATATCCTGCGTTCTGTTTAATGTCTGGCTGTGAGTCTCTGCATCAGTTTCAATTAGATGTTGGGTAGAGCCTTTCAAGAGACAGTTATGCAAAGCTCTTGTTTGCAAAAATAACCGAGTATCATTAGTAGTGTCAGGGATTGGATCTTGCCCATAAGATAGATCTCAATTTGGGTTAGTTATTGTTTGGCCATTCCCTTTGTTTCTGTGACATCTTTCTCCCTGAACTTCTTTTAGTCAGGACACATTTTGGTTCAAAGTTTTCTGGGTGGGTTGGTATTCTTATTTCTCCACTGTGAGACCTGCCTGCCTAAAGAATGGGGACATTTCAGGCTCAATATTTCCCACTGCTAGGTGTCTCAGCTAGAGTCATCCTAGTATTCTAGAATCTTCCCCATCCCAGGTCTCTGTAACAACTTAAAGATGTTCCCACCCTCAACACTCTTCCCCCATCAAATTCTTTTCACTGTCTTGGCCCTCTCTCTTTGGGTCTACCGACATCTGACTCCTACTCCTGCCCTGTTCCTTTCCCAATCCAATCTCCTTCCAAGTTCCCTCTCATCTTCCACTTTCAGTGACCATTTTATGACACTTTCTGAGTGACATTCAGTCATCCTCATTTGAGCTGCCTTTGTTGTTTAGCTTTTTGGGGTCTGTGGATATCCTGCACTTTATGTTTAATATGCACTTATAAGTGAGTACATAACATGTAGGTCTTTTAGGTTCTGAGTTACCTCACTCAGGATGATATTTTCTAGTTCCCTCATTGTACCTGCAAAGTTCATGACATCCTTGTATTTGCCTTTAATAGCTGAGTAGTATTTTATTGTGTAAATGAACCATATTTTTAGCCACATTTTTTTCTCTCAATTCTTTAGTTGAGGGATATCTGGTTTGTTTGTTTTTTTTTTTTTTTTCATATTCTCACTATTAGAAATAAAGTCTCATGTGGTCTGTGAGTTGAGTCTTTGCTATTCGAAGCTTTTGGGCTAACATCCACTTATCAGTGAGTAAATACCATGTGTGTTCTTTTGTGACTGGGTTAACTCACACAGGATGATAATTTCTAGTTCCATCCATCTAGTTACCTAAGAATTTCTCGAATTTATTATTTTTAATAGCTGAGTAATACTCCATTGTGTAAATGTACCACATTTTTTGTATCCATTCCTCTGTTGAAGAACATCTGCGTTCTTTTTAGCTTTTGGCTATTATAAATAATGCTGCTATGAACATAGTGGAGCATATGTCCTTCTTATATGTTGGAGCATCTTCTGGGTATATGCACAGGAGTGGTATCGCTGGATCCACAGGTAATACTATGTCCAATTTTCTAAGGAACCTCCAGACTAATTTCCAGAGTGTTTGTATCAGCTTGGAATCCCACCACCAATGGAGGAGTATTCCTCTTTCTCCACATCCTCAGCAGTACCTGCTGTCATCTGAGTTTTAGGTCTTAGCCATTCTGACTGGTGTGAGGGGTTTTGATTTGCATTTCCCTGATTACTAAGGATGTTGAGCATTTCTTAAGGTGTTTCTCGGCCATTCAAGTTTCCTCTGTTGAGAATTTTTTTGCTTAGCTCTGTACCCCATTTTTAATAGGGTTATTTGGTTGTCTGGAGTATAATTTCTTTTGTACCCCATTTTTAATAGGGTTATTTGGTTGTCTGGAGTATAGTTTCTTGAGTTCTCTGTATGTCTTGGACCACATGAAGCTCATGAAGAAGGAAGACCAAGTGGGGATGCCTCAGTCCTACTTAGAAGAAGTAACAAAAATACTCAAGGGAGCAAATATGGAAATAAAACGTGGGACAGAAACTGAGGGAGGGGCCATCTGGAGACCATTCCACCTGGGTATCCATCCCATGTACAGTCACCTAAGCTAGACACTGATGTGGATGGTTGAAAGTGCATGTTGACAAGAACATGATACAGCTGTCTCCTTAGATGTCTGACAGAGACTGACACATTCAGAGGATGATGCTCAAAGCTAACCACTGATATGATCAAGGGTTTCCCAATGGAGAACTTAGACAGAAGACTGAAGGAGCAGAAAGGGTTTGTGACCCCATGAGGAGAGCAACAATATCAATCAACCAGAGCTCCCCAGGGTCTAAACCACCAGCCTGGGAGCACATAGGGAGGGACCCATTACTCCAGTGGTATATATAGGAGAGGATGGCCTTGTCGGGCATAGGTGGGAGAGAAGATTCTTGGTCCCATGAAAAAGGAACACAGAGTGGGGGGGGTATGATGGTGAGGAGAGGGTTGTGGGGGTGTGGGGTAGTTGGGGGCACAGCCTCATAGAAGCATGAGGAGGGAGGATGTGATAGGAGGTTTCTGGGTGGTGTGAGGAAGTGGGGTAAGGGGATAAAATCTGAAATGTAAATATAATAGCCGATAAATTTTAAAAAAAGAAATAAAGTCTCTATAAACATATTTGAGGTAACATACTTTTGTTATAGCAGATTATTGTTTGGGTATAATCCCAGAAGTAGTATAGCTGGGTCTTGAGTTAGAGGCATTACCAATTTTCTGAGAAACAACCAAGCCTATTTCCAGGATGTTTGTACAAATTTGCAATTACACCAGCAATGGAAGGGTGTTACCCTTGCTCCACATGCTCCCCAGCATGTATTGCTGCGTGAAAGTTTGATTGTGACAATTCTGATGGGTGGAGTCTCCGAGTCATTTTCAATTGCATTTCCCTGATGACTAAGAATATTGAACATTTCTTTTTTTATGTTCATACCAGATTTTTTGAAGATTTATACATATTTTAAATTAATTACTTTGTTTATATTTCAAATGGTTTCCCCTCCCAGTCTCCCTCTCAGAGTTCTTTACCCCATACATGTTCCTGTTTGCCTCTGAAAGGATGCTCTCCCTCCCCAAGGCATTCTCCTTCGCTGAGGCTTCAAGTCTCTACAGAATTAGGTCCATCCTCTCCCACTGAGGCCAGATACTGCTATCTTCTACTATATATGTGCATGGGGCCTCAGAGCAGCCCATGCATGCTCTTTCATTGGTGGCTTATTCTCTGGGATCTCCCAGGGGTCTGAGTTACTTGACACTGCTGGTCTACCTATGGAGTTGCTATTCTCTGTTTAGTGCTATACCCATTTTTTAGTTGGGTTATTTGGTTTGTTGTTGTCTGGATTGACATCTATAGTTTCTTAGAGTCTGCAAGACATCTGTCGAGGCCCTTCTAGTTTTTAGAATCTCAGTTGAGAAACTGGGTATAATTCTGATAGGTATGTATTTATATGTTACTTGGCCTTTTAATTTACAATATTTTAATATTCTTTATTTGCTCTGTACACTTAGTTTTTTGGAGTATTAGAGGTAGAATGATTTTCTTTTCAAATCCAGTATATTTGGTGTCATGTAAACTTCTTGAACACTTATAGGTATGTCTTTATTGAAGTTAGGAAAATTATTTTTTCTATGACTTTGTTGATGTTATTTTTCTGGGCCTTTCAGCTTACAATCTTCTCCTTTTTCTATTGATGTTATTCTTTGTTTCGGTGTTTTCAAAAAGTCCCAAATTTTGTGGATGCTTTGTGTTGTGAACTTATTAGATTTTGAATATTCTTTGATCAAATGTCAATTTTTTCAATGGTACCTCCTATGACTCAGATTCTCTTTTCTATCTCTTGTATTCTATTGGTGATGTTTGTGTCTGTAATTTCTGTTCTCTTTCCTAGGTTTTCTACATCCAGTATTGTCTCAGTTTGTGTTTTCTTTATTGCTTCTATTTTCTTATTTCCACTTTTCAATTCTTGGACAGTTTTATTCATATCTCTCACCTGTTTGATTGTATTTTCCTGTATTTTTTTAAATGGTGTATGTATTTCCTCAATAAAGTCCTCCATCATTTTTATAAGATTTTATTTAAGGTTATCCTCTTATTCATCAGTTGTATTAGGATATCCAGGGTTTGCTGTAGTAGGAGAGCTGGCTCTGAGGATGCCATATTGCCCTGGCTCTTGTTGACTGTATTCTTATGCTGTCCTTTAGTCATCTGTTTTTCCCTGAAGTTGACTGGATGTTTCTGCTGCCAGCTGGACACCTCTAAAAGACACCGAGAGCACAGAGCCAGCTAGTAGAAGTCAGGAAACCATGCCCAAGTCACCTCTGCTGGTTTGCCCCAGGGGAACCAGACTGGGAAGAGATCAGTGAAGTGAGGTTCTAATCTGGTTATTCTGGGAGTCTCCTCAGACCTCCACAGAGAAGAAGGATACTCTTGGTGTCCTGCAAGTCTCCTTCGGAGGGCTGAACAAGCCCAGAGCCAAACAATAGAACTCAGGAGACCATAAGCAACTCCCATATGTAAGATTTTTTTAAAGTTTTATTAATCATTCCATTCATTTACATCTCAAATAATATTCCACTTCCCAGTTACTCCCTCCACCAACCCTCCATCCCATGATATCCCACTTACCAGTTATAGCTCTTTCACCCTCTCACCTCACATATGTCCTCCCTCTCCCTTTTGCCTGTTTGAGAATTCTCCTCCAACCACCTATACTCTCCTGCCCCCCAGCTCTAGTATTCTAGTATTCTAGTAGTATTCTGGGGTATCAAAGCTCCCTGGGACCAAGGGCCTCACCTCTAGTTCCTGTCAGGCAAAGCCATCCTCTGCTACATATGTGTCTGGAGCCACAGACCCTTTTAGGTATACTCCCTAGTTAGTTGTCTAGTCTCTGTGAAAACTGGGTGGTCAGGACAGCCTATGTTTTCCTTTCAATGGGGTTGCAATACTCCTCTGCTCCTCCAGTCCTTCTACCAGCTCCCCCACCAGGTTTCCTCAGTTCAGCCTGATGGGTAACTCTAACCATCTGCCACAGCATTGGTCATTTTCTGGCAGGACCTCCTCAGGAACTGCCTTACTTGATCTATTTCTGCAAGTGCCACTTGACAACAGTAACAGTGTTGGGTTTGGTGTCTGCAGACACGGTGTATTTCCAGGTGGGGCCATTCCCCATTGGCCCTTCCTTCAGTCTCTGTTCCATCTTTTTGTCCCTGTTCTTCCTTTGGACAGGAACAATCCTGGGTTAAAAAAATTGAGATGAATGTGTGGCTCCATTCCTGGACTAGGGGCCATTCCTATCTACTAGGGGTGGTCTTCACAGGTTCTGTCTCCCAGTTCTCTGCACATTATGGCTAAAGTCATTCTCATTGGGTCCTGGGAGCTTCCTATTTTTCTGGTGTCTGGGACAGTGGCTATCACCAAGTTCCTCATCCCCCATGCTACTTATTTATATTCAATAGTATTTTTATTCTTTGAAAAGTTCATACAGTGTGTTTTAATTATGTTACTCTTCTCTGCTCCAAGGCATCCAAGATTTGCCCCTCCCATCCAATGTTTTTTCTATCTCTTTTCTTAAATCTATGATGGCCAATTTCTATTTACCAAATGGTCTTGGTTATCCAGCATGCTCTGAAGTGTGACTGACATATCAGAAATCACACCCTTAAAGAAAACTGACTCTTTCTATTCCAGATGCTATCAAATGCCAATATCTCTTCAGATAGGAATGGGATGTTGTCCTCACCAAGAGTGTACATTTTAAATGTAATTTTCCTATGATAGCTTCCCTGTAGGCATTTGTGTATTTATTGTGTTCCTAGACATGATGGACTCAGTACTACATGGGATGAAACTATGTTGCCATTCATGAAATTAAATTAAGCTTATTTTAACTGTGGAGTTAAATCCATAAATCTAAGTTGGTATGTACTACTTTGTCCTGAAAGCTTGGACACTCCTTGTCTACCCTGTGTTTTGAATTTGTAAGGATAGATTTAGTATAGGCTATTTATTTCACTGGAATTTATTTATTTATTCTTCTAGGTATATCTCAATCATAGTTTCTCCTAATCTTCCTAGTCTCCTCACATAGCCCCATATGAATGACTTTTGTGTCCTTTGGAAATTTCTTATAATAATAATTAATAACTTCTTTGTAACATAACTAAAAATCAATAGTAGAAAATCTCTTATTACACCCTAGATATAAATATACATTTTTGGTGCTTATAGAATTAAAGATTGAAATAAGAGTAGATGCAATTATCTATTATAACAGAAAAGCCTATCAAATAAATATCTAATATTGTTCCACATCATCTGAAGAATAAGATTACTCAGTGATTGTTATCGAGTATGCATCATATATTAAGAGTCAGACCATTTCACTTCTATATTCTCAATTTGGGACATTCACTGAGCATGGTCATTGAAAGATTCAGTGAAAATGGAGAACAATAGCTGACCCAGCAAAAGCAGCATCTCATATGGAGAACAAATATAACTGCCCAGAAGGCTTTGCCAGACTAAGCCTGCACTCAGAAAGTATCTTGGGACTAAGAGAGAAGAAGGGGATACTCTAAAAAATGGATTACCTTCTGAGTTACTATCCACAAAAGACAATGAAAAAGGAGACTAAGATGTTTTAATTAAAAATATTAAGTGGTTTCTTTCAATAAAATAAATGTGGGTTTGAGTTCATGATGAGCCTTTTATTGTAAGTCATCCATCTAGAGAAAATATTTTTATCAAGAGATTATTATCTGTACTCTGCATTGTGGATATTTTTCATCTGCAAATTTCTTAAATGCCTAATCCCTAGCATTGATGGAGATTCTGAATTAAGTAAGTATCAAGACTTCATCCTGTCTGCAAGCAAATTAACTAATTTTATTTTTTTCTAAATCCTACAATTTAATGAGCTTGTACAAAAGAAAACAATCTAAACACACAGTGAATAGAAATGCTGTCAGCATTGTTTTCCTTAGAGATGTGGTTTAGAGTCCTGCTATTAAGAGAAGTGTGACCTTTTCCACTGAAGGACTGAGACTCATTACATGTATTCGTAAGGCATTTACTAAAGTTTGTGACTTTTTATTAGAGGCTAGAAAATCTGGTTAGCAAGCAGTTCAGAGGATTTTTTCAGGACTTACTTTAAGGAGGGACTCAGCATTGTATATACCAGGACAAATCTGTTTGTAGCATTGTCTAATCAGAATAGCTATTTGAAAAGACAGGGTTTAATATTCAAAATTAAGAAGATATGCAGCCTGCCAACTGTGCTAAACACAAAGTTGAAACAACATGCAAAAAGATATTGGCAGTGGCACCTGAAGGAATTGGCCAGCCTGACCCAGAGAAGGGCTTAAGGAAGCTAAAGAAATTGAGATCTTATAGGAGGAGAATCTGAGCAGCTAAGAGTTGGTGTGTCTGAAGCTCTTTCTCCCATGGTTGTTTAAATTTGAAACAGAAAGTGTCTGTTTGTGTGGGTTTTTTTTTTTTTATTTTTCAAGAACTGCTACCAACTAACAATGATGCTGTCAGAGACCAACCTGAAAGTTTGACTAGTCCTAGTTATCCCAGTCTGCTGAAGAGTAGGCTTTAGAATCTCAGATATAAGCATTGCTAAATTCAGGAGAGATCTAAAGGCCTAGAAGGTTAAAATGTAAAAAAAAAAAAAAAAAAAAAAAAGTGTGTAGTAATTTGTAATAGGTCAAAATTGTAAAGATGGAATCTTGAAAATGCTATGATCATATGCCCAAAAAGATAGGTACAACATATTTGAAATAGGAAGTTGATGACATTAACATAAAATTTATCTTTGAACAATTACCATTAAAAACACAACATGTCACTGATGAAATGTAATGTCCATACACTTAAGTTCTAGATAATATAAGTTCAATTTTACTTGGAGCTAAACTTATTCCTCAGGACTGAAGAAGCAATGTTCTGTTGAATTCCCACATCCACCTTGGTTCTCTCAGACTGTGTAGCTCTGGAAATGGCTGTTTGGCATTGAATAAAAGTAGGAAGTGACAATCAATCTAATGAATCAGGGAGACCTTAGTAATGGAAAATATCACAGAACCTCTTTGGAATTGGCCACCCAATGCAAACAAATCCAAGTGCTGCTCAGATCTTGGTCAGCTGTCATGAGCGCGTCTGTTCTTGCTCCGTTTAGCAATCAATGACCAGAGAACTAAGCAGCAAACACAAGAAGATGTGTGTCCTCCTGCCAGTTTAGAGATATTTTTCCAGTCAGCTACTAATTCTTCATGTGTTTTTCTCATTTGTACCCAACGCCACAAATCCTAAGAGGTTATAATCATCATAAAGACCAAAACCAATCTGAAACATCACTCTAGGGACATTCAAAAGCCTTTCTCATAGACTCAGGTGGACAGGAAATACACAATAGCTAGGTCTCGCCAAAACAATACATCTAAAACGTGATAGAATTGTAGAGCTACAGATCACTTAAATAATAGGAAACATCAGTGTTGCTTTTTCTAGAACCACATTTCACCCCAATTCAGTTAAGAAAACAATTGACTTAAGGAAGGAATGTCATCCTATGTCAGTTTTAGTGTTCAAAGGGAAATGGAATCTTTTCCATTTGCTTGACATAACTATCACCAAATTTTTTAGAGTGCTAGACATTACTTAGATAAAAAAAAAAAAGCATGGTTCCTGCATCAAACCATTTACATGCTAACTATATAAGCATCATGAGGAATAAAGTTGATCTGTAAAATGTCAGAAAATATACAAAGAGAGAAAGATAGGGCATTAATTACAGTACATAAGAGATTTGGGTTTCATTATAGAAACCAATATGTCACTTTTTTAGGTGCAGTGCATAACACAATGAGATCATGACTTCATAATTAAACAGTACAAAACACCTCTATAAATTAATAGAAACATTTTTTTCTTCAGATTGGGAACATATAATATGACCACCAAGGCAAACATCAGAATCTCACAGGTAAGCAGCTGCACACACTCGTCCTAGAAGTAGCTTGGAGTGAACTATCACTGCAGAGCTGTTTCATTCTCAGGTCTTTGAGAGTTCAGTGAATCAAATTATTTCATACTTGGTTAGGCACCATTGTTGTTGTTTTGTTGCTGGTGCTGCTGATGGTGTTATTGTTATACTAGAACGCCTAGTGTGTCCTTCTGAGGTCTTGGAATAATATAGTCACATAACAGGTCAGGAGAAAAAAAGAACCTTAGACAAGGAAAATCGGACTATAGGACTAAGTGATCTGTCAAGAAATCTCATTTTCTCTTATGTAGTACAGTTTTTAATCTGAATGCTAATAACTGAGCTACTTGTTTACATGTAAACAAAAGTAAGTGGATGTTGCAAAAGCCATGCAGTTTTGTTTATGTCAAATTGATTATGTAGACGCCAGTGAGGAGGCTGAGGAAGCAAGTGTATCTACCTTCCAAGCCTCACAAGCTGAGGCCAACTCCCATTACACACATGGTAGGAGAGAAGCAACTTTTGTAAGTCATGTTTGGATGTTCACCTCCCCGTGCACACTTCCCCACAATGCATTAATGATTCAACAAAATGATTTAAAATTTATTATGTATTTGGTCACTTACATGATCATATATATATACATATATGATAATGTCTTAGTCATAGAAAATACAATCAATTACAACTTTTTTCAAAGTCTAAGTGATTCATTCCCCCAGTATATGGTCAAAATTGCAGGTCTTCACTGTTTCTATATTGTTTACTTCTCTTGGTTCTGCTTCAGCATTTTGAGAAAATTCAATGAATGACATTAAGATTTTTTTACAGGAGGACTTTATAGTATCAATTATGAGGTACAAGTATTGATTTTATTATGTACTATACATTAAAAAATGATGTGTTAATTTCTACAAAATTGTTTTATGTCCTCCATTTCATAGAATTCCTGTTTCTCTTTACATAATGATATGACAATGTACAGATACCTTTCTCTATTTCATGAATATCAGACCCTCTTTCTTCTCAGAATTAGAAGCAATGTGTAACATCCAAACCAGAAGGTCATCAATTAGTTCTGAACAGTACAGCCAATCTAAGAACAGCTTAAGATTTGTTGGTAAGCTAAACTATGCAAACCCACTATCACATAAAGTTTTCTTGTTTTTCTTTAACAAGAGCCTTTGCAATGAATGCTAATTTAGATATTCGCAAATACCAAACAGAAGCATGGCCAATTGGCTTCTTGATTTCTTCTTTCAGTAAGCTCGTAGATAATTTGTTACTTGAGTCATTTAGTGATAAATGAGTCCATGCAGTTTATCATCTAATTAATTAGTTTGCTTTCTATGCTATTTATAGACTCTGAATTATATTAATTAGTTCCATATGAAAATTTGCATTCAATCATTGAAAAAACAATTTAGGTTTCATAGCCTTGGAAAATACTGGTTATCAGAATGCCATTTGCTCTTTGGTAGAAACTAACATACCTCCTCAGGTTTCCTCTCGCCCTACCAGGGAAATAAATAAACATTCGATTCTACATGCCAGAAAATGTCTGAGCTTTTACTTCAATTTCCATCCACACCAACCTCCATGTTGTCAGGGATGGTTCAGTGAAGATGTTGGTGATTAAGTTAACAAGTACTGTGTGCAACTCAATTTGGCAACAAGTTATCTTACAGACTATTCAATAGAAACAGCAGCGTTTCTGTAATGATTTTTTAAAGCTTGATAATGAGCTAAAAAAAAAAAAAAAAAAAAAAAAAAAAAAAAAACATAATGACCCTACCAAAGGGACGTCTACACACGTGCTAAAAATGCTAGGGATGAGAATATGCTACTGTGCACATTTGATCTTCAGATCTTTTATTTACAGATTTACTGAAGTACATAGCCAAAATAGGGGTAATTACCCATGTACATGTTTTAAATAATCATAATTCAAATAAAATGTGCTTTACTGTCAAACTTCTTCATTTCACCTGTCAATTTTTAACAACTGCAAATTGGCTTTTAATAATGAATTTCTGCTGAAGTTTGCTAATTATAATTTATCCTATTACTATCTTTCATTAATCTATCTTTTTAGTTTCTAGGAGATGAAAATGCTATTCACTGGCTCTTAGGTTGATGTTGTAAAGTAGACTACATAGGTAATCATCTAGAAGACAACTACCAGGCACATCTGTGAATAGTCATTTATATTGAAGAAACCTCTGTGTACATCTGTGAGAAATTTTCTTGATTACATTAGTAAAATGGAAGGACCATAACAATATGTGGTACATTCTTTGTGCTTGGGTGCTGGACTATACCAATAGTTAGAAGCTGCCTGAGAAAATACATTCATTGTTTGCTTTTTGACTGTACATCATGTGGCTAGAAGTCCCTGGGGACATGACTTCTCTGCCATGACAGACTGTATGCTCAAACTATGAGCCAAGATAAACATCTTCTCCCTTACAGGATATATACAGACAGACAAGATGTTAGCAAACTTTTCTCAAGTGACTTCCAATAAAATGTGATTGGTAATAATACTTACTTGGTTACCAAAGACAAAGAAAGTTAATTAGCCAGTGTTGGCAAGAAATAATACACACACACACACACACACAAACCACATACACACACACACACACGCACATGCACATGCCACACAGAGCACTAAAATTTTATACATATTCACATCTTTCCACATCTTATTTTGTATTAGGTTTATGATCAGAAAACAGTCAATGCTTCCTTCATTTGGCTCTTAATATGTTTTCTTTTCAGCTGTCTGATACCTTAGATATGTGAATTTGAATGAGGTAAGTATGTTACAAACTTTGACTTGTATATGTTAGTAGAAATTCGTATCAGTTGGAATAAGTCATCTTCAGAGGCTAAAATATTTTATGCAAATATGCCTAATTATTTTATTGCATGCTTAATATTGATAAGTACAAGTTATTAAAGTATATTTTCAGTAAACTATATTATAATGACAAACCAATCTTTTAAGCCAATCATTCTCAGTAAGCTACTCAAAGGATGAGAATAATAATATAAAGGAGAACAATTTGAACAAGCAAATAATTCTTATTTATGCTACATGATGTAAGATGGTACTGTAAGGCTAGGGAAATTGCTCATCTTATAAATAACTTTTGTGCAGTCATGAGAATCTATCTCAGTTTGATCCCAAGCTTCCCAATAGCAATTTTGACAGGACATTAATGTGTCTATGAAACTCAAGCAAGCCAGGCTAGCTGAATCAATAAGCATCAGATTCAATGAAAAATTATTTCTCAAAACAAGATGGAGAGCAATTGAAGAAGACTATCAAGGTCATGGTCAAGGTCTATTCTCAACACACATTCACACAAACATATTACCATTAATGCAGACCTACACGAACACATGCACATACCCCAATGGTCATAGATGTTCACCATACACATTAGACACATATGTCCACACAGGCACACACATGCCCTACACACACGCACATGAAGAAATAAAGAAACATTGATATTTCATCTTCTGCCTGGAAACTACTTATGAGTGTCTTAAAAGTATTCTACCAACATAAAAATAACAACTCATCATTATTCATTTTCTACAAAAGCTTAATCATTATAAGCTTTCATATTTAGATCTTTGGTATATGTTTAGTTTATGTTAATATATAGTATAAGAATCTAGTTTTAATATTACACAACTTAGCTAATAAATTTAAATTTTGAGTGGAAAGTTTACATCTTACTAATCAGTTTAGTGAAATTTTTTGAGATGGATAGATTAACTTTTGTGTTCAAATTATTTCTTCACCTCCTTATTTTTCTGGAATCTCCTGTGGCTTCTATACTCCTGGGACTTCTGATAGTATCTGATTTCTGTAATGTTAACTAACATGAACTGAGTGGTAATGTACCTTGATGCTTGTAGAAGGAAATCAATTGGCTTAATAATGTCTTCTCTATCTAATCCATCTGGATAAAAGCTTCCTGTAATTTCCTATTGTTTACTTATGGCACATTTTAGTGTTCATGAAAGAATTCATCATGTGTAAATAATATATTAATTTCCTTTATTGCCTTCTTGGGATTCTTAAGATTGCTAAGATTAGGAATTTGCCCATGGAAACAATGCTTGGATTCTTGGGATAATCCTCCTATTCATAGTGCACTGTTTGCAGCTTGCCTTCAAATTGTAATATGGTTTTGTATTTTGGCACATCAACATTTATGAGCCCCATCCTTGTATTTTGGAATGGGAATTATACTAGCTTCTTGAATGAGTTGGACATTTTAATTTGTCATGGCCTACTGTCATAAACATATCAATGAAAACTGCACTTGTATGTATACACTTTTTTTTTTTTTTTTGGTTTTTCGAGACAGGGTTTCTCTGTGTAGCCCTGGCTGTCCTGGAACTCACTCTGTAGACCAGGCTGGCCTCGAACTCAGAAATCCACCTGCCTCTGCCTCCCAAGTGCTGGGATTAAAGGTGTGCGCCACCACTGCCCGGCTATACTTTGTTTTTAAAATTGCAGACAAAGTCTCATAAAGTTAGTACTTTGTGGGCAAGGGGCAAAATATTTAGAGTACAGAAGAAAAGAAGCAGAAGAGAGCCCTCTGTTTCAATTAAGTCATCTGCACCAGGTTGTTCAGGTTACCCATCATAGCCATAATTTAGAATATTTCTATGACAAACTAGTTCACTAAAAATGTATCATCACTAGAGACTAAAGTAAAGTCACCCCATTGATTTCCTCACAACTTATCAACACTACAGTCATTGTTAAAAGTAGCAGTAAAGATGTGAATAAGTGCCTACTCACTGTAGATAGAGAACAGACAACAGACCTCTGTAACAATAACACCAAAGTCCAACTTGATGAACAAGTAGTTTTCGTGGGATTACTTACGGAAGCACTGATGAGGGCTTACTTATAGGAGCAGAAAAGACTGAAGCATATGCTTATCAAAGCTGATTGCAGTAGATCACTACTCAAAAAACAAACAAACAAAAACAAACAAAAAAAACCCTTCTCGGTAAAAGTCTTAGAAAGATCAGATTCAAGGCCCCTACCTAAACATAGTAAAAGCAATTTACAGCAAACCAGTAGCCAACATCAAACTAAATGGAGAGAAACTTGAAGCAATTACACTAAAATCAGGGACTAGACAAGGCTGTCCACTCTCTCTCTACCTACTCACTATAGTACTCGAATTTCTAGCCAGAGCAATCAGACAACATAAGGGGGTCAAAGGGATACAAATTGGAAAGGAATAACTCAAAATATCACTATTTGCACATGATATGATAGTATACTTAAGTGACCCCAAAACTTCCACCAGAAAGCTCCTAAACCTGATTGTATTGTATCTAATTGTTTTAGGTGTCTTGTGGCCCACAGGTTGAGAACTGCTACTCTATAATATCTTATTCCTTAAGCTCTTTCTTCCAAAATTCAAAGATTCATATAGAAATTACAATACAGCACATCCAAAGGGAAATACTCTGCTACCTTTGCTGGGTGTTTTGTTTTAAAGCCCCAGTGTCCCTCTCTTTATCTTAGGGATGTTTGACACATCAGCGTTCACTATCCATATACACACCATCTAGAAGCTAACCCTAATAGAAGCGAACAATCTAACAAGATTGTGTTGTTCAGTTCTAGGAAAGCCACACTTCTTGTTAATCTATGTCGACCAGTTTCAGTTTTGGTAATATATTTTTCTTTTTCTTTATTGTTTTTATTTTGTTTCTTTTGCCTGCATCAATCTTTGTACAGCACATGCATTCCCAGTGTCCACTGGGATGAGAAGAGGATATCATACCCTGGAAGTGGAGTTGAGATCTAATATGAATGCTAGGAATTGAACCCTTGGTACTCTGGCAGACCAGCAAGTCATTTTAAATGCAGACACATTTCTTTAGCTCTTAGTACATTTTTCTGAAAATATACTTTGTTTTAAAAGGGACTGAATTTTTTCAGAACTTGCACCAAATTAAAAATATACCATGCATTCATGTAAGTCAATGTCTTAGGGCGATTTTTATTCCTGTGATTAAACACCAAGAGCAAAATTACTTTGGGGAGGACAGGATTTATTTCATCTTATATTTCTATGGAGTGGCCCACTGTTGAGGAAAGTCAGGGCCAGACTTCAAGCAAGGCCCTAACTGAAGCAGAGGCTATGGATAATTTCTGCTAATTTTCTTGGCCATCATACCTTGTTCATCTTACTTTCTTATAGACTCCATACCATCAGCCCAGGGATGGCAATGCCCACAGTGAGGTAGGTTCTCTCATATCAATAATCTATGAAGAAAAGGCCCTACAATGCCTACTGGCCAATCTAGTGGCGTAATTTTCACAAATGAGGTTTCCTCTTTCCAATGACCCAATCTTGTGTCAGGTTGACCAAAAATAAAAATAGAAACATCAGTACAAACTATAATAAACCTGTATCCTACTATGTGTTCAGCCTATTTGTTTAACCTACATTAAGTAGATAAAGTAACAAGTTTGCCTATGCCTTCAATTTCCCTGCAATCAACTTTTACAAATTAAGCTAAGTACTAAGTGTAAAGCTTTAATTTAACATTATATACTCTTCCATGACCCTGACCTAGAATAATGCAGGTGTACACGTGTGTGGGCATGTGAGCATATGCGTGTGTTTGTGTGTTGTATTAATCATTTTAAAGCAGCTAACAGGGTGAAAACAACTGCAAATAAAACAAATATCCAATAATTGGAAGGAACAAAATATCCAATAATTGGAAAGAACATGTGGATTTAGTTTGGTAACATGTTTGTAGTTTTGACTGCTATTCTGAATTCATTGTAGTCAGTAATTTCTTCTCTTGCAAAACTCTGCTAAAGATTTCTAAATATTATTTGTTTATCTGTCAAGTCAATGTTTCTGTGCTATTCAACAAACATAGAGGACACTCTCTTTTAGGAACAGGCACAGCACACAGGACAGACAGATCAGAAATATACAACAGACTGCAGACTGTCCAGGAACCACAAACTACAGTCAGATAAAAAGACATAGGAAGAAAATTTCAAATTTCAAATTTAGATTTGATCTTGGTCAAAATACATAAAAGGCAAGTTTTTGTTTTCCTTTCATGTGATAGTGATGCATTGTGGTGTCTCTGAACTGAAGTTTGGAATAATCCGGTATAACAGTGAGGCCCAGTATGCTTCTTGAAGGCTATGACTCTCCTCACTCTTGTTGTGGGATATGTGGTCATAGGTTCCAGTATCTTTTGGAAACAAGGAAAGTAAGGTTTGAAGCTCTCCCAGCTATTCTGCCCCAGGAGCACAGCACACTTGGAAATTCTCAGGGAGCCAGAGAAAGGTAAACAGCAGGGTTCTGGTGACATTTCTATATGCTGCAGCACCTGACCTTTTAAGATGATGTGTGTTTCCCTAGAACATTTCCAAAGACTATTCCATTCCATGAAGAAATAAATGTATTTTTGCATGAATCTGTATGAGTAGGGTATTTTCCCTGCTTTAGAGTTTCTTAACTGTCAAGAAAGGAATTTGCAACTTAATATCAGTGAAAGGAAAGTAGAAGCCAGGCAGCACTCCTGTAAACAACAAATTAGCAGCTTATTCTCCAGAACATACTTCCCTTACATGTTTTCTTGTATATTGTTTTAATAAACCAGATGTAAAAAAGAACTCTTAGCTCAATTAGTTTCCTAAATAAGAAAGGCAGCAGAGCCATGTAGAAACTTCACCAGCCTTGTAATGTTAACACCTCTGAATGGGTATGGGAGTTCCACTAGGGTATAAGGGACTCATGTCCTCAACTGCCTGGTAGGCATACTCCCTCATCAGAGTTTTGTAAAACTTGGGAATAAAAATGTCAATAGTTCAAAACATTGTGGTGTTCTGCTTACAAACAGACACAAGCTTCTTAAATTAATTCCTTATTATTGTGGGAATGTGTACATTATTCTGAGGAGGCACACATTCCAGTACATGTGTGTCATATCATACATATGTAATCACAGAACTACTTTATGGTGTTGGTTGTCTCCTTTCTCCTTTGTATGCGTTCCTAGGATCTAACTCAAGTCATCAGGTTTCCAGGACAAGCAGCATTACCCACTGAGCAATCTCATCTTCTAAGTTGTGTTTTTTTCTAAACTAAAAATAGATATACTGTTCAGCATATCTGGTCCAATGTTTATTTATATAAGGTAACTGAATATAATCCATGTTTATCCTTTCACTTTTGCTTGTTCTACATTCTACATTCTCCTTCTTTTAGAACAAGGCATGATCAGGAGCCTGTGCCTCTTGTGTACTCACTAGTACTTGAGACCACTACCTGTGGCCTCTTCTGTCAACAGGAGACCCATGATTTCATACTCAGAAACCACAGTGGTCTCAGATTGTACAACTCCACCAGACAAAGCCTAATTGACCATAATGCCATTTGTAAACTTCTGTTGGCCACAGGCTGCTTTTTTTCAACTAGGTCAATAGTGATACCTTATCAGGTGGACCACACTGTCATCAATGACAGTAGAATCATGGCCCTTCCTGTTTCTGGTGGAAATGTCACCATTATTTTTGGTCAGTTTTCATCTGTTGTGACTTGTTTCCAGATGCCATGGTCTGTCGTTTCCACCATGCTCTCATAGACTGTGCCTTTTCTACAGCATTAGATAAAGACAACAGTGTTCTTTTTTCTAAGAATCTACTCAGTTTCAACTTGTGAAACACCAATCTGTAGTTTCAGCAAAAGAAGCCTGTCTTGTTCTCAGTTCTTAAAACAGCTCTAGGAAATATATATTTCTGTATGTCCATCATATATTGCATTTTCTCCTTTAATAGAGTGGTATATGGCTGGCTATAAAGTAGTGGGTAAAAATGTGGCCATTTCACTTTTCATGCAGTAAATATGGATTTAATGTTTTACTATAAATTGTCACTTGTGTAAAACTTTACCTCCTGTAATAGCACATTTTATTATTTTTGAAGTTGCCAAGGTGATTCTATGTAGTTGATAAGTTTATTTTACAATTGAAAGAAATAATTTCTAACTAGAATATGCCTGTTCCACAAAGCAACGTATGAGTAACGAGAAAGAACGTGCCTCAGATACAAGTAGGGTAATTCAGAAGATCATGTTTCAGTTTTATAGCCTTTAAGTTGATGATACAGCATTTGACTTGTAACCTCCTTTTCCACTCACCATCTGCATACTGCTGTAATTCAGGGAATGTGAGCTCAGGCTAGGTCGCTGGCTCTATAATATTAAGTATGAACATAACGTCTGAATAGGATAAGCCTCATATGGAGAAGTCGTATAATTTCTAACTGCCAGTCACCATTCATTTGTAATGTCCTTGAGCAAACCATTTAATATTTATACATTTCAGACTTCGAATGAAATAGAATAATACTTACCCCTATCACAGGCATTTAAAAAAGAAGAAGAAAAAAACCCAAAAATTAAAATTGTTATAACCTAGGGCCTTTGCAAAAGCAATTTCTGGTCAGTGATTTTTTTTTAAAGAAGCCAAATCTACCCTTATTATCTTTATATGCACTGTTTCATTGTTCATTTCAGAGGACAGAGACAGACGCATAACTCTAGCTGGGAGCTCAGACTAATACAGTAATAACTGCATTTATCAAGCACTTACTGAATGCCCAGCACTGCTCTAAGTGATTTACATGTATTACTCTCATTAATCCTCACACTAACGATGCGAGGCAGGCCTCCTGTTAGTCCACTAGGTTAAATAATTAGTCCTGGGTTACTTGAGTGGCATAGAGTGGCACCATGTGGAACGCCACTAGTCACGTCTATAAATCTGGTCTCCAGCCTTCCCCTGAGAGTCCACTCTATGATCACTCTCCTAGAATATTTCCAAAGATCTGTGATAACTTAGAGTTAATACCTTTATTGGTTTTCATCATTTGTATTGAGGACATAAGCAGGATGCACAGATTTGTATAAAATATAGGTTTCTTTGTTTGTTTGTTTTTAAACCTGAAGCTTAGCACTTCGCATGTCCAATGAACAGAGCAGCAACTGTATTTGTCCTTGGTCCTTGGAAGACGACTGTGGCTCTATTGTCCTCCTAGTCCTGATTATTGGTAAAAACTAGAGTCCCTATCTTTAAAACAAGTCCTCTGAAATGACTCAAGAGATATAGAACATTGAGGTTAAGTAAGAGGTGTCAGAGCAAATTATACAAGTAACAAACACAGCACACAGATGAAGTGGTATCTACTGTTACATCAGATCCTAAGATCTGTTATGAGAAAGACAGAAGAAGGACTTATTTCTGAGCCTGGGAGAGAGAAGAAAATGACACCAAGGAATATATTTCATGGAAGCCATCAGTCTTAGTTGGAATCAGTGTCCTATCACTTTTATAATAGTGATGTGAATCGTAAAAATTTTTATGCATGAGTATTCTAAGAGGCAACAGACTGACACACTACAAGCTTTATATATTCACCTACAGTGAAAAACATGTTATATTTTTATTTCCACAGAACCAGAATCATAAAATAAATATGAACAATGAGTTTACCACACATCAAACATATTAGAAAACCTGAAACAATGTGTACAAAAATAGATTGATCATTCTGGAAATAAAGAATAAAATATTTTTCTCTTATTAAATACTATACATTTTTAAAAGATGTAATAACTGGTATTAAGAAAAGATATAGAGAAACAAATTATTCCACTTAATAATAATTATTGAGTCACTGTGTTCGGGGTATATTTGATTCACTGAGAACAGATTTATCCGGTGAGTACTGATGAAGTAACCACTTTATGTGAGGAGTTGTGGTTGGAACTGGAGCTTCCTAGGGACTCAGGAAAACTATGCTTGCTAGCCATTGGTATATTAAATGTCAGAGCAGAATAAAGGCAATAAAATAATCTTATAACACAGTAGAGATCTAAAAGTGTGAAAATTGCTTTAGAGCAGTACACTGTAGCACAGTTAACACAAGAGGAGCTTTATTTGAAAATTAATATTTAATGTTTGATTTTAGAAATGCATAGAAATTTGTAAGACAAATGGAGCAAACTTCTTCCCAAACGAAAGCCACAACATGAAGTAAAAACAAGAACCAAACTATAAAATGATGAAGAACAAAAGTGTGGCTGCAGAAGACCAAAGGCCAACATTATAACTGACAGGACGGGGGAGGCAGAGAATAGAGAGCCATTAATAGTCATGGAAGGAACTAAAGTGTTTTCTAAGTAGCAGAACAAAAGAGATGTGAAAAATACATACCAGGCCTTGGCCTTAGAGAAGCAATATTCTGGTATGGGAGTTAGGCATCTTCACATATAACTGTGGATGTTCAAGGTGACATAAAAACTTTGTTGAAAAAATAGGTCACATATTTAGATCTACACATTTTTGTATTTCAAAGAAATTCCCTGAGTGTGTAAAAGCATGTTGATATTACAGAAATTAGTTCAGTCTAATGTCCACTAAAAAGATACAAATAATATAATATTGGAGAGCTATATAATAACATAGCATGAAACCATTTAAAAGATTAAAATATACTTAAATTAATTAACCTATAAAGATGTTTTAAAAGTGAATTGCTCATGTTCGGAATTGTAGATATTATTATATGTTGACTTTTGTGACATGCATATATGCATACAATATCTGCATATATGTGTATATGCATATACCCACATAAAACACCTATATTTATATTTTTGACAGTTTATAATCTAAGCTCTTTTCTTAATTTATCAAATCAGTTATTTATTAAAATTTAATCTTTATGCATAAAATTATTCAAATACATAACAAATGAATGTACTGGTCAGAGTTTTTGTCAAGTTGACACAAAGTACAGTCATTTGGAAAGAAGTAACTTTCATCAGAGTGGCCAGTGGACAAGTCTGTCAGACATTTTCTGATTGATGTTTGTAGGAGGAGAGTTCGGTCCACTGTGGCTAGTATCAACTTCAGGATCAGCATAAATAAATTGTGGACCAGAAGGGGCCAGAGCTGTATCTCACACTCACAACTGGACTTGGCAATGTGTAAGTTTCATATATGGTACTGGTACTGGTTTTGTCAGCTTAGAAAATGTATGAATGGAGGGATACCTGAGAGAAGCTGAAGGCTGGAACTGGAGAAGAATAGCAGAGGTCATTTGGTGAAAGTATAGACTCAGGTGCAGTGGAGAACCAGGACTGCAGGGGTCACACACAGAAGTTGAGCCATGTAACAGTGTGACAGGATTAGAGTCCTTGAAGAAATCCTCAGAAAAGGCATAGTTTCAGTTACACTGAGGACATAAAAATAACAGAAATGTTGTGACTGTAGAACAATGGTCAACGGCAGTGACAGGTACGCGGTGGAGCCTGAACCTACAGGACAAGCTGCATGTATTGAAAATGACAGAGCCGGAGCACAGAACTGCCCAAGCCATCTGTGGTTCAGAAGATCATGAGCAACTCAGACATTAGATACTGAGAAAGTCACACTGCTAAAAGGTTTTGGGTTTTTTTGTTTTTTTTTGTTTGTGTCTTAGTTTGTTTGTTTTTGTTTTTGTTTTGTTTTTGTTTTTGCTTTGATTTGTTAGTGATTGTGCTCTGCTTTTTCTCTCCAGGAATAAGAACGTTATTCAGTTTGCTTTGTTGTTATTGTTTGGTTATGTTTTGTTTTAAGGAGCACTAAGTTGAGAGGCTTTAAATGTCTAAAGAGTTCTTTGGATATTTTAAAGATAATTCAATTTAAAAAATGTTTAAGCTTTTAAAAAAAACACTGAGATATTTAAAGTCATACTAGATGTTATATTGCAATATTAACATGAAATCTTGAGGATAACTAAGCAAGGAAAAATATGGTTTAATCATGAGGTATCTGTGTGCTAGGTTGACAGAGATAAATTATGCTACTCACTTTTTATAAACTTGACACAACTATGTTCATCTTATAACAGGGAACCCCAACTGAGGCACCCTGAAGTCCAATTAGACAGATGTTGGTTGCTCCAAGATAAAAGTGACACTATTGCACCTCTTTGCTTGGCTGGTCATGGTTATGGTTCATAGGCTTAATGGTTGGGTAAGACTACCAACTGCTTTTTTAACCCTTGGTAGCTTGCTTATCACCCTCTGACCCTATTCAGGACAGTGTTCAGATAGGAGGCTTTCAGGTCAATTCCATCTTAGTTCTTCCAAGTACCATGTCGAAAGTGTGTGGTGTCTTCAAATACAATAAGCTCAATCTCCAGGCCATGTGACAGATTCAATTTTACATACGTAGAGAATGAATAAAATTTTTGACATTATGCATCATGTGTAATTAGTTCATCTATCATTACTTGTTACTGATGTAGTCTGCAATGCTGGCATTTAGTAAAACTTTTATTGACATTAAGCTCTGATGATGATTAATATTGACTCTATTTAGTAGGACATTAGGTTTGTCTCCTAAGTAATTTTAGGTTTAAGCCTGTTAGAGGTTATATAGCTTAAATTAGATTCTGGTAATGCTTCTGAGACATTATCTAGATTGAGGTAATTGAAATGGAAAGACTCATCTTAACCATGAGTAGCAGTGTCCATTGGCTAGGGTCCTGAAATAAATAATGAGAATTTCTTCAGTAGCATTCATTTCTATAGTTCCTGTCTGAATACACAATATAACCATATATGATCAGTTGCCTTGAACTTCATGTCACCATAAAGTTGTTGCAATGATAGACTGACCCTTATTACCATAATTAAAACTAAGCAAGTATTTTCTCTCTTAAGTTTGCTTCTTTTTAGATATTTTGTCACAAAAAGGAAAAATCATTGACAACTGATATTTAAAAACCAGCAAGTACTTCTAGTGACTATTATAATATAATATTATGATTCTTCAGATTCAGTAAATCAGCCTAGAAAACTGGTGTGATTGCAAACACACACATATCCAGGATTACCACTTGAAAGGAAAATTAAAAGTGACTACTAACCAAAGTGATCTCAGCAGCAACACAGAAATGGCATTTCTCCAGAAACGTCTCACACTTCCTGTAAGCATCCTGTCACAGCCCAGTGGGATATCATCAAGACCCTCTAATGTCCATCACAATCATCTGAAATGCTCTCTACTAACACCAGAAAAACATCATTTAATCATGTAGGACTTCTGATTGCTAGTCACTAGCACTGTTCTCACTCAGCTTTCTACCCCCTGTGCATCTGTTCTACAGGGAGTGCCCATTAATCTGTAGAGGCAAGGGAGATGTAAGCATGCATGGGGAGAGGAATATTAGTCAGAGAATTAGATCGTGAATAGAGTACTTCTTGGAATATCTCAAAATACTGCCTTAGGAACCAACTGCTTATCTTGTTTTAAATTTCACTCAGTATTTATCTAAAAAGATCCATGCTAATACATTTTGGAAAAAAAACTTATGAAAATAACTTTGTTATCAGACTTAAGTGGAACTTCCCATTGAGTAATGATTAAGAGAGTCTGAGACACATTGAAATTAATTTGTCTTCCTCACACAGAATGAGAACTTACTGTATACATTTTCATAGAAAACATGTTATTTTTGAAATGAAGAATAGTAGCTTTATTGTTGGACAATCCTATAAAATACTATTTCTGGATAACCTTGCCTTATGTGATTTCAGAATCTCTAAACATGCCAAATGAATGCCACCTAGGTAAAATGCATTCACTGGCTTTTCTGTTCCAGATTCTAACTTTGAGCAATTGTAGCTCATTGACATTAACAAACAAAATTTGCATAGAAGTCCAGCTATGTTAGAGGTTTTATATTTTATTTATAGTGCGAAAACAAGTAGGAAAACAAGAAAGGCACAAAAACCTTACAAGTTATTTCTATCCAATAGTTGTCCCCTCTTCTTCAACATGTCCCTTAGTCTATAATATTATGTTGTCATGTGGTTATATTTTTTTCTATCTATGATGTAGTACCCCATCTATAATAAACTTTTTATTGGAGAGGCAAATTGATGTAGTATTTCAAAGGTGTACATTAATTATGTTCTAGTAGAGTTTCATTAGAAGTCAATGTCAATTGTTATTTAACCACCTTCAAGAATATACAGACTTGCAGCAAATTCAAGTTCCAATAGATGTCCTATACAGACGGAACAGCAGAGCTCTGCTTGATGTGACTGCATTCATTATTCTATGACTGATCATGAATGCACTCCCTCATTTAAAATGTGTTGTAGAATTATTCATGAATTATGTATGAAAATATCAGGAGAAAGGAGAAAGTATGAGAGACAGCTCTCAAGTATTTTTTGGTTGATTCAGGATGAATGACAGCTCCAGGTGGAATTGTGTGCAACTGCAGACTATAATTAATGTATTGTGCTTGTTTGAAAGAAAACATGGTCATAAAATATTACAAAGTATTTTTGAAGATGTTGTTTGAGAGAAGAATAAATTGTTATGACATATGAGGCCTCTGCTGTCTATACATAGTTAAAGAGATGAGACACTGATCTTGGACCTTATAGGGCTGAGTTTGGTGTTATATTCCTGCATTCAGTGCAATTCTGCATGAAATTCATCTCTTTCTATGCTTTTTCACATCTACTGCATACTCTTTCTCAGCCACATCAAAGGGTGCATTCAGCTTTAGCTTTCTTGTCATATCCAGCTAGAAGAAGAAAAATGTCAGAATAGATGGGGTTTAAACACTAATCACCACAGACATGTATGACATGTGAAACAAATATGGAATTCAGGTGAAAAGTTAGAATATTTGAACAAGATCTAAGTCCCTACAGAACAAAACAAACATAAAAAGTATTGCAATGTGATAAGCAATTGAAAGTTAAAGAAAACACAAAAGCTAAGTGAGACCTCCAATTCAGAAAAAAATCATAAAAGGTATAACTCTATGATTTTTTTTCTTGAAAAAAGTTTTGAAAACATTGAACATTAATTTTTAACTGTGTGTGTGTGTGTGTGTGTATACAAATGCACTATATGTGTGAAGGTCAGAGAATAACATTTGGTATCAGTTGTTTCCTTTCATCCTGTGATTTCCAGGGATAGAACTCATGTCAATGAGCTTGAAGGCAAATCCCTTTACCTATTCAACTACCTCCTTGGCCCAAATTTTTTCTAAGGTTCCTGCATCTTCACCTAGCCATAACTTTTATTTCTATGAAAGAAACAGCTATCTGAGTACCTCATTTATGTTAAAAGTCCTCAAAATTGACTCCTTGGGGAAATCTTATTTGTGCCCAGGCCCTATCTCTATGTTTCAGATGCTATATTTGTGAACAATTATTCATTTCTAAAAATGAGAAAAATTCATACTCTAATACTGTGGTAAAGCTGATATATTCTAATGAAATAGATCATTATGTGTTTATGTATAAATTTTTATGTATACCTTTTACAACAGAGTGCAAGAAATATTGTGAAAATGTGTGCAAGAAAAAGCAAATATGTCATAATTTATAACTTAAACAAAGTGGCCCAAGTATTTATGAACAGTTTATAAGTATACAGTAGGCACTATTAATAAACAGTAATGGTCTAAAAAATTATCAATTAAATGACTCCTGATGTTATTCTAGTGTATTCATAGATCAGTGCCTTGTTCATCATTAGAGAAGCTTTCTCCTGCAGTAGTTGGGAACAAATGCAGAGACCCACAGGCAGACATTGCACAGAGAAAACTCCTTGGAACACACACCTTTAAATGGGATTTTTCCATAAATTTCCTCCTGTTAGAGCTCGGGAAACCACATTATTAAGGAGGCAGAAAGGCTGTACAAGTCAGAGGTCAGAAGGGACACCAGGAGAACAAAGCCACAAAGCCCTCTAAATCAACTGAGAAAGCTTCATATGAACTTACCAAAACTGAAGCAGCAAGCACAGGACCAAGTTGGGTCTGGAGGAGGATGGATATATATATATTCTTTCAACTTAGAATTTTTATGGGACTCCTGAATATATAAAATACTGGATCTCTGATTCTTGTGCCTGCTCTGGGTTTTTTTTTTTTTATTCCTGTTGGAATTCTTTGTCCATCCTAAATGTGTTAGTTTTGTTTTATATTCTTATATGTAATTTTGTCATGTTTAGTTATCTCTTAGAAGGCTGTTCTTTTCAAAAGAGAGACAAGAAAGGAATAAGTCTATGTAGAAGGGAGATTGGGACAAACTTGGGGAAAAGAAAGGTGAAAGTGTAATCCAGTCATATTATATAAAAGGGGAAAATTAATCAGGATACATTGTATGAGAGTGAAAAGTGTAATCAGGATATATTGTCTGAGAAAAAAAATCTATTTTCAATAAAACAAAGGAAAATAAATTGATATTCTCACTGTAAACTATATTAACCCTTGAAATAATGAGCCAATGAGATAATAATTAACACTGTGGCAACTCCATAGATCCTAAAACCTCCAGTTTGTGTCTTGTTCTTGGAATAAAGATCACAATATTGCTTTCATTTCTTTCTGGTTCTTAAGGAGCAAAGGAGTATAGAAAATTCATGCATGGCATAGTATGTGCTATCAAAGAGTACTTTCTTTAGAATAACCATACTGAACATATGTTTTCTTGGCATTTATAATCAATTTCAAAAATTAAATTTGAAAATGTACTACACTCATTGGAAGATTATGTGCAAGGGAGAGCAAAATAAATGTGGAAGTCTTGGTAATCCCATTATTTTTAGAAACAAAATTCTACTTAAAGTAAATAATAAATGCATTTCAAAAAGTCAAAAGACATTATATAAAGCAAAATACCCAGTGATTTTCATGACTTTTATGAGAAGATAAATCTATGAAATGTAGAGTTAAGGTTGATTCTCTCTCTTCTCTATTATTTTATTTTCTTACTCTAAACTACTTCCTTAGTTTTAAGACAGCAAGCATTTAATAGTTTAAAAAAACCTTCCAAATTGTTTTGTATTGCCACAATAGCAAAAGATCAGAAAAGTTTTAAAAGTCATGGAAAGGGAACCAAAATTAACACCTAATGAGAAGAAGGTGACTCATTCATCACCTGTTTGATTTATCTACCATTATTTAAGACGCAATTTTGTCATGAACAAGGTTTTACATAGTTTCATAAGGTTAATGAAGTAAGAATGACATATACTTTCTAATAGATATTTGAAGAATACTTTCTGTAGCACCTGGAGCAAATATTGAGGCCTGCAATATTATTTTTCAAAAAGTGGTACATACACACACACACTACATACACATGCACGTATACATATATAAAACTTGTAGGCCATCCATCCTCATCTATTTTTCTTTCTATCTATCTATCTATCTATCTATCTATCTATCTATCTATCTATCTATCTATCTATCTATCTATTCATGTGTGATTCAAGTATTTCAAGCTGATGTTGAACTTATTATGTACCTGGGAATTATCTGGAACTTCTTCTCTACCTTTTTAAATCTCCTGGGTGCTAAAATGACAGTCATTCCCTGACATTCCTGTTTTCTGAAATCCTCTAGAATAAGTCCAAAGCTTTTTGTCTGTTACACCAGCACTGTGCCAGCTGGGCGACATCTACAGTCCTCACCACACCTTGCTTTAGCAAATAGTTTTTTCCTTTCTCATTTACGGACATGACAGAAGCCCACATATTGCATCATTTCAGAGCAACATGTTAAGAATTTGTCCTGATGTCATTTATGTATTTAATTTTCAAAATCTAAGATATTTGATAGCATTCATTTGACTTGAAGCGTAAATATGTTTCATTTTAATTCATGCAAATTGTTATTTTCTTGAAATTTGTACTATGTGACATCAAGTTGACAGGCCAGTAACTACATTTACTATGTAGAACACTTTGTTTTGACAATCAGAAGAATGCCACAAGAATGAACTATCAGTAAATCTAGAAAAATGTTGCAATTATCACCAATAGGTTTGGTTGTCAGTATCTGTTTGATCTCCCACCATTGTGCTTCTCCTTTTCTGGAGTCTTGATCATTATCAACCAGTTAGCAGTTTCTGTGAGGGTACAATACAAGACTAGCTTACAGTCAAAATACAAGTATTGATTCTCTTCTTTGCCACTCTTGAGATCTAAGCAGGCATTTTACATCTTTGTTAAGTTGCTCTACAACTCAGTTACTTGCTACATTTGAAAAAAACAAAGAAGCTTCATATAGTTTAGAAATGCTATGCTAAGTGTTGTCCAAGTTTCTGTATCAAAACTAAGAAGGGGTATTTAATTAATTCTTTTCTGCCTTGAGAGAGTTTTTCTACCCAATATCCCATAGCTTTACAGTTAAGAATCATTTCTCTTGATGGCTTATGTATGTGATTATCCTATGGTGCACATTTCATCCATTAAATATACTCATGGGAAGGTCTCCCAGCCTTGTTGTCCAATGATTAGTGAAAGCTTCCAAGACAAAGACTGAGAGACAGAATAAAACTGAACTGCAGCCTGCCTATTAAAATGTAACTTCGTTTACTTCTAAATTCCAATCTGTTGTTAAGGTCAAACCCAAATATTTTTGCTAGAATTGGCAATAATTTGCTAGTGATTGTATTATCACATTAGAAATATCTTATCAACATTTCTTTCCTTTATGAGAATTTATGTAATATATTTAAGTATATTCATTTCCCCCAAATATTCTCACAAATATACTTCTCCTTCCTACCCACCTAATATTGAGATATGTTTTTCTTTGTTTCTCTTTGTATGTCTCTGTCTCTCTGTCTCTCTCTCTCTCTGTGTGTGTCTGTTTATCTGTCTGTATTTCTCTATCACTTTGCCTCTATCCGTTCTTTCCAACTTTGCTAGCTTACTTCCTTCTTCATGTCTTTCTCTAGGAAATCAATTTGTGTTATACATATACGTTTTGGTATCTTACTTTAAATCAGAGTATGTTAAACCTACCAGGATCAAATCCATAAAAGAAAATTATTCTCATTCTGTCAATAACTACAAATTGTCAATATTTCCAAAATAGAAGGGAGACTTTATGCTTACCTGCCCTCTATGTGCTGGAGGTTATTTCTGGCTTGGAATTTTACAAATTTTGTGCATGCTTTCAAAACTTCAGTGAATTTACACCAACTCTTTTATTGTCTATATCTTGACCAGTATATAGATCTCTGTGTTATCCCCTGTATACTACAAAAAGAAGATTCTCTGAGAAGAGCTTATGGGTGTACTAATCTATGGGTATTAAGGTAAGAATTTAGATTTTAATACTATGTCTACTTGGCATAATAGTACGAGGTTCTCCCCTAGTGCCTGTGAAAGATGAGCCATATTTTTTTGGTCAAGAAAGTTTTTGGTTGTGATGTCATCTTCTGGAACAGGCCTTTAATCTAATCAGTACATGGTTGATTACTACAATGACATTTGTGACATAACTACTTAAGTGTCATGCATTGCAAAGCTGGGCTTTACTTTAGCTTTTAGGGTTTATAGGTAGGAAAGATTGAAGATGCTGTTCCTCTTTTCGTTATGCTTATAGCACCTTTCAGAACTAGTAGACATGAAGCTTCTGGGAAATTACCAGCTCAACTTCTCAGTGCTCTATGAATCAGATATGTAGTGTCAGTTATAGGGTCTTACTGGCAAAGTCTGGACAGTAACAGAAAACATTATCAATAACATTGTTGAATGTCCAAGGTTTATGGGGCCTCTCAGGCCAACAACTTCAAAAGAAATATGGTGCTCAATAGGACTATTTTAGCATAGCTTAAAAGATAACTCCAGCCCTGTTCCCTCACAACAAGTAGCCCAATTGCAACTCCCAGGTATTCAGATACATCAGCTTCACAGGTGAGACCTTAAATCCCGCTCAGAGACCAAGCATACAGGGAATCCTGTAACCTGGAGAAGCAGATTCTCACCAAGCCAGATACCCAGGAGCCTTCTGGTTCCCACCTGTGCTGGTTGTGAGAAGAGACCTGGAGCTAGACCCGTTTCCTCGTAGCACACAATCCAGTTGCAGCTAGACCCCACAGGTATTCAGCCACATCCAGCTTGACAGGTAAGATCTTAAAACCCACCCTGAGACCAGGTGTCTTGAGATCCATGCAAACCTTGGAAGAAGAATCTTGCCAGCCTGAAAGCTGGACTCCTTCCAGCTCCTACCTGTGTTTGCCAGAAGCAGAGACCTGATCCCACATAGCAAACACACCGGTGGTATCTCCACCCCTCAGCTTGACTCTGCAGGATCACAGGAAGGACAGGCTCCAGTCAGAGACAGGGAAGCCAGCTAACACCAGAGATAACCAGAGGTGAGAGGCAAGCATAAGAACATAAGCAACAGAAACCAATTTGTCTTGGCAACATTGAAACCCAGTTCTCCCACCACAGTCCAGGATACCCAAACACACCCTCAAAACAAGATTCAGATTTAAACTTTCATGTAATAAAGATGATAGAGGACTTTAAGAAGGACATAACTCTCTTAAAGAAATGAAGAAGAACACAAGTAAACCAACAGAAGCCCTTAAAGAGGAATTGCATAAATCCCTTAAGGAAATACAAGACAATGCAATCAAACAGGTGAAAGAATTGAACAAAACCATCCAGGATCTAAAATCAGAAGTAGAATCATTAAAGAAAACTCAAGGGGAGACAGCCCTGTAGATGAAAAACTTAAGAAAGAGAATAGGAGTCACAGAAGCAAGCATCACCAACAGAATACAAGAGATAAAAGAGAGAATCTCAGCAACAGAAGTTACAATACAAGACGTAAACACAACAGTCATGGAAAATAGAAAAAGCAAAAAGATCCCATCTCAAAACATTCAAGAATTCCAGGACACAATGAAAAGACCCAACCTAAGAATAATACGTATAGAAGAGAGTGAAGATTCCCAATTCAAAGGGCCAGCAAATATCTTCAACAAAATTATAGAAGAAAACTTTCCTAACCTAAAGAAAGAAATGCACATAATCATACAAGAAGCCTACAGAACACCAAACAGGTGGGACCAGAAAAGAAATTCCTCTCTTTATATAATAATTAAGACACCAAATGCACAGGAAAAAAAAGAATATTGAAAGCAGTAAAGTAAACATGTCAAGTAACATTAAAAGGTAGACCTATAAAAATTACACCAAACTTCTCACCAAAGACTATAAAAGCCAGAAGATCATGGGTAGATGTCATACAGACCCTAAGAGATCAAAAATGCCAGCCCAGGCTACTATACCCAGCAAAACTCACAATTACCATAGATGTAGAAATTAAAGTTTTCTAAGACAAAACCCAATTTAAACAATATCTTTCTACTAATCCAGCCCTACAGAGGATAATAAAAGAAAAAGTCTATCACAAGGAGGGAAACTACACCAAGAAAAAGCAAGAAATTAGTCTTTTCCCAACAAATCCAAAAGGAAAAAAACACACAAAAATAATTCCAATTCTAACAACAAACCTAACAGGAAGAAATGATCAATGGTTCCTAATATCTCTCAACATCAATGAACTAAATTCCTCAAAAAAAGACATAGGCTAAGAGACTGAATTTGAAAACAGGATCCAGCATTTTTCTGCATACAGGAAACATGTCTCAGACTCAAAGAAAGATATTCCTTAAAAGTAAAAGGATGAGAAAATGTTTTTCAAGCAACTGGTCCCAAGAAACAAACTGTAGTAGCCATCCAAAAATCCAATAAAATAGAATTTCAACCAAAAGTTATCAAAAAAAGACAGAGAAAGTCACTACATACTTACCAAAAGAAAAATACACCAGGATGAACTCTTAATTCTAAAAATCTATGCCCCAAATTTATCTATCCCCCAAAGGGCACCCACATTTGTAAAAGAAACACTACTAAAGCTAAAAACACACCTTGAACCTCACACAATAATAGTCAGAGATTTCAACACCCTACTCTCATCAATGGACAGATCTTGGAAACAGAAACTAAACAGAGACACAGTGAACTAAAAAACGTTATAAACTAAATGGATTTAACAGATATCTACAGAACTTTTCAGCCTATAACAAAAGAATATACTTTCTTCTCAGCATCTCGTGGTACATTCTCAAAAGTCAACCGTATACTTGGACACAAAACAAACTTCAACAGATATAAGAACACTAAATCAATCCCATGCATTTTATTGGACTACCACAAACTAAGGCTGGTCTTCAATAGCAAAAAGAAAATCCAGAAAGACTCCATACTCATGGAAGCCGAACAACTATCTACTCAATAACTTGGTCGGGGAAGAAATAAAGAAAAAATTAAAGAGTTTTTAAAATTCAATAGAAATAAAGGCCCAACATACCCAAATTTATGGAACACCATGAAAGCAGTGCTAAGAGGAAAACACATAGCTCTAACTGCCTCCACAAAGAAACTGGAAAGAGCATATGCTAGCAGCTTAACAGCTCTGTCTGAAAGCTCTAGAACAAAAAGAAGCAAATAGACCCAAGAGGAGTAGAAGGCAGGAAATAACCAAACTCAGGGCTGAAATCAACCAAGTAGAAACAAAAAGAACTATGCAAAGAATGAACAAAACCAGGAGCTGGTTCTTTGAGAAAATCAACAAGATAGACAAACCCTTAGCCAGACTAACCAGAGAGCAGAGACAGTATCCAAATTAACAAGATCAGGAATGAAATGAAAAACATAACAACAGAAACTGAGGAAATTAAAAAAAAAATCAGATCCTACTACAACAGTATATATTCAACAATGGATAATTTTCTAAACAGATACCAGGTACCAAAGTTTAATCAGTATCAGATAAACCATCTAAACAGCACCATAGCCCAAAAGGAAATAGATGCAGTCATTAAAAGTCTGCCAACAAAAGGAGCCCAGGGCCAGATGGTTTTTGTGTAGAATTCTACCAAACCTTCAAAAAATATCTTATATCAATAATCTTCAAAATATTCCACAAAATAGAAACATGAGGAATACTACCCAATTCTTTCTATGAAGCCAGAGTTACAATGATACCTAAACCACAAAAAGACTCAACACAGAAATAGAACTACAGACCAATTTCCCTTATTAATATCTATGCAAACAAACTCAATAAAATTTTTGCAACTAGAATCCAAGAACACATCAGAAGAATCATCCACCATGATCAAGTAGGTTTCATTCCAAAGATGCAGGAATGGTTTACTATAGAGAAATCCATCAACGTTATCCATCATATAAACAAACTCAAAGGAAAAAAGAAACCTACATGATTATCTCATTAGATGCTAAAAAAGCCTCTGACAAAATACAATGTCCATTCATGTTAAAAGTATTGGAGAGGTCAGTAATTCAAAGTGCATACCTAAATATAATAAAAGCAATGTACAGCAAACCAATAGCCAACATCAAATTAAATGGGGAGAAACTCAATGCAATCCTATTAAAATCAGGGACTAGACAAGGCTGCCCACTTTCTTCCTACCTATTCAATATAGTACTTGAAGTTCTAGCCAGAGCAATTAGACAACAAAAATAGATGAAAGGGATACAAATTGGGAAGGAGGAAGTCAAGTTATTACTATTTGCAGATGATATGATAGTATACATAAGTGACCTCAAAAAATTCTACAAGAAAGCTCCTATAGGTAATAAACAACTTCAGCAAAGTGGCTGAATATAAAACTAACTCAAACAAATCAGTAGCCAGCTTGTACTCAAAGGATAAAAGGGATGAGAAAGAAATTAGGGAAACAACACCTTTCACAATAGTCACAAACAATATAAAATATCTTGGTGTAACTCTAACCAAGCAAATGAAAGACCTGTATGACAAGAACTACAAGTCTCTGAAAAAAAAAATTGAAGATCTCAGAAGAAGGAAAGTTCTCCCATGCTCATGGACTGGGAGAATTAATATAGTAAAAATGGCCATCTTGCCAAAAGCAATCTACAGATTCAATGCAATCCCAATTAATACCCAACTCAATTCTTCACAGAGTTAGAAAGAGAAATTCTCAAATTCATTTAGAATAACAAAAACACAAGAATAGCATAAACTATTTTCAACAATAAAAGGTCATCTGGGGGAAATTACCATCCCTGACCTCAAGCTAAAGTATAGAGCAATAGTGATAAAATCTGCATGGCATTAGTACAGAAACAGGAGAGAACATCAGTGGAATAGAATTGAAGAGCCGGAAATGAATCCACACACCTATGGTCACTTGATATTTGACAAAAAAGCTAAAACCATTGAGTGGAAAAAAGACAGCATTTTTAACCAGTGGTTCTGGTTCAACTGGCAGTCTACATGTAGTAGAATGCAAATAGATCCATACCTATGAAACCTAACAGAAGAGAAACTGGGGAAGAGCCTTGAGTACTTGGGTACAGGGGAAAACTTCCTGAACAGAATACCAATGGCTTATGCTTTAAGAGCAATATGGACAAATGAGACCTCACAAAAATGAAAAGCTTCTGTAAAGCAAGGGACACTGTCAATCAGACAAAACTGCATTCCACAGATTAGCCCTACATGACAGCAGTGGTAGGGGGGCCCTTGGTCTCAGGGAGGTTTGATGCCCCAGAGTGGTGGGATGCTGGAGAGGTGGGGAGGGAGAGAGGGGGTGATTGGGGGAGCACTCTCATACAGGCAAAATGAGGGAGGTCTGGAAGTAAGAATGGAAATAGAGGGCCTGTCTGGTAACTAGTTGGAAGCTAGCATGGGAGAGGTTACGGAGAGTTGCTATGGGTATCCTTAGCTAACTGAAGTGGCCATCTCCTATAACCAGGCAGGCCTTTTAGAGGATGAAGAGGGACATTAACCCACCCAAAAAACTTTCAACCCAAAATTAGTTTTGCCTACAAAATGTGAAGGGATAGAGATGTAGCAGAACTAAAAGAACAGCCAACCAATGACTGCCCCAACTCGAGACCCATTCCAAGAGGATAAGTCAACCCCTGACTCTGTTAATGATACTCTGGTATGTTTGTAAACAGGACCTAGAATAACTGTCTCCTGAGAGGCTTCATTCCACATTAGATGGAGACAGATGCAGAGACTCATAGCCAAAGACCAGGTGAACCCCAGGGAGTTTTTTGGGTTTTGTTTTGTTTTGGTTTGGTTTGGTTTGGGTTTCTGTTTTTTGGTTTTTGGTTATTTTTGTTTGTTTGTTTGTTTGTTTTGTTTTTGTTTTTTGAAGAGTAGGGTATATAAATGAGCAAGTTGGAGGCATCAAGGACACCACAAGAAGACCTACAGAGCCAAGTAACCTGAGACTATGGAGGCTCACAGAGCCTGAGCCACCAAACAGGGAGCTTGCAGGAGCTGGACCTAGGCACCTAAACATTTGTAACAAATTCTCAACTTGGTGTTCATGTGAGTCCTCTAACAAGTGGAACTGGAGTTATCTTGGTCTCTATTCCCTGCCACTGAATCCATTTTCCCCCTACTTGGACATTTTGGCTATCACTGGGAGAGAATGTGCCTAGACCTACTAGGACTAGATGCCCCAAGGTTGGGTGGTTCCCAAGGGTGGCTCCTCTTCTCTGAGGTAATGAGGAGGAGACAATGGGAGAGGGATTTGTAATGGTGGGCCTGGAAAGAGAAGAGGCATGGGCTCTGTGATCAGGATTCAAACTTAATTAAAAAATAAAATTAAAAAAAAGATAACTCTATTTAAACTCTTTTATATATTTGCATGTGTATGCTTTAGGAAGGGTTCTCATTAGCAGACTTATAGACCTTTTCCCAAAAGCTCCATAGATTTAATCATACTTCTTTTTCCTCCTCAGCCATTCCATCACCTTACTCTTTTGTGTTCCATTATTTCCCTTTAAACTTTTATAGCACTGTGTTTTATTTCCCATTCCTTGGCAGTCCCCCACCTGACTATCCTTTGACGATTTCCCAACCTCTTTGGCTACTCCAAATGAAACACACATATTTGAAGACGCAGAGGTTGCATTCATATTTGAGAGAGAAAATTCATGCCCTGTCTTTGTTGGCATGGATTATCTCATTTATATTTCTTCCTGTTTTAATCCATTTACTTGTGAAGTTTATTATTGGTTCTTTTAACAACTAAATAATATCCCATTATATAAAACATACCACATTTTCTTTATGAGTTCATCTGTTGATGAACATCTAGGGTGGTACCATTTTTTTTAGCTCTCAGCAATGAAAATGAATGAGAAAGTATCTCTTTAGTCCTTGAGGATTATGGGCAAGTGTGGTATAGCTAGATCATATAGTAGAAATGGTTCTACTCCATTTGCAGAACCCCATTCTCTTATCTACAGAGGCTACACCAGTTTGCTCTCAACATCTATACTGTCATTTTTTGTTTGCTTGTTGTTATTGCTACTGTTAATTTTATTTTAACAATTCTGTGTAGAACAGTCCACTAAGAGACTCTGCAAGAGCCTGACCAATACAGATACTGATGCTCTCAGACAACCATCAGACTTAACATGAAGACTCCAAGGGAAGAATTAGTAGAAGGACTGAAGGAGCTGAATGAGAGTGTAACCCCATAGGAAGAACAACAATATCAACTAACCAGATCCACCCCACTCCCAGAGCTACGAGAGACTAAATCACCAACCAAAAATTCCATATGGAGAGATCCTATGGTTCCATTCCCCAGATGTAGCAGCAGAGGATTGCTTTATCTGGCATCAATGGGAGGAGAGGTCATTGGTCCTGTGGAGGCTCAATGCCACAGCATAGGAGGTTGTTAGGGTGGTGAGGTGGTAGTGGATGGGGTAGCACCCTCATAGAGGCAAGGGGAGAGGAATGAGATAGGGGCCCTGCAGAGAGGAAACCAGAAATGGGGGACAACACTTGAAATGTAAACAAATAAAATAATAAATAAAATAATTCTGACTAAAGTAAGACCTGATAGAAAATTTAAATTCTACTTTCATGATTGTGGTGATTTGAATAAGAGTGACCCACATAGACTCATGTATGTGAATGCTTGGTCTATATGGAGTGTCACTATTAGGAAGTCTGGCCTTGTTTGAGTAAGTATAGGCTTGGAAGAAGAGAGTCACTGCAGAGGTAGGCTTCGAGGTCTCCTATATACTTACGTTCTGCCTAGTGTATAACACGATCTCCTGCTATCTGCAGATTAAGATGAAGAGGTTTTTTGCTCCTCCAGAAATATGTCTGCCTGAACGTTGTTATGGTTTCCACCATAACAGATTAAACCTCTGAATTTGTAAACTATTCCCAGATAAAGGTTTTGCTTTATAATAGATTTTGAAATAATGATATATAATCAGAGGAATAAAACCTAACTAAGATACTGATAGATAAGGAGATTGAAAAACCCCAAAATATTTTCAGACATTTGCATTTTATAGAATATTCTGTTTTGTGCCATGGGCCAATTTTAATTGGGTTATTTGTTTTCTTGATGTTTAGGCCTTCTTTCAGCTCTTTGTGTACTTTTGATTTGAACCGATCATTTTGTTATATTTTAGTACTTATTCAGATATCCTTAGAATATCTGTCCTGGTATCATTTGTTTGTTCCCTGTGACTTCCCAGGTCTGGTTGTACTTATCTTCAAATTAAAGTATTTCTCTGAGAATCTTCTATAAAGGCGAACTTGTAGTTGTAAATACTTTAATCTGTTTTTCTCAAGGGAAGTTTTTTCTCTTTCCTTGAACTTTATTATTTTATTTTGCAGGATACAATAATCTGTGTTCAGAGTTGTACTTTCTCAGGTATTTGAAAACAGCTTTAGAAGCCTTTTGCCTTTAAAATTTTTTGTCAAATGATCAGATATTATTCCCCGGGGCTTGCAAGTGACTTAACATTTTTTTCTTACAGTTTTCAATACCCTTTCTTCATTTCCTTTTTAATGTTTTGCCTATATGTATCATGAAGAAATCCTTTCTAGTTCTGTCTATTTAGTGTTCTGTCAGCATCTCATACCTGTATCTCTTTCAGTTCTCTATGCCTTCACAATAGTATTCTCCTCAGTTTATGTTAATAATCCAAAAGCATATTTTTATAATGTACAATATATCTTCCATGTTCTATTCATATATAATATATGTATAAAGATATAGTGGTATATCATATAATGTAGTTTTACATATATGTTATCTGATAATTACTTTCCTCTACTGAATGACCCAATTCTTCTATTTTGTCTTTCATTGCTAAGTCTCTGATTTTGACATTGTATGTTGTATTGGTGAGCCTTAACAATGAGATTTTCACTGAGTTTGTAGAGGGTTTCATTTTCAGTATCATTTCAGTTTTGGGTTTCTTTATCAATTTGAAATCTATTTTCATGTTTTGGACTGAGTTTTATGCCATTCATCTCTTTGTCTTCTTTAAGTTTGAACATACTTATAATCAGTCTTTTGAATTCTTCATCAGAGAATTCTTCCAGGTACTTTTCATTAGTTTATAGAGCTATGAGATTTATATTTTCTTAAGAAGACATGTGATTTTGTTTTTTATTCTTGTTTTATTTCTACACTCAATTTTACACAACTGAAGCTAATTCCTTGGTCCCACTTTTCTTTCTTTTTTGTTGAAGTCACCTATTTTAGTTAGGATTTGCATTCCTTTGAAGAGACACCATGACCTAGGAAAACATTTAACTAGGGCTGGTTTACAGATTCAGAGGTTCAGCTCATTATCACCATGGTGGGAAGCATGGCAGTGTCCATGCATTGTGCTGGAGAAGCTGATAATTCTACATCTTGTTCTGAAAGCAAACAGGAGAAGTCTGACTTCTAGGCAGCTAGAGAGAGGGTCTCTCAAAGCCCACCCCACAGTGACTCACTTCCTCCAGCAAGACCATTCCTACTCCTACACTTCCTACACCCTGGGCATAGCATATTCAAACCACATCACCCTTTTCTCTCACTAAGTTGTTTACAAGGTTCAGGATGGGACTAATTCTTAGCAGTATTGGCATGTTGATTTACTCTATTGTTCTAGTATTTGTGACTTCAGCTTCCTTCCAAATTCTATTTGTCATCTTAAGTCTGGAATCTACAGTAACTTTGGCAAGAAACTTAGAACAAGTTTATCCTGGGAGTATGGACTTGTCCTGTGTCTCACAGGTAGACAGTGAGTTCTGGGTCTGAGGATTACATAGGGTTGCTACAGTACCTGCTGAGACCAGCTTAGGATCTCACAAGTCAAAACAACAAGCAAATTGTTCAAGAGGAAATGAAAATCTCTTCTAAACCTCAGTAGATTTTATAAAATAAATACTTCATTTAATATGCATATGTATATTTAATGTGTTTTAATCTATGCCGCCATCCTTGCTTCCCTCACAATTCTTCTGCTGTCTCCTACTTCTTGTCTCAGTTTTGTATGCTCCATCTCTCTTTTAGATAATTTACAACCCACTAAGTCCATTTGGTGCTGCTTATACACACATGGGTTTGGAACCATCTACACCCAATGTATATGTATATGGAATGTTGAAAAATAGATATTCATATAGATATAGATAGATGACATATAGATAGATATGTAGATGAGATAGATAGATAGATAGATAGATAGATAGATAGATAGATAGATGATAGATAGATAGATATAGAGATATGGATATACATACACATATATATATTTTATAAAGATAGGATTTCATGATAACCTTTATCCAAGTTGAGATTTTGGCTGGTTTCATCTTATAGAAGAATTGTGTATAGAAGTTCAGCCAGTATGAGCTCTTGTGTACAATTGTATTAACATTGTCGGCTCCTTGCCAGCAAGTCCAGGAGAGAGGAGAGAGGTCCCAGTCCAGCCAGGTCTCTCTCCAGGGCTGAGCAGGATGGTGAGTGTCAGAGGCCCAAAAGAAACACACCGTGTCAGAAGTCTTGTTGAAGCAGGAACTCAACTTTAATGTATCAGCCTCTTGCTTATATAAACTCAGAGCATAAGGAGGAGGAGTTTTGGTGGAGTGAGATGGTGTAGGGAAGGGTGACAGAGGGTATGGGGTGACTTACAGGGCCAATGGCAAAGCTCTATATCAGTAACAGCAGGGGCAGAGGCAGGATGGTCACCCCGGTATGGAAGTTTTGAAACAGGCCTCAAAACTCGAGCCAGGCTCGGGTTTGTCCTCAAGGCCCAAAACAGGGCCAAAATGGGACTCAACACATCATATCCTGAAAATACTGTTTACTAAAGGTATCACTCTCTCTGGTTCTTCCATGATGATTCCTGAGATTGAGGTAAGATGATACGCTGTTTAGAGCAGAGCACTCCACAGGTTCTTATTCTCTTTATTTTATATTAATCCCCATCTACCGAAAAAAAAACATAAGCTTTTCAAATGAGTTTGGAAAAGCAATAACACAGTGGTATAAAACAGGAACTTAGGTTATTTCCATATATATTTTAAAAAATAATATTAGATTTTCTTATTGGGCCTATGAAATAAACACTCATTTAATTTGGGTCAACTGAATTCCAGACATAGGGTTCATGTTATGAAGGCAGGTTTAAATCCAATTAGTAAGTTTTTGGTTATTCCAACACATCCATACCACTATTACATAAATTAGCATATTTTGCCAAAGGTATTTGTCTTAATTAGAATTTTTATTGCTACAATAAAACACCATGGTCAAAAGGCAAGTTGTGAAGAAAAGGGTTTATTTGGCTTATGTTTCCACATCACTGTTTACCTCTGAAGAAAACTCAGGACAAGTACTCAAGCAGAGGGCAGTCCTGGAGGCAGGGGCTAATGCAGCAGGCTTGCAGGGGTACTGATCACTGTCTTGATCACTGTTTTTTTTATAGAACCCAGGGTCACCCATGGATGGCACTACCCACCAGGGTCACCCATGAATGGCACTACCCACCAGGGTCACCCATGGATGGCACTACCCACCAGGGTCACCCATGGATGGCACTACCCACAATGGCCTCCTGCTATTGCTCATCAATTAATAAAACACCTGTCAGCCAAAATTTATGAAGGCATTTTCTCAATCAAGCCTCCTTCCTCTCTGATGACTCCGTTATATGTAAAGCTGACATAAAACCAGCCATTACAGTAGCCACTGTTGGTACTTTCCCTTGGGTGAGTCTCAGACTCGGTCAGTTATTACTTAGCCATTACCTCAGTTTCTGCTCCTTCCCCCATCCTTGAATTTCTTTTAGGCAGGACAAAATTTCAGTACAAAATTTGTGAGTGGGTTGGTGTCCCTATCACTCCACTGGGATTTCTCAGAAAATTTGGAATAATTCTTCTTCAAGACTCAGCTGTACCACCCCTGAGTATGAACCCAAAAGATGATCCAACATCTCACAAAGACACTTGCTTAACAATGTTTATAGAAACTTTATTCATGATAATCAGAAACTGGAAGCAATCTAGATGTCCTTCAACCAAATAATAGATAAAAAATAATGTGGTACATTTATACAATCAAATACTATTCAACTATTTTTTAAATCACAAATTTTGTAGGCAAATAGACAGAACTTAAGAATATCATCCTAAGTAAGGTAACCCAGACCCAAAAAGACATGCATGGTATGTACTCACTTATAAGTGGATACTAGCCAATACGTATAGGATACTCACATTACACTCCACAGACCCAAGGAAGCTAAACATGGAAGGCACAAGACAAGATGCTTGAATCTCGCTTAGAAGGGGGAATAAAAAAGACATAGAAGCTTTTGTGTTTTATAATGACCTATTTCTCGATTGTTCTTAATGTCATTTTTTTATAAGAATCCTGTTTTTTCTATATGTAGCTATCTAACTTAACCATCACAATTTATTGAAGATACTGTCTTTTCTCAAACCTACATTTTGGCTTCTTGTCAAAAATCAAGTAACTGTAGAAGTATGGCCTATTATCTGGAATCTCTTCTATTTCAATGAATAGTTTGTCCAATTTTTTGACAGTGCTATGCTGTCTAAATCACTATCTCTTGTTTTGTAACTTGAAAGGTGTGGTAGTGATATTTTCAGAAGCATTATTATTTTTCAGAATGGTTTTGCTATCCTGGGTGTTTTGTGTTTCCACATTAATTACAAGATTTTTCCCCCAATTTCTCTGAAGAAATTACACAGGAGTTTTTATAGAAACTGTAGATTTCTTTGCTTGGGGTGTTTCTTTTCAGAATATTAACTACTGCCTTGTATAAATATAAGAGTTCTTTTAATCTTTTGGCATGTTCTTTGGTTTCTTTCTTTACTGTATTAGTTTTTCACTATATATGTCTTTGGCTTCTTTGATTATATTTATTCCAATATATTTTTGAGATAATTGTGAATGAATTATTTCCCTGATTTCTTTGTTGGCTTGCTTTTTCTTGGTATACAGAATGGATACACTGTGGGCATGTGTGTGTCCCCGTGTGTGTTAATTTAGCATCCTTTTACTTTGCTAATGGTGTTTATTAGCTTTTGGAGATTGTGGTGGAGTCATTAAGGTCATTTAAGCACAGAATTATATTATCTCCAAATAAGGATACTTTGACTTCTTTTTCTATTCTTATCCCCATTATTTCCCATTGTCTCATTACTCTAGTTTAGGCTTCAAGCATTATGTTGAATCTAAGTAGAGACTGAGAGGGTAAATATCTTAACCTTGTTCTTGATTTTGGAGAAAACTTTCTGAGGCTATGATTCTGTTGTATACTGTCTTGATTATGATGAGATATAGACTCTGAATCTGTAGATTCCTTTGGGGCTTTTATGATGAAAGAACATTGAATTTCATTAAAACCCATTTCTGTATCTGAGATGATAATGTAATTTCTGAGTGTGAGTCTATTTATATGTTGGATTATGTTACTTGATTTATATATGTAGAATTATCACTGAATTTCTTGGATAAATCTGAATTGATCATGGTGAATGATATTTTTCTGTAATTTATATATTTATTTATGCACTTTGTATTTATTTGTTTACTTCTTTTACTTTACATCCAGATCACAGCTTCTCTTTCCTCTTCTCTTCCCTTTCCCTAGCTCTGCTCCAACTATTTACCCTCCTGTTCTCCTCAGACATGGGGAGGCATGCCTTTGATATCAACACCCTGGCATGTCAAGTTACAGTAGGACTAGGTACAACTTCTATTAAGGCTAGACAAGAAGAAAGCCACGTTAGGGGAAAGAAATCCAGATGCAGACAACAGAGTCAAGACAGACCCTACTTCAGTTGTAAGTGGTCCCACGTGAAGAACAAGCTGCCTATCAGTTAGATACGTGTAAGAGGTTTTATCCCAGGCGTGCTCATTGCTTGGTGCTTCAGTCTCTGTGAGCCACTGTAGTCCCAGATTATTTGATTCTGCAGCTTTTCTCGTGGTGTTCTCTACCCCTATATATTCAACCTTTCCTCCCCCATTTATCTAAGATGCCCAGAGACCTGCCCAATGTTTTGAGTATGGGTTTATGCATATATTTCCATCATCTGCTGGGTGAAACATCTTAGAGGACAGTTACACTAAATTATTTTCTGCAAGAATATGAGAATATTATTAACAGTGTCTCTCATGACATGAGTCTCAAGTTGGGCCAGTGATTGGTTGACCACTCCCTCAATATGTGCTCCATCTTTATCCCTGAATATCTTGTAGGAAGCCCAGCTATGGTAACAGGATTCTCATATAGGTGATAGAGTAAGGAACAGCTCTAGGATGTGCCAGGGACCTTGGGTAGAGGAGGCTCCAGGGAGACTCTGAGGGTGACTATAGCTAAGACTCCTAGCAGTGAGGTATATGGAACCTGAATTGGCCACGTCCTCTATAAGTCAGGAGTCCCAGTAGAGGGATAAGGACACCAATCCACCCATTTAAACTTTGACCCCAAATTTGTCCTGCCTGCCAGATCTGTAGACACAATGATGTTGCAGAAACTGAGGGAATGGCCAGTGAATGACTAGCCCAACTTGAAATATGTTCCATAGGCAAGGAAAAATCTCTGACATCATTAGTAATACTTACAGAGAGGAGCCTATCATAACTGCCCTCTGAAAGGCTTCACAGCAGCTTGAGGAAGGGTCGAGGAACCAGGAAAAGATAGGGAATCCATAGAAACACTAACAGAGTCAACTAACCTGGACCCTTGGGGGCTAACACAGAACGAGAAACCAAAAGGCATATAAGGACTGGACCTAGCCCCCCTCTCCTGCATATGTGTAGCAAACATGTGGTTTGAAGTTCATTCAGGCCACCCAAAACCTGGAAAGGGGGCTTTCCTTGACTCTGTTGCCTGCCTCTGGATCCTGCTCCCCTAACTCGGCTGCCTTGACTGGTCTCACTGGGAAAGGATGTACCTACTCTTGCAGTGACTTGAGGTGGTAGCATTCATTTTGTGGTAAAAGCACTATGAAGTGTCTCATAAATTCTTGCCAAACGAATTCTAAACAAAGGGTCTTCCACAGAACAATTGTTGCCTAGATATAGCCAATAATTTGGACAAAGACAGTGAATATCTAAACTACCTTTGTTTCTGCAGCCCCTGCCAAGGAATTCTCAATTGTGTGAATAACATGGGAGAAAGGTTTTCCTGTGCCAATATCTTCCTGGGGTTTCCTGAACTGTAAAACTGCCACTGATTCCTATAGAGGGAATTCCTGCCAACATGGAGGCACCTGCTATAAACACTCTGAGTACCCTGTATCTGCCCTGCTGGATATGCTGGGAATTTCTGTGAGACAGCTCACAACTTGTGTGTTTCTAGCATCTGACACAATACGGCTGGAATTAATGACTCTTCCTGCTTTGGTGTCCCTGGATGCCAAGGTAGGCACGGTGGCTTGGAAATTTATGAATGTGTCTCTGATCCCTGCATGAATGAGGCTGTATGCCTCAATGAGATAGGAAGATACATATGTGCATCTCATTTTTAATTGGGTTATTTGGTTTGTTCCTGTTTAATTTATATACATTCCTGTTTAATTTTATGAGTAATTTATATACATTGGATATTAGGTCTCTGTTAGTTGGAGGATTGGTGAAAATCTTTTCCCATTGTGAAAGCTGACTTTTTGTCCTATTCATTTTGTCCTTTGCCTTACAGAAAGCGTTCAGTCATAAGATCGTGTCTATAATTGTTGATCTTAATGCTTGAGGTGTTGGTGTACCGTTCAGGAAGTTGTCTCCTCCACTTGTGTTCAAGAGTATTCCCACTTTCTCTTCTATCAGATTTAGTCTATCTTGTTTTCTGTCGAAGACCTTGATCCTTGAACACTCACTTGAGTGTTGGGCAGGGTTATAATATGGATCTGTTTACATTTCTCTACATGCAAACAAGCAGTGAGACCAGTACCACTTCTTGAAGATGCTTTTCCTTTTCCATTGTATGCTTTTGGCTTTGTTGTCAAATGTCAAGCTTCCTTAAGTATGTGGGTTTATTTCTGGGTCTTTGATTCAGCCTCCCTGGTTTTATGCCAATACCATGTTGGTTTTATTACTATTGCTCTGTAGTACAGCATGTAATCAGGGATGTTGTTACCTCCAGAAGTTCTTTTATTGTATGGGATTTTTTTTAGTTGTTCTGATTTATTTTGTCTGTTTGTTTCCATATGAAGTTGTGTATTGTTCTTTCAAAGTCTGTAAAATTTTGTGTTGTGATTTTGATGGGAATTTTATTGAATCTGTACATTGATTTTGGTAAGATGGCCACAATTACTACATTAATCCTACTGATCCATGAGCATAGTCAATCTTTTAATCTGCTGATGTCTTCTTTAATTTCTCTCTACAAACACTTGATGTTTTGAAGGCCTTTCATTTGCTTGGATAGAGTTATATGAAGATATTTTATACTGTTTGTAGCCATTGTGACAGGTGTTATTTCCCTAATTTCTTTCTCAGCCCATTTATTGTCTTTATATAAGATGTCTATTGACTGTTTTTTTTAAAATAAGCATTAGGAGTTCTTTGGTGGAGGTTTGGGGGTCACTTAAGTATACTATCATATCATCTGCAAATAGTTATATTTTGATTTCTTCCTTTCCCATTTTTATCCTTTTGACTTCCTTTTGTTGTCTAATTGCTCTGGCTAGGACTTCCAGTACTATATTGAATAGGTAGGGAGAGAGTGGGCAGCCTTGTCTAGTCCCGTGATCTTTCCAAGACTTTTACCATGAAGGGATGTTGAATTTTATCAAATGCTTTCTCGGGAACTAGTGAGATGATCATGTGTTTTTTTTTTTTCTTCTTTGAGTTTGTTTATATACTGGATTACATTGATGAATTTCAAAATACTGAACCATCCCTGAATTCCTGGGATAAAGCCTACTTGATCATGATTGATGATGGTTTTGATGTGTTCTTGGATTCAGTTTTTGAGAATTTTATTGAGTATTTTTGCATCGTTATTCATAAAAGGGATTGGTCTAAAGTTCTCTTTCTTTGTTGTGTCTTTGTGTGACTTAGGTATGAGCATAATTGTGGCTTCATAGAATGAATTAGGCAGTGTTCCTTCGGTTTCTATTCTGTGGAATAGTTTGAAGAGAATTGGTATTATGTCTTCCTTGAAGGTCTGATAGAATTTTGCACTAACACCATCTTGTCCTGGGATTTTTTTGTGGGGAGACCTTTAATGATTGCTGCTATTTCTTTAGGGTTTATGGGACTGTTTAGATGGTTTATCTGCTCCTGATTTAACTTTGGTACCTGGTATCTGTCTAGAAAATTGTCCATTTCATCCAGATTTTCCAGTTTTGTTGAGTATAGGCATTTGTAGTAGGATCTGATGATTTTTTTTTAATTTCCTCAGTTTCTCTTGTTATGTCTCCCTTTTCTGATTTTATTAATTTGGATACTGTCTCTGTGCCCTCTGGTTAGTCTGGCTAAGGGTTTATTTGTCTTGTTGATTTTCTCATGTCTTGTTGATTTTCTCAAAGAACCAGCTCCTGGTTTTGTTGAGTCTTTGTATAGTTCTTTTTGTTTCTACTTGGTTGATTTCAGCCCTGAGTTTGATTGTTTCCTGCCTTCTACTCCTCTTGGGTGTATTTGGTTTTTTTTTTCCCCACAGCTTTCAGACAAGCTGTTAAACTGCTAGTGTATGCTCTCTCTAGTTTCTTTCTGTAGACACTTAGAGCTATGAGTTTTCCTATTAGCACTACTTTCATTGTGTCCCATAAGTTTTCATATGACAAACCTTCATTTTCATTAAATTCTAAAAAGTCTTTAATTTTTTCCTTTATTTCTTTCTTGACCAAGTCATCACTGAGTAGAGCGTTGTTCAGTTTCCACATGTATGTGGGCTTTCCGTTGCTTTTGTTATTGAAAACTTTTGTTATTGATTAAATGCAAGGGATTATTATTCTGTTGCTTTTGTTATTGAAAACTTTTGTTATTGATAAAATGCAAGGGATTATTTCAATCTTTTTGTATTTATTGAGGCCTGTTTTGTGACCAATTATACAGTTTATTTTGGAGAAGGTACCATGAGGTGCTGAGAAAAAGGTATATTCTCTTGTTTTAGGATGAAATTTTCTTTCTATAAATATCTGTTAAATCCATTTGGTTCATAACTTCTGTTATTTTCACTGTATCTCTGTTTAGTTTCTGCTTCCATGATCTGTCCATTGCTAAGATTGAGGTGTTGAAATCCTCCACTATTAATATATGAGGTGCAATGTGTGCTTTAACCTTTAGTAAAGTTTCTTTTATGAAGGTGGGTGTCCTTGCATTTGGAGCATAGATATTCAGAATTGAGAGTTCTTGGTAGATTTTTTTTCTTTGATGAGTATGATGTGTCCCTCCTTTTGTTCTTTCTTTCTTTCTTTCTTTCTTTCTTTCTTTCTTTTCTTTTCCTTTCTTTTCTTTTTTTGTAATTTTGTAAACAGCCACTTTGCTGAAGATGTTTATCAGCTATAAAAGTTTCCTAGTAGAATTTTTGGTTTCACTTATGCATATAGTATATTATTTGCAAATAGCAATACTTTGACATTTTTCTTTCTAATTCGTATCACCTTGGTCTCATTTATATGTCTTATTGCTCTAGGTAAAACTTCAATTACAATATTGAATACAAATAGAGAGGAGACAGCCTATGCTTTTCCACGATTTTAGGGGAATTGCTTTATGTTTCTCTCCATTTAATTTGAGGTTGGCTATAGGCTTGCTGTAAATTGTCATATTGTGTTTATGTATGCGTTTTACATTCCTCCAAGACTTTTATTATGAATGAATATTGGATTTTCTCATAGGCTTGGTTGGTATCTAATGAAATATTTTTTTTCTTTCTTATAATTTGTTTATATGGTGGGTTACATTGACAGAGTTTTGTGTGTCGAACCATCCCTGCATCCCTAGGATGAAGCCTACTTCATCCTGGTGGGTGATGTTTTTGGTATGTTCTGGAGTCTGGATTGGGAGTATTTTATTGAGTATTTTGCATTAATATTTATAAGAGAAATTGGTGTAACATGCTTTTTCTCTTTTAACTCTTTTGTGGTTTAGGTTTCAGGGTGATTGTTCTTTCAAAAAAAATGTGTTTGCCAATATTCCATCTGCTTATATTTTGTGAAGTAATTTGGAGCAGCATTGTTAGTAGCTCTTCCTTGAAAATATGATAGAATTCTGCTAGCATGTATTTCTTTTTTATTATTATTAGTTATTTTATTTTTTTCATTTCAAATGCTGTTCCCCTTTCTGGTTTCCTCTCTGCAAGTCCCCTATCTTATCCCTCCTCCACTGCCTCTATGAAAGTGCTCCCCCACATACCCACATATTCCCACCTCACCATCTTATCATCCCCTTAATATTCCCTTATCATCCCCCTATGATGAGACATTGAGCCTCCACAGGAACAAGGGCCACCCCTCCCATTGATGCCAGCTAAGGCAATTCTCTGCTACAACTGTAGCTGGAAACATGGAATTACTCCTTGTGTAATCTTTAGTTTAGTCCCTGGGAGCTCTAGGGGGAGTCTGGTTTGTTGATATTACTCTTCTTCCTATGGTGTTGCAATACCCTTCAGCTCTTTCAGTCCTTCCTCTAACTCTCCCCTTAAGGTTCCCTGTGCCCAGTCTGATGGTTGGCAGCAAGCATCCTTATCTGTATTGATTAGCCTCTGGTAGAGCCTCTCAGGGGACCACTGTACCAGGCTCCTGTCAGTAAGTACTTCTTGACAACAGTAATAGTGCCTAGATTTAGTGACTACAGATGAAATGTATCCCTAAGAGGGGCAGTTTCTGGAAGGCCTTTCCTTCAGTCTCTGTTTCACTTTTAGTCACTGAATTTTATTTAAACAGGAACAATTATGGGAAAATTTTTGAGATGGGTGGGTGGCCCAGTCCCTCAGATAGGGGCTGTGCCTATTCACTGGATATGGTCTCTACAGGTTCTACCTCCTCTGTGTTGGGCATTTTGGCTAATGTCATCCTTATAAGGTTTTGGGAACTTCTTGCTTCCCTGGCATCTCTTGGTGTGACTCTAACCAAGCAACTGAAATATCTGTATGACAAGAACTTCAAGTTTCTGAAAAAAATCAAAGAAGACCTCAGAAGGTGGAAAGATGTCCCATGCTCATGGATCAGCAGGAATAACATAGGAAAATGGCCATCTTACCAAAAGCAATCTCCAGATTCAATGCAATCCCCATAAAAAGTCCAACTCAATTCTTCACATAGATAAAGAGATTCTCAAATTCATCTGGAATAACAAAAAAAAAAAAAACAGAATAGAAAAAAAAACATTCTTAGCAATAAGAGAACTTCTGAGGAAATCACCATTCTTTAGCTCAAGCTGTAACTACAGAGCAACATTAACAAAAATTGAATGGTATTAATTCAGAGACATACAAGTAGATGAATAGAATAGAATTGAAGACCCCAAAATAAAACTACACACCTATGGACACCTGATCTTTTAAAAAGAAGTCAAAACCACACAGTAGAAAAAAGTCAGCAAGTTCAAAAAATGGTGTTGGTTCTACTGACTTTTGGCATGTAGAAGAATGGAAATTGATATAGTCTTATCTCCCTGTATAAAGCTAAGGCCAAGTGGATCAAAGACCACCACATAAAACTAGATGCACTGAATATAATAGAAGACAAAGTGGGAAAGAACCTCAAACATATCAGCACAGTGGGCAATTTTCTGAACAGTGTAATTTCCTGAACAGGGCAATCATTGATCAAATATTGACAAATGGGATCTCATAAAATTTCAAAGCTTCTGTAAGGCACAGGACACTGTCAATTGGACAAAATGGCAACCTACAAATTGGGAAAAGATCTTTACCACTCATCTATCTGAAAGAGGGCTAGTATTCAATATATACAAAGAACTCAAGAAGTTAGATTCCGCCCTCCTGCAGTCTGAGGGCTGCGGGTAAGTGCACCCAGGAGCCCCCCAGACACATTCTGGGGGATTCATAGAACCCATAGCCAGCGCTAGCACGCCCCTTCCGCCACTCGCCCCTCCTGCAGTCTGAGGCCTGCGAGTGAGTGCACCTAGGAGCCCCCCAGACACATTCTGGGGGATCCATAGAACCCATAGCCAGAGCTAGCATGCCCCTTCCGCCGCTCGCCCCTCCTGCAGTCTGAGGCCTGCGGGTAAGTGCACCCAGGAGTCCCCCAGACACATTCTGGGGGATCCATAGAACCCATAGCCAGCGCTAGCACGCTCCTTCTGCTGCTCGCCCCCCCTCCGGTCTGAGGCCTGCAGGGTCTGAGTCCCAGACCAGACCTCTACCAGGTCTGCAGTTGTGTGGACCCCGGATTCCACCTGAGACATACTGGAAGGTCCGCTCAACCCAGAGCCACAGAGGAACAACTGAACTCAGAGGGTCAGACAACATACCCTGAGATATCCAAGAGGAGACACTGCACCCAGAACAGCAGACATCTAGCTGGACTGCTACCTTGGAGCCACCATATCCTGAGGCATCCTAGAGATACCACTGTAATCAGGGCAGCTGGAAAAAAATCACAAAGACATCTGGACTCCTAGAAGACCAAACAAAAGCGAGACAACTGGAAAGACAGGCTTCAATCAGAGACAGAAGTACAGGTAGCATTAGAATTAACCAGATGGCAAAAGGCAGGCGCAAGAACGTAAGCAACAGAAACCAAAGTTACATGGCATCATCAGAACCCAGTTCCCCCATCATAGCAAGCCCTGAACACCCCATCACACCAGAAAAGCAGGATTCAGAATTAAAATCACTTCTCATGATGATGATAGAGGACTTTAAGAAAGACATAAATAACACTCTCAAAGAACAGATAGAAACCCTTAGAGAGGAAACACAAAAATCCCTTAAGGAATTACAAGAAAATGCAACCAAACGGGAGAAGGAATTAAACAAAACCATGCAGGATCTAAAAACGGAAGTAGAAACAATAAAGAAATCACAAAGGGAGAACACCCTGGAGATAGAAAACTTAAAAAAACGATCAGGAGTCATAGATACAAGTATTACCAACAGAATACAAGAGATGGAAGAGAGAATCTCATGTGCAGAAGATACCATGGAAAACATTGACACAACTGTCAAAGAAAATGCAAAATACAAAAAGCTACTAACCCAAAATATACAAGAAATCCAAGACACAATGAGAAGGCCAAACCTAAGGATAATAGGAATAGATGAGGGGGAAGACTCCCAACTTAAAGGACCAGTAAATATTCTCAACAAAATTATAGAGGAAAACTTCCCTAACCTAAAGAAAGAGATGTCCATAAATATACAAGAAGCCTACAGAACTCCAAATAGTTTAGACCAGAAAAGAAATACTTCCAGCCACATAATAGTCAAAACATCAAATGTACAAAACAAAGAAAAAATACTAAAAGCAGTAAGGGAAAAAGGCAAAGTAACATATAAAGGCAGACCTATAAGAATTACACCAGACTTCTCACCAGAGACCATAAAAGCCAGAAGATCCTGGACTGATATCATACAGACCCTAAAAGAACATAAATGTCAGCCCAGACTACTATACCCAGCAAAACTGTCAATCATTATTGATGGAGAAACCAAAATATTCCATGACAAATCCAAATTTACACAGTATCTCAACACGAACCCAGCACTTCAAAGGATAATTGGTGGAAAACTCCATCACAAGGAGGGAAACTACAACCTGGAAAAAGCAGGAAAGTAATCTTCCAAAAACCGTAAAAGAAGGTAGCTACACAAACATACCTCCACTGCCAATAACAAAAATAACAGGAAACAACACTCATTTTTCCTTAATATCTCTTAATATCAATGGACTCAATTCTCCAGTAAAAAGACATAGACTATCAGACTGGATACGTAAACAGGACCCAACATTTTGCTGCATTCAGGAAACGCACCTCTGTGGAAAGGACAGACACTACCTCAGAGTAAAAGGTTGGAAAACAATCTACCAAGCAAATGGTCCCAAGAAACAAGCTGGAGTAGTGATTCTAATATGAAATAAAATCAGTTTTCAACCAGAAGTAATCAAAAAAGATAAAGAAGGACACTTCATATTCATGAAAGGAAAAATGTACCAAGAGGAACTTGCAATTCTCAACATCTATGCCCCAAATGTAAGGGCACCCACATACATAAAAGACACTTTACTAAAACTTAAAGCATACATTGCACCCTACACAATAATAGTGGGAGATTTCAACACCCCACTCTCAGCTATGGACAGATCATGAAAACAGAAACTAAATCGAGACACAATGAAACTAACAGAAGTTATGAACCAATTGGACTTAACTGACATCTATAGAACATTTCATCCTAAAACAAAAGAATACACCTTCTTCTCAGCACCTCATGGTACCTTCTCGAAAATAGACCATATAATTGGTCACAAAACAGGCCTCAACAGATACAAAAAGATTGAAATAATCCCCAGCACCTTATCAGACCACCATGGATTAAGACTTGTCTTTGACATGGACAAAAACATCAGAAAACCGACATAAACTTGGCAACTGAACAATGCTCTACTCAATGATAACTTGGTCAAGGAAGAAATTAAGAAAGAAATTAAAGACTTTTTAGATTTAAATGAAAATGAGGGCACATCATATCAAAACATGTGGGACTCATTGAAAGCAGTACTAAGAGGAAAAATCATAGCTCTAAGTGCTCACAAAAAGAAAGTGGAAAGAGCATACATCAACAACTTGACAGTAAACCTGAAAGCATTAGAACAAAAAGAAGCTAGTATACCCAAGAGGAGTAGACGGCAGGAAATAGTCAAACTCAGGGCTGAAATCAACCAAGTCGAAACAAAAAGAACTATACAAAATATCAACAAAACCAGGAGCTGGTTCTTTGAGAAAATCAACAAGATAGACAAACCCTTAGCCAGACTAACCAAAGGGCACAGAGACAGCATTCAAATTAATAAAATCAGAACTGAAAAGGGAGACATAACAACAGAAACAGAGGAAATTAAAAAAATTATCAGATCCTACTACAAAGGCCTATACTCAACAAAATTGGAAAATCTGGAGGAAATGGACAATTTTCTAGATAGATACCAGGTACCAAAGTTAAACGAGGAACAGATAAACCACCTAAACAGTCCCATAACGCCTAAAGAAATAGACACAGTCATTAAAAATCTTCCCACCAAAAAATGTCCGGGGCCAGATGGTTTCAGTGCAGAATTCTTTCAGACCTTCAAGGAAGACCTAATACCAATCCTCTTCAAGTTATTCCATCGAATAGAAACAGAAGGAACACTACCCAATTCATTCTATGAAGCTACCATTACACTCATACCTAAACCACAGAAAGACCCAACAAAGAAAGAGAACTACAGACCAATCTCTCTTATGAATATTGATGCAAAAATACTCAATAAAATTCTCGCAAACCGAATCCAACAACACATCAAAACAATTATCCATCAAGATCAAGTAGGCTTTATCCCAGGAATGCAGGGATGGTTCAATATTCGGAAATCCATCAATGTAATCCACTACATAAATAAACTCAAAGAGAAAAACCACATGGTCATATCACTAGATGCTGAGAAAGCATTTGACAAAATTCAACATCCCTTCATGTTAAAAATCTTGGAAAGATCAGGAATACAAGGCCCATATCTAAACATAGTAAAAGCAATATACAGCAAGCCAGTAGCCAACATCAAACTAAATGGAGAGAAACTTGAAGCAATCCCACTAAGATCAGGGACTAGGCAAGGCTGCCCACTCTCACCTTACCTATTCAATATAGTACTGGAAGTCTTAGCTAGAGCAATTAGACAACAAAAGGAAGTCAAAGGGATACAGATAGGAAAGGAAGAAGTCAAAATTTCACTATTTGCAGATGATATGATAGTATACTTAAGTGAACCTAAAACTTCCACCAGAGAACTCCTATACCTGATAAACAACTTTAGCAATGTGGCTGGATATAAAATCAACTCAAACAAATCAGTAGCCTTCCTCTACTCAAAGGATAAACAGGCAGAGAAAGAAATCAGGGAAATGACACCCTTCACAATAGCCACGAATAAAATAAATTATCTTGGAGTGAATCTAACAAAGCAAGTGAAAGATCTGTATGACAAGAACTTCAAGTCTCTCAAGAAAGAAATTGAAGAACATCTCAGAAGATGGAAAGATCTCCCATGCTCCTGGATTGGCAAGACTAATTTAGTAAAAATGGCTATCCTGCCAAAAGCAATCTACAGATTCAATGCAATACCCATCAAAATTCCAAATCAATTCTTCATAGAGATAGAAAGAGCAATTTACAAATTCATTTGGAATAACAAAAAACCTAGGATAGCGAGAACTATTCTCAACAATAAAAGAACCTCTGGGGGAATCACCATTCGGGACCTCAAACTGTACTACAGAGCAGTAGTGATAAAAACTGCTTGGTATTGGTACAGAGACAGAAAGGACGATCAATGGAACAGAATTGAAGACCCAGAAATGAACCCGCATACCTATGGTCACTTGATATTTGATAAGGGAGCTAAATTCATCCAGTGGAAAAAGGACAGCATTTTCAACAAGTGGTGCTGGCTCAACTGGAGGTCAACATGTAGAAGAATGCAAATTAATCCATTCTTACCTCCTTGCACAAAGCTCAACTCCAAGTGGATAAAGGACCTTCACATAAAGCCAGGTACACTGAAAATATTAGAAGAGAAGTTGGGGAAGACCCTAGAAATCCTAGGCACAGGGGAAAAGTTCCTGAACAGAACACCAATGGCTTATGCTCTAAGATCAAGAATCGACAAATGGGACCTCATCAAATTGCAAAGCTTCTGTAAGGCAAAGGACACTGTCAACAAGACAAAACGGCAACCAACAGATTGGGAAAAGATCATTACCAATCCTACATCTGATAGGGGGCTAATATCTAATATTTACAAAGAACTCAAGAAATTAGACGCCAAACAACAAAATAACCCCATTAAAAAATGGGGTACAGAGCTAAACAAAGAATTCTCAACTGAGGAAACTCGAATGGCCGAGAAGCACCTTAAGAAATGCTCAACATCCTTAGTCATCAGGGAAATGCAAATCAAAACAACACTGAGATACCACCTCACACCAGTCAGAATGGCTAAGATCAAAAACTCAGGTGATAGTAGATGCTGGTGAGGATGTGAAGAAAGAGGAACACTCCTGCATTGTTGGTGGGGTTGCAAGCTGGTACAACCACTTTGGAAGTCAGTCTGGTGGTTCCTCAGAAAATTGGACATAGCACTACCTGAGGACCCAGCTATACCACTTCTGGGTATATACCCAGAAAATGCCTCAACAAATAACAAAGACATATGCTCCACTATGTTCATAGCAGCCCTATTTATAATAGCCAGAAGCTGGAAAGAACCCAGATGCCCTTCAACAGAGGAATGGATACAAAAAATGTGGTACATTTACACAATGGAATATTACTCAGCTATTAAAAATAATGAATTCGAGAAATTCTTAGGTAAATGGATGGATCTAGAAAATATCATCCTGAGTGAGGTAACCCAATCACAAAAGAACACACATGGTATTTACTCACTGATAAGCGGAGATTAGCCCAAAAGTTTGAAACAACAAAGATTCAACTACCAGATGACACGAAGCTCATGAAGAAGAAAGAACAAGTGAGGATGCCTAGGTCTTTCTTAGAAGGAGTAACTAAATAACCAAGGGAGCAAATATGGAGACAAAGTGTGGGTCAGAATCTGAAGGGGGGGTTGTAGGGAGACCATTGTGTCTGGGTATTCATTCCATAGGCAGTTACCAAAAATAGACGCTGATAGGGATGTCAGGATGGGAAAGCTGACAGCAGCCTGATAAGGCTGTCTCCTTAGAGGTCCCCCAGAGTCGGACATACCCAGAGACAGATACCCACAGCTATCCTTTAATCTGATCAAAGTTCCCAATGGAGGAGTTAGAGAGTAAATTGAAGGAACCGTGAACCATACGGGCTGGTGGCCCTGTGAGGAGAGCAAGAATACCAACCAGCCAGAGCTCCCCAGGGTCTAAACCACCAGCCCAGGTGCACATAGGGAGAGACACATGACTCCAGCTGTATATGTAGGGGAGCATGGCCCTGTTGGGCATAGGTGGGAGACAAGATCATTGGTACCCTGAAGGCTGAGCACTGAGGGGGGGGAATCTGAGGGTGGGGAGGGAGGCTGGGGGTAGGTGGGTAAACACCTTCATAGAGGCAGGAGGAGGGGGGATGGGATAAGGGGTTCCTGGGTGGTGGGGGAAATATGGTAAGGGGATAAAATTTGAAATGTAAATATTATATCCAATAAAAGAGGGGAAAAATAGAAAAGCGGTTAGAACCAACATTCTTAATAAAATGTCAGCCCTCTTTTAAAAAAAAACTGTCTTGATACTAAAATTTGTTTTGAGAATTGTATATTGCAGAATGATCAGCCTTGGTGTATCTACTCAACAAGCAAGCTGGGCAGACCTGCTCAAACCTCTGAGGTCCGTGAATTCGATCTGGAGGCAGCGAAGACACAGCATCAGAGGATTGTCAACTTGCTCTCCCCCCCCACTCCTCTTCTAATATCTCAACGCCCATAATCAGCTTGAAGAAGCTAATGATGAGTCAGCGCCCCTATTCCCTGGGCATGGGGACTAAGATGGTAAATGTTGGGCTGTCTCCCTAGGAAAAAGTAGTGGTTTTGTCGGAATAGAGAGGATTAGCTAGGGTTTATTGCATAGCCATAACCTATTAGTAGAAATCTGTATAATTAATATCAAGATGAAGATATAAATTCTTAAATGGCACCAGTTTACTTTGTTTACAAATTTTAAGGTTTTCATTGGCATGAGCTTCTTAGTGATATAAGAGTGAGATGAATATTGTTACTCTCATAGGCATTGTACCAGTATAACACACTTAGGAATACAAAGCTTAGACCCAGTCCTTCTTTAACTTTTTTAACTGATTTGAGATGGTCAGCCTGTGAGTTAAGGGACTATAGCAAATTCATGACTTGGAGTTTATTATAAGGGTGTTCTCTATGTTTTATTTAGAAATAGCTGAATGGAGTTAACAGGCAACAGTCCAGATTACCTTACATGAATAGCTGGTTTTCAAAACATCAGAAATCCTTAGAATTGACATGACAAACATTTCAGTATTAATGTTCATTTTCATTAGAGACCTGTCTGCTCCGGACAGCTTCCTATGTTAAATTCTAAGAAGAAATTGAGCATCCTTGGAGTTACTCCAGTTGTGGTGAGACAGCCACTAGGCAAGAATTGCCACTTTCCTTCTACAGACAAATTACTGTCCAGAAAAGGACACACTTGCAGAATAGTCGACTGATTATATCTGCCTAGACAGAGTAATCAGCCCTTAATAATTCTGCAGCACTAAGGTCTGTCAGATGATCCTGGGCCAGAAGGCAGAAGAACAGATGCTCCAACGTTTTGAAGTAGAGCGAGTGTCCAGGTGTTCAGAGGTCTCTATAAATTGGCTAAGTTTTAGAAGCTATGCTTTGTGCTTCCCACAATTATAGTCAACTCAGTCATTCTGGATTTCTGATGGGGTTGAAAACTTATAGCTATTTACTTTGAGAGAAAAGATCTGAGTGTATGGTCATCAGCTGACATTCATCCTAAAGCCAAGGAAAAAGCCAGGTTCAGAACTAAGTGTTTTAGTTAGGATAGATGACAGAGGTGCTGGTTAGTCAACAAAAGGATGGACTGGGTATTAGGACTATCTTGTACCTCACTGGTACAAATAGGCATAATTATGCTCTAATTGTATTTTGAGAGAAAAGTTTCCTTTTAACAGGAAGGGTGATGTGTAGGAGGAGCTAAGGTGGGAGGAGTACTGAGAGGAAGAAAAGGAGTAAGAAGAGGAGAAGAAGAAGGAGAGGAGAAGCTAGGTGATGAAAGAGAGATAGAGGGGGGAGACAGGGAAGCAGATGTTCATGTATCTCCACCAGTCAAAGATAGTTGATATATCTAGGTTGGGTAGTGGGTTACACCTCTGATTGAACAATACCAAACTTATAAAGCCTATGATTAACATTTCTTAAAAAAATGTATAAATGCAAAAAGGAAAAGGGGGCATGGGATAGGTGTTTTCTAAGGGGGGGAATGGGGAAACGGGATGGTATCTGAAGTGTAAATGAAAGATCTAATAAAAAAAAAAGAAAAAAAAAGAAGTTAGATTCCAGAGAACCAAATAACCCCTACTAAAAATGGGATACAGAGCTAAACAAAAAATTCTCAACTGAGGAATCTAGAATGACTGAGAAGCACCTAAAGAAATGTTCAAAATCCTTAGTCATCAGAAAAATGCAAAGCAAAACAACCTTGAGATTCCACTTCACACCAGTCACAAAGTCTAAGATCAAAAACTCAGGTGACAGCAGATGGTGGTGAAATAGACAAACACTGCTCCATTGCTGATGGGATTGCAGGCTGGAAAAAACACTCTGAAAAACAGTAAGGTGGTTTCTCAGAAAATTGGAAATAGTTCTACCTGAGGAACCAGCTCTATCACTCCTGGACATATACCCAAGAGAAGTTCTAACAGATAAGAAGGACACATACTCCCCTATGATCATAGCAGCCTTATTTATAATATGGAGAAGCTGGAAAAAAAACAGATAATCCTCAACAAAAGAATGGATAAAAAAATATGGTACATTTACATAATTTAGACATTTACACAGCTATTAAAAACAATAACTTTATGAAATTTGAAGGCAAATGGGTGGAACTAGAAAATATCATTCTGAGTGAGTTAACCCTGTCACAAAAAAACCACACATAGTGTGTACTCACTGATAAGTGGATTATTAGCCCAAAGCTTGGAATACCCACAACCACTTGAATCTCAAAATAAGAAAGAAGACCAAGGTGTGGATGCTACAATCCTACTTAGAAGGGAAAAATATAATTACAGGAGGTAGAGGGAGGGAGGGATCTAGGAGGATAAAAGGGGGTTAGATAAAATGAGGACAGAATAAGGTATAGCAGGAGACTTGGAAGTACAAAGGAACAGAAAATTGAACAAAGGTATGTAATAGTGGGGGATGGAGAACTGGGGGTAGCTTGTACTTACTTCATGGACAGTTTTTTTGAGTAGAAGATCAACAGAGAGATAAGTTCATTCTCTCTTTTCTATTTTGCTGGTTCTTCATCGGCTTTTGGTATTAGGGAAATACAAGCATGGTCTTCGTTCTTTATTTTAATGAAGTAATATGAACAATATTGTTGCATATTCTTCTTTGAAGTTCTGGTAAAATCTAACATCAAATCCCTTTTTTGTTGTTATGTTTGTTTGTTTTAACTTTTTCCTGGTGGCTACTCCCAGCTCCCCATCCCCCATTGCTACACAATTCTGTTCAAATTCCTGACCCTCTGTATATCTTCCCTGACTCCTATCATACCTGGTCCTGCCCCCGTTTTTCCCCTCCCCATGTTCTCTTCCTCCCAAGTTCCTTCCACTCTCTACCTCCCTTGAGTATCTTCTTACCCCTTCTAAGAATTACTGAAGCATCCACATTTTGGTCCTCCTTTTTCTTGAGCTTCACATGGTCTCTGAATTGTATCTCGGGCTAATATCCAATTATCAGTAAGTGCATGCCATGTGTGGTTTTTTTTTTTTTTTTTTTTTTTTTTTTTCTGACTGGGTTACCTCACTCAGGATGATATTTTCTAGTTCCACTCATTTGTCTGCAGATTTCATGAAGTCATTGTTTTTAATAGCTAAGTAGTACTCCATTATGTAAATGTACCACATTTTCTGTATCCATTCCTCTGTTGAAGGGCATCTGGGTTCTTTACACCTTCTGATATTACAAACCAGGCTGCGATGACCATAGTGGAGCACGTGTCCTTGTTATATGTCAGACCATCTTTTGGGTATATGGCCAGGAGTGGTAGAGCTGGGTCCTAATTTAGTACTATGTCCAATTTTCTGAGGAACCACTAGAATGATTTCCAGAGTGGTTGTACCAATTTGTTATCCCACCATCAATGGAGGAGAGTTCTTCATTCTCCAAATCCTTGACAGTGTCTGCTGTATCCTGAGTTTTTGATATTAGCCATTCTTACTGGTGTGAGGAAGAATCTCATTGGTCTTTGAGTTGCGTTTCCCTGATGACTAAGGATGGTGAACATTTCTTTAGGTGCTTCTCAGCCATTTGAGTTTCCTCAGTTGAAAATTTTTTGTTTAGTTCTGTACAATAGAGTTATTTGGTTGTCTGGAGTCTAATTTCTTGAGGTTTCTTTTTTTGTATATACTGGATATTAGCCCTCTATAAGATGTAGGATTGGTAAAGATCTTTTCCCAACTTGTAGGTTGCTGTTTTGTCCTATTGACAGTGTCCTTTGCCTTACGGAGCTTTGGAATTTTATGAAGTTGCATTTGTTGATTCTTTATCTTAGAGCATAAGCCCATGTTCTGTTAAAAAAAAAAATTACCCTTATGGGCATGTGCTCGAGGCTCTTCCACACCTTCTCTTCTATTAGTTTCAGTGTATCTGGTTGTATGTGAAGGTCCTTGATCCACTTGCACTTCAGCTTTGTACAAGGGGATAAGAATGGATTAATTAGCATTTTTCTACCTGCAGACCATCAGTTGAGCCAGCACCATTTGTTAAAAGTGCTATTTTTTTCACTCGATGGTTTTAGTTTCTTTGTCAAATATCAAGTGACCATAGGTGTGTAGGTTTATTTCTAGATCTTCAGTTCTATTCCATTGATCTACCTGCCTGTCTCTGTACCAATACAATGCAATTTTTATCACTATTGACCTGTAATACAGTTTGAGGTCAGGAATGGTGATTCCCCCCAGAAGTTCTTTTACTGTTGAGAATAGCTTTAGCTTTCTTAAGTTTTTGGTTATTTCAAATGAATTAACAAGTTAATCTTTCTAACTCTATAAAAAATTGAGTGGGTATTTTGGTAGGGATTGCATTGAATCTGTAGATTGCTTTCAACAAGATGACCATTTTTACTGTATTAATCCTGCCAACTCATGAGCATGAGAGATCGTTTCATCTTCTGAGATCTCACTTTCTTTACCAGGAACTTGAGGTTCTTACCATACAAATATTTTGCTTGCTTGGTTTGAGTCACACCAAGGTACATTATATTATTTTTAACTATTATGAAGGGTGTCATTTCTCTAATTTCTTTCTCAGCCTGTCTATCCTTTGAGTAGAGGAAGGCTACTGATTTGCTTAATTTTATATCCAGCCACGTTGCTGAAGTTAATTAGCTCCTTAATTAGAAGGTTTATAATTACTTTTTCTACCCCATTGGTTGTTAAGGTCAATTTTGTTTTTTTACTTTATAGTCATTTAAATTTTATTGGATATATATATATATATATATATATATATATATATATATATATATATAGAGAGAGAGAGAGAGAGAGAATTTATGTTTTTTGAGATTTTACAGTTTATTAGAATATAGACATTCTTATAGCTTCTGAATTTTTTAGGATATATTGCAATGCCTCTTGCTTTTTACATGCTTTTGTTAATTTGGGTCGCTTCTTTTACTTTTGTTTAATTTGAGTAATAATTTGTCAATACTGTTTTTTAAAGAACCAACCATTCTTTGCATGACTTATTTGTACTTTTTCAGTACACTTTAAATAATACATTAATTGCTTATCTCTTCCCATTTATTGTTTTTTGTTTGGAAAATTTCTTTTCTTGCTTTTCCAATATATTCAGATATGCTACTGACTTATTAGTTTGAACTCTCCCATTTTTTTTTAACATTAGAAATGTAGGAGTACAATTTCTTTTAGGGATGCTTTCATGATATGTTGAGCTCTCCTTTTAATTTAATTCTGGAAATTTTTAAATCCCTTAATCAATTTTCATTTAGTTTTGTGTATGTTAGAACTTACTGTACATATTCCTAAGTCCTGTCAGCATTAAAGGTCGCTGTCAGATAGCCAGGTATAGTTTTGATATACCTGACTTTAAAGGTGACTCAGCCAGTATGTCTTTTAGCTTTCAATAGCCATTATTTATTTGATTTTTAAAAGTTTTTTAACTACAGAATGTCTTGGGAACTTCTGTTTTTTCTCATATTTGGGGTTATTCAGGAATCTTGAACATGAATGACCATCTTTGCTCTAGATTTAGACATTTTCTGCTATTAGGCTATTGGAGATATTGTCTGTGCCTTCAATACAATATTCTTTTCTTTCTCTGTGGCCATAATCTGAAGACTATAACTTAACATGGTGTTGAAGAGATCTCCAACATTTTGTTCATGATTCTTTAAGACAATTTTCCATTGTTCTTTTCTGAGTGCTCAAGTTACTCTTCATTGTTTTCTATCTATGATTCTCTGTATTTTATGTGGTGTGTTTTGTGGATGAGCTTCTCTACTGATGTTTTCACTTGGCTTGTTGAGTTTTGACTTTGATTTTATTTTAGTTTGCGTTTTCTTCATGAATTCAGTCTCCAATTGCCATATCCTTCACTGACATACTTACTTTACACAGTTTGTTTTTCTTCCCTTAAAATACATTCATGTCTTTGAATTGTATTAACATACTTATGATTATCACTTGATTATTATTCTGGCAGATCTTCCCAGTAATTTTTCTATTTGCCATTATTACGAAACTAGTGATTTGTGGGAAAGACATTTTTTCTTGTTTCTTGTGTTATTTTGGTAGCATTACTTATACATTTGGAGTAGTATTATTTTTTTGAATTTGTCTTTCTTACATATTTGCTATTTTAAAATTTAAGTTTTGTAGTTTCTTTCAGTTCTATCATTTGCAGTGTTAAGTGAAGAATTATGACCTAGAGACTTAATATGTCCTTTTCCTCTGGAGACTAGCACTACAGCCAAAACCTCTGTCTCAAGTATTCTTCTGAAGGCAGATAATGTCCTGTATTAGTTAGGGTCTCCTGCCTTTGCCTTCAGATTTCACTCTGAGTTATGCATCTTTCCATATTCTGTGAGCCTAATCCAGACAAGATCTGTTCACTACCCTAGAAATAGACCATGGATATTGAGTACTTACTACCTATGCTCCAACTTTTAAGCATTTGACAAGCTTCTTACTCATTGAAATTTTATACTAACTCTTTCTTTTATAGTATACACAACTGACACATCGATTTCCAAAATATGACCTATAAATAATTGAATATTCTTGTTCAAAGAAAATAAATGAAGTTTCTCAAAGACATGCTTAAGAATAAACTATAACTTATTGTCCATTCAGGCTGATAATGTGAAGGAATTCAAAAGATGATTTATTATGACCTTTGACTTAGTCCAAGAAAATTTAATATGCAACTTTACAGTAACCCTTACTATTTTCTGTCATCAACCTTCATTGTCAGTGTTTCATTTTGTATAAAAAAAAATATGAAGGAGTAAAAGCTTATTTAAATACTCACTAATCATTCTCATTCTTATCCATGACCCTCATAAGTTTGTTTTATATATATATATATATATATATATATATATATATATTCAAAATGTGTTATCTATGGTGATTTTATTTTATTTTATTTGACTTAGAATATAATGCCAAAATCTTGTAGTACCAAAAAGTTTAAACTCTAAATGCGGTTGCCTCTTTCTCATATTCAAACTTCTTTCTTGAAACAATAAGCAGACAACTTATGAGTGAATTTATAAACTAAATCTATTGGTATGACAGGAAAGAGATTTTTTTGGTACCCAGAAATCACAAAATAGAAATAAAGTGATTTCATGGATAAAACCTGAATTGGTTTCAGAATGCTATTCAAAATCTTTCATCTATATCTTAGATTTAGAGTTCTAAATTGAAAACTGGGGGGCACTGTGTTTTCTCGAAAGAATTCCAGTCAAACACAGGTATAGTCATCTTTAATTTTAAGTTAGTGTTTTTTATTCCAGGTATAAATCAGTAAATCTCTCTGTCTCTGAGTATTTATAAAAAAGACAATAGAATTATAATATTTCTTTCTCTTCCCAACTTTGTTTCTAGTCTCATGTATGTAGAGTAGATTCTCTTTCAATAAGGAATGACTGTCTATTCTCCTGAAGATGTATTTCTTAGTGTTATATTCAGTCCTATGTAGTTCCTAAATAAAGACATTATTGAATGTTGGTTTCTATCACAATCTGTATACTACTGTACAGGTGAGAAATAGTGTGTTCTATCATGTTTTTATCCTCATTATTTTGTTTTAATTTTTACATTATTTGGGAACCTAAATATAGTTATTTTATGTTGTATACTGCTGTTATTTGATGGTGACATTTAATGTATACAAAGAAAAACACAGGAATTAAAAGGCCATTTTAAATATTCACTTTTTTGGGGAGTTTACTTAAGTTCACTGAGCCTATAATCATTACAATGATCAAATTTCAGAATATCTTCATCACTCCAGAAACCAACTGTTTGTCAGTAGTTGTTCTCCATGCCTCTTTCTCCAGATTCTGCAAATATATATATATATATATATATATATATATATATATATATATATATATATTTTATCTCTATAGATTTTCCTCTTTTGAATTTTAAGTAAATCATCCTATGAACATCATTTTCAAGGTTCATCCAGGTTTGATTTTGGACACATAGTTTATTAGCTTTTGTGGTTGACTAATATGAAATACAAGCAGCACATTTTTTAAAATTTTTTTATTGGATATTTTATTTACATTTCAGATGCCATCCCCTTTCCCCATTTCCTCCCCCCCAGAAACCCCTATCCCATGCCCCCTTTTTCTTTTTTCTTTTATACACTTTTAAAAAATGTTAATCAAAGGCTTTATAAATTTGGTAATGCTCAATCAGAAGTGTAACCTAGATATATCAACCCAGCCTAGATATATCAACTATCTTTGACTGGTGGAGACATGTGAACAACTCAAGCAGCATATTTTATTATTCATCCATCTATTAATGAATGGAGCATTGGTGTTTGTGAATAGTGCTGTTGTGTAACTTTATATGAAAGTTTTTTATTTAACTGTTCATATATGGCAGGGAATTGAATTGTTAGACTATATGTTACTTAAAGATTGATCTGAGGAAGGAGTAAACTTCTTACAGAATATTTGCAATATTTTTATTTCTTTAATCATAGCCAGTCTAGTAGGTGGAAAAGGGAAATGTCAATGGAAGTTGAAATCACTTTAAAGATAAATAATATTGAGCATATTTTCCTGTACTTACGAGCCCCTTGTATATATCCTCTAGATAAATGTTTGTACAGATCGCTTGTTCATATTGTAATTAGGTCATTCATCATTTCATTGGATATTCAAGATGACTTTCAAAACCCTCTTTCTTTCACTAGCCCACAAATTCCTGCCTTATGATTATACCTAATTTACATAAGATAATCTTTCATGTATCAGGACTAACATAAACAAGTTTAGCAGTGTTCATGACAACTTAAATTGGCAGAGTAATAACTTTGTAACTGGCTCTAATTTTAGAGGAGATAAAAATCCCTATATGTAACTATGTGACTTTTATTCAGTCACTTAACCTGCAAAACATTCATTTCCTCATCTGTTTAAAAAGGTTAATGGAAATGAATACAACCTTGTTCTTAGAAGATAAAATGTGTGTAATTCATTGCTCTATACACAGTAAACATAAACGTTGTTCATTTCTGGTCCCCAAGACATGGTCACAAGGTGAAATTGAATAAACATCCTGTATAGTATGTACTGAAAAGAGTTATTTGTCTGGTTCACAGTTACTGGTTTCTGCTGCATTATCAATACTGGATTTTCATCAGGATTCTTTTCCAATAGCCTGTTGTTGCCCTGTGTTATGAAGATCCTGCAGCTTTGGCCCTGCAGGAGTGGCTCCTTCTCAGACTTCAGTAGTTCATTGATTGAGTAGGTCAACTCAAAGCCCCAGAACTGGGTCTGGGTGTTAGCTGAGTTTGTCTGCCCTCCATTTCTCCTGTACCCACATCATCATGGTCAGCTCTCCAACAATACCCCAGCTAGCTCACCCAAGTTCCAAACAGACAAGGGATGGAGCCAGTTCTCCTGTTCTCATGCCCTCTCTTCCTCATAGGCAAAATGCCAGTCTGTTCTTTGTGGTGCTGGAGCTAGTAATGAGTAGAGACAGCCATCTACATACCTTGGACATCAAAATGATCCTAGGCAGCAGTTGAGGCAAGGATGTCTGCGTGACCTTTGGTTGTAAAGTTGGCCATGAGCATTGACAGATCTCAGCTACTTCAGACCCACAGATCCAAATATGGACAACAGTGGCAGCCTGGGCTAGGACTAAACTGTGGCCTCAGGTGACATCAAAGGCTTCTCAGATTAGCTTTTTCTCACCACCCTTACTTCCTCTGTTCGGATCATTTTCATGATGCTCAGAACATTCTTCTTTCCTCCTCTCCCATCTCTGCACCACATACTTGCATGTCATACTGGCACCTTCAATATCATAACTGAGCAAGGCACTTTCATGGCACATACATTATGCTATAAAATCAGCATAATAATGATTTATCATCACTTTATACCATTAGTAAATATGTGTTTTTAAATCTTACCTCTAATTCCAGAAAGAGCTCTTAGTGACAGAGAATTTGTTACTCCATCTTCATGATCAAGATATCCAGAAATAGTATGGTATACATGAATTATTCATGATGAATGCCTTAAGTAAATAAATTGTCCAAACAGTGGTTCCATACGCATGCAGGCTTCAAGGATTTGAATCAGTACTCAGTGTTCTGAAACCTGAATTAAGAATGGATGAACAGATATAATCACTAAGGTTATCTGTGAAGACAGCCTTCCAAAGCAAATTACCAATGTTTCACTGTTTTTATATCATTACCAACATTTTCTTTTTTGGGAGCAGGTTCACAGATAGAAGCTGAGGGATATATGTAGACAGCATTGTTACCTAGCCATTTCTATGGTGGATAATTCAGTCTGAGATGATTTGCAAAGTTTTAATTTTTATTGTGTTTAGATCTCTCTAAAAAGATATTTCAATTATAATAGGTTCATTGGTGCTCTGTGAATCTGAAGTTAAGGGGGCTAGATTTCACTGTGAAAACTTGATTGTCACCCCCCAATAGAGAAGTGACATTCAGTCAATAAAACTTTAAAGCCTCACAGGCACCACCAGATCACTGTATTGTCTCTCATTGGAAATTTAGTAAAATGAAGGCAGTCAGTGACACTTGAAGATAACAAATCCTCTATGAATTAGATAGTGGGCAAATGCTATTAACTAATCTTTACAGGCCATTTGTGGTGTGTGTGTGTGTGTGTGTGTGTGTGTGTGTGTGTGTGTGTGATTTTTAAAATTATCTACAAATAGCAGTGACAATTATTTTGTATTCTCTGGTTATAAGATTTAAAACTGGCAAGATTACAATCATATTGATTTTTGGTGATATCTATATAATGTATAGCTTGATGCAGAAGACTTAGACCTGTCCTTCACTCAACAAGTCATTGTCTCAAAGTGAATAAGGTCAATCCATTAATTATAGAAATGCTGAGATAGAAAAGAAACAGGACAAAGCAAGCAAGTTCACCTTGATAGCATATAAATGATTGTATTGTAGTTAAAATCCATGACTGCTGGTCCCTGATATTGTCATTTTTCTCTAAATCATTGCATTGTTCACAGCTCACTAATCATCGTCAATACATCATTATCTCCTAATAATGGGAGTAAATCTAGTCATTGTAATTTTAAGGATCAGACAAACTAAGCACTCACACTTTCTATAATTGTGTCACTGATACTAAGAAGGGTAATTTAGGGATTTTTTTAAATAATCATAATCTACTTTAATAAAAGTGATCCCTTAATATTAACAATGTGGTGGTGTTGATTGTTCACCATGTCACTCTGAAGCATTACATAAGCAAATAAAAATCACACTGGTGAGAAAAATCTTTTTATTTATTTATTTATTTATTTATTTATTTATCTTTACATTCCAGGTTTTATTCACCTACCGGTCTACCCTATGACTGTTCCACATCCCATACCTTCTTCCTAACCTTCTGTCTCCAAGAGGATATTTCCACTTCCCCAACCCACCAGACCTCTAAACTCTCTGGAACCTCCAATCTCTTGAGACTTAGGTGCATCTTTTCTGACTGAACCTAGACACAGCAGTCCTCTGCAGTGTATGTGTTGAGGTGCTCATATCAGCTGGTGTGTGCTGCCTGGTTGGTGATCCATCATCTGAGAGATCTTGGGCATCCGAGTTAATTGAGACTGCTGGTCCTCCTACAGGGTCACCCTCCTCCTCAGCTTCTTCCAGCCTTTCCCTAATTCAACCACAGGGCTCAGCAGCTTCTTTCCATTGGTTGGGTGCAAATATCTGCATCTGACTCTTTCAGCTGCTTATTGGGTCTTCCGGAGGGCAGTCATGATAGATCCCTTTATGTGAGCTCCCCATAGCCTCAGAAATAGTGTCAGGCCTTGGGACCTCCCCTTGAGCTGGATCCCACTTTGGGCCTGTAGCTGGACCTTCTTTTCCTCAGGCTCTTCTCCATTTCCATCCCGGCAGTTCTTTCAGACAGGAACAATTATGGGTGAGAATTTTGACTGTGAGATAGCAACCACATCCCTCACTCTATGGCCTGTCTTTTTGTTGGAGGTAGCCTCTACAAGTTTCCTCGTTCCACTGTAGGGCATCTCATGTAGGGTCCCTCCCTTTGAGTCCTGAGAGTCTCTTACCTCCCAGGTCTCTGATACATTCTGCAGGTTCCCCCCAACCTCCTACCTCCTGTTTCCATTCTTTCTGCTTGCCCTCAGATCTTTAGGCCTTTCCCCCCACAGATGATACCATATCATGTTCCCTTTTCCACCTGTCCCCATCCCCTTTCCGTCCCTCATCCATCCCTTCACCCTTCTTGCTTTCTTTTCTCTCCCAAGTGGACTGAGGTTTTCTCACTTGGGCCCTTGAGCTTGGTGACATTTTTGAGTTCTATGGTCTGTATCTTGGGTATTCTGTATTTTTGGGTTTTTGGATAATATTCACTTATTAGTGAGTACATACAATGAATATTCTTTTGGGTCTGAGTTACCTCACTATTTTTTTCTAGTTCCATCTATTTGCCTGCAAAACTCAGGATATCCTTGTTCTTAATAGCTGAGTAGTATTCCATAGTGTAAATGAATTTTCTGTATCCATTCTTCTGTCTTGAGACATCTGGGTTGTTTTCAGCTTCCGGCTATCACAAATATGGACACTATGAAGATAGTGGAGCACATGTCCCTGTGGTACAATGGGGCATATCTAGGTATGTTCCCAAGAGTGGTATTGCCGGGTCTTCAGGTAGATCTATTTCTAATTTTCCGAGGAACCTCCAGATTGATTTCCAGAGTAGTTGCACCAGTTTACAATCCCACCAGCAATGGAGGAGTGTTCCTCTTTCTCCACATCCTCGCCAACATGTGCTGTTCCCTGAGGTTTTGATCTTAGCCATTCTGATTGGTGTCAGATGGAATCCCAGGGTCGTTTTCACTTGCATTTCTCTGATCACTGAGGACTTTGGAGATTTCTTTAAGTGCTTCTTTGCCATTTGAGAGTTCTCTGTTGTGTATTCTCAGTTTAGTTCTATACCCCACTTTTTGACTGGATTGTTGTTTTGTTTGTTTGTTTTGGGGGTTTTTTGGTGCTTATCTTCCTGAGTTCTTTATATATTCTAGATATTAGCTCTCTATCAGATGTGGGGTTAGTCAAGTTTTTTTCCCAATCTGTAGGTTGCCGATTTGTCTTATTGACTATGTCCTTTGCCTTTCAGAAACTTTCCAGTTTCATGAGGTCCCATTTGTTAATTCTTGATCTTAGAGTGTGAGCTGTTGGGGTTCTGTTTAGGAAATTTCCCCCTGTGCCAATGAGTTCAAGGCTCTTTCTCACTTTCTCTTCTAATAGATTGAGTGTATCTGGTTTTATGTTAAGGTCCTTCATATACTTGGACCCGAGCTTGTGCAAGGTGACAAATATGGGTCTATTTTCGATTTTCTACATACAGACAACCAATTAGATCAGTACCATTTATTGAAGATGCTTTCTTTTTTCCATTGTACATGGTTGGCTTCTTTGTCAATGATGAAGTGTGTGTTTTATTTCTGCACCTTCAATTCTATTCCATTGAGCAACCTGTTTGTATCTGTAGCAATACCATACAGTTTCTATCACTATTGCTCTGTGGTAAAGCCAGAGGTCAGGGATGGTGATTCCCCCAGCCATTCTTTTATTGTTAAGAATTGTTTTCGCTATTCTGCATTTCTTGCCTTTCTAGATCAATTTGAAAGTTGCTTTTTCCCTATCTTTGATTTTACTGGAATATCTTCAAGTATCTCTTCTTTAATTTGATATTGGCTGTTGATTTGCAATAAATTGCTTTTATTGTGTTTAGGTATAGGCCTTTAATTTCTGATCTCTCCAATACTTTTAACATGAAAGGGTGTTGTATTTTGTCAAATTCTTTTTCTGTATCTAAAGAGACGATTCTATTTTTTTTCCTTTGAACTTGTTTATATAGTGGATTATGTTTTTGGATTTTTGTATATTGAAACAACCTTGCATTCCTGGGATGAAGGCTACTTGATCGTGGTAAATGATGGTTTTGATAAGTTTTTGGATTCAGTTTGCAAGAATTCTATTGAGTATTTTTGCATTGATATTCATAAACAATATTGTTCTGAATTTCTCCTTTTTGGTTGGGTCTTTGTGTGGTTTAGGTAGCAGTAATTGTGGCTTCACAGAATGAATTATGTAGTGTTTCTTCTATTTCTATTTTATGGAATATTTGAGAAATATTGATATCAGGTCTTCTTTGAAGGTCTGGTAGAATTCTTCATTAATCGATGTGGCACTGGGCTTTTTTTGGTTGGGAGGATTTAATGACTTCTATTTCATTATTGGATATGGGCCTGTTTAGATAGTTGACCTGCTCTTGATTTAACTTGGATATGTGGTATCTGTCTAGAAAAGCAGCATTTAATGCAGATTTTCCAGTTTTGTTCCATACAGGCTTTCATAGTAATAGCTGATAAATTTTTGAATTTCCTCAGTTTCTGTTGTTATGTCTCCCTTTCCATTTCATGATTTTGTTAATTTAGATACTGTCTTTGGGCCCATTGTTAAGTTTGGCTAGGGATTTTTCTCTAGTTTCTTTATTAGGACACTTAGTGCTATAATTTTTCCTCTTAGTACTGCTTTTATTGTGTCCCATAAATTTGGGTATGATGTGTCAACGTTTTCATTAAATTCCAGGAAGTCCTTAATTTCTTTCTTTATTTCTTCCCTGGCCAAGTTATCATTGAGTAGAGGGTTTTTCAGTTTCCATGTGTATGTGAGGTTTCTGTTTTGTTTTGTTTTTTGCTGATTTTGTTTTGTTGTTGTTGTTAAAGACCAGCCTTAGGCCATGGTGTTATGATGGGATACATGGGATTATTTCAATCTTGTTATATCAGTTGAGGGTTTTTTGTAACCAATTATATGCTCAGTGTTGGAGAAGGAACTATGAGATGCTGAGAAGGTATATTCTTTTGTTTTAGGATGAAATGTTCTGTAGATATCAATTTGGTTCATAATGTCTATTAGTTTCACTGTGTCTCTGTTTAGTTTCTGTTTCAATGACCTGTCCATTGGTGAGAGTTGGGTGTTGAAGTCTCCCATTCTTATTGTGTGGGGTTAAATGTGTGCTTTGAGCTTTAGTAAAGTTTCTTTTATGAATATTGGTGCCCTGGTATTTGGGGCATTGTTGTTCAGAATTGAGAATTTTTCTTGATGGATATTCCTTTTGACAAATATGAAGTGTCCTTCCTCATCATGCTTGATAAGTTTTGGTTGAAAGTATATTTTATTGGATATTAGGATGGCAACTCCATCTTGATTCTTGGGACCATTTGCTTAGAAAGTTTTTTTCTATCTTTTTACATTGAGTTAGTGTCTGTCAGTGTTGGTGTTATTGAGGTGTGTTTCTTGTATGCAACAATATGCTGGATCTTGTCTGCATATCCAGACTGTTAGCTTATGTCTTTTTATAGGTGAGTTGAGTCCATTAATATTGAGAGATATTAAAGACAGATGACTGTTGGTTCGTGATATGTTTGTTTGTATAGGTGGCATTATGTGCTTGTGATTCTCTCCTTTTGGCTTTGCTGTGAGATGCTTAATATCTTGTCTTTTCTTTGGTGTAGATGCATTCCTTATGTTGCAGTATTCCTTCTAGGATCCTCTTCAGGGCTGAATTGGTCGATAGATATTGTTTGAATTTGTTTTTTTTTCTGGAATATTTTAATTTCTAAATCTATGTTGATTGAGAGTTTTGCTTGGTATTAATATCCTAGACTGGCATTTGTGCTCTCTTAGAGTCTGCATAATCTCTGGCCAGGATCTTCTTGCTTTTAGTGCCTCTGTTGAGAAGTTTGGTGTAATTCTGATAGGTCTGCCTTTGTATGTTACTTGACTCTTTTCATTTTTATCTTTTAATATTCTTTCTTTGTCCGTACATTTAGTGTTTTGATTATAATGGGACGAGAGGATTTTTTTTTATAGTCCAATTTATTGGTCTTCTTTAGGCTTGTACATTTATAGCCATCTCTTTCTTTAGGTTGGGGAAGTTTTCTACTATGATTTTGTTGAAGACATTGTCAGGTCCTTTGAGCTTGGAACCTTTGTTCTCTATTTCAGTTATTCTTAGATTTGGTCTTTTCATTGTGTCCTTAATTTCCTGGATGATTTGGGTTAGGAGTTTTTATGTTTTGAATTTTGACAGTTGAGTGAATCTCTCTTATGGTGTCTTCCATACCTGAGATTCTCTTTTCTATCTCTTGCATTCTGTTGGTGATATTTACATCTGTAATTCCTGACTCTTTCTTAAGTTTTTTATTTCCAGGTTTGCCTCCATTGCTGTTTTCTTTATTGTTCCTACTTCTATTTTGGGTCTTGGATGACTTTATTCAATTCCTTCAACTGTTTGATTATGTTTTCCTGTATTTCTTTATGGGATTTATTTGTTTCCTCTTTAAGGTCTTCTACTTGTTTACCTGTATTTTCCTGTACTTCTTTCAGTGACTTATTTATATCCTTCTTAAAGGACTCTATTATCTTTATGAGATAATATTTTAAATCAGCTTCCTGATTTTCACATGTGTTGGTGTATTCAGGTCTTGCTGTGGTGGGAGAAGGGTTCTGTTAATGCCTATATATATTGGCTTCTTTTGCTTAAGTCTTGTGCTTGCCTCTCCCCATCTGTTTATCCCTGGTGTTTGTTAGTCTGAGTGACTCTGTCTGGAGTCTGCCTTTTTTGTCCCTGGGTTGCTTCAGGTCTCCTGGTAGGCTTGTGGCCCTGGCTGTAGCAGATCTTCTGTAGGGCATTTCACCTCAGGGGGTAGGGGGTGTTCTTCAGAGGGACAAAGAAGCTTCTCATTATCAGTAGATCTCCTGAGAGGCTTTCAGACTGTTGAGTCCTCAGAGGAGCAGTCAAGCAGTTTTCCTGTGTGAAGCTTTTCTCCAGTGGTGCCTACAGAATGTGGTTTCTATTTCCCTGTGTGCAGCAGAACGTCAGGGAGGCTTTTAGTCTGTTGGGTCAGTTGCCCTGCATGCCACAGAACCACCGGTAGGTCTTCAGACTGTGGTGTCTGTTGCCCACTTGCCCTGTGTACAGAGGAGCTCCTGGCTCCTCTTTAAGTTGTGGTGTCTTCAGGGGAGCAGACAAATGGGAGATCAGTTGCTCTATTGCCTTGTGTGCAGTGGATCTCCTGGGATGCCTCAGGCTGTAGTGTCAGATGCCCGGAGTACAGCAGATCTCCTAGAACACCTCAGGGTATGTTGTCTTCCAGGGAGCAGACTAGCTGGCAGTCTGTCCCAGCAGAAAGGACTGGGTAGAAGAGGAGTGGTATTCAGCAGACAGGGTTTTGGGGAGTGATGGGTCCCTGAGTCCACTAGGCTCCCAGTGGCAGCATTGGGACTTTAGGAGGGTTCTTACCAAATGCTCTGAGTGTAGCTGATCTTCTGGGATGCCTCAGAATATGGTATCTTCTGGGGAGAAGACTAGCTAGCAGTCTATCCCAGCATAAAACACAAAATTCTTGCTTTTAAGGAACTTAAAAATCCACAAATTAGCTAACATTTTAGATTACTCTAAACCTTGTAATTGATTTAAACCATATGTACACCAAAAAGAGGGACTGTGTCAAACAAGACAGAGTTGAACATCAGAATTAACATAATAAAATACTGATATTAGTTGTATAGCCTAGTTATGCTATTGCTTTTAAAAAACTATAAAATCAGGAACATTCTTAATTATAACCTAGCTAGATATACTCTATGTTGAAAGGTAGAATGAAATAAAATAGAGAATATGCATTTGTATAGAAAAATAAGACAGTACTCTTCAGTTTTTTAATGAAAATTATATTTATAATACTGTATTACAAACGTAAGTTCTATTGAAATATATGACATTTCCATTAAATGCCTGTCCTTATCTGTAGTACAGAAAAAATGACCAAACATGTTTAAAAAAACAATATAGAAGCTCTCTCAAGGTTTAGAATATAGGCATTGCCTTATGGTAATAATCTCATGTCAAATAATGACTACTAAGAAAGTGACTGTACAAAAACAGATTCATAAAAATGTCAATTACAATGTTAGCTACAATTAAACTCTGTTGCAAGAAACTGAATGGTTCTACAACAGATGGCAAAGCAACTTGAAGAATATTATTGTGTTATAATTTTAAAATATCTATGAAAGAGCAATTTAAATTATGAAATGATGTGTGAAAAACACCAAAATTTTATAGGTTTATACTGATGTTAGAATTTTTATAATATTCAGAAATGTTTGTACAGAGAAATCTATAGAAGGAACAAATCTGATACAGGCAATGAAATTAATGCCTATCTAATTTTTTCATAAGGCAGCCCTCTGCCTCTGACTTTCTGTACTATGCAATACAAGAGAAACAAAGTTAATTGAAAATATGAACTATAATTTAGAATAGGTGAAAGACATAGCAGATATTAAGGGTTTTTAAGGATTAGCTCTTTCTGATAATCTAGAATTATCTTTCTAGCTATTTATATTATATACAAATGGAAACAGTGCTTGCTACATGTTACAAATAGGGCTTTGGGTATCACCATCCTTTGAAAATAATGGACCGTTGTGTTTAACTTAGAATAACATATTTTTCATGAAATACCTGAAGTTGCCAGTAATGTACCATTATGTTTCACACAATTTACTCTCAGTTTGTGTGCTCATACTTCCTTTGTTGGGTGTGAGTGTAGGGCATCCTTCCATGTCTTGTGAGATAGTATGAATCATCACTAACACTGCAGCAAATACCTAAAGGCCACTACAAGTTTATAGTTAGCCATAAAATGTTGTATTAAATGTAGAATTTTAGCACTTTCTGGTGTCCTTCTCATACTAAAGTGATAATCACACCATTGGGCTGTTTTATGAGGCATTTGTTCGCCTCCAGAGTAGATAAACCAAAAGAATGAAGGTTAGAAATTTCATCATAACAGCTCAGAGAAGGCTGCCTAAGACTTGTACAGAATGCTTCTGTACAAATCTTCTGCCTGTGTTTCCATCGGTTACTAAGGTAAAAGGTAATATAAAATTACTGTGTGATTTGTATTTCTCAAAATCAAACCAAAAAAGGAACAATAGAAAAAAATTCCAGTTAAAAATAAATTCAAGTTGTAAACACTTGACTGATCTGTAACTAGTAACTAGTAACTAGTACCTAGTAACATGGACCAGATTCAATGTCATGAATGGACGGATCTCATACTCTGAGCTGTCCTTAGACCTAATGATAGTTAGGCTAAGGGTCTCCATAAGTTGTGTGTCAATATGTTAAATCTAAAATGTTAGCCAAGTTTCATATGAATTTACCTCTTCACTGCAATTCTTAAAAGAGTACATTGATTTTTTTTTGGAAAACTGTGACATACCAAATAGCATTAATGTGAATCATAATCCATTTTAAAATCAATAGTTCATCATAAAAATAATTGGAAATTCAATTGTTTCAGAATAAAATAGCAAATCAAGTGAAGAGTTTACACATGCCCTTCACCGAATTTTCTTTGCAAATACCTTACTGTCATGCAGTTCTTAAAACTGAAACACTGGCATCCAGTATCACTAATAACTACATTCCACTGTTTGAACTTACTTAAAAATGTTTTCCCAATGATGCTTATCTTCTGCTATGAAGCTAGTCCAAAATGCAACATTATATTTAGCATAATTACATTTTGAAAGAATAAAATATGACACACCTAAATTACTTAATTCTAATAAAATATAGTAATATACATCATAAACATTACCAATATTCTTGTTATATATCAGAGCCACTACTGGAGATATAGGTACATGAAAATTTAGAATCTCAGTCCAGCTTACTTTAATTTCTTTCTTTTATTCATACACACACACACACACATACACACATTATATATATGTGTGTATATATTACAATTATATATATATAAATATAATCATAACTTTTTAATGTTCAGTCACCTTGATGTTTGTTCAGACACTCTTTTATAGTATTCTTTCCATTGTCGTTCTTATCAATCCAAGAGTGTTAAGTGTTAGAAAATAATTCTCATGTACTTTTTGCTTGTGGACACACTCCTTCAATGTGGTTATAGTATGCTTGTCTCTTGCTGGTCCTGGGTATAGACAAAAGAGTATAAGATAAACAGGGGTCACCTTGCCTGAGACCTACACTGCAATATGGAATGAAAGTAAGTAAGTATAAGAAACACTTGCTGACTTTGATCGTTTCTACCAAGGAAACCCACAGTGATGTGGATGGGGTCAGTGAGTATCTCCTTATGCACTTTCAGGTTGATGGGCCACTTTCAGGGTATGGCTTCATCATTGAAACTTAGAAAGATTAGTCACAAAGAGGAAACAGAAAAAGCAAAGACCTATAAGCTGAGAAATGCTTAGCACATTCAAAGAAAAGCCAGAACACTGTACATGCTTCACTGTGAAAGAACACTGAAGGACATGAGTTGAGGGAGGATGAAGAGAACAAGGGAGTGTCACAGTGGTGGCTTCTAGGTAAGGAAGATCACTGGGAAATTGTGTGCATAAATTAATTATGCTTTTAAATACACCTTCCTATGGATACTGACTGATGTAATATTACGGGATGTAGAACCAGATCAGCCATCTCAGAGGACTGGTGGTCCAGATCCTTTCTCTATTGCAGTAGTGGCTTTATTACCTCAATCTCCTTGAGGCTTAGCTTAAGAACTAACTGCTTTAAGAGTTTAGTAGTGATGACTATTAGGGGCAACTTTTGGATACTAGAAATTAATCCAAATAGAGTATTTTATGGATTTGTTTTCATCACAAGAAGGAATGTACCACCTCTTGTTCTAATATACACTGAACAAATACTATTAACTAAAACCCCTACTGTGGAGTGATACCATTTCATGCTTGAAATTTTGAGAAATGTCAAGACAAAAATAACATGTTAACCTTTATGCAGGCTGTACCTTTAAATCACTGTCTTGTGATTTTACTCATGTCAATATAGGACTCCCAGAAGATCCATCCCAGGCTAAGGGTGACTTTGTACCCACTCTAGCTTTATAAATGAGAAATCTAAAACTTGAGGGACTGACACCATTTCAAGGATAGTGCTAGAAAGTGTCAGAAGAGAGGCAAAAATGGTGCCCAGATTTCTGAACCTCTAGACAGTGCACAGACTGTACCTCATATGAGTTGCTTCTAGATGGATTAGTGAGAGAAAGCTATGCCCTGCATTTCATTGTGTTGGGCTTTGCCCTTTCACCCATCCTCTGCCCTTGCTATACCCCATGACTACATCAAATTTTTTTTCAGCCAATTATCACTACCTTTATTAGATGAAAGATTTGGGGAATATAAATATGCACTCATTATAAAATGAATTCTGATGACCTTTTCGTATTTGTTGTGTACGGACTGTAGGCAGCAGTTAAAGATGAAAAGGAACTGGCATTGAGTCGTTTTAATTATTGTTCCTGTTTCAGACCTTTAATATAGCACTGGCTCTTGCTGACACATCTAAGTGAAGTTTACTGAACTCAGAGCTGTGCCTTCAGTGCTCATTAGCAGATAACTGACAGGACATTTGAATTTTCACTTTTACTGTTTTAGAGAAGAAATAAGCATACATTTCAGATTTGGATGTTTTAATTCACATGTGGATTACCTGATTCAGGATGACTCTGAGAGCATTCTAGTGAACAAAAGCCTAAAGTGAGATCACAGAAGCAGGTCTGATTGTACCTCCTTCTGCTACTTCCCATCTTGCTGTAAAAAAAATTGACTTTGCATAGCACCCTCACTGGATCAGGGCTTTACTTCCAGTCCAGTGATCAAACTCAGGTAATTAGGCTTGTATGGGGACTCATAGAGCCATCTTCTTAGTTCAAGTATAAATAAGTCTTATCATTGTACTATCTATATAATGTGAGGAACATACTACATTTTGAAGAATTATTCAGGATTATTAAGTTCATAAATTCTCAGGAAAGACTGATAAGGTTTAGTCAAATTCTCAGTAAAATATAATGATCTTTAATTTAAAAAAAATGAGACCATGAAAAACATTTGAAATCACATAAAAACAAGGCTAGACATGAATGAATTAGAAATAACCCACAAAAGAATTCATATACCCTTTTAAAGTATTGCTTTACATAGTTGGTTGCCTTGGTTTAAAAGTTTATACCCATTCAACACAGAATGTTTAGGTTGAAATTCTAGCTTGCAATTTGAAAATACCTTGAGATGTAGAGTCTCAGGAAGATAATAAAATTATTAGGGTATAGTTTACCTTAGTGGATTAATATCCTATAAAAGACACACTGAAAAGATAGCTAATCTCGTTTACCTCTAGAGAATATAATGGGTAGAACCTCTAGTCACCTCATCAGATACCTAATACTTTTTTTTTAATTCTTTAATCTTTTATTTACAGTCCAATCATTATCCCCCTGCCAGTCTGTGTTCTAACTGTTCTTCATCCAGTTCCTCCTCCCCTGTCTCCAAAAGGATGTTCCCAACCCTTAACCCCTACCCCATGAGACCTCCTAACTCCCCGGATGGATACTCAATTCTCTTGAGGGTTAGGTACTCTTCTCTCACTGAGGCTAGACCAGACAGTCTTTCACAGGCATGTTGGGCCTCTCAGAAGGCAACCATGCTAGGCTCCTGTTTGTAAGCACACTATAGCATCAATAATGCTATTAGGCCTTGCAGCCTCCCCTTTAGCTAGGTGCTAATTTGGGCCTGTCATTGATCCTCCTTTCACTCAGTTTCTCCTCCATTTTTGTCCCTGCAGTTCTTTTAAACAAGAACAATTCTGGGTCAGAATTTTTGACTGTGGGTTGGCAACCTCATCTCTCCCCCTTGATGCCCTATCTTTCTACTAGAGAGAGACTCTACAAGTTCCCTCCCCACTATATGGCATTTCATCTAAGAACCCTCCCCCCCCCCATTAGTTCTGAGAATCTCTTACCTCCCAAAGTTGCCTGTTTCCATTCTTCCTGCTGGCCCTCAGGGCTTCACTCCTGTCTTCCCCTTAAAATACCTGATCATGTTCCCCCTTTTTCCTCCTCCTACACTCTCTTACCCCAGTCCCTCCCTCCCTCTGTCCCCGCATGATTGCTTCCTTCTCTCTCCCCAGTAGGAATAAGGCATCCTTACTTGAATCCTTACTTGGAATCTTTGGCTTGTTAACCTTCTTGAGTGTTCTGGATTGTATCCTAGGTATTCTGTACTTTTTAAAAACTAATATCTACTTATTAGTGAGTACATACCATTCATGTCCTTTTTGGTCTGAGTGAGGTACCTCACTCAGGATGATATTTTCTAGTTTCATCCATTTACCCGAAAAACTCATGATGTCCTCGGTCTTAATACCTGAGTAGTATTCAACTGTGTAAATGAACCAGATTTTCTGTATCTATTTTTCTGTAATTCTTGATCTAGGAGTTCCTATCTTTCAGAACTTTCAAAGGTAAAATTAAATTATTTTAATATTCCAGTTCATGAGGCATTGTTTTTTTAGAAAAGACAAGTGAGTGTTGGGGGAGGGGAAGATAGTACAATCATTCAAATAGACCTTAGATTAAAAAGATAAAGTTGATGGATGAAACTCAAGTACAAGAAGAAAGAAGAAGAGAGAAGAGAGAAGAGAGAAGGGTCCTTCAGTGCTTTCTCTCCATCTCTGTCCCAGACCCAATCCTCTAACTACAAGTTAACAAATAACAAGTATCATAGGTTGTTGGATAGAAATAACCAGAGACATAATGCAACCTTAACTTCATTCTTGTTGTCCATCTGAATGTATTTAATGGGAGCTCTCTTGTTTGTCTCATTATTGACATGATTTCTTTGTTTAGATATAGGTAACTGAGAGGCAGAGTTTGTCTTATGTAGAATAATTTATAACCTCAATTATTTAAGTTGAAAAATTCTTTACTGATCAATATGCAAAATCCCAAATTAATATAATATCAAAATATGAATCTTGGATTGTAAATTGGGTTGTAACGTCTATCAGCTCCTGATGCTGGTCACTTGATATTCAGTGTACTCTGGCACTGACCAATTGGAAATGTGAAGAATGAAGAGAAGTAAGTTGAGAAAGTAGTTCACAAGCAAGATAATTTCCTTTTTCTTTGTTCCTAATAAGAGAAAGCTTTTTGTTTTGTTAGTACCTTGGCTAGACCTTTGATTATTATATTCAAGACCTTCCCATGCCTTTATAAATATAGCTTTCTATATGGAAGCTATTATATAATTACTTTCAACAAGATTTGCCAATCATACCTTCCCTTCAAGGTCCTGAGCCTATGTCTAGTTTCCTGTCTCTGGAATTCTTGCCCTTTGGGGATCCTATTGACCAGTGCTTCCGGTTATTTTTTTTATTTCCTATGTATAGCACAACAAGAATATATATATATATATATTCTGGTTCTGCTGTTTTGTGGTGACCTAAAGGTCCCAGAAGGCTAGCTCTATACCACTATCTGGTACTACCTTCCTCACAGGACTCAGAGCTCACACTGGCCCCACAACTTCAACATACACATGTGATTCCTTCCAAGTGATCTTTTTGAAGGTTTTACTAAGAAACATTTCTCAAAGTCTCTTGTGCTCCACTGCTTGCTTAAAGGTGGACACATTGTTTTCTCAGGTTATTGAGTCTTTAGAAATAGTGTTTAGCTGGTGTATATAGATCATTCAGGTGGTGGGAAACAAAAACTTGTGAAGGTTATACTTGTTTCTTATTCATGTCTAGTTACACTTTTACATACTTTATGTTTCCATAGCTTTTATATGCTATCTTAGGTTTTTTTTTATTAACTTATTTGTTTCACACCAAATCATAGCCCCTGTTCCCTCTTCTCCTCCCAGTCCGACCCTTATAAATCTTTTCTCCATCAGTCTTCCCCTTCACAGATGATGTGATAGTATACATAAATGTCTCCAAAACTCCTGCCAGAGAACTCCTCCAGCTGATTAACACCTTCAGCAAAGTGTCTAGACACAAAATTAACTCAAAAATCAGTAGTCCTTCATTTAAATGAAGTATAAAGAGGCTGAGAAAAAATTAAGTAAACAACACCATTTATAATAGCCACAAATATTATAAAATATCTTGTAAATCAAACCAAGCCTGTGAAAGACCTGTATGACAAAAAGTTCAACTCTCTGAAGAAAAAAATTAAAGAAGATATCAGAAGATGGATAGATGCTAATGGCAGTAGGATTAACATGCCAAAAGCAATCTACAGATTCAATGTGATTTCATTGAATTTCCAACATAATTCTTTGCAGACAGTGAATAAGCAATACTCAACTTCATATGGAAAAAAGTTTTGGAGGTATCACTATACCTTATTTTGAGCTATAGCACAGAGCAATAATAATAAAAAGCCCATGGCATTAGAATAAAAATATATAGGTTGATCAATGGAAAAAATTTGAGGACTCCGAAATATAGTTATACACCTATGGACACTTAATATTTGAAAAAAATGTCAAAACAATACAAAGGAAAAATGAAATAATCTTCAACAAATGGCACTGGTCTGATTGGATGTGTGCATGTAGGAGAATGCAAAAAGACTCATGACTATTCCTCTAAACAAAACTCAAGTTCAAGCCAATCAAAGACCTAATCATAGAACCAGACACACTAAATATAATAGAAGAAAAAAGTGGGGAACTGCCCAGGAGACAAATTTCTTACTTTTTTAACAGTTATAATGGCAGATCTAGAGTTTAGCACATTAATATCATATATAGTATTTTATGATTGAAGAGGAAAAAAGTCAGCCAAAAAGTATGGATTCTCTATTCTCCTTTATGACTGAAAAACTTTTTAAGAGGTCAAATGTTGTATACTATTCAATTTGAGTTTACTTTTCATTGGCCTTTTTAAAGTCTTGATGCTTATTTAAAACTGCATATAATTTAAGGTATTCACTTGTGTGAGGAGACATCTCTTAGGAAACTCTGGACAAATATATTTTTGTCCAGATATGACCACAGCATAATCCAGGAACTTGAGTATTAGAAGACATTTGATTAGTATTTAAAATCTTTTTGAGTGCTGTCAAAAATAGATTAATTAATTTAGGAAGTTGATAAGCTACTGCAGAGAAGACGACGATAATTCTGCAAACTACTGCTTGAGTATAAAGGTGCTATTCACATCTCCATTTTACTGGTGTAAATTCTAAATTGCAGAAGGAAAGTCTAATACTTTCTTTAGTATATTAAGTAAGACAGAATTCAGCACAAACTCAGGTTGATAGGACCCCAAATCTGAACTTTAAAACACTACTCTAATCTGCCTGGTTTTGAAACATTGATTTCAAATGATTTTTAAAAATTGTATATGGGTGTTTTGCCTGCATGTATATTTGAGTATTGTGTGAATACCTGAAGTGTCAAGTTTTCTGTAACTGGACTTCCAAACAATTCTGAGCCATGTAGGTACAGGCAATTGAAAGTGGGTCCTCTGCAAAAGTAAGTATTGAACTTAAGCACCGAGTTGTTTATCCCTTTACTTGAAATTTTTACATCAATTTCATCACCTACATTTTAAAAATCCCTCAACTTTCATTGTATTTAATTGATACATATGAAACAAAAAGAACAAACTTTATTCCTTAACGACATATTAGACTAACAACAAAAGAGGACTTTGAGCCTTCCCATCATTCACACGACGACAATTCTGTGAACAGGCTACTTTCCTCCTGTACATAATAACAAGCCTTTGTGTGGTAGAAGAGAAAATTGTTCTCTTGGTGAGTTAGCCACTGAAGCTTTTAGTTCGGATGATTTTTTATTGTTAGCAGTAAGATGGAACATAGAACTTTGGATAATAGTTAGATGTAAGTAGTACCAGGTCCTCTTACCATGCTGGTTTGAAGCATACAATTTTAGACCCAAAGAAGGTCATGTAAATTCATGACTCAAGAAATTAAGGGAAAATTCTGATGGCTTTATGATATGACTCTCCCATTTTATTTTTCTTTATGACTGAAACACCATATTGACTGAATATTATGCTTATTAATGCCACAAAGACTACCTGATTTATCTCTTTATCCTTCACAATATATTAATTTCCTCTTAGATAAGTAGTTTATCATTGCTTCATACTCCACATTAATATAATTTAGAACATTGTTCTACAATAGTAACACACAGTTAAAGCATACACATATTCTGCTGTAATGGTTCATCTACTATAAAAAATCTGCATGAAAAGATGCTTTTGCATCTCTCATCAATGGGTTTGTGCTTGTACTGTGTACTGTAAATGACTATGAAGAGAATCATCTCAGTGATAGCACACCACCCATTTTCATCAGCTGTTGCTGTGATGTTCATGGATGACCTCCTTTTTTGTGGGGATTCACTGTGCCTCCCACTTTTGGTTGGTGATGAGATCTTCTGTCTACACAAAGTCCTTTCCTAAGCAGAATCTTTAGCGTATTGTCAATTTGAATCCTGTTCTTGTGTTGACAACTTGTTCTTTACTTTTAAAATGTAGCAAAATTCCTCCCCCAAACACAGCAAGCATCATTCATCAGATGACAAAAGTAATATAAAATTCACTTCACATAAGAAAAATATTTTAAGCTACAACTAAACTAAATAAATTATTAATGCCAATATTAAAACCTAAGACTTAAAAAACAAATAAAAATCCAGTACTTGGAAGTTTAATAAAGCACACAATTATCCCCACTTATAATTATTTTGTTTTTAATAATGAAATATTAGACTAAAAAAGAAAAATCAACGTTAGAACTGCCAGAAAAGCCATAAAGACCACGTGGCTATTTAAATCTTAAAATTGATTAACTAACAAAATTTAAACTATCATCAATACAGTTAAAATCTCAAGAAAATGTCACAAAAATCATATAGTAAGCTGAGACAAAAATACCCAAGAAACTACATTAAATATTTGTAAGAATGTCCAGAGGTAATTGTGTTTGCACAAAGAACATGCCTCGTGCTCCTCTTTATAAAAGTTCAATTCTTAACATGAAGCCAAGAAGATAGGATTTTCCTGTTCCCTACACCCCCAAATCTAGAGCTGCTGTTTTATTTCTCAAGACTCGAACAATTATACCTTTTTTTTTTCCAAAAGTTACATCCTTTGATCCACAACTAAGTGTTGTATCCTAGGCCAATAGGTGATAGAATTGGGTACCTTCTATCACTTAGGCTTCATTGACAGTATTGAAGTTCTAGTTCAGGATGGCAACTCTGCCCATGACAGAAGATACAAATTTTCTGTCTACAGAGTAGTGTGAGTTCTTTGTTTTTCTTGAGGAGTCTGGTTCTCTTTGGACTAGAAAATGGATAATTTCACACCTAAGAGCATTTTTTGAAAAATAATAGATAACAGTTTTTAAATAAGAAGAGAAGTTGATGAAAACACAGTGGTGATAATTGATAGCGATTCAGACCAATTACAAGGAAGATGAGAAGAACCAAAAAGAAGTTTCTTGTGGGATACTACTCAACTTTGTCATCAGTACAAAGATACTACACTGCAGGCAGGAACAGATTAAATAGAACATGAGAAGATTAAAAGCAAATTATAAATGGATCCATCAGAACGAAATCTTCATCTTTGCCGTCTCAAAGGACTTCACAATAATTTATGACTGAAAATTAAGCTTTTCTCACCCACAGATGACTTCTAAGAAACCATCAATAAAAACAAATTCCACTCCTCCCTGGAAGTTTAGAAATAGAGCATGCCCCAAATTTCTCCCTCACAAGAGGAACTGGAAAGAAAAGCTACAGGCTGTTAGATCTTACCTTGTTATTATCATAAGCTATTTCAACTAAATGCTGAACCAGTTGAGATGACAAACTAACAGGATAGTTCCTGAACGACTCATTTTGACCTAGAAGATAGCACTCCTCAGTAACGAAAAGGAAAACATGAAGTGAATGGTATGGTTTTTCAAGATGTTAAATATATAAATATAACTGACCAAACAATAAAACCACTAATATATAGGAGATGTCGGGAGCTTAGGCCCAGGCTGGGTCCTCTCAGAAGCAGCTGAGGGGAAAGAGAATTCATTGAGACAAAAAAGACTTGTTCTTATGAAAGATTAGGTTGTTTTCTTTTAAATTTTATTTATTTATTTATGTATCCACTTTATATTCCTCTCACTGCCCTCCTCCTGGTCATCCCCTTCCTTCACCTTCCCCCATCCACTTCTCCTCTGAGTGGGTGGGAAACCCTTGGGTATCCATCACACCCTGGCATTTTAAGGCAATGGGAGGCTAGATGCCTCCTCTCACACTGAGTCCAGACAAGGTAACCCAGATGCTTTGTACATGAGACTATACCTCATATACAGGCACTAGCTTTTGGGATAGCTACTCTTTCAGTTGTTCAGGACCCACATAAAGGTCAAGCTGCAAATCTGCTACATGTGTGCTGGGAGTTCTAGGTCCAGCCCATGCATATTCTTTGGTTGGTGGTTCAGATTCTGAGAACACCAAAGGTCCAGGTTAGTTGGCTCTGTTGGTCTTCCTGTGGAGTTCCTATCCATTTTGGCCCCTGTAATCCTTCCTCCTGTTCTTCCTTAAGGGTCCCCAAACTCCATCTACTGCTTAGCTGTGGGTGTCTGTATCTGAGTCAACTGCTGGGTGGAGCCTCTGGGAGGACAACATTATCCCGTCTGCAATAGTAACAGAGTATCCTTAATAGTGTTATGGATTGGTACGTGTCCGTGAGCTGGAGCTCAAGTTGGGGTGATTAATGGTTGGCCATTTCCTCAGTCTCTGCTCCCTCCCCTATGCTTGCATTATTTGTAGGCATGATTAAAAAAATGTTTTTGTTTATCCAACTTGATTATAGGTTACTCTGAATCCAGAAGATTCAGGCATCTTGGCAAATTAACACTTGTTCTTAAACAGCAGGGGATTATGCAAAGGATTAATTGCTAGGGCTAGTCCTCAGTTGCCCAAAGCCTACCCCTAGCTTGTCAGGAAGGAGAGAAGTGTGGAGCAATGAATATTTATTGAGCCAGGAGAGTCATGATGGCATAAGGAAAAAAAATTTACACAAGCAAATATGTATAAACTCTCGGAGATTCATATACACATACGCACACTTATTTGTCCTCATACACACCTATTGGTTCCAGCTATTTATTTCATATTAATGTACTTAAACTCACACATCCATACTTACATGCAAATATGTAGCTCAAGCACTAGTGCAGAAAGAATTCACTTATTCTGGATGAAAAAGGCATATGAAACCCAAGAAGAAAGATCACAAAGTGTGGACACTACAGTCCTACTCAGTAGGGGGAAAAGAATAATCTCTTTGAAGTAGAGGAAGAGAGGGATCTGGGAGGGAGAGAGGACGGGGAGGGGAAAAGAGGAACCAGTTCAGATAGGGGAGAAGATGGGAGAGAACTACAGCGGGTCATGAACTTTGAGAGTAGATATGTAGCCACTAGAATGTTCCAGATGCCAGGGACCCAAGAGTTTCCCAGAACCCAACAGGGAGGACTTTAGCTGAAATACCCAACAAAGGGGAGATAGAACCTGAAGAAACCATATCCAGTGGATAGGCAAGGTCCTCAGTTGAGGCATGGGGCCACCCGCCCATCTCAAAAATATTAATCTAGAACTCCTCCTGTCAAAAGGAAATGCAGGGACAAGAGTGTAGCAGAGACTGAAGGCAAGGCCATCCAGAGACTGCCCCACTTAGGGATCGATCCCATCTGCTGACATCAAACCAAGACACTATTGCTGATGCCAAGAATTACTTGCTGAAAGGATCTCAGTATAGCTGTCCCTGGAGAGGCTTGGACAGAGCCAGACCTATACAGATACATATGTACACAGCCAAACATTGGACTGAACATGGGGACCCCAATGGGGAAGTTAGGGCAAAGACTGTAGGAGTTAAATGGGTTTGCAACCTCATGAGAAGAAAAATATCAACCAATCAGACCCTCAAAGCTCCGAGAAACTAAACTGCCAACCAAAAAGTACAACCAAAGGCCTCAGGGAGATATGTAGCAGAGGACTGCCTTATCTGGCATTACTGGGATGGGAGCCCCTTGGTCCTATGAAGGCTTGATGACCCAAGACTGGGGAAGGCTAGACCGCTGAGGCAGGAGTTGGTGAGTGGGTGAGTGGGTGGGTGGGTGGGGAAGCTCTCTCAAAAAGGCAGGGAGGAGGGGATAGGGGGCTTGTGGAGGGGAAACTGAGAAGGGGATGACATTTGAAATATAAATAAATAAAATAATTGATGAAAAATGAAAAAAAGAGAAATGGATCAAAACACAAAAGAAAGAAGAAAAGAAGGAAAGAAGGAAAGTAAAAAAGAAAGACAGGAAACTTTGTCCTTTGTAAGACTAAGACGGCTTTGCTGTTAAGATGAAAGCTCTTCCATCCCATGAACAGGACGGTAAGGAGAAGCCTGCCTTCACTTTCTGCTCTCTCTGCATCTTCTTTGTCCCTCTTTCTCTCTGCATTCTATATATTGTTTTCTTCTGCTGCTCTAGCCTAATGTCATTGTTTCTAGTTTTTTGTATCTTTTTAGGAGAATAGATCACATGGTTTTTCCAAGCATGTTTTTATATATATATATAAAAATCAAACATAAGTTGAAATCACAAATGAAAAAAGAACAGACTCATACACACCAGAAAAGGTTGGATCCAGTGGGAATCTGCTTCCCCCACAACTGGGAACCTCATTGTGTTTATTAGGTACAGCACAGTTCATAGGAGGTCTCTTTAGGCAAGCAATCTCAGGCTATAAACACCTGGGTAGAGAAAGTTTTGCCAGACTTGACACACACTTCCATAAAAACTCATATTTGGATTTTAAGAGTTTTGCACCTCCTCTTCAGGCTCACCCATATGGAGAACTTGTCTTGATGCCGTCCCATGGGTCCAAGGCCCTGGAGTTCTCTTCGTGTTTATGCCCATGTCAAGAATTCACATTTTCTTAGGACTCACTTCATCCACTTAGAGCTTCCTTGGATCCTTATATTGGACTCTGTAAGAAAAGAGCAAATGGATATTCTAGAGTTGAGAGTTATAAGAACTAAAGTACAAGTGTATAAAGAGGATGAACTGTGAATTTGAACTGATAGAATAGTTAATCTATTGACAAATTTAAATTTGGCTATATATTTAAAATTCAGGAAAACAAAACAAGATTAATACCAAATAAAAAAGTGAGGCATTTTATAAAGCCCACTAATGCAAATACTATGTGAGTCCCAGAAGAGACTGGCAAGAAAGATGTAGTAACATTATTAAAAATACCAAAAAGCTTTCCAATTAATTTAAAAACACAAATGTAGGTTCAGAAAGACGTGGAACTGTAAAACTTTAAAACTGTATTTTCCAGGAAGAAATGGAGGTGTTGGTCAAGGGCACAGTTTCAGTAAGACCTGTAAGATCTGCAACACAAGTAAGTCTCATGGGCCCCCATCCTCCTCACAGGGTAGATTCGTGGACTTAAGGGGAAAGCTGGGCCAGAATTTTTCTTAAAAATTTGAAAAATATGTATATTAGTATTAGTATTTAAATCATTTTGGTATTTGTATCATTGGTAATAATATCTTTTTAAACGATTCTTTACTATCTTAGGAAAATGCTGATAGGAAAATGCTGATAGGTTACAGGGCTATTTGGTACTGAACAACCAAACCAGTTTTTTTTTTTTTTTTTTTTTTTTTTTTTTTTTTTTTTTTTTTAGGACGATCTCATCTCCACCTTCCACTTTTCTTAGTTACCTATATTCCTTTGTGTGCGATTGAGGCCTCATGAGCACATCATCATTTTTCAGCTCACATTTTGTCCATTATATGGGTTGTTGGTGAGGCTTTATGTGTGTAGCTTGTGATGATATTAGGAGACAACCTCACAGAAAAGTCCCACATCTTCCAGCTCTTACGATTCTTCTACTCCCTTTTCTACAATCTATCCTGAGCATTGGTTCTGGGTGGGCTGTTTGTTTGTTTGTTTGTTTGTTTGTTTTTTCGTGTGTGTATGTTTGTATCCATTGGTACTTGACTCCACAACTCTGTATTTTGGATGCTTGTGTTTTTCTATACTGGTTTTTTTTATGTTCACAGAGAAATGTAAAGACTACACTTATTTGTGAGTATAGGGACAAATAAACATTCTCCTTATATATTTATTTTGTTAGTTGTTAGGAATTATGCTGGTTTCATAAAGGGTAGGTTCTCCACTGAGAACCATGACTTCTCAAGCACTTAGTATTTAGCTACATTTCCAGGACAAGGCATGCATTCCCTCTTCTTGAGTGGGCCTTGAGTTCAACTAGAAAGCTGTTGGACACTTACGATGTATGTGTGCTATTATAAAATCTTAGAGTTATGAGACATTCTGGTTATTGACGTGGTCCATAGGCACTACAGCTGGGTAAGACTGTTGCTTAGTTCCATGTTTTGAATGAAATAACACAATCTCTATGTTATCCCAAAGATCAAACAAAGTGAAATTTAGGGAGATAAAAAAAACATGTAGTTTCTGTTAACTCTGAAGTCAGAATCATGTATGTTTAATGGTGCTATTTAATGCCTGATGCCTCCAGCAAAAGCCGATGAGTAGCCTACACTGAAAAAGCTAGCAATGAGGGAGTGTGAGCTGGGAATCAGAAGTAATGTAACTGAGAGATTTTTACCCAAGGGCTGAGTAGAGTTTACTCCACAGACTAATCAAAGGTCTTTACCATACTCATAATATTGCTCTGGAGCAGCAACCAGGCCACAGTAGGACACATTTCACCATCAGTATTGGCAACACTCCAGTGACACAAACCTAATCAGATGGCATCACTTGCTTCTGACAATGAGAACCTGAGATAACCTTCGCTACACTGGTCTAAATACAATCTTCTACAGTGTCTGGAGAAATGGACAGATGTTGAGATGCTTCTTAAGGAGGTGACAAGATACACCATTTAGTCCTGGAGGGAAGCGCTTTAAATTTTATTATTTGATTGATACAATCCAGCCATGAAATTCCTCCCTGCTTTTTCGGTCTTTACCCCATGCATAAGGTTGTCCATGCATAGTCTGGACACCACACTTTGTGATATTCATAGTCTATAGATATTTTCTCCTACCTAAAGGATCAGTTAGAAAGATGTATAATAAGGCAGGAAAATGAGTGATTATTGTCACCACCATTAGTAGTCATACAACTAATCCTGCAGGGTGATATTACACACAAAAAAATTATTATGTGGAAGACATTTGCCATAATGTGTAATCTCACATTATGTTTAGAAAACAGAAAAAGTCACATGACATAGATATATCATGGAAAAAATACCTAACTCTCCTTTCTTTTGGTTTGTGTCAAGAATTAGACTCAGGTTTGCTGCACTAAAGTGTTCACTTGATCATGCTAAGAACTGCCCTAGCATGTAGAAGACCATGTAGAAGACTATGCTGGGAGCTACTCCCAGGCCTTTAATGAGAAAGGATCATCTGCGTTAGCCTCTTTGAATGTTAGCATAATTGTTGAATTTTATACAGGTTCTCTGTGAGTAATGATGACTGGAAGGTCATCCCTTCAGAAGCTGAAATTCCATAAACAAAATTATCTATCATACTTATGAAGGACACTTTCCACTTTCTAAATAAATTTTTCTCAACTACAAAGGAATTTTCATTAGTTTTGACATCAAATATAATATTGACTGAGAAATTCCTCCAAATAATATTCTTAGTATAATTATCTTTTCAAATAAATAATTGTCTGTCTACCTGATACATACATACATACATACATACACACACACACACACACACACACACACACACACACACACACACACATATATATATATATATATATATATATATATATATATATATATATATTTCTTTGTGGTGAAAACCATTGCAAAAATAGTATAAAACTTTAGATTTATAAAACCACTGTAAGTTATCAGTCACCAGTCATATTACCCATGGTGTGAGAATATTTTCAAATGCATAGGGCTTGCCCTCTATGAAAGCTTACAGAGTCTGAATGGCCAAAACTGCTTCATTGGAGTAACACCACATATCATATATGGACAGCTTAATCTGGTGGGGTTTTTTTGTGAAATGATTACACCAATGTAACTAGCATCCTGATGGAGAAAGAGTTTCATTTGTACCCCAAGCACTTCCTGGCATTGTTTTGGTCTTCTCAATGGTCTCTGACTTCCACCTGGGATTCTTCTTATGCTCCTAAGATTTTAATAGACTATGCATTCTTTTCTATCAGGCTTCTCAAGATTAAAATTCTGAGGCTGATCAGTGCAGGAAGCTGTAGCTCATAATCTCATTTTTCCATTTTATCAAAAATGGTTTTTTTCTCTCATATATATCTTAATTGCTTTTCCCTCCCTCTTCTCCTCCCAGATCCTTCCCACATTCCATTCAATCCAGATCTACTCCTTTTCTGTCTCTCATTAGAAAAATAACAGGCTTCTAAGAAATAATAATGAAATAAAATTTATAATATAATAACAAAAATTAATACATCAAAATAGGACAAAACTAATATACAGAAATAAAAGAACCCAAGAGAAGGCACAAAAAACAGAGAGCCCCAGGATTACACAGTCAGGATTCCCATAAAAACACAAAACTGCAAACCATAACACACACATTTTTATATTTATATATGTATAAACATATGTATATATTTATATATACATATATATTTATATACATATATATAAACATTTTTGTGTGTTTGTGTATATGTCTGTGTGTGCAAAGGACCTGGGCCAGACCTATGCAGGCTTGTGCATACTGCTTCAATCTCTGTGACTTCATGTTTATATGTGTTTTGATCATAGTAATTAAAGGAGCCTTGTTTTCTTGATGTTTTTGATCCACTCTGGTCTTCCACTCCTTCTGACTTCTCTCCACAGGGTTTCCACAGAGCCTTGAGGAGAAGGTCTTTATTGGAAAACTCCCATTCAAGGGTGAATCTTCCCAAGATTTTATTGGAAAACTCCCATCCAAGGGTGAATCTTCCAAGTGACTCATTCTTTGCCAAATGTTTGTAGGTGTCTTGTCTGTTACAGGCAGAAGCTTATCTAATGATGGTTGAAGATGGCATTTCTTTATGAGTATATGAGAATATCATTAGGAATCATTGTAGTTCTATTTACCTTTTTATTTTTAGGGATGCTAAAAGGGGAAATATGTTTCTCCATAAAAGTCTTCAATCTATTGAATTTCCTCTGTGCCTCATTGCAAGCCATTTGCAAATGTGAAATACTGAAGCCCTTTTGGAAATTAAAAAAATGCTCTATTCGTCAGAGCAACCCACTTGAACATGTAGATATCTGTTGGAGCGTAGATGTACCAGCCATAGGGAGGAGAATCACATCCAGCAGGGTGTGGTGATTTCACAGCTGCAGATGCTCAAAGCATACATTACTCAGGCCAAGGCAGCTATTAATCTGATCTCAAAATCCTTGCTACAGTCGGGCATCTTTACAAAGCCAGCACAATTGCAAGATTTGTTTTTATTCACTTTGTTCCACTTAGTGAAAACTGTGTCCCCTTGCAGGGATCTGAAATTCAGAAGTCATGCTTATCTAAAGACCCTCATTGTAGAAGCATATAAGACTATATGCACCTCAACAAATATATGCAGAGATTTGCAGCCACTTTTCCAAACAGGTATGAGCTGAATTCTGCAAATAAATATAAAAGCTTTCTCAAATGCTCATTGCCTCTTGGTACAAAAATTAGAAAACCATTTTTCTTTAAAGTCAAATGATAATTTAATGTAGTTACTCCCCACAACTTGTAAGAAACAGACAGCAATACAGAAGGGGCTTCATTTACATATGGCTTCTAGCAAGTTCTTGAGATGAAGCATCAGCACCAAAATATAAAACACATAGAACACAAAGCCCATCATAAGCACCACATTAAAAATCAAAGTTTACCAATTAGTCAAGAATTAAAGCACACACTCACACATATACATATACATAAACACCAAGAGAGACAGAGAGAGAGACAGAGAGACACAGAAACAGTGAGACAGAGAGAATATATGCCAGAGAGGCTTTGGATGTGAACCTAAGTGCCATGGAAAATGAGGTACCTTCTCTGTCACACCATTTTGATTTTATTACTCAGTTTTTTCTCTGTCTTTCTTGACCCTTATGGGAGTCAAGCTCCTAACAAGGATTTAAGAGCTACTCCATGTTCTACATACTCACTCTGGAGCCTGACTGAGATTGTCTCCTCTCAGTGATAGGAACAACAGTAAAGCCAGCATTTGTGAGCTTCTCCTATGTCCCTACACTTTTATTTTTTTTTTTACCAACAGTTATTTTCATGAGTCCCTAAAATAGAAAGTTTTGAGTCCTAATTTTATAGAGAAAAAAAATGAACTAATGAATGTGACATCTCTCAAGTCACAGAGCTACTACAAAGAGCCTGCCTCTCCCTACCTCAAAATCGCCATTCCTTGAAGGGTGATACTTTAAGTCTCAAGGATGTCTAAACAGACATCATTCCCAGTATCCAAAAGCAGCTGGCCAGGGCCGTGCTTAACTGGGAAATACCACATACATGATCCTTATTTAAACTCATGACAACTATTCATCTTTTAAGAATTGAAATGTTTCAGGCATGTTATAAAATAGGTGTTTTATGCTGTCAGGTCTTAAGCACATTGTTCAGGGGCTTAGTATTCTCTCCTCTCTACTTGCCTATCTTGTGCTTCAGAGTGTGAATATGTAAAACTAAACATGATGTGATTTTTAACTTTTAACTTTGCATCCCTTTTGGAAATACTCTAAAATTTTCTGTTCTTTTTATTAATCTTTCCCTTTTTCCTTCAATTTTCATCTACTGTGACACACTTTTTTTTTTCTTCATTAAATTTCCTCTGGAAGAAAAGAGTATTCACAACAAAGCCTTCCCTGACCTTATTAATGTGTGATTTATTTCTGCTTCCCTGTTCACACTAAATGGTCCCTGTTTGGCGCCAGTACAGTTAAGGGGACCTTCATTGGGTTTCCTCTAGTGACCTCTTTTCCTAGTCATTTTCAATCCATTAGTTGACTTCAGGGAGCAACACTAAAAGCATTTCCTTAGACTGTGAAGAGATTCCTGGTTTCATCTTTTAATCAACTCTCACAATGATGGAATTTTCTATTTGTTTTCTCTCCAGATAAAGTTATTTTAGAAAAAAAAAAGACCATGTTTCCTCAAAGAGGACATTTTTGACTACTTTCTCTGTAAATGCAATAATTCCAATGTGACCTAATTTGCTTACTTCAAAGATTTTATTCTCTCTCTCTCTCTGTCTCTCTCTTTCTCTCTCTCTTTCTCTCTCTCTCTCGTGTTAAAAGATTGTTTATGAAGAGAAAATAATCATTCTTTAACTCCTCATTGCCAAATCAACTAAGTTGTGTAAAATATGAGTAGGTAATTAGCTTGGTCAAATTGTTAAGGTTTTAGGAAATGATAAAGATGCTAATTAGTCATGAATTAATTCAATGTTTAGAATTATCCACTAATTATTATTAGGCATAACCTGTCTTATGGCATAAACAATAAATTGAATAGAAAATTAGTTATCTTAAGGGAATTTGGAAATAAATTAAAAGGTAAATTTAATGAGATGAAAGAGGAATTTTTAAAAATTATTTTAACTACTTTATAAAATCATAAATATCTTAAGTATATGAAATATATGGAAAGTTTAAATACCTGTATATATTTTGTAATGTTGAATATCTATTCTCTCCTCCAGTAGTGCCTGGAGGCCAGCGTTTGGTGTGGGGTATCTTTCTCAGTCAGTCCACACCTTACTAATACCCAGGGCTCACACGTTCAGTCAGCCTGGCTAGTCAATTTGCCCTGGGGATCCCGATTTCTGCATTTGGAGAAGCTAAGGCTACAGATGGGCAGCAAGGCAGCCCTTGCCTTATGTTGGCACCTGGCATCCAAAGTGTGAGGAGTACATTTTCTACTATAATTTTTCCAAGCCCCACAATAGAGCTAGATATACCTTATGGACATCAGAATTGACCTCGTGTTTCGGCTAATAGATTATGGAAGTTTTTGCTCTCAAAATAAACTATAGAAAGCAAGATTAAAAGACATACTACTAATTTGCAAACTCTGTATCTTACTTGAGTACAGAGATGTGATTATGGTAGTCAGATGAAGTCTCCGTGCTTCAGATGATTAAAAACAATTTTGAGACTCAATGAACAATATGAATAACTACACAAAATCGCATATTATTTTGAGCACAATAAAGAACTCAATAAATTTTCTATGGTTTTTGGCCAAATATTTTTTTGATTATTGGAGCATGAACTATGTATGAAAGAGGAAGAAATATTTAATTCATCTAAAAGATAAAGTTATGATTCTTAGATTTGTGTTACTCCACATCTCTTTAAAGCAGAGAAATGATTGTTTTTCAAAAATCCTTATACCTAACATTCTTATGATGACCAATGTGATTACTGAGGAGAGCTTTTCAGAAAACAGGTTCACACTGAGAAGAAAATGGTGCAGGGTTTTGAATTCAGTTGCTTCACACATATTTATTAGTTCTGGGAAACTTTTTAGCAGAGGGGACACGTTTGTCTCTGAAACCTGGGCATTTTAATATGGACATGACAGCCAACACTGCTCAAGCTGGGTGCTGCGGGTTGAGCTTTTCTTCAGTGCACTGTGTTATTGCACCTGAGCTGTTTAAATTGCAGCTGAGAAAGCAAAAATCATTTAGTTTCCTCAATTAATTTTTCATGTGCATGACTTCCCAAGGAAAACTAATGCCCTTCCAGCTTATCTAAATAAAGGCTAGTAACTGGTATATATTGTGCTTGGCTCCGTATGATGAGAAAAGCAGAATTTGTAAGTCTTAACAAAAAAACCCTATTGAACATGTCTGTGGTTTCAAATGAATGTTTCTATGACTCTATAGCATAGTCCAAAGACAATTTATGACACTATTCACTGTGTCATACCTGAACAGTAGATGTTACTTATGCTGTCATAATCATCTACTTTACAAATGGCCATGCAGGGAAAATCCTGCAACCTTAGGGATGGAGACACCTGCGTGGTTGATGACTCTGTTAGCTCTTACGGAGGACCTGAGTTTGAATCCCAGCATCCAAACGACAGCTCACACCAATCTGTAACTCCAGTTCCAGAGAGTCCATGGTTTTCTGACATGCACATGCATTGAACACACAAGCATACATCCAGGCAAAGCACCATGCACATAGAATTTAAAATAAACAATAATTGTGACTTATGTGTAAAAATAAAATCAAATATCTAGGACAGATTAAAATTTTACAAATATTCCTAACTCTGAACAAAGTTGCCTTAAATAAACAATAAATAGTGCAGCATCTTAAATCTCTGGAACCATGCAATTAAACTTATTAATTTAAAAAAATCCCCTAAGTTCATAAATACCAGATGTAGTGAGAAGGTTAGCTACATTCTTACTACAAGCTAGCACAATGCTCACAGAAGAAAGACACTTAGAAAAACTGCTCCTAACTGACATTTCCCTCTAAATATTATTAAAAATATATATATATTATGTTGTCAATGTGTGAGATCCTTTCTATTGGTTACCTTTCCAGAAAGAACTGAGAATTTAGAGTAATATAATTTACTCTAGCAATTCTTATCATTCTTTAAAAGTAATTATGCTATGAAAGCTACTACAGTGTTCCTTAGTTTTACAAAGTAAACTAGCAAGTCTGGGATAGGTGGAGAAAAATGTAGTTTGTCGAAAATTAAAATCTTCATGAGCACCTGTGTGTGTGTGTGTGTGTGTGTGTGTGAGAGAGAGAGAGAGAGAGAGAGAGAGAGAGAGAGAGAGAGAGAGAGAGAGAGAGAGAGAGAGAGATATGGTTTATTTCCTTGTGTACTAGTTTGAACATGCAATATCCTACTTCAGGCTTCTGTATTTGAATACTTGTTCCCCAATTGATTGGTGGTGCTGTTTTGGGAGGTTCTAGAATGCTCAGGTCCAACCTTGCTGGAGAAAGTATAACCCTAGAGGGCATAAGGATATTATAACCAGACTCCTACTCCCTGTCCTCTGTCTCATTTTTTTTCTGCAAATGAGGATATGATCAGTCAGTCTTCTGTTTCTGCAGTCACACAATCCCTGCCTGTTCCCAGCATAATAGATTAAATCACCTCTGGAACTGTTAGATGAGATAAACCCCTTTTTCCTTATAAGTTGCATTTTTCGTTCTATTAGGTCACAAAAGGAGAACTGTCCTGTGTCCTCAACAGAATGCTTCTTGTTCTTGCGTGACTTGCAAACAATCCCTACGATGTGATCTCCGCAGGCTGATGAAGCAGCACTGCTACACTCATTTTCCATTTACATAGTAGTATGATTACGGTTGTACGATGCTGACAATAAAAATGAAAAAATAAAGTTTTCATTTTATCTTAGCAAATATAAGCCACTGTAAGGGAATTGTTTGTAAAACTACAAAAGGAATACATTACAAATTTTGAATTTGAGTGGTGATCCTATTACTCAGTGTCTCTCTATAGGTCCCTTAAACTAACCTCTAAAGTTTAACCTTCTGATAAAACTCTCTCCACACTCATGTCAGCTAGTCACACTTGTTGTCTGTGGCAGCACTGACACATTTTCACAAACAAAAATTCCTGGGTCATGCCAGTGTCTGCAGGTGATATTAGCATTATTTATTGGTTATAGAGAAGCAATGTAATAAGAGTATATATAGGGCTTTTGATAATTGTCAAGATGTAATCAAGACTTATATCTGTCTGGAGTAAGACAGCATCCATGATTCAAATGCCCTTGTTCGTCTCCTATACAGTAAAGTTGAATGGAAACTGGAAACCACATGGAAGCAAGAACTTTCCAAATTGTTAGGATTTACAAGTATATTGGTGAACTTCAAAGAAACAGTGCCATAATTATTTTCCATCTACTTGCACCGTCATTTAATTTTTAATAAATTAATTGAAATCATTATCCAAAACTTTTAATTCCAGTTAATTTGCTATTCAATATTTTTTGATTTGAGATTATAGTACAATTATAGTATTTCTCCCTTTCCTTCTCATATATTTTTTCTTACACTCTTTCAAAATTCATGACCTCATTTTTAAATGTCATTATATGCATATATATGAATTTATATGTATATTTTATATACATAATAATATATTTATAATTTCTATTATAGATGTATATTTCTAAATACATCCTGATCAGTCTGTATAATAATACTTGTGATATGATTTCAAGGGTGGCCATTTGGATAAACAACTGGTTTGTTCTTCCTTGGAAAATGTAATTTCTTTCACCCTCAGAATTGTTTGGTTGTAGTTTTTGAATAAGATTGAGACTTCATGAAAGTTTATGGGTGCCATCCTTGTTCAACTCACATTTACACAGTCATATCGTTGAGACTTTATGGGTATAGCTTCTGTCATCACTAGAAGACACAATCTCATGACATATCCCTGTTCCTCTGGCTCTTGCAATATTTCCTCCATATTTTCCATAATTGTTCCCCAAGCCTTGGATTCGGAAAGGATTTGTAGATGTATACATTAGGATTAGGCTTAGCAACTCTACATTTTGATTGGTCTGGTTTTCTGTAATGGTCTCTGTTAATTGCGAAGATAAGTTTACTTCATGAAGGATGAAAACTAGCCTTAGCTGTGGATATAAAAACAAATGTTTATATTATTGCTAGGGATCATGCTAGCTTAGTAGATTAATGGTTATAGGTTATCTTCCAATATCTGCTTACCCATCATGCATCTATGTCCTAGTTTTATGCAAGAATTTTTAAGTAGATAAAATTGTCCCTCTTTATTGTCATCTGTTAAGTCTCATCAAGTACCTAGCCTATAAAAGCAATGATTATCCATAAATATAGATTTGAGAGATTGGTGAGTTAGTAACTCAATTAGCTGATGGATGGCTAGGAATAAAGGACAATCAAACAATGGTCATAGGCCTGTAAGAGCTATCCTTTAATTTGAGACTGTCTTATATCTCAGGCACCAGTTTTTAATAAACAGTATATTTCATAGAAAATACTTTCAGCTTTTCAAAGAAAGACTTTTCTCCTAGTTTATATTTGTTTTTATACATTCTATGGCCACATTAAATTATGCAGTAGGTCAAGTTTATAGACAGCAATATTCTAATATTCTTCAATTCTTCCTCTACAAGAAAAATGAATAAGTTGGAAATATACAACAATCATGAGACAAATGTAAGAATCTGATGTTACAGATTGTTGAGGTTTTCAATCCTCAAACAAGAATATGCTCCACATATCTAATTATAAACATTGAATACATAACAACCTAATAAAATAAAACTCAGAAAGTTTTTTTTTTTTTTTACTATTCTCTAACTAAGTGGTTCTAAATAGACATTAAAGACTCTCTTGAGTGTATGTGTATCTTTAATTGTTCTGACAAGGTCCAGACTCAGCTTGAGGAGGGTCCTGAGAAAGGTGGGAATGGGAGCAGCACTGATTCAGTAATGACTCGGAGTCAGTAGTAGCTGCAAGCTGTCAGTTCAAGTGCTCTCCCTTTGCCTGAGGATTCTCATCATTCTTCTTTATTTCCCTGCCTGACCAGAGGGCCTGAACCATCAAATCATCAAGACTTTGATCCTTGTTAATAATCTTCAAAAACTCTTGAATTCACATAAATTCTATGAATCCCTGATCAATAGTCCCATCCTCCCATTTCCTTAGAGCAGAAAATACGCACAAAGCAAAAGCACATTTCTTTAGGTTTACACAGCCTGTTGTTGTTGTTCATGGGTAGCTGGGCATAGTTCTTGAAGTTTTCTGGTACAGCAGACACCAGTCTTTAGTAACTATTTTCATGTAAGAACAGAAAAATGACAGAATACTAAAATTAAAATGATTCTGTACATAGTTTTGAATTTGCGTAAGTAGTTAGCTCTCTCTAATCTTTCCAGGCATTATCACCTCTAATTCTTCAAATAGCTAAGAGAACAAAGTACTAACATTTTATATGCTTCTAAACCAATCTTTGTTTCCACATCCTAACAGTTCCATAACCATGCATGTTCTCTATCTCATACTATTTATTTCTAAATCACACATATATTCCCCTTTTTTCTAGCCATACCTTTTCTTCTTGAGACTACTTTAACTTTCTATTATTGATGTCCCCATGTTCACCCTGGCTAATTAATGGACTTTAATTAGTCATTGTACTTTAGGGTACATGTGTCTCCTCATGATTCCAAATTCAAGGACAAGTCTAGCAATGAACTAGTTCTACAAAGGACCAGGTAGTTTTTGTGCCCTCTGTGGTTATGTTACCTAGATCCTTTCCCATGGCCCTAAAGGACAAGAGGAAGGCTCGTCCTCCACAGCTCCATGACCATTTCCGTTCTTCATTCCTGAGAACCACATCTGTTTCAATTATTATGGCATGATTATCTCTGAGTAATGGGGGACGTATATTTCCCAGAAAGAAAGATTGAAAGTAGAGTAGTTAACACAGTAGATCAGCTTCAGGGCAACAGCCACCATCAACAAACATGGGGAACATAAGGATAAATGGCCTGGTGATGCTCCAGGAGCAGGAACTGTGTCACTCCTCCCCTTACACAGCCATGCCGGACCTGCCAGTTCTCAATAGAAAACATTATATCGAATTATGAAAGATGTTAAGAAAACATGCATAGTTATCAAAATTGATATACTTCTTTGTTTTAGCATTGTTCTACACAGAATCAAGATGCTGAGATAACTAGAATCACTGCTTCATCATGAATTATTCTGTGATGAAGATTAAGCATCACGTGAAAGCTGTAAGATTGCTTTTGCAATAAGAGTCGGGGAAGCTACATCCCATCCATTATATCTCAATGCCATGAGTTTTTTGTAAACACTAGTTCAATAGCAATTGCATATGCATGACTTTAGATGTAATTAAATACAGCACAGAAAGAGTTCTCTCTGTTGGGTGAAAGCCTATGTGTATGTTAAAATAGTATTAAGCTTTCTGGAGAATAATGAGTTCACAACAGAATCAAATAGAACCTCCAATGACTCTCCTCCTGTTGAGCTTAAGGTTTTTAGGTTGAGAGATGCTAATTCACAAAATATTAATAATTTTGTGGAATTATAATGAGATGAAAATTTCTAAAGCAAATGAAGAATAGACACAGGTAAACCTTATAAAGTATCTCAAAGCTCATGAAAATAATGCTTCTTTTTGCCCTTAGGCATTTTGGAAAACTTTACTATTTAAGTGATGAACTTTATACGCGCTATATTTATCTCAGTTCATTACTGCTTGTTACTGAAAGCCTACTAGAAGGTACTAGGCAATGTTTTTTTACAACTTCCAGAATGTACTTTAAATTATGTTAAAATTGTTTTTTTTTCACAAAGTAGATCATGTTCTTTGCAAAGTAGCTAGGAACTGTTATTCAAAGTTTACTGTGTGGCAATTTAAAAGGTAGAATTCATTACTCAGGTTCACACCAAAAATAGTATAGTTTACTCTTATTCATTTCAATGAGATATAATTCAAACACTGCATTAAGAATTACATTCTGTTTTCTAGTAATATAAAATTTAATTATTAATATATTTATTTATGTACATCCTGCACACTGCTCCCCCTCCTAGTCTCTGCTTCATTGAGTCCCTCTACCCAAACACATTCCCCTTCTCTTCCTCCTCTGAGAGGGTGAGAAAACCTGTGTATCCCTCCAGCCCTCCAGATAGGGTGGGGGCCAAATTAGGTGCATACTCTCCCACTGAGGCCAGACAAGGCATCCCTGAAGACTGAGCTTCCTTTCTGCTAGATGTGTGCTGGGTCGAGGGCAGGGGCAGGCAGGACCTTATTCCTGTCCATATATGTTCTTTGTTGGTAACACAGATCCTGAAAGCTCCCAGGGTTCCAGGTTTTTTGACTTACCAAAACAACGCCCTTCACAAACAGCCACAGATAATATAAAATATCTAGGTGTAACTCTAACCAAGCAAGTAAAAGATCTGTACAATACCCTGAAGAAAGAAATCAAAGAAGATATCGGAAGATGGGAAAGATATCCCATGATTATGGATCAGTAGAATTAACAGAGTAAAAGTGGCCATCTTATCAAATCAAACTACAGATTTACAACAATCCCCTTTAAAATTCCAACACATTTTCTACACACCTTGAAAGAACAATTCTCAACTTCGTATAAAAAACAGAAACCCCAAAATATCCAAAATAATTGTAAACAATAAAGGAACCTCTGGAGGAATTACCATCGTAAACCTCAAACTGTACAATAGAGAAATAGTGATAAAAAAATGCATGGTATTGGTACAGAAACATATAGGTGGTTGATCAATGTAATAGAATCAAAGATCCAGAAATAATCCCATACCTTATGGACACTTGATATTATCATTTAATATAATATAAATTATAATTATATTAATTAAATTATATTATATTAATTAATATAATATAAAATATCATTGATGATATTATCATTGAAATGCAAATTAAAACAACCCTGAGATTCTACCTTCCACCTGTCAGAATGGCTAAGATCAAAATCTGAAGGTACAACACATGATCCCAAGGACATGGAGAAATGCGGGCAATTCTGCACTGCTGGTGGGAATGCGAACTTGTACAACTATTCTTCAAATCAACCTGGCAGTTTCTCAGATAATTGAAAATAGTTCTACCTGAAGACACAGCCATACCACTTTTGCATTAAGAACATATTAACGGTTTCATTTATAATAGTTTGTCTGTTATTAAATTATTTCAAAACTCAGAAATAATAATAACATGCAGGAAACACAGTTTGGAATACAAACAATGATATTAGTTCACTTATTTTTAGGCAACACAGAACTACTTTAAACACTCAAAATGTATGTAACCCAAAACACAATGTGTGCAACAGAGGAGAGACAAAAAGTCAAGAGTGAGAAGGTAAATATAAAAATCATGTAATACTCCGTATAAAGATGAGTTGCAAGGACTCTGAACACTAAACATTAAGGACATAAAAAATTCCAAAAGCACAGGAGATGGGAGAGTTTACAATCATACCTGTGAGTGTTGGCGCAGACAGCACTGGAAATATCATATTAATCATTTTTTTAAATTGTTCTATATGATTAAGTAAACAACTTAACATTGGAAATTCTTATTTGGACTCTGGTGGATGCCTGACTCTGTGGGTCTGAGTTGAAGCTAGATTTGTTTGCATTGGGAATGTGTGTTTCTCTGCTCATGCCAGACAAGAAGGAGGAGCGGGGGATAGACAGTAGAGGAAAGAGCAGGAAGTGTATTTGTCAAAAGAAAATGGTGGATGACACCTATGATGGACTGGGACTCCCGAGAATCAACTGGAGAGAGGTGCAGAACAGCCATCCTGTGAGGTGGGTGACAGTAGCAAAAATACCAGTAGCAAAGAAAGAGAACATTGGATTGAGAGAGAGAGAGAGAGAGAGAGAGAGAGAGAGAGAGAGAGAGAGAGAGAGAAGCAGAAATGTTCTGAATGTTGTAGACCTCAATGTGGATTGAAGTCTTCCCAGTGAAAGGAGGTGTAAAGATAAATTGTGAGATCCAAGATTCAGGACCAAGTACAGAAAATCTGCCTCGCTCTTTCAGTAACAGGAAATTTGTGAAGAGACAGTGAAAGAGATAAAGAAACCAAAGCCATGCCTGCCATATGCACCAGCAGAATAAGGGACAGTGATGACATCATAACAATCGTGGAAGAATTTAATTACATAGAAATGAAAAACAATATAAAGATTCAATTGATTAAAAATTCATTCTTAAAAAAATCAGTGAGCTGGCTACTCTTTTTTAAATGAATTTATTTATTAACTTACTCTATATCCAGATCACAGTTTCCCTACCTTCATTTCATCCCATTCCTTCTCCTCAAATTCATACCCCCTAACTAGTTCCCCATTGCTTATTAATGACCAATGATTATTAATTTCTGTCATAATTGTTATTGTTTAATTTTGGTTTTGTCATTGAATATTTTGTTTTCTCCTTTAATTGTGATTGAAATTTTTGCTGGTCTGGGCTGGTATCTGTGGTCTCTTACAGTCTATAAGACATTTGTCCAATCCTTTCTTAAATTTTTTTAATGTAATTCTTTTTTATTGGTTATTTTCTTTATTTACATTTCAAATGTTATCCCCTTTCCAGGTCTCCCCTCCAGAAACCCTCTATCCCATCCTCCATTCCCCTGCCTCTATGAGGGTGCTTCCACATCCACTTCTGCCTTCCCACACTGGCATTCCCCTATACTGGGGCATCCAATCCTCACAGTGTTGTGGCCTGAGCTGCCCCACGTTTGGGGGCCAAAAATGTTGAGAGCCAATCTAGCGCACGTTTGGGGGCCAAAATGTCTCAGACCGCTCTGTCAATGTTTGAACCCACACTGCCAAAAGCCTTGGGGGTTAAGTTGTTAGAGTCCGCACTGCCTCAAGCTGCTTCAATCCACAGGTCGGGGTTCAGCAAGAGGGAGAGTGACTTGAAGCAAGAGGGACTTGAAGTGTGGAGACCAGAAAAAGTGTGCTTCGATCACGTTTATTCTTCAGTATCTCTTCCTAGTTCAAGTCCCAAGTCTTGAGTTCCTAGTTCCTAGTTCCTAGTTCCTAGTCCCTAGTGCCTCCAAGTTCCAAGTTACTTCTCCCAAGTGCTAAGTGTCTACTACCTAATAATCTGCTGCAAGTTGTACTGAACTCTCCTGTCTGCCTCTCGCCTTTTATATGTCTTACTTCTAAGCCACACCCTTAAGTCACACCCTTAGGTCTTATCTCTAAATCTGATCTCTAAGTCACACCCTTAAGTCTCACACACCCAAGGGAAGATCCTGGGTATCTAAAACAAGATGTTATCAGAGTGTGCTCAGCTGTTGTAGGCTGTTGTAATCAAATCTCTTATCAGGGTATATGGCTAAAGATGGCTGCAAGGATGATAGCCACCTTCTCTTGGCTCCCCACAAACAGGACCAAAGGCCATTCCTCCCACTGATGTCCAATGAGGCCATCCTCTGTGACATACAGTTAGAGCCATGGTCCCTCCATGTGTACTCTTTGGTTGATGGGCCAGTCCTGGGAGCTCCATGGGGTCTGGACTGGACGATTGACAGTGTTACTCTCCCCATGGGGCTGCAAACCCCCTCAGCTCCTTCAGTCCATTCTCCAACTCATCCATCTGGAACTCTGCACTCAGTCGAATGGTTAGTTGGCTGCGAGCATCCGCCTTTGTATTTGTCAGGTTCTGGCAGATGCTCTCAGGAGACAGCTATATCAGGCTCCTGTCAGCAAGCATTTCCCAGCATCCCCAATAGTGCTTGGGATTACCTTAATAGGCATTTCTTTCTTTGCATTAGGAAATTTTTCTTCTATAATTTTATTTAAACTATTTTCTGGACCTTTTAGCTGAAATTTTTCTATACTTATTATTCTTAAGTTTTATCTTCTGATATTTTTCTGACATGATCTGTCTAGATTTAATATTTTCTTTTGCAGGTATATCAATGCCTTCTATCATATTTCAATGCCTGAGATTCTATTGTCTATGTCTTGTATTCTGTTAGTAATGCTTGCATCTGTAGTTCTTATATGCATATCTAGGTTTTTCATCTCCAGTCTCCTCTCATTTTGTATTTTCTTGATTGTTTCTATTTCCATTTTCAAGACTTGAACTGTACGTCATCTGTTTGCTGTCATTCTTCCTTATTTCTTTAAGGTATTTATTTATTTTCCTTTTAAAGGTCTCTATCATCTTCCTGGGATTCAATTTAAGATAATTTTTCGTGCTTCAGTTGTATTGAATATCCAGGGCTTGCTGTAGTAAGATAGCTAGTCTCTGGTGGTGTCATATTGCCCTGGTAGGTGTTATTTGTGTTTTCTTTTGGCCTCTCGTCATCTGGGCTCTGTAGTCATTAATTTAGGTGGTTATGCTGAGTTTATCTTTATTAGATTTGTGACTTTTTCCAGGGACAGGGGGGTGGATCCTTATCTCTTTGGTTTCTATTTCTTCTCCATCCTCTGAGCTAACTGGCCTAGAGTTCTGTTAACCAATGAGTCCTTAAGGCTAGTAGAGTGTCTTTACTGGGAGTTTTGTGACTTGTATGACCTCTGGGGTTTTAAGTGCCAACCTTCCCTCTGTGGTCTTTAGCACCTGAGTGGCCACCAAGGAAGCAGAGGTCTTCTGCCAAAGTTGTGGGCCTGAATATGGAGCCCAGTGGATACAGTAATTTATAGCTTTTGGGTGTGCTTTAAGTGGACATGGTGAGTATAGGGTATAGAGCAGGTCATATCCAGAGTTCCTTCTTACTGGCATGACTGCAGGGGAAACAGTTGGTGTTATGAGCAAGAAAATGGAACCTAGGGGATAAGGGATTGCTTAAAGCTGTTGGGTATGCTTTAAGGGGAGTTAATAGGCATGGCCACAGAATAGGGTCTTGCCAGGGGTCTCTGGTACCAGCACAGCCTCAGGGAAAGTAGGCAGAGTTGTGATCTGGAAAATGGAGGCTAGGGAAAGGAGTGTGCTGGCTTGTCTTAAGTTATCTTTACAAATACACTAGAGTTATCTGAAAGGAAAAATTGAAAAAAATCCTTTTTTGAGGAATTTGAAAAATTAAGAGAATGGTCTCATAAGATCTAGCTATAAGGTACTTACTTTATTGTTTGGGGAGGGGGTGGTGCTGTGCATTGTTGGCGGTTTCATCCCTGGTGTGGTGATCCTTGCTTCTGTAAGAGAAAAGGCTGAACAAGCCATTGGAACAAGCCAGTAAGCAGTACCCTTCCATGTCCATTGCAATGTCTCCAGCCTGTAACAAATAACCCAAGTTTAGTGAGGTTATATGACAACAGGCATTGGTGGAATTCAAAATATCATTAGGAAATCTTTAAAAAGTCTTTTATAAAAAAATCATCAATATGTAAAAATGGTTAAATTTCTAGAATTTGAAACCTACAAAAATAAAACTAAGTGGATATAAATACCTTCAATAAGTCTATTAAAAGCAATAATATTGAGGTAACAATAATCATTCTCTCAATTAAAAAGATCCCAGGCTCCTGAGGTCAAGCCTCAGCTTGGGAGAAGGTCCTGAGGAAGGGTTGTTGACAAGCAACAGATGAAGGAGTCAGAGTTAGTGATAGATGAAGGCTGACAGCTCTGTGTTCTGTTCAAAATGGCTCTCTGCTTAAGTTGGCTATCTTTTGCAGACCAAAGCCCAGTCTTTTATTTTGCATAAGCTACTTCCTTAGCATGAAGAACATTACCTAAATGAAGAACATACATTCCAATATATACATTATTATACAAAGAAGTCTTACATCTACAGCAACCATCAGCACTAGAGAAGAACCACATACTTCTGGGCTCTGCTTCAGAGGCAGGAAACACGTTACACTGTCTTTTCTGTGCCATGCTGAACCTGGTACCAGACCTAGATGGATTCACAAGTGGATCCTCCAAGACCTTTGAAAAACAACTACACAAGTGCTTGTCAAACTGTGCAACAAAAAGAGAGGCAAGGAACATTATGAAATCATCTTCATTGTTCCAACATTATGTTGACACCAAAAACCAACAACAAACAGAAAATTATTGGTCAATCCCCATAGTATATACAAATGCAAAAATAAATCCTCAAAAAAGTGCATCAAATCAAATTCAGCAATACACAGGAAATACCTTTTACTTCTATAGTTTATTTTCAATTGAGCCTTATGCTCACTTATGTTGAGTTTTAATTCTTTTTATATTCTATATACTGATTTTCTATCAAAGAATTAGTTGGCAAAATCCTCTTATATAGATCTTATTTCAGTTCACTGTTTCCCTTGCGAATCACACTTTCCCAGTTTTTTCATTTTTGTTGATGTTTTGCCCTCCCCCCCCCATTGAGATTTTGAAAAGGGCTGGTCTGTAGCTATCTTTGTTGACTATGCTGGCCTTGATCTCTTAACCTGTTTCTGCCTCTGGAGTGCAGAAATTTTTGTTCCTGTTATTGCTTTTTGTTTGGTTTTGGGTTTTTTGTTGTTTTGTTTTGTTTTGTTTTGTTTTGTTTTGTTTTGTTTTGTTTTGTTTTTCAAGACAGGGTTTCTCTGTATAGCCTTGGCTGTCCTGGAACTCACTCTGTAAACCAGGCTGGCCTCGAACTCAGAAATCCACCTGCCTCTGCCTCCCAAGTGCTGGGATTAAAGGCGTGCTCCACCACTGCCCAGCTGGAATGCAGAAATTAAAAAGCAAGTTTCACCAGTCCTGTCAAAGTTTTAGTTCTATGATGCCCTACTTTTACATGATTAGATTTAATTATTAAGCAAACAGCATCCTATTCAAAAAGTGTTTCTCTACAACTGTGTTTTCAGCAGATGCTTCCTTTGTTTTCTTCTACTATGTTTAGTTTTCACAATGATGTTACTAACTGGAGTTAATTTTGTTCAGAAGAACTGGTACAGGTTTATATTTTCTTCTACCTATGGACATCCAGTTACTGAAGATGTTGAGTTTTCTTCAATGTATTTGGCATCTTTATCAATGATCGGATGATTGTAATTTTGTTAACTAATGTTTAGATCTTCTGTTTTCTTTCACTGATCTACATATCTGTTTTTATGCAGTATCATATTGTTTTTATCACTATAGTTCTGCTATATGCCTTGATATTTGAAATGATAATCCACCAGCATTGTTCTTTTTGCTTGGAGTTTATTCAATTATCTAAATAAATGGAGATTTCACAATGATTTGTTTGTTTCTGTGAAAAATTTAGTGGTATTGTATAATTTTTTAGATATATAGAGTTGATACCTCATTGTTTTTTGAATTCTATTTTGAAGCTATGTTCAAACCATTAAAGGTGTGTTTTATGGAAAATGTGTGTTTTTCATACAGTATATACTAACTATAGTTTCCTGTTATCTAGCTCTTCTCAATTGCTCCCTATCCTCTCTCTTGTCAGAGTGCACACCTTTTCTATCTCTCATTTAAATAAGTAACAGATATCTAAGGGAAAACAACAAAACAAACATGTCACACTATGACAAAAGCAACAAATAGTATTAAAAGATCTAAGGTAAAATATATGGCATGGTAAACTCATATAAATGTAAAAACACACAGGCTTAAACACACAGGAATTCCATAACAGTAGTATGCCATAATATATACATATACAAAGATGTGTGCACTCGTGTGTGTGTGTGTGTGTGTGTGTGTGTGTGTGTGTGTGTGTGTGTATTATAGATTTTCTTGGACCAGTAAGGTTAAAAACAGTGAAACCCTGTTGGAGAAACTTATTTGAAAGTAGTTATCAGTTACAGATTGTTTCTGAGACAGGAATGAAGAGATGTTTCCATTTCTCATCTTAGCTCTAGAGTAGCATCTTATACATACCTATGCAGACTCTGTGCATTGTACCATGACCTCACTGAGTTCTTATGTACACCAGCCATGAATGTATATTACATTTTCTACATGCTCTTTATCCTCTCTGGAACTTACAGTTTTCCAACTGTTCTTCTCCCATGTGAATGAGCTCAAAGTAGAGGGATTTTATGGAGACATCACACATAGGGCTGAGTGCATGAAAGTCTTCTCTGATGATGGCTGAGCAAGACAATGGTCTATCAGCATAGCAGAATGTCTTCAGGAGATATTTCATTGCTGTTTCTTTATATATGTTTTAATAACATTTAATTTTCCCTTAGGTCTTTGTCCTATCTAGTCTCAGGTTTTTGTTCACTGACTTTAGTTGGGTTTCAATTCTATCTCATAGAATAGGTCTTAAATCAAATCAGATATTGGTTGATATTCCCACAGGCTTTGTGACACTATTGCTCTAGTGAATCGAGGAGTTAGGTGTTGGGGGCCGACTTTTAGCAGAAAGCGGCTATCAGCTTTGCAGCCATCTTGAGCCATATACCCTGACATGAGACCTGGATTACAATAGCCTACAACAGCTGAGCACACTCTGATAATCTTGGTTTAGATACCTTGGGTGTGTGAGATTAAAGGTGTGTAACTTAAGAGTGTGACTTAGAAGTGTAGAGATCAGATTTAGAGACAAGACCTAAGGGCATGATTAAAGGTGTGACCAAAAGGCATGGCTTAGAAGTGAGACATATAAAAGGCTAGAGGCAGACAGAGAGAGAACAGATTACTTGACATTAGGTAGAAGACACTTGGCTCTAAAGAGAACAATTTGGAGTAACAGAGAATCAGACACAGCAGAGAGAAGACAGAGAAGCAGGCACTTGGAAGAGAACTTGGAAGAAGTAACTTGGAACTTGGAGGCACTAGGGACTAGGCACTAGGGACTAGGAACTAGGGACTACGAACTCAAGACTTGAGACACTTAGAGGAAGAGAGACTGAAGAATAAATGGGATTGAAACACACTCTGTCTGGTCTCCATTCTTCGAGTCCGTCCTCATTCTCTCTCTTGCTGAACCCCAACCCGCGGACCTGAGCAGCAGCTTGGACCGGGATACAGTGGCCGCCAAATGCGGGGCAGCCCGGGCCTCAACATTTTGCTCGGGCCATGAAATTTTTTGGCTGCCCGAACGTGGGGCTAGTGCGGTTCCCAACAGTTAGTTCACCATTATAGAATAAAGAATTTGTAGGTCTATCAGTTATCACCTTTTTTCTTTGGTAGCATGCAGAGTACCACAAACATTAAAATTTTGGGTTCTAGGTAGGCACTGGCTCTATTTTCCATATTCCATGAGTTGTGTACATGTTGTCTTCACCAACAGGGCATTACCATCAATTTATGGAGAGCCATCAATTCCCTTTTAAATAGCCTGCATTGTTTAGAGATTTCCACTGGACCTTTCTTATATTCAGTTAGGTCTCTGTCTCTTCTGTCACTTGGCAGTTTCTTTTTTTTAATTTTAATTCAATATTTTATTTATTTACATTTCAGATGGTATCTCCTTTCCCTATCCCCCCTCCATCAACCCCCTATCCCATCCCACCTCCTCTTTTGCTTTTATACTGTTTAAATTACATGCAAGTATTAAGGTCAATTCTAGGTTGAGGAACTAACAATACAATAGATGCAAATAGTCAAGGAACAAACAAGACAATAAACCCAGATAGTCAAAGAACATGAACAACAATGAATAGAGTCCTGTGATCACCCCTGTGATTGCTATTTCTAAAGGATTATCAGGATGATCAAAATATCTGAGCCTACTTCCCTGTCCTATCCCAAAGTCATTTTCATGCCTGAAGCCTACTTCTTTGTTCCACCTTAAGATTTAGATTGCTGCCTGAAATTACTTCTTTGTTCTAGGCTAGAATTTAGATTTCTGCATGAAATTACTTCTTTGTTCCAGTCTAATGACAGATTTCTTCCAAGCAGCCCATTTCTTTGTCCTTGTCCTATGTCGGATTCTTGCCAAGAAGCCCCAAAAGCTCTCCACATCTCCCCGTTTTAATTGCATAAACCAGACTGAGCCTGTCTTAGGTAATTCTGACAAGAATGCCTTCCTTACCTGTCATGGAACATGCATTTTCAAAAGCGATGCACTTCTGTCTTAGGTTGGTAAGGCTCCATGCAGAATCTTACCCGTCCTTGGCTTGCCAGCTTGTTAAATTACTAACTCTGTCTTGAGATCCATTTTCAGTTTCAAACCATGTACTTTGGCTGCCAACCTATTGATAAAGTTAGAGACAAGCTTTAACATGATGGGCAGGAATAAAATTATTCAGATCAACCTCATGTGAAAGTGTTTTAGAAAATCATACTATATTAGGTTTCCATACATCTCTTCAAATGTCCCTTAGTTCTATCTACCCCTATCCATATTCTCTCTCTTACCCTCCTCTTTCCTTTATCTCATTTCATCCACTCCTTCCAGTGCCTCTTCTTACCCACCCATAACTACCTATTTTATTTTTTTTTCTCTTTCCTCTTTCCTAGGAGACAAATTTATCCATCCTTCCTCTAATTTCTTAATTTGTACCCTACCTCTGTGATTATATGAATTATAGTTTCCTTATTAAATGCTTAACAGCCAACATTTAAAAATAAGTAAATATATACCCAGAGGCATGGCTATGTCTGACCTCATTCTCAAAAAGTGATTTTCCAAAAGCCAAAAATATTCTTATTCAGTGTCATGAAATCGAAAAGAAATAGAGAAACACTCATATTTATTATACATGTACATATTTTAAAAGAACAGAATGGGAAGTATGAAAATTGAGATGCAGACAGCTAAATCTGAATATTGTCATTTTCCAATCTAAATTAAGTTCACTGCTAGGTATTGTGCCACAAGTCTATAATTCTGGTGTTTAAGGGACTGACATAGACGCAGTGCCATGACTTTGTATTCACCTGAGTTACACAAAGATTTCCAGGCCACCTGTGAATACAGAGTAAAATGTTGCCATTAAAAATTAAAAGGGTGGGAGAGGTGGCTTAGTGTTTAAGAGTGCTTTCTGTTCTTGCAAAGGACCTAAGTTCAATTACCAGTGGGTTCATGGTAGCCCACAACTACCCATTATATCTAGCTCCATGGAATCTAAGGTCCTTTTGTGAACTTATATAGGCACTAGGCATGTACCATGTTCATATAGATACATGAATGTAAAACACTCATACATAGAAAATAAATAAATCATATATATGTAATGTTATATGTATATGTATGTGTGTGTGTGTGTGTGTGTGTGTGTGTGAGAGAGAGAGAGAGAGAGAGAGAGAGAGAGAGAGGTTTTATACATGGTCAATAAAAAGTATATGTGTTTAATTTATTGTCCATATAAGTATGATTTAGTGTCATTGAAGTTCAAGAATTGGAGTAACATTAGATGATATTGGAATCCAGGTTCAGGAAGCAGCTACCATTTATGTCAAAACCAAATACCTCTGGAGAATGGAGAATTTTACACTAGCAATGAAATTTCCCAAAATAGATATCAGTCAAAATGAAAGAACAGAACAAAGCATCATTCTCTAGATTCATGGTAATTTTAATTGAAAAAGTCAACCAAGAGTTTCTTAACAAGGTGAGTGGTAGAAGGGCTTCATTAAGTTTAAACTTAAATTGAACCTTAGAAATTGAGATTGAAAGACAATAAACACTCGTGGTTATGGCAGAAGAAACTAACAAGAACATAAATAGAGAGGCATCGTGGGAAATGCATAGCACAGAAACAGGTTCAGAACAAAAAGCTGGCTGAGATTACTTTGTCTGGACACTCTACAGTGTGCATATCCATCTCTTGAAGGGTCCTATAAGTGTGGTATAGAGAAATTTATGCCCAACCTTGCTTTTCAGGGAAGTACAAGTTCATTCCTCTTCTTTTCCCTGTGACTCTGCTGCCTCACTCTTATAGCCAGTATCCAACTTGTGTTCCAGTGTGCCTACAGCAGAGTAGCACTGAAGCAAACACAGTGAGTGCAATTCCAGTTGAAAACACTGGCAAATAAAGCTCATTCAGCCTGCCAAAGAGGATAGATAGGGAGAACACCCAGAAGAGGCTGGTTGCACGTATTGGCCAGGTATTAAAAAGTGGTTGTGATTAATAGAATACAAAGATCTACTGAGCTTCTTCTACCCAGTGTTTTTTTGTTGTTTGTTTGTTTTTTGTTTTTGTGTTTTTCAGCTTCCATGTGCTTTTCACTTACTAGTGTACCTGATGGACATATATGCAGCAGAAATCCTTGTCTGGCTGACATTGGAGGTCTAGCTCATTAATAATTGTAATATGGGAGAACCTTAGTTTTACACTACTATGTCCAGAGATAGTAAAGTTCATTCCAGTTGTTAACAAAAAACAATTCTACTGCCTGAATACCAAGAAACACAAAACATCAATTGAGTGTTCCCCTTGTTTTTCTCTCTCCAATGATTACATAGACCCAGAAAATACACAAAGGACAGGCTGACAGGAAAGACCCATTATTGACTAGAAAACCACCATAACAGAGGCAAACTATTGGATCTCTCTCTCTCTCTCTCTCTCTCTCTCTCTCTCTCTCTCTCTCTCTCTCCCCAAATGTATTATTCTACAGTCTCATATATGTATATAGTAGATGTTGTTAACACACATGCATTCCTTTTCCTGCCTTCCTTCAAGCACTCTCTCAAACAAGTTTAATGTCTTTTTTTCCTTCTGTTTGTGATTAACCAGGGTTGCTAACGTAGGCATGGAAGAGGAGCTATACACTAGAACGTGAGGCGCTCAGTAGTGGTAATATGACTGAAGACAATGGCTTTCTCTCTTCCAGCAGTCTCCCATTACCATTAGCTCTCATGGAAAGTCCAGACAAACTACACACTCCCATCTATGACTAAATATATCCTAAGAAATTCTTATGAAAGCCCCATAGAAGCTACTGCAGCTTTTGTGAGTTCATGAGTCCCATAGCCATGCTGTGTCTATAAAACGGACTTCATTTATCTTTTTCTATAACTTTTGGTGCTTACATTTTTTTCAGTTTCTTCTTTCACGATATTTTCTCATCCTTGAAAGTCTTCTATAAAAACTTAGGAAAAAAAAAAAAAACCAAACAAAAGCAAAAAGAAAACAAAAACTTGATATTTGGTTTGTTAACTGTTTTAATTATAATTTTTATATTTGTCTCTCTCCCTTCATATTTCTAACTCATTTCTGTTTTTATTCTAATACTAATTTTTGTCTTCTGTTCCCCCCTCATATATGTTCCACTTTCTACTTTTCTCCTGGTTTCCTTCTTACTTCTGTTTTTTTATATTTTAAGATTGGTAATTTTAAGTTGCTGTATGTTTGTCATTTTTGTCTCTTTCTTTTTAACATTATTAAAAGTTTTTGTTCATAATATTTATTCTTGCGATTCTGGTTATAATTGTGGATCTTATAATCGGCACTTAGTTTTTAACTTCATTTTTGTTTCTATTTTACCATAATTCTTTACTGCTGTTGTTATTTATTTAATCATTCTTATGAAGTGCTAAGGATGACTAGACAATAGAGCCTTGCTAGAACTCAGCACATATCATGCTATTCAACTCACCCACATTCAAATTTCAGTGAATACTTTAATTCAAAGAATATGAGAAATTACAAATCACAAGTAAATCAACATGGTCCAAGAAGGTATCACTTAGAGGCTGATGTGTGAGTGTCAGTAAAAGCTAAATACTATGTTCATACAGAATGTACTTTGTATCAATATATACTATTTACCACTGAAGAAGAAATAGAGAAACTATACTATAAAAAACGGTAAATATATTCAACACTTCATGATAATCCAATAATTACTTAAAAACCTCTCACAAAAAGAGTCGAAAAGACCCATCCAAAATATGCATAAATCTTAACATTTAAACACAAGAATAGCAAAACTACAGATAGGGCAACACAATCTGCCAAAAGATTATAATTCCATAAATACTGATTTAAAAGGAGTTAAGTGGATAAGGTATTAAGCCCTGAAATCAGAAAAAAATATTTTTCAAAAGATACTTTGGCATAGGGGAAAAGTTCCTAAACACAACACCAAAGGCTTATACTCTAAGACCAAGAATTGATGAACGGGACCTCATAAAATTGCAAGGCACTTTTGTAAGGCAAAGGACACTGTCAATAGGACAAAATGGTAACCAACAGATTGGGAAAAGATCTTTACCAATCCTACATTTGATAGAGAGGTAAAATCCATCATATACAAAGAACCCAAGAAATTGGAGCCCAGACAATCAAATAACACTATTAAAAATAGGGTACACAGCTAAACAAAAAATTTTCAACTGAGGAAACTCAAATGGTTGAAAAGCACCTAAAGAAATGTTCAACATTTTAGTCATCAGGGAAATACAAATCAAAACAAACCTGAGATTCCACCTTACACCAATCAGAATGGCTAAGATCAAAAATTCAGGTGATAACAGGTGCTGGCAAGGATATGAAGAAAGAGGAACACTCCTCCATTCTTGGTGGGATTGTAAGCAGGTACAACCACTCTGGAAATCAGTCTGGTGGTTCCTCAAAAAATTGGACATAGCATTAACTGAGGACCTAGCTATACCACTCCTGGGCATATACCCAAAAGATGTTCCAGCATATAACAAGTACATATGCTCCACTATGTTCGTAGCAGCCTTATTTATAATAGCCAGAAGCTCTAAAGTACCCAGATGTCCTTCAACAGAGGAATGGATACAGAAAATGTGGTACATTTACACAATGGACTACTACTCAGCTATTAAAAATGATGACTTCATGAAATTCTTAGGTAAATAGATGGAACTAGAAAGTATCATCCTGGGTGAGGTAAACTAATCACAAAAGAAAATACATGTTATGCACTCACTGATAAGTGGATATTAGCCCAAAAGCTCACAATATCCAAGATACAACTCACACACCACATTAAGGTCATGAAGAAGGAAGACCAAAGTGTGGGTGCTTCGGTCCTTTTTAAAAGAAGGAGTAACAAAGTACTCGCATCAGCAAATATGGAGACAAAGTGTGGGACAGAAACTGAAGGAGGAGCTGTTCAGACACAGCCCCACCTGGGGATCTAGCCCATGTGCAGTCACCAAATGCAGACACTGTTGGGGATGCCAAGAAGTGCATGCTGACAGGAGCCTGATATAGCTGTCTCCTGAGAGAGGCTCTGTCAGAGCCTGACATATACAGAAGTGGATGCTTGCGGCTAACCATTGAACTGATCAGGGGGTTTGTAATGGAGGAGTTAAAGAGAAGACTGAAGGAGTGAAAATACCAACCAAACAGAGCTCTGAGGGTCTAAACTGCCAGCCTGGGGACACACATGGAAGGACCCATGGCTCCAGCAGTATATGTAGTGGAGAATGGTCTTGTTGGATATCAGTTGGAGAGGAGGTCCTTGGTACATTGAAGACTGGAGCCCCCATGTGGGGGAATTTGAGGGAAGGGAGGTGGGAGTGTGTGGGGGCATACTCTCATAGAAGCAGGGAAGGCCAGATGAGATAGAGGGTTTCTGCGGGGGCATGGGGATAACATCTGAAATGTAAATAAATAAAATATCCAATAAGAGAAGATCAATGACCACCAAAAATGTACAAAAATGAATGGATTAAGTAAGACAATAAGAAGTTTTAGTTGAAGCAAGAGAAAAGAAATCTTGAAAAATTGTTAACCAAAAATCTTTGAAATATAAATTTTAATAAGTCAAATGAAAAAACAGTGAAAACTTCACCAACCATGTAGAAGAGAATTATCAGAACTAAGTGTGTTAGTTAGGAGAAATAACAGAGGTTCTGGTTAGTCAACAAAATGATGGACTGGGTATTAGGACTATCTTGTACCTCACTGATACAAATAGACATAATTATGCTCTAATTGTATTTAGAGAGAAAAGTTTTATTTTAACAGGAAGGGTGATATGTAGGAGGAGCTAAGAGAGAAGGAGTACCAAGAGGAAGAGAAGGAGTAAGGAGAGGAGAAGAAGAAAAAGAGGAGAAGCTAGGTGATGAGAGTGAGAAAGAGATAGAAAGAGGAGGGGGCATGGAGGCAGATATTCACATGATGTGTCTCCACCAGTCAAAGATAGTTGATATAGTTAGGTTGGGTATTGGGTTACACTTCTGACTGAGGAATACCAAACTTGTAAAGCCTTTAATTAACATTTTTTTAAAAATTGTATAAAAGCAAAAAGGAAACAGGGGCATGCGATAGGGGTTTTCTAGGGAAGGGAAATGGGGAAAGGGGATGGCATCTGAAATGTAAATAAAATATCCAATAAAAAAAAGAAATGCAAAAAAAGAGACCTAATAAATTAGAACATTTAGATACTAATGAGAAAAAAAGAAATTAGATTATCCAAAACATTAACAAAATACCTACTTACTGTGGATGTATAATAAAGACCAAGGTGTGGGCTAAATATAGAGAAATCTATTTAGTAGAATTATTGCAAAAAAAAAAATTTCCAAATTTTGGGTAAATGTGAATGTTTATCCAAAAGAAGAAGAGTTAGAACCCTAAACAAATGTGAGCAGAAAAGAATATTACCTGTTGGCTTAGTTAGGGTTTACACTGCTGTGAAGAGTCATTTATAAATAACAACATTTAATTGCAGCTGGCTTGCAGGTCCAGAGGATCCATTCATTATCAGCAAGGCAGGAAACATTGCAGGCACGGTGCTGGAGGAGCCGAGAGTTCTACATGTAATTCTGAATGTAACAAAGACTGACTGCCAGGCCACTAGAAGGAGGTCTCAAAGTTTATGCTCACAGTGACACACTTCCTCCAACAGTGCAGCACCCACTCCAACAAAGCCACGCCTCCTAATATAGCCACTTGCTGTGCCAAACATATTCAAACCACCATACCTGCTGTATTATAATTAAAATGTTAATCCTCTAGAAAAAATAATGACTATTGACACCTTCAATAAAAAATGCAAATTAATTATAAAGATAATTAACAGAAACTCTAGTTGAAAAAAATTGCAGAGTGTTGTATTTCAAGCTCTGAATAAAAATAACTACCAATGTGAACTAGTATATCAAGCAACATTGTCCATAATGATTCAATGAGTGATTAAGTATTTCTAAAAGTAGTTTAAATTATAATTTATAGCGACAAATCCAACATTTCAGGAGGTATTTTAAATTAATCATTCACACAAAAGAAAAAATAAAAATCAGTTGAATTTTGTTTTCTTATATTCCTGCAAATACTCATCTTTTATTTTCTGGATCCCATTAGAAAAATAGATACACCAAAGAACGTTGGAAAAGAACAGTAGAAAAAAATCAAAGCAACTAGAATTAGTGTATAGTTTATCATTGCAAAGATCAATATACATCTTCCTAGTTCTCCAAATAGGTAAATTCTCATTAGACTAATAAAACATATTACAACTTTTGTTATGTGTGGAAAGATACTTCCCTGGCAAAGACATATAAAATAAAAAAAAAAAGAAGACATAACATGGCATCCCAAGCAAATAGAATTAAGAACAATTGTTCGTAATATTGCTGAATGCTGTGGTAATTTAATGGGCCCCCTACTACTGTAAAATTATGTTGCTGCTACTGCCTAGCTTTAATTTTTCTGCTGTAATGAATCATAATGTAAATTTGTGATATGAGACCCCTGCAGGGGTCATTAGCCACAGGTTGAGAACTGCTGATCTAGATGCAAGCAGGAGTGGTAATACACACTCATGACAAAGCAGATTTCGAGACAAAATTAGAACGAACAAATCCCCTATTTGTTGGTAAAGAGGTCAGTATGTCCATTATTTGAGAAACATTTTAAATATATTCCTGAACATAGCACATTAAATTTCACCAAAAATTTCTTCAGAAAATAAATAGTTTGACTTCCAAACCATAGGAGAAAGAGACTTTAATACCCATTTTTCACTAGAAGACAAAAGATTCACTCAGAAAAATAAACAGTCTATCAAAGATACTTAAGAGTTTTACTTCCCTGTGAAGAAAGTAAATTTAACAGACAACTGTGAAACATTCCACTAACAATTACAGATTCTTTTATACTACTTATTGAATGTTTTACAAAATGGCTCATATATTAGGGTATAAAACAAGTTTTTAAAATAGAAAGAAACAACCCTGAAATAATTTATATCTTACTAGATAATAGTAGAATGAAAGTGGACATCAATATCAGTAGAAACTTTAAAATCTACACAAATACACAGAAATTTGCTTAGTATAGTAGTTAGAATGAAGAGTTCTCATAGAGTGGTGCTATCAGAAGGTGTGGCCTTGTAAAGATAGGTATGGCATTTTGGGAGTTTGTCACTGGGGGAGGGCTTTGAGGTCTCAGGTGCTGAAGCCAGGACCAGTGGCTCAGTTTCCTCCTGCTGACTGCAGATTCAGGTTTAGGACTCCCAGCTACTTCTCTAGCACCATGCCTGCCTAAATGCCACCATACTTACTACCATGACAATAATGGACTATGCATATGAACTATAAGCCAGCTCATATGCAATGTTTGCTTTAATAAGAACTGGCATAGTTATGATGTCTATTAACAGCACTGAAACCCTAACTAAGACAATTTGGGAATCACAGGGTCTTTTGAAAAATTGGAGAGTAATTTAAGATGTCTTAAAATCAAATAAAAATAGAATCACAACAAATTGGAATCTTTGAGATACAACAAATGTGATTATAAGAGGAATATTTATAGCTGTGAGCAGCTACATTAAGAAGTGACAGTGTTTCTAAATATATCTCACTGTATTAAAAACCTACATTCTATACATAAAACACAGAAAGTACTAACAAACTAATCAAGAGGAAGACAGACACGATATGAATGGACGTAATAAATTGAGAACCAGAAAGAAGACGGTCACAGGAGGTGCTCTGAATTCAGAGGATGACTGGGAATTGTTTTTAAAATCTGTTTCCCAGGAATGGCAAGATGATTTAGGGATGAAGAGTCTTCAGCCACAAACCTTACAACCTGGGGTACTTTTCCCGAATTCACATGGTAGAAGGATGGCAGAGTCCTGAGTGTTGTCCTCTGACATTAACACACACATTGTAACTAGTGCATGTATACACACACACACAAATTAATGTAAAAATGCATTATATTCTAAATAATTGAAAATGCTAAAAAAATTAGAAAATTTCCAGATATTCATGACCCACAAAAAAATAAACCAATATTCTACAAGGCCTAAATACATCAATTATAATTAGTGAAAATAATGTAGTAAATTACCAAAATGAATTTTTAGCAAAAAAAAAAAAAAAAAAGAACAGTAGAAATAAATAAAAGATTCAAATATAAGAATGTTTCCATTTTTCCTCTTACAAATAATAGGATATTGTACTTAGCAGACTCTAAAATATCCCATCAAAAGATTTTTAGAAATGACCTTTCATCAACATAAAAGGATATACTTTGACATATGAATATCAACATCCTTTTTAATGCTTTAGTAGTGTATCAACTAAGAATGATATTGGATATTGGGAAAACAGTACCATTCACAATAGCATTAAAAGTATAAAATACTGAAAAATAAGATTAAGGGGAATATGAATGATCTTTTCAATGAAACACTGAAGAAACCAATTAAAAACAATAGAAAATAGAAAAATTTTTTTAGGACACAGTTCATATATTTTTACCATTATATACGTCTGTAATACTTGAAATGAGCAAATGGTGAAACCAGTACTGCACAGAGATGAGTCACTTCAAGTCCCAGGAAACAAAAGTCTCTAAAGAAAATAAACATGGCCAAAGCAGAATCAGGAGGAGGCCCACAGGCCTTGGCGCTCATTGTCTCGGGATCCAGCACACTCTGTCTCCAGCTCTATATGTGCATTTATTTTTTATTTATTTATTTTTGCTTCCAGTCAGCCGGCAGACTACATGCTGTGCTTGTTTATACTGAATGGTTTCCTTCCTGAATTAAGTTCCGTTTTGGACACAGAGCATATTCTGACTGTTCCATAGAAAGATGAGAAAAAAACCCAAAAGAACAAAAAGCTATGAAATCCTCTCAACCCCCAGTCTCAGCTTGACTCCCCATTTGTCAAATTCTTGTTACTTGTGATGCAACTAAGTGAAGATATGAAAAAAAGAAAGCAGACATTTGCCATGTATCGGTTCCTGACGTTTGGCAATAAAGCCTCGTCTTGCTAATGCTCTTTTTGCTATAAAAATAAACTGTAGTACACCATAGTAGAAAAAAAACCCTAAATTTTAAAATAAAAATATGTACTTGGCTTATTTTTATACAGAAGTAATCCTTTTATACCATGGATATTACAAAAAAAAAGTTGTCAGATTCAGAATATCTCCTTTTTGTACATTTTTGGAATTATTATGTTAAGTTTGTTACTTTATTTTACCATGTTTTACTGAGATAAAATTGTATGGTATAGCTTCTTATGTTTTTTTTGTTTGTTTGTTTTCATGTTTGTTTGTTTGTTTGTTTTTAGTTATAGGTCACTTTATGGATTTTTTTGTTTTTCATTATGTTTTGTTTTGGTTTTGCTACTATACACATAACTGTAGCATTAAAAACTTTTTAAAAATTGTCTTATCTGGGTTGTGGTCCTACTGCAACCAGGAACCAAGTTCATGGTCTGAGTTTTTACCAGAAGCTACCTGGAAGCACATGGTCTATTCTCCCACTGACTTTAAAGTGCAGGGAAGCTACTCTGTCAGAGATACCAATGACTGCAGGTGCACAGTTGAGAAGGAGGGACATGGAAAGTTTCTCTGACAATCCCTACCATTACCAAAAAACTTTCTCCCAAAAAATAACAGCCAAAACAGGAAGCCATCAGAGAGAACTCCTGAAAAGAGTAATAAGGATGCTGAAGGGTAGCTCTCCACAGTTGATGGCTTCCAGAGGGGATATAGGAAGGAAATAACTCAGTTGTATTTAAGGAACAAACTACTCGAAGTTTGACCATGCTGCAGTGAGTATATCGAAAACACAAACTGAACATGTTTTGTTTTGTTTCTGTTTTGTTGTTGCTTTGTTGGAAGGGAGATCACAAGGGGAATGAGGCAGACATGTAAGGACTGGCAAGTGAATATGACCAAGGAGTATAATTTAAAAATCCTATATAATTTAAAAATCCTATATAAAAATATTAAGTTGGATAAAAAGATATACATATAAACATAAGCAATGATTTATTGACTGGACATCCAATAGTTCAAGAAATAACAGAGAGAATTAATATGCTAGGTTGCAAGAAACTAAGAAGCTCAGGTGAGTTGAAGAAAGTAGTTACTAGAGTTTACATATCTACTTGATATATGAAAGCTCTGTTGTTTATACAACATAAAATTAATATCTAGGATATATAAAGAACTAAAAATCAAATATCAAGTAAACAAATAGCCCAAACAATATATGTTAAATTAACTAATATATACTTCTCAAAGAAATAGAAATGACCAATACAGAAAAATAAGTTCAATATTTTAATTATCAGAGAAATGGAAATCAAAACTATATTGGTATTCTATCTTATCCAGTCAAGTGATTTTATCAGTAGACCAATCAGCCTCATAGGATTGTGGGGTGGATAGAGTTGAGAACACTTAAACATGAGTCAAACTTCCATGGCAATTATTTTAGGATTGATTAACACAGAAAAATAAAACTACATGTAGCTAGACCACTTGCAAATATTTCCTAAGTAATCAATATCAGCATATGACAAAAGAACTGTACACACATTTACTGCTTGCTATTCATAGAAACAAGGTTATAGAATCTGAGTGTGTAGGTGCCCACAAGTGGAAGAATGTTTTTTTTTTAAATGACAAATATACATAATGGACTACTGTCTTTGATCTTGAGGTAGTGGGACCCAAGAAAACAAGACCAATAAGTGAGGTAGGCTAAATATTAGTGCAATAGCCAACTTTTTTCAGAGCCTCAGAGAATTAATACTCTGAGGATTATGAAAGGTCACCTGAATAAAGTAATTAGTGCAAGCTGTATACAGTCACAAGCACAAGCCACACATAGCAAAAACATGTATTTACATACAATCTTATAAAAGGTGGTTCAAACATTTATAAATTACATGAGCAAGAAACAATGAGAAATATTAAATAAACTGATTCTTGTCTGCCATGCTTGGAAGGAGCACTGAAACATATTCTAAGAACAATTCTGTGTTTTGAAGAAACTAAGGTCAGAAGACTCTTACATAGTGCTCTTGTAGTGTTCTCAGCACTCAGATTTCTGTTCACATAACTCCTTTTGTGAAGCATAAAAGTGGATTTTCACCATTGTAGTGAAATAAGTCTAACCTGGAAACTAATATCACACGCTTCCCCCAAACCCCTGTCTGTGAAATCTAGCAAGAGAGATAGATGTGACTATAAAACAGGCAAGAGATTGCAGGTCAAAGATAGAAAAATAGAAGAATGATTGACAGTATACCTCTTTGTAATAAAATTGTTATTTCATAGCCAGCAGAAGGTCTAACGAAGCAAGTGCAGAAATCGGAGAACAGAGGACAAGTCATAGAAATTGGTTCTCTTTCCACCATGTAGATCCAATGTACTGACCTCAGGTAATAAAGCTCGACATTTACCTTCTAAGTCATCTCATTGTTCCCTAACTATGGTGGATATGGTCAATGTATACTACATCCATATATAAAGATCCAGTAAAATACTACACACCTAAAAATGTCCAAAGAAGTGTTCCAGTTTCAGATTTTCCTGATTTCTACGCATCCCGGTTCACTCCTCCTGTCTCGCTCTACCACAGGAGACCATAAAATAGGTTTCTTGTCCACTTGAAAGATAATGGCTTCCTGGGCTATATGGACTGCAATTAAATGATTTCTAAATCATTACTATGATAAACATACAAACAACAGATTGTTATAATACTTAAATGATTTAATATTTATTTTAATAAACTTCCAAACGATCACTAGAATCATTCATTATACATTCTTCTCTTTTTTCTTCAGACTAATTCCCTGTTCTTCCCTCTCCTTAATGTCTACACTCTTCTGTCTCAGTTAACACTGGCAAAATATATCTATGAGGTATTATAGTCATGTCCTCAAAAGAAGACTTTGCCTTTAATTATTTGATGCTCAATTGGCCTTATTTAATAATTCTTCCAGCTGTCAAAAAAGCTGGTCTTCAATCACCCATAAGTAGAGAAAAGAACAAATGAATGTCACTACTGACCTGCAATCATTGCATGTTCAAAATGAATTGTATTTCTTATGCTTCCGGTGTGACATTTAAAACAAAAGGTATTTAAAAGATTCACTATCGGAGATGACAAAACATTTCTCTCATGTTTTTCACTTTATCATTTATACTACAATGAGCTACAAAAGTAACCCAAAAGTAACCTTTTTTTAAAGTACGGATATAGTCACATCACAAAATGTTTCAACCAAAGAATATTTTTCAGAAATAAATGAACAAATAGATAAGTAGATAGATAGATACATAGATAGATAGATAGATAGATAGATAGATAGATGATAGAAAGATAGACGATACATGCATACATACAGAGGTACATAGATGCATAGATTGACAAATAGTTAAGTACATAGATAGATAAGAGAAAAAATAATTCTAACCTTAATCTAATATTAATCTGACATTTATTATACCTCACAATTAGGCTTTAACTCACCTTCTGCTAGGGGCCAGCTCCAGTGGTTCTTCTTTCTTGTTGGTTTCTCTTGAGGCAGCCAAGGGGGAAGAGCATTGGTGGAGTTAAGCAGGATCTTAAGAGATATTTAGGGTTGCTGTATAGTGATGCTTAACTACCTTCAATCTAAGTCACTATGCTTCCTTAGCTGACCTGCCTTCTGAGTTCCTCTAAGGTAAGAAACTGTTTAGCACCTTATCATAAAACAGCAGAGGATTAAGTAAAGTAGCTTTTGTTCTATCTCTGCGGGAACTGTGCAGCAACTCCCAGCCTGCTAGATGAAGTCACAGGACGAAAAAGGGACATGTTGAAAAGTGATTTTATCCTTTATTTTTGAGTTCTTCAGTTCTCCAAAAAGTTTCTATGAAAGTTCCCTCCCAAAAAGTTCTCTCTGCTCTCTACTTCTAATCTTGTTCTTTTCTCCTGCTCTGATGTCACAATAATGCCCCTACTATCAGTACAATTACTCCCAATGTTGAGCCTTTACTTCTAAGTTCTTCTTGAGTTCAGTTCTGTCTTAAAAGTATTCTTGAGTTAAGTTTTCTCTTTGTTCTTATATATCTTTCAGAATACATGATCACATGGAAAAAGGTCACCACAAGTTTACACATAAATTCAAATCATAAATCAAATATGAAGTTACAACAGAGAATGTTTACATGCATATCATTAGGAGTAATTACCTGGGTAAATATTCATTTTCTGTCACCTGCTTTACAGTTTCATGGAGAGTTAAAATCCATAACTTTTGTGACTAGATTATTAATGAAGTTTTTTATAGATAAGTCATGTCAATACTTTTTCTCTGTCCTCGCACTTATAGGAAATAATTAGTTCCCTTTATGACATTTGGTTAATTGTTTTATATTCTCTTGGAATGAACTCTAAGTAGAAGATGCATGTTTGCTATCTCAGAAGCAATTAACTCATGACAATTGAAGACTGGCAGAGGTCATATTGCAGTTTTGACTACCAGAAAGATTTCATAACAGGCCTATTGTAAAAGAGCTTAATAATTACTAATGTGATTTTAGAAAATCTAATAGGATCATCATTGACAATAAAGAAATAATCCATTTGTCTATATAGCATCACTATAAGACAGTATAACTTCATAGTTCTGAAGCAATCTGCTCAAAAGAATGGGCTAATACCTAGTGACAGATAGATGATAGATAGATAGATAGATAGATAGATAGATAGATAGATAGATAGATAGATAGATGTAGATGATAGAGACAGAGACGGAGATGGAGACGGAGATGGAGACGGGTACAAATATAGATATAGGAGGAAAAGCATACTAGTAGCAGGAATCTTTCCTAAAATGAAAATCTCCTCAGCCTTGCCTGAAGGAGCAAATATATCATATTTTTATCCATGGTGGAACCATCTCAGAAAGATCACCTGCTAGTCTTTAGCTTCTTCTAGATGGATCTTGGCAGCTTTCTTAGCCCCTTCTTAATTTTTCTGTTAGCACTGACAATTTCTGATTGAACGATACCTTTTATCTGTACCCATAAATTTCTTAGCCTAACTATTTGTGTCAGCTATCTCAAATGATCTCTAATTCTTGAAAACTCAACTACATCATGGTAGCAAAGCACTATGAAAGGACCCTAATATTTCTGGGAAAAAACCCACTTTCTATCCAACAACAACTACAAATGTATATATATGAAAACGAACTCCATCTCCCACAACAGTAACACACATACACACATACACACACACACACACACACACACACACACACACATACATGCTCACGCACATGTGTGCATACATATCATGTATATATTTGTATCTACATGTGTAACGAGCGCCCCAAAATCCCTTTTCGCCCACGAATAAGGACAGTGAGGCGGTAATCGGGTGTACTGCGACGAGGACCTTTTATTACTCCACACAATAAAGTGGAAAGACGGAAGAAACCGGAAGAGGCTCCCTTAAATACACCCTAGAGTGACGTATTCACTTCTGAATGGCTGTTCGCTCACCACCCAATATTATGCCTCGGGATAGGCCAGTGACTTGGCGCTCTTTCTGCCTAGCAGCTGCGCAGAAAGATTGTTTACTGCTGGGGAAACATGAGACCAGCGCCATCTTGGAAAATGCACGTGTGTAGCCACTGAAACAGCGGCTCACTACATACATGTATGTGTATATGTGCATGTGTGTGTGTTGTCCATATTACACACAGACAGACAGACACACACACACACACACAGAGAGAGAGAGAGAGAGAGAGAGAGAGAGAGAGAGAGAGAGAGAGAGAGAGAAAGCTCATTGGTAATGAAAGGTAGTGATATATTTGTCCTAAGCAAAATAGGATAAAACTTTTCCATGGCTCCTTCGGAATTTTCTCCTTTGGGTGTACTCTGGGCACTTGTCTCAATTGTACTACTTTTTGCCATAGTACTAATACAGTAAGATACTCTTAGTTGTGCATAAGACCATTACATGTTATAATTCTGGAAAAATAATTGCCCTCCAGGCCTTTGTCACATTTTCTCACTCGTCTCTCAGATTTCATTGAGATTTATCTCTCTGCTTTGCCCTGTATCGAAATAATTTAAACTCTGTTTTAAGAACAGGATTGTGGCATATCCTGCTGGTACTACAAAAAAAGAGTAAAATGTGCCTTGCTATAGTCATGCTTTAGCCCATATCAAATGGTTAAGGAGACCTAAAGAGAATTATTGGTAAATTACATGTAATAATAAATAGTTGCTTGGCATATTATCTAAGTTATCAAATCTAGATGGGGACAGTTCTCAGTTCTTTGATATTCAAAGATTTATGATCCCATGTGTTACTATCACATTTCTCAATTTGGGCCTCATTTATGCATGTATGCATGCAATACATGTGTTTGAGTGTTTGTTAAATGATTATAAATAAAACTGGTGACTGCATGTATTTATGATAGGGTATAGAAATCCTTGTATGTATTCTAACAAAATGCATAATGAGAACAGAATGTGTGATAAGATATTTATAAAGCACATCTGGTTCAACCTCAGAATAAGAAATCAAATCATTGAATCTGCCGCAGCTTACTGACATTTGTTTTCAATTTCTGATCTTCAACCTAAAGAATAGCCCTTCTTCATGTTGAAAGCAAGATGTGTAGGTTGCTAGCAGCAACCACAAGTATGTGTACTATTCTCAGTAGAGTTCTCCTCAAATGCTGTAGCAGAAATTTCTCAAAGGAAAACTTGACTACTCTAATTTGGACATGTGAAATGATCTTTATAGTTCGATAATAAAGCCTTAGTGGGAGCCATGAGAAGCCACACATGGTTCATATGAACATGGTTGGAGTGGGAGGATTAGTATGAAAAGGAAATCAGTGAGTGGTAAAGAGGAGTTATGTATTTGAAAGGGTAGAAAGGAGATTTGAAACAAGCATAAACAACTACATAGAATGTGTGCATACATAAAAATTATTATGTTATATATGAGCATATATATATATGTGCTTGCTTCTCTTCTTTTTCTAGTTTCTTTACCTACAATTAATGTATTTGACTGAGGAATGCCCTGTACAGGAGAGCATTAATCTATGATACTAATCGCAATTTTGAAGAATGCCCATTACCAGATTCTATATTGGTAATTCAATAAAGAAACTTGCAGTCATGTCCCTGAAAATCTTTATATTAACACTTAAGGTTGTTGTTTATTACAGGAAATGCATCAATTTTAATCTGCTGATATAAAAGCGTAAATAAGGCAGAGTGCAGGAGAACTCCAAAATACAAGAAAGTCCTGCTGTCTTCCTTCTAGGAAGGCATGGGCAATTTGGTGCTTTCTGACTATAATATGTTGTACACATAGAATGAGAAAAAAAATGTGGGCTAAAATATGTCTTCGAGGTCCTGAGAGACTGATGCACTCCATTGGGTACTGAAGCATTCATTCTGCTTTGTGCTTTTCTGTATGTTCTCTTAGTAGTCAAGAAAGCACAGAAACATTAGAAGATAATTTGTCTTGGACAATAAATTTGTGTACCCTGTATAATTTGCAAATGTCATTGTATCCTGAGAACTACAACTGCATTGATCTTAGAAATTGCCATTATATTCTGTTTCTAATAAGGCCATAAAAGGTATGATTGTTCTCAATAAAATTGTCACAGCCTCAGTTGTGCTAATACCACATTCTTTGTTGCACGACACAGTTAAATAAATCTTGAACTGATCAGAAAATTCCCTGCTGCTTAGCTTTTGTAATTCCATAATACATTATTAGTCTACTGGAAAAAAAGACATCAATATTTGTATCCAATAATGAACTATATACATGGTAGTATACTAACCTGCTAGACAAGGTATGTCTGTTAGTAAAATAACGGCAAGAGTATTTATATACAGAACCAGCAGACTCGATTTAAGGGGTTTCATTTTAAACTGAAATCATTGTCAAAACTCATAGAGAGGAAAGCATAGTCCTAGGAGAGAGCCCATTGATTATGCACACACATACACATTCACGTACACAAATATATTATATATATATTATATGCACATATATATAAATATATGCATCTATAATTTATTATAGATGCATATATAAAATATATGCCCTATTGTTGTCAAACTACCTTCTAAATAGTTACGTTTTCAATAATAGATTTGTGATGCTTTCAACCTTGGTCAGAGAGCTTCTTACCACACTGAGGAGTAGTTAATGCTGAGAAGTGTCACTGTTACAAAGTGCTGAGAATTAGTGACTTTAGATGTTCAGTTGTAGATGGAATACCTCTATAACATCTGTCCCTTAAGGCCTAAGGAAGATTATAGAAGAGAGAGTGGCAAGAACACAAGATCTGCGAAAAGAAGAAGAGCATGAAATGCTTTCCTCTAGATATGACATGGATCCTGAAGCAGTTGATAAATGTTGTATATGGAAAAGTTACTTTTATTTAGAGGTGTGATTACTCATGAGTTTTGTGTGACCCATTAGATGACCCAGTGCCTCCGTACACATGAGCAGAACTGTCTGCACACAGAAGGCTAAAAAGCAATTAAAAAATAAACAACTGAGCAAACAATTTTTAATAAAAAAAGATATAAAAACAAAAGGGAGATGTGAAGAGTGCCCTTGGAAGTCTTAGAGAACAGGAGGGATAAGTGTGTGCAAAATACATTTTAACACATGTATGAACTTTGAATGAATAATTTTTTTAAGTTTAAAAACTATGCTAGAGGGGAACTCTTTCTTCTCCTTCTGCAGTCCTTAGTGGTCCAAGGCCCTCTGGCTTCTGGCTGCATCATCTGACCTCTGCATCATCTGACCTCTGCATCATCTGACCTCTGCCCTCACTGGCTCACTTTCTTTAATTGGGTAAAGCCAATTGTTTTATCTCATCTTGAAATTTTTAATGTAATTACATTGGTAGAATTTCTTTTGCCGAATTGTGAAAAACCACATTCATCGTACTGCTGAAATAACTAGCATGCAAAATTCACAAAGAAAATCTTCAAATGTGTACAGTAGAGACAAAACAAAACCTAGAGTGAGCCTTTTATCAAAGGGAAAAACAAACAACTCTCTCATGGGTTTTTCTCAGAAGACAGTTCATTCAAAAATCAATAAAACTAAAAAAGGGAGATCAAACCCACTGGGTTTCCCTCCACAGATTCTGTTCTCCTCTGCGGTGACTTCTCATTAGCCTCCAGCCCCTTCGGTTAAGTTTGCACCTGTTATTTTCCTCACCAGTGCCCAGAACACAGTGTGTAGCACTAAGATGTTGCCTGAGCACTTGGGTTATTTAATGTATGTCTTCTTCCCTCCACTTTAGCATTAATAAAGAAAGGGGTGAAGAATTAATAATTCGAGTAGGAAGTATTAAGGCTCTGTGTATCTTCCCATCTGACATCATAGGCACAAAGGTCAACAACAGTGGTAAATTTGTGAGGTATGGAAGATGGAAAGAGATAGGGATAGAATTCATCATTGAACATTTTCATAAGAAAATGAATAACAGACCAAGGTGTCAAATGAGAATAGGAAAAGGCTCCCAAACCAGGAGCCATAGAATACTAATATCTAGCCATATAACTGTTTCCTCATTTTGACCCAAATTCTGGCCACAATCTTATCAATGAGCCTGCTTTTATTTACATTTCTCATGCTACTTAATTAACAATGCCATCCAGAGTGCTCTTACAAAGAGGACCATGGAGTACTCTTGATCTTTTTCTTACTGGAAAGTTTCTGTTCTCTTGTGAATATGTGTGAAGTTAGTTGAGGCTTTCATGGATATCTTCCCTGAATCAAGGAACTCCCCACAACTTTTAGCCTCATGTGAAGTTTTAGCTATAATTAGGTACTTGATTTTATCAATTACTTCTTTTTGTCTTTGTGTAGGTAATCTTGTGACTTTTCTGGTTAGAGATTTTAAAGTGATATATTACATGGGCTTCTAGTATTGAAATAGCCTTCAGGATTCTTTCAGGATAAATCTCGCTTAGTTGAGCTATGCATTTCTTTTTATGTATTATTCATTTTTGTTCCCAGCATATTGACGTTTAGATCAATCTTATTATAAATTTTTGTAACTAAAGCAATACTAATTCAAAAGAATGCTAAGCATTACTGCCTGTTTGTGTACCTTGAAAGAGATTGTTGAGAATTGACAAGTTTCTTCCCCAAGTGTTTGACAGAATCCAATAGTGTGCCTTTCTTGGAAAAATTTTACTCTATTTTAGGAGGTAATGGATTTTGGTTCAATATCTTAGTTGACTTGGATGTTTAGAAATTTTGGGTTAATCTTCATGAATTTGAGTATTTTATAGTTGTCGTTTTGTTACTCTGCTCTGGTGTGGTCTGAAACAGACACTGTAAGATTGAGGTAGTTTAGTGGATTAATATTTAGTATAGTATGATGAATCTTCCAAGTGAGTTTGAAAAGAATATATATCCTACTTTTGATGAATAATCTATAATCAGTTCAGTATTGAATTCAACTAAATATTAATGCTTTTCTGACTTTTAGAGCTCTCCATTTCTGATAGAAGGATGCTGAAATCTCCAACTATAAATTCCCTTGCAGTTCTATAATTTGGAACCTAATACAATTATTTTTATCTTTGAGAGTATAGTTTAATTTCATTTCTCCCACTTTTTCTTCCTTCCTAACCATATTTTTGCACTGACTTGATCCTCTCCCTACGTTATATAATTGTTATAACATTCATATATGTGTGTTCAAATATGAGACTACTTAGTCTGCATAATTTTACTTGTATATGCATATTTAAGGCTAAACATTTGGACCAGGACAACACAAATGTATATGTTGAACTGAATGAGAAAAAGCACACAAGCCCTCAACCTTACACAAAGAACTACATGCTACTGAGGGATTCGGAAAAATGGTATTTTTAGGAAAAGAGCATAACAATTGATTTTTCAGTTTTTTAAAATATAATCATTTAATTTGATTTTCTGTCTATTAGTGATTTGCTGACATGTATGTCCTATGCATAGTGTTTGCTAATAATAGAAAAGGAAGTGAGATTCCCTGAAACTAGAGTTTGTAAATTGTAAATTTGGTGATTGTAAATTACAAATTGGATGCTGGGAACCAAATCCCGGTCCTCTGCATCAGTAGTGAGTACCCTTAGCAAGCTGCCTCTTTATCCCTGCACACAATATCATTTTATTTGTATGTTAAAATTGTTCCTTTACTCTTCTCTCTACTAGATGCATGTAAGACTCTCTCTTTCATTTAGTGTGAGAAACAGGTTGAAATTCTGAACACAAAACTCACAAAAATGGTTGAGTACCATTCTATGAGTACCTTTCTCTATACATCCAAAATCCTTTAAAAATATATCTTTTTATTTTTAATATTATAATATAATTACATATTGTTACTTTACAGAGACAAAATTTGAAACTATCAGACATCCAAAGCCTACTGAAATTCATGAGTTGCAGTTGAGATTTTATAGTGATTTTTATTCAAAATGATATGGGGCAGTATGCTATGATCCATGTATGCCAGCTCTGGGACCCTTCTGTGTGTGATTGTGAGTGGTGTGTGTGTGTGTGTGTGTGTGTGTGTGTGTGTGTGTGTGTGTGTGTGCAGTGTTATTTTTACTGAAAAAATGTCTTTTCATGAGGAGACTTAAATAGCACGTATCCTTTCAACTAAGGTCTCAACAAGAAACAGAAAGATGATTTTTATCAAAGTGCATTCTGAGAAACCAAAGGGTTTATCAGTTTGCTTACAAAGCACAGGCCATGTGTTATGAGTGCTTGCTCCTCATCATGCCACAGTGGAAAACTTTAACCATATGGATAAGAGCTTTTCCATATCAACATATGTGAAGCCTCAAATCTTTTATTTCCTTTTACATACTTGTCTGTATATCTGTGTCTTTTCATGTGTATCCGTTTCTGTGATCTAGCCCCTCCCCCAGGAGGGTTAAACATCCAGAAAACATAGCTGAGATGATCCTGTGCATGAGAGCAGAGCTCAATGCCTTAAGAAGGTAGAAGCTTGTCTAGAAGAACAGTACTCATAACACTTGCATATATGTGTTAATGTGAATATGAGCATGTGAACATATGACCTGTGTTTAGAGGCCAAAGGTCACTTTTCTAGGGTCTTCCTCAAATTATCTCTACTTTATTTTTTTGAGTCAGAGTGACTTGCTGAACCTGAATTTCATCAATTTAACTTGTCTGGTTAGTCAGTGGGTTTCAGAGATAATCTTAGTCTCTGTCATCATAGATCAGAGGTTGTAGAAGGAGATCATGAGACTTTTTATGCTGATGCTGGGGATACGTCCAAATCCATTTCTTCATGTTTCTTCAGAAGACATTTTACTGACTGAAATATCACCTTAGCCACTGAGGGCAATTTTCATTTAATTTAATTTAGTTTAATTTAATATTTGCCCTGTTACCTTGTTTCCTCCTTGAATTTAATAGGACTGAAAGATTTTCCCATTTGTTCATCTTTATGTTGGTTGTTAGTGGAAGCAAGCTGAAGCTATAAAGGGAAAATTTATTTTGACATTCATACTTATATTAAATCCAATGAGAAACCTCTGTTGATCTTTGTAATGAAAGATATCTTCCTTGATCCCTAGAATGAGTTCACATATCACTGAGTGTTTGTTTCTTGTGGGTTTTTTTTACATTGAAATCTTCTAAATAAAAGTTCTAAATACTTACAAAAGTAAAGTGATGAGGTGCTTCAGTGATAAAATGTTGCCATAGCATATGTGAGACATGCAATTTGATTAACAGTAGGGAGAGAGGGAGGGAGAAGACTGGGGTTCGGGGAGGAAAGACAAAACCAATGATGAAAAGGGGAAAAGCAAAGAAAATAAAAGGTGTGTCTTAGAACTCTAGCTTTGAACGATTTGGGAGGTGCAGTTTATCTGGTTAGGTACAAAGCAGGCCCCTAAACTATGAATTCTGCCAATAATGTCTATCTCAAGCATGACTCTGACATGGGAAACTGAAGCCTTAAGTCACTATTCCTCAGAAATAGCATAATGCAATTTTCTATTTGTCAGAAAATAATATTACTTCTCTCATCTACTCACAATAGTCAACTACCTTGGGGAAAAGGCATTTAGTCCCAGACTATCTCAAACAGCCTACAACCCATAAAAGTCCCTCTGATCCTGCAGAGGCTGGTCTGAGGGTCACTCTTTCCTCTATCACTTCCCATCCCCATAAAACTTAGAAGACTTTCCAGCAGGTAGCTGCTCTCTGCCTCTGAGAGGAAGCCTGGGTGTTTGTTTCTCTAAATAAACAGTTTACCCATTCTGTGGTCTAGCTCTAGCTGTGCTTTTTTTTTTTTTTTTTTTTTTTTTTTTTTTTTTTTTTTTTTTTTTTTTTATCTCAATGAACTGAAAGGATTCAATAATGCATGAACAACACAACACTCAAAAACAATGTTTAAAATGTTTTGCATAGGTTCTTGGGAAATCATTCTAATATTGTACTCTTAACTTTGTCATTTAGAAAGTTGTCAAACAAGTCTGAGACATCATATTGTAATTTAAGTATATTATAAAGAAGAAGGAAAGTCCTCGAGGTATTTCAAAACTTTTTTTAATCCCTTTGTGGCCATCAGTATGATGGTCTTCAGCTCTGTAGTTCTTTCTGAGCCTCTACACATCTGTTTAAGAAATACCTAGTCACTGCCATTCAACTAAAATTGATGACCACATCTGTTGAAGTAACTACCATCTTCTGCATAAACATCTTAATCCACAGCAAGTGAAACTCAGAAAGAAAGAAGGGAGCAAGAAGAGGTAGGAAAACATCCTAATAGACACGATATGAAACCAACCAAACAAACAAACAAAAAACCCAAAAAACTACTTCAACAACAAAACACTTCAAAAACTCCCAGGGAGACAGGGAGAAGAAATCACTAGCTTCTGGGTCTCCCTTATTTGGAAACTGGGCTTATGTCAGCTTCAGACCTGTGTGCTGATAATACTGACTATGACAAAACTGGCAGATTTGTAATGCCATCTGAACAACACACCACATTTGTAAAGCCATCAGAATAGCACATCAGAGTGAGAATTAAGCTTCCCAGTGCTCTGGCTTTGTGTTTGATTTAGAAATATCAGACTTTGCCTATTTCACACTGAAAGTTAACAACAGAAATGTTTTTCTTCTTCATTCCTCTGTAAGTAGAAGGTAACTAAGCCTGGTTATACTTACTTGGTAAATGACTTTTAAAACTCATTATGCTGATGATAAAATTTTGATGTGCTTTATTTATCTTGAATTTCTTTTAGAAAAATTGGAAAGAATATCCAAAAAATAGGTACATCTATATAAAATTACTTGGTTCTGTTGCTGCACACATTTTTTTTTTGTGAGATTAAGTGCTGTATCTTTATGGAATAGAAAAAATGCATTTTCCTTCTTTGTCTTCTTCCACTAAAACCAGCATTTCTCTAAGCAATGGTTATCATAATAGGGGTGAACACATCTGTGCTTCATGGCTTATGACACCCCAGGGTGTGTTTATCTCCACTCTGCTTTTATGGCTTACAGCACTCCAGGGTGCAGAGAGCTCCTAATGGCTCCAGAAAGCACTGCCAGTAATTTTTTACCACTTAAGACAGTTACTATCTCAGGCAATGATTACAGGTTGAATAGTGCTCTGTTCTTCCCTCTGTATTGCTTACCTCAGAGATGAGACTTGTGTGTGATATTACAAGCATGGGAGATGTAGTTTCTTACCAGAGTGATGGTAGCTTCTTTGTAAGTGAAGAAGACTAAATGTTCACAGTACATGCTCAAATGTCCCAGTTCTCCAAATGTAGAAGAAAGTCATGAGAAGAGTTAGCAACAGTGCTGATGGTGAGCTGTATGTAAGTACAACAAGGGCAGAGAGGGAAGTCCTGCTCACATTAGAACTGCAAGCTGACAGTATTGAGTTACTTTTTTGTGCCTTAATTTTATTGTATAAGTCTATAAGACAACTTTAATGACCCATTGACAGAGAGTCTATTACACAAAAGAATACATTAGTATAAAACACACACTTAAAGAATTATAATGTTGTATATTAGGTGTGGTTTAAATTTAAAAGAAACTGAAAAACTATTTTATCAAGAAATATCCTAAACAATGTGAATAATTCTAATTTATAATGTCTATTGAAAGTTAGTAGCTAAATTAATTTCCATTAAATGGCAGCTTGTCTATGGCCATTGAGAATTTTGCAAACCATTGAATCTTGAAAACTCAATAATCTATCTTCACCATGCTTAATCTTTATTTTTAAATTTATGTCTTTAAAAATACATACATTTTCAAAACAATCTGTCTTCACTTCCATTGTAACTAAATTAACATTGTACATTTATATTACATTTGTAATAAAAAATAACAAATATCCAGTATTCTTCTTAGTATAATTTGTAAAGATGCATTCATAGCCAATCAATATAAATTTAATGCTACTGACAAAAATTGAAAATATTAAAACTCTGAAACTTAGACATTTGAGGCTCAGTTCCTAATTTTTCAATATTTTTTGTCTAATTATGTTTATTTATTTAATAAATGTCTATGTCCATGTATCTATGACTGTGTATCTATGTCTGAGTGTGTCCCTCAGAAGCCAGTAGAGGCTGTAGATGTGGAAGAACATTCATTATGAGAGACCCAGTCTGTGGTAAGAAATTTAGCCCAGTTCCTCTTTAACATCAAGGGCTTTAAAGCACTGAAACATCTCTCTAGAACATCAGTAACTATTTTGCTTTTCATAGAATACTATGAGAATATAAACAGTTCTGATGTTACAAATGTCCAATATGACAAAATAATTCAGGATTTAAAGAGGGTCAGATCAGTAGCAAGGCTGAAGTCATTTTAGTAACATGCCTGTCAAAAGACACATCAATGTTGTATCTTATCTAAATTTGCTGCAGCCTCAGTATGTGAGGAAACGTACCAACGGTGAACATAAATTGTCTTCTTGACAGAAAAATTAGTTGAGTGATGGAAACTAACTACATTTGATGTATTAATATTTTTAAAACAAAGACATAAAAGTAGTGAAATAATTCAAAGAAAGACCAGAGTTATTGTCTCATATTCAAATGCAATTTATAGAATAATCCAATAATAATAATATTCACCTTCAAGCTAATGAGTGTTCCTTATTTGAAATTCAGATAAAGAATTAATGATAAAAACAAAGTCCTGACACACAAAAATACCCTTATATATTTCATCTTTGAAGATCACCCTAAGTAGAAAATAGGCTCAGATTTCAAATAATTTAGTATTTAATGCAATACTTAAGTGACCATTCACCACATTAATTTTGTACATAGTTCAGCAACAACGGTTTTAATTTTAAAATTTTACTATTCTCTGTCTTTTTTGAGCCGGAAAATTAAGATTATATTGTTTAACACTTATTTAATTTCAAAAAAGTCATTGGTCAAAAAAAAGGAAGTAGGAAATCCAACAGCTGCAAATTTAGCTGCTTCTCAGTAATAGAGAAAGGGGAGTGAAGTGGAATTTCACTCAGAAAATGGGAAAACTTCTTCCATTTCTAATGTAATAGAATAGGACTGGTGGTCACACTGACTCCTGACCTATAACTGTGGCCCAACAGTGGCACAGTGTGTATGGTGCTTGCTGCTAAGCTTGACAAAGTCCACCCTTAGACAGACTGAGACCTTGAACAAAGCCAGCCCCTTCTTTCTGCGGCTTAGTATCCCTGGATACATCCAAGTGGCTACCTTTAAGAGATGGAAGAATGTAACAAATTTCCTCATTAAATTTTGTCAGAACTGATTTTTTTTGTGAAAAAACACTCAAGAGAGATTCTCAGCAGCATGGAGCCATGCATATGTTGCATTTTAATGAAGGCTGAGTCACTGTGCAGTACTTTGGCAAGAACATTTCCTCTTTATGATCAATAAATTTCATAGAACAGGGTATTTATACTTAAGGGACTTTTCCCAGTGAGAGAAATTCTATTCTTATCAACTCTTTTATGTGTGTACATAAAGAGAGATGTTTGTGAGTCTATAAAAAGTACTCTTGATCTTGCATGATAGACTGCTTTTCTCAGTGAACAGGCTTTCAAGTGGGTGACTTTATATTTGCAAATGAATGACCATATGTGAGCCAAATCCCTTCCCACCTGCAAAAAAAATTTTATCAGAGGAAGAAGATTTCAAAACAGGTCGGTTCTCATTTATTCCTCTACCAGCACTACAGGAAAGCTTGAAAAGTGGAAGACATGATCATCAAACACAGCAGAAAAAGCAATATGTACATCAGTCAATGTCTAGAAATGTGCTTTGAAATGTTATTTATTACCAGTTTTCTTTAAATATGTATTATCCTAATGATAGGCATATTATAAAGGTATGCTTTTCAGAGACAAATTATCTGATGGACTAAAATAATTGCAAGTTTCTTGACAAAGAAGAACAATTAAATTTTTTTAAATCATATAATTGTTATGGAACGAAACTTTATAAATCAAGCATCTGTAAAGACAAGTCTTTTATCAATTGGTGGTAAACATCTCCAACTTTCTACATAAACCATATAAAGGTGTATAATAAACTTAGATATTAGACTTTTATAGGCAAAAGCACACTTTCTGCTGAGGGACTATCCTATTTGCTTGGATGATATTAGTGTGAGTAAATTAAAAGCAGGGATATGAAAAGGGCTTTCTATTCTCTTTTATAACGCATTTACAGGTTGACACCTGCAGGGCTGCAGTACATCTTGAAAAGTCAATTCAGAAAACCATTGTATGTTTTCTTCTCTCTTTATTAGAGAAAATGACAAGCGACAGAAGCCCTCTGGCTGCCTGACATACGTACAAACCATATTATCAAATAGGCTCACCAGAGGCAGCCACAAGCAGCGTTACCCAAAATCCTCAACATCTCATACAAGTGATGTTATAACGTGACTGGTCCTCTGTCTATTAAAATTGTAAAATTTAATACCTTATGTCTTGTTCAGTTGTCTTTTATTCTACATCTATTTTGTCCTAAAATTTCTATATAGAAAATTACAATATCCTGCCCGGTAGATGTTTGTGATGCTATTTAGAGCACTAACAATGACATGCAGTGTGTCCCATCAACTGATGACTGAGTATTGATGAATTCTGTATTTGGATCTAAGTCCCTAAACTCATGATCAGTAATAGAGTTTCTGATCTCCCCTCAGCAAGTAGATAGTCTACAAATGTAGTAAAAAGAGATGCCTGGACCAGGAATATATCAGAACAGCCATCAAGAGTTCAAATGGGTTACGTTTATAGAGTGTGCGAACAAATGGTGGAAGTTAAAGGACTGACATAAAACCAAGGAAAATAGCATTGGATGCTAACATAGGGACATCCACTGACCATAAGAAGTATTATTGCACAGAAACCAGAGAAAAATAGAAGAAAATTTGGGCTTATTCTGAAGATATGGGCCTGGATGGGGCACACTGGTAGACTTGTTGCCTAGCATAAACAAAGCCTTTAGTTTCATCTTGCACATTGCACAAAAAAAGGAAAAAGAATTACAGAAGATAATTAGACATTTTTGAAATGCTATATCATTTGACTGATCTTTGAATAAAAGAATAAGAGGAAACCAGCAAAAAACTGGTTGTATTAGTTATTTTACTTTTGCTATGATCATGTCAATTATTTAAAAAAAAAGGGGGGGGTGGGTGGGTGGAGGGTTACTAGGGCTATGGCTCCAGACTGATTAGAGTCCATGATGATGGAGCAAAGTCATGGCAGAGAAAACAGCTGAGAACTCACATTTCAAACTGCAAAGCAGGATAAAAAGAATACACTTGGAATGATACTAGTTCTTTGAAACGTCAAAACTTTCCTCAATATATATTTACTACCATGCAATGCCCCCGAATTCTTACCAAGCACTTTCACCAACTACGTGCCAAATATTCAGGCATATGAATCTATGTTGAACAGTCTCATTCAAACCACCACACAGGTTTTTTTTTTTTTTCATATTGTTGTTGACTAACATCACTTTGTCTTGTACAATTTGGTATTCTGATACTCTAAGTATTGTGCATGACCCTGTAAACCTAGCCAACAACCAATGGATGAAAAGATTTAGAACTTAGAGGAGAGCCTACTAGTGTACTTTCCTTAACATGTATGATTCCCAAATGTATTTTAAGAATTTATTCTTATATCTGCAGATGAGTGTAGCTCTCTCCTTATATCAAAAGAGATTGTTTTTGTAACAGGTGGTGACTATCACAGAAATTCACATCTGGTCAAAATGCAAAAAATAAGTGACCATAGGGTGTTCAACTCTTATACCTAAGGCTTGTGGGACACTGAGCAAGAAATGACACAGTTTAAATCCATAGGGCCTAGATACCTTCTTGTACATAATGCCTTCTAGAAATGACAGAAAGCTTCACACTTGATATTTAAACAATATATTCACCTGAATGATAGACACACAATGAAAATGCCAGTTGACATTCCCATATGGATGAAAAAAATCTGACATAGTGCCATGCTATATGATGAGCTACCAGCAATTAATGGCCCCTAAGGTGAAGAACTTATCTTCTTCATGCTTAACCTCCTTAGACTTTAAAGAGTCCTAAGCTGTAGATATGTACACATAGGACACAAAATAGACTCAATAAGTTGAATGTATGTGGGTGTGTACACATACAAATACACATGTATATGTGTGTGAATATGGCAATTATTTTAAAAAGTAATGAAGTTGAGAAAAAGAAAGGGGATCACTGGAGACATTGGAGTAGAAGAGGGTGAGATAAAAATGGCAGTATTAATGTATGAAATTTTTTAAAAAGTAAAATAGATATAAATGAAATCACAGTATGGAAGGGGGTATAAATTAAAGAGTCACTTTTAGCTCAAAGACATATGAAACCACTAAAACAAGAAAAGACCTCTACATTGAAAATGTCAAAGTATTCAAAGTAAAAAGACTCCATTGTATACTTGTAGAATGGTATGATTGCCTTCAGAGGATGACAATGATTCTGTCTGGAACCAGGTGCCTCACAGCCTGCTAGCTAGAGGCTAAATCAAAATGATGTCATCACAGACATGGACACAAACTACTTCTTCAGCAAAATAATGTATGGAGCCTAACCATTATCTGGAAGAATTAAAATTAGTCAGATATACAGTTTTTATTACAAAACAAACAACTTATAATTATATTGAACTAAGAAAATAGGATAAAATCATGAACTATAAAGTAGGATACAGAAAATGATGGAACTAATTCTTCTGGGTATTACTGAAGTTAAATTGGAGCCATGTACACTGCAGTAAAAAGAGGTAAGACTCCCTGACTCTAAACATCTGTGAACAGACATGAAAATGTAGAAAGTTTGTGAGAGAAAAGGAGATGAGATATCTAAATTATAGTAACAGATAGGTGCTTCAAAAAATCATAGTAAGTTTGGATCTTTCCTCTGTTTGAATTCCCTGAGGCCTACTGGCACTAGGGACATCCAGGTGTGATCCCAAAACAGTGAGTTGTGACCAGACCCTTGAGCTCCATTTTTGTGTCCACTGCTCTACTTGCATTCCCAAAGGCCTGCTTGTACCAGAGATATCCAGGTGTGACCCATTCTCCCCAATCTCTTGCCACCCAAATACCTCAACATACTTAACAGCTGCAATTTATACCTAGTCCCCTATGCGCCATTGTCTAGCCCATGCTCTGTCTGTATTCCCAGAAGCCTGCCAGCACCAGCAACAACCATAAGGCTAAAGCCCAGAATAAGAACACAATTAACAACAGACAGGGCAATAAGGCACCTCCAGAGCCTGTCTATCCTACTACAGGAAACTTAGATATCCTAAGACAACTGAAGCATTAGAAAAGTGACCTTCATTTCAGTGTGATGAAGATAATAGAAACCTTTAAAGAGGAAAGAAATTCCTTCAAGAAATACAGAGAAATACAATAAAGCTAGTGAATGAAATTGAAGACATGAAAATAAAAATAGAATGCAGGACAGTGGTGGCGCACGCCTTTAATCCCAGCACTTGGGAGGCAGAGGCAGGCTGATTTCTGAGTTTGAGGCCAGCCTGGTCTACAGAGTGAGTTCCAGGACAGCCAGGGCTATACAGAGAAACCTTGTCTTGAAAAACAAAACAAAATCCCCCCCCAAAAAAAAAACAAAAAAAAAGAAAAGAAAAATAGAAACAAATAAATTGAAATTCTGAAGATGGAAGACCTAGGTAAGAGAATGTGAAATATAGAGACCAGCATCGCCAGCAGAATACAAGATATGGAAGAAACAATATCAGGCACAGAAGATATTATAAAAAAAATTATACATCTGTCAAAGAAAATGTTAAATCTAAAGAGTCTCTGGCACAAAACATCCAGGAAACCTGGAAGATAATGAAAAGAACAAATGTAAGAATAATCAGACTAGAAGAAGGAAATTTCCAGCTCTAAGCCCAGAAATATTTTCAGTAAAATTATAGAAAGAATTTCCCTACCTGAAAATAGAGATAACTGTAAAAATACATGAAGCTTACAGAATACCAAATATATTGGATTAGAAAAGAAAATCCTCCTGCCACATAATAATCAAAACACTAAATATACAAAACAGAAGGAATATTAAAAGTTTCAAGGGAAAAGGCCAAGTAACATATAAAGGCAGCAGACCTATAACAGTGACATCAGCATCTCAACAGAGACTCTAAAAGTCAAAATGACCAGAGATCTGTAACAGTCTTGAAGAGATCATAGATGCTATTCCAGACCACTGTACCCAGCAAAAGTCTCAGTCACAATAGATGGAGAAAACAAGATATTTCATCACAAAACCGAGTTTAAACAATATCTGACCACAAATGTGGCCTTACATTTCAAACTAGAGGAAAAACTCAACCTCACAGTAAACTACACCCAAGAAAACTCAGAAAATAAATAATTTCACATTAGTAAAACCCAATCATAAAGGAAGCTGAACTCTCAGGAGCTTTAACATACCCAGGATCATAGAATTCCAGGATGCCAGAGGCAGCCTGACTCCAGGAGCTCTGAAACACAGGAAAACAGAGACGATTGGACTCTGAGGGGCTCTGATACAATCCAAAAAATAGGAGACATAGGCTCCAGTCAGAAACAGTGAGTGCACTGAATACTAGATATAAACCAGATGTCACAAGGCAAGTGCAAGAATGTAAGCAACAGAAACCAAGATTACTTGGCATGAACAGAAATCAGTTCACCCAACATAGCAAGTCCTGGATACCCCATCACACCAGAAAAGCAAGATTCATATTTAAAATCACTTCTCATGATGATGATAGAAGGCTTTAAGAAGGGCATAAATAACTCCCTTAAAGAAATACAGGAGAATACAAGTAAACAAGTAAAACCCCTTAAAGAGGAAACACAAAAATTTCTTAAAGAACTACAGAAAAACACAACAAAACAAATGAAGGAATTGAACAAAACCATCCAGGATCTAAAAATCGAAGTAGAAACAATAAAGAAATCACAAAGGGAGACTACCCTGAAGATAGAAAACCTAGGAAAGATATCAGGGGTCATAAATGAAAACATCACCAACAGAATAAAGAGAAAGAAGAAAGAGTCTCAGGTGCAGAAGATATCAACAGATATTAGAAGATTGAAATAATCCCATGCATCTAAACAGATAACAATGGACTAAGGCTAGTCGTTAATAAACACAAAACAACAGAAAGCCCACATACCCATGGAAGCTGAACTATGTTCTACTCAATGATAACTTGGTAAAAGAAGAAATAAGAAAGATATTAAAGACTTCATAGAATTTGGATGAAAATGAAGGGACATCATACCAAACTTATGGGACACAATGAAAGCAGTGTTAAGAGGAAACCTCATAGCTCTAACTGCCTCCAAAAAGAAACTAGAGAGAGCATACAGTAGCAGCCTAACAGCAAACCAGAACGCTCTAGAACAAAAAGAAGCAAATACACACAAGAGGAGTAAACAACAAGAAATAGTCAAACTCAGGGCTGAAATCAACAAAGTAGTAACAAAAAATAACTATACAAAGAACCAACAAAACCAAGAGCTAGTTCTTTTAAAAAAAAATCAACAAGATATAAAAACCCTTAGCCAGACTAACCAGAGGCACAAAGATTATATTCAAATTAATAAAACCAGAAATAAAAAGGGAGACATAACAACAGAAATCAAGGAAATTCAAAAAATCATCATATTCTACTACAAAAACATATACTTAAAAAAACTGGAAAAATCTGGATGATGGACAATTTTCTAGACAGATACCAGGTACAGTCCCATAACTCCTAAAGAAATAGCAACAGTCATTAAAATTCTCCCTACCACAAAAAACCCAAGTCTGGATGGTTTTAGTGTAGAATTCTATCAGACCTGCCAAAAAAGACCTAATACCAACTCTCTTCAAACTATTCCACAAAATAGTAACAGAAGGATCACTATCAAATTCATTCATTGAAGAAACAATTAGGCTCATACCTAAACCACACAAAGACCCAACAAAGAAAGAGAACTTCAGACCAATCTCCCTTATAAATATTGATACAAAAATACTAAATAAAATTTGTGCAAACTGAATACAAAAACAAATCAAAACAATTATCCATCATGATCAAGTAGGTTTTATCACAGGAATGCAGGGATGGTTCAATACATTGAAATCCATCACTGTAATCCAGTATGTAAACAAACTCAAAGAAAAAAAAACACATGATCATCTCACTAGATGCTGAGAAAGCATTTGACAAAATTCAACATCCCTTCATAGTAAAAGTCTTGGAATGATCAGGAATTCAAGGCCCAAACCTAAACATAGAAAAAGCAATATACAGCAAACCAGTATCAAATTAAATGGAGAGAAACTTGAAGCAACCTTACTAAAATCAGGGACTAGACAGGCTGCCCACTCTCTCCCTATCTATTCAATATAGTACTGGAAGTCCGAGCTAGAGCAGTCCTTCTTAGGAGTAACAAAATATGTAAGGGAGCAAATACAGAGAAGAAGTGTGGAGCAGAAACTCAATGAGGGGTTGTCTTGAGACTGGCCTTCCTGGGGATATATTCATGTATAGTCAACAAACACAGACATTGTTGTGGATGCCAGGAAGTGTATGCTGACAAGAGCCTGGTATAGTTGTTTACTGAGAGGCTCTACCAGAATCTGACACAAACAGAGGCAGATGCTCACAGCTAACCATTGATCTGATCATTGGGTCTTCAATGTTGGACAGAGAGGAGACAGAAGAAGCTAAAGGGGCTTGAAGCCCCATGGGAAGAGTGACAAGACCAACCAACTAGAGCTCTCAGAGTCTAAATTGTCAGCCTGAGAGCACCCATGGAGGTGCCCATGGCTATAGCTCTATATTGAGTGGAGGATGGCTTTGTCTGGCATTGGTGGGAGAGGGTGTCCTTGGTCCTGTGAAGGCACGATGCCCCAGTGTGGGGAAATTTGAAGGAAAGAAGAAAGGAGTGGGTGGATGGGCGGGAGCCCACCATCATAGAAGCAGCAGGAGGGGGAACAGGATAGGGAGTTCCTGGGGGTGGCATGCAGAAAGGAGATAACATCTGAAATGTAAATATGTAGAATATCCAATAGAAAATACATTTAAAAAATAAAATAATGACCAATTTCTAAAAAGAATTATCATGGTGATATATATTTTGCAGTCATGACAAATTAAAAAAATGTAAATTTTGGTAACTTTTAATTTAATTTTTTGTTTATTTATTTTGTGTGTGTGATTTGCCTGGTCCTAGCAGAAATCAAGAGGACACTGGATCTTCTGGAACTAGAGTTAGAGTTATTTGTGAGTCACAAAGTGGGTAATAGAAGTTGAATACAGTCCTTTGTAAGAATAAGTGCTCTTAACAACTGACCCACCTCTCCTGTACCAAGTTTAACTCTTTAAAGTATACAGTAGCCATGTATTATAAATAATTTCTTAGCCATGAAAAAGTAGAATCTACAAAATGTGAAAATATTAGCATTGTCACTAAAGGATCCAAAAAACTTTGAAAGTGCATTTTAAAATGTTTTCAAAATCAATAAATACTGAGGTTTTTTTAATTATAAAAGAATGAAATCAGAAACAATAAGGGGAACATAACAGCAGATACCCAGAAATACAAAGAAACATTAAATCTTACTTTAAAGGCTGTACCCAACACAACTGAAAAATAAAAATATATTGATAATTTTCTCAATAGATACTCCATATCAAAGTTAAGCCAAGGTCTGATGAGCAACTTAAATAGAACTATAACCCCTAAGGAAATTTATGCAGTCATTAATTGTCTCCCAATCAGAAAGAAAAAGAAAGAAAGAAAGAAAGAAAGAAAGAAAGAAAGAAAGAAAGAAAGAAAGAAAGAAAGAAAGAGAAAGAACAAAAACTCCAGGCACAGATTGTTTTAGCACAGAATTTTATCAGATGTTCGAAGAAGAGCTAATGCCAATTCTCCATTAATTATTCCACAAATGAGAAACAGAAACAACATTGCCAAATTCATTTATGAGGCCACATTCATCCTAATATGCAAACCACAGAAAGGTACATGAAAGGAAGAGAATTACAGGCCAATTTCCCTCATGAATATAGATGCAAAATGCTCAGTAAAATACTTGCAAACTATATACAGGAAAACATGAAAATTATCATCCACCACAATGAAGTACACTTCATACCAGCGATGCAGGGATAGTTAAACATAAGAAAATTTGCCAATATAATTCAGCATATAAACAAACTGAAAGAAAAAATAACCACTTGATAATCTCATTACATTCTGACAACTCTTTGACAAAATCTAACATTTCTTCATGATAAAGCTCTTGGAGAGATCACAGATAGAAAAGATACACCTCAACATGGAAAGTGGTATCTGCTAGAAAATTGCCCATTTCATTAAGATTTTCCAGTTTTGTGGAGTATAGGCGTTTGAACCCTAATAATTCTTTTGATTTTCTCAGCGTTTGCTGATATGTGTGCCTCTTCACTTCTGATTTTATTTGAATACTGTCTCTCTGTCTCTCGGTTAGTTTGCCTAAGGTTTTGTCTATCTTCTTGATTTCCTCAAAGCACAAGCTCTTGGTTTCACTGATTCATTGTACAGATTTTTTTTGTTTGTTTCTTTCTAACTGATGGATTTCAGCCCTGATTTTGATTAATTCCTGCCTTCTACCCCTCTTTGGTGTGCTTACTTCTTTTTTTCTTAGAGCTCTCAGGTGTACTTTTAAATGGCTGGTATGAGAAATTTCTAATTTCTTTACTGAGGTATTTAGTCCTATGAACTTTCTTCTTAGCACTTCTTTCATTGTGTCCCATAAATTCAGGTATGTTGTGCCTTCATTTTTATTGAATTCTTTAATATTTTTTCTGACCCAGGGGACATTGAGAAGAGAATTGTTCAATTTCCATGAGTTTATAGGCTTTCCAGTGTTTCTATTGTTGTTAAAGTCCAGCTTTAATCCGTGGTGACCTGATAAGATATAAAAGATATAAGGTATTATTTCAATTATCTTTGATCTGTTGAGGCTTGCTTTGTCACCAGCTATATGGTCAATTTTGGAGCAGGATCCGATGAGGTTCTGAAAAGAAAGTTTATTCTTTTTTGTTTGTATGAAACATACTATAGATAACTGTTAGGCCCACTTGATTCACAATGTCTGTCAGTTTCACTATTTCCCTATACAGTTAGTGTCAAGATGACCTATCAATTGGTGAGTGGGGTGGTGAAATCTATTATTATTAATGTGTGGAGATTGGTATGCAATTTAAACTTTAGCCATGTTTCTTTAACAAATGTGGATACCCATGTATTTGGGACATAGATTCTGTGTTCAGAATTGAGACATCATTATAGATTTTTTTTGATGAGTACGAAATGTCTTTCTGTTTCTGATTAATTTTGGTTAGAAGTCTATTTTATTAGATATTAGAATGGCTATTCCAGCTTGCTTCTTGTGTATATTTTTTTGAAAAACTTTTTCCAACTCTTTATTCTGAGGTAATGCCTATTTTTATTTCTGAGGTATGTATTTTGTGTGCAACAGAATGGTGGATAATGTTTTCTCATCCATTCTGTTATCTAGTGTATTTTAATTGGGGGATTGATCTACTGATATTAAGAGATATTATTAACCAGTGATTGTTATTTCCTGTTATTTTGATATCGATGGTGTTAGTGTGTGCTTGTTCCTGTGTGTGTGTGTGTGTGTGTGTATGTGTGTGTGTGTGTATGTGTTTATGCTTGCATGTGATTCTCTTTTTCTGGTATCAAATTACTTTTGTTATGTTTTCTTCAATGTAGTTATTTCTTTGGGTTGGAGATTTCCTTTCAGTATTTTCTGTAGGGCTAGAATTCTGAATAAGTATTGTTTAAATTTGGATTTGTCTTAAAATATATTGGTTTTTTTTTTCCATTTATGTTGATTTTGAAATGCTGAGTACAGGTCAATGATGTCTAGGTTAGCATCTGTGGTTTTTTAGAGGTTGCATGATATCTGTCCAGGCTCTCTTGCATTCTTATAAGCAAAAGCACCTATGTGGGTCTACAGCAAAAAGAAACAAGTTAAAAAGAAATAAAAAGGTGCACCTTGAAGAGAAAAGAGTCCTCAGATAATGTCATGTTGAAACCAGGGCTTGTGCTTAAAAAAACAAAAGGTAAAATTTTAAAAAGTAAATCTAGGATTCAGCCAGACTTATATGGAGGAAGATGTAGGCCAGAAAATAGAGTAACAATGATTTGGTCTCAATCTGTGCCCTGGATCTAAGAATGTCCCACAATTCTCCATACCCATGATCCCGCCTAGAGAGAGCTGTTCTCCCCAGGAGTGCTGACACACTCCTGTATATCATATAGGCTCACAGGCTCAAAGGCCCACAGGAGGGACAGCTTCTAGTCAGAGACAGCAAGACCAGCTAACACCAGAGATAACCAGATTGCTAGAGGCAAGCACAAGAAACTAAGAAACATAAACCAAGGCTACTTGGCATCATCAGAATCCAGTTCTGCCACCACAGCAACTCCTGGATACCCCAACACACTAAAAAATCTAGATTCAGATTTAAAACCACGTGTAATAATTATGATAGATCACTTTAAGAAGGGCATAAAGAAATACAGGAGAACACAGATAAACAAGTAGAACCCCTTAAAGAAGAAACACAAAAATCCGTTAAAGAATTACAAGAAAACATATATTGCTTTAGCAGAATTTCTTTATATATTTAACATTATCTTTGACTAAAGTATCCTTTTCTTCTATTAAGTCTTTTATACCAAAGATTCTCTCATCCATCTCTTGGTAAAAGTTGCCTCTGAAATTCCTATGAAAGTTGTCCCCACCCACCTACCCACTTCTACCTCCCCGGCCTCAATTTCCCCTACACTGGGACATCAAGGCTTCATAACACCAGAGGCCTCTTCTCCCACAGATGCCCAAGAAGGCCATCCTCTGCTACACATGCAGCCTGAGCCATGGGTCCTTCCATGTGTACTCCTTGGTTGGTGGTTTAGTCCTTAGGAGTTCGGGGGTTGGGGTTGGTTGGTTGATATTGTTGTTCTTCCTATGGGGTTGCAACCCTTCATCTCTTTTATTCCTTTCTCTAACTCCTCCATTTGGGACCCTGTGCTCAATCTAATGATTAGCTATGAGCATCCCCTTTTGTGTTTGTCAGCATAAAAACAGATATGTTAATCAGTGGAATCAAATGAGACATAAATCCACATATATATGAACACCTGATATTTTTTATAAAGAAGTGAGGAATACACATTGGGAAAACGCAGCATATTATATGAATGGTGCTGGTCAAACTGGATGACTGAAGGGAGAAGCATCCAAATAGATCCATATTTATTCACAAAAATAACTGGAAATGGATTAGCGACCTCAAAATTAAGCCAGGTATACTGAGTATGATGAATAGAAATTGGAAAATAGCATTAAACTTATTGACCCAGGAAAAAACTTTCTAAAAAGGACACCATTAACACAAGTATAAAGCACAATAATAAATGAAACCTCATGTAACTTAGAAGCTTCTGTACAGCATAGAACATGATAATTTGGACAGTGTGGCAGGCTACAGAATGCTAAAAGATTTTTACCAAGCACACATTTGATAGAGGGCTATTAAAACCTTAAATATTAAAAAAATTAAAATATGGGTTATCAGATCTAAACAGAGAATTCTCAATATAGAAAATGTAAATGGCTGAATTAAACAGACTTGTTCAACATCAGAGAAATGTGCATCAAAACTTCTTTGAGATTTTATTTCACACTTGCCAGAATGGCTATGATCAAGAAAACAAGTGACAGGTAATGCTGGCATAAAATATAGAGTATGGGGAATACACAACCTTTGCTGGTGTGAGTGCAAATTTGTACAGCTTAAACGGAAATCAATGGGATAGTTCCTTGGATAGATGGGAATCCATCTACCTCAAGATATAGCTATACCACTTTGAGCATAAAACCAAAGCATGCTTTAACCTACAACAGAGAAACTTGTTCAAATATGTTCTCTAATTTATTATTGATAATGCCAGAAATTGCAAACAACCTAGTTGTCTCACAACAGAAGGGTGTGTCAAGAAGATGTTATACTGCCTTAGTGTTTTATTACTGTGAAGAGACACCATGACCATGGCAACTCTTAAAAAGGAAAACATTTAATTTGGCCTTGCTTACAGTTTCAGATAATTCATTATTGTCATGGTGGGAAGCATGGCAGAGAGCAAGCAAACATAGTGCCAGAGAAGGACCTAATATTTCTATATCTTGATCTACAGACAGCAAATGTGAATGTCACACTAGGTAAAGTATGGCATTCACTTAAACATATGAGACCTCAAAGTGTGGTCCCATAGTCACAAACTTCTTTCAATAAGACCATACCTCCTCATAGTGCCATGCCTTACGGAGCAAATATTTGAACACATGAGTCTATGAGATCCATTTATTTTCAAACTACCATACATACATTTACATAACAGTATATTACCCAGCTTTAAATTAAAAATGAAATCAGTAAAATCACAGGTAAATCAATGAAACTCGAAAAAAAAAATCATCCTGAATGAGGCATCTCAGACTCAGGAAGGATACTATGATATTCACTTATATGTGGATATTAGCTGTTAAGTCGAAGAACTAATTTACACACTAAAGAACCACAGAGGTAGGTATAGAGTTGGAGAGAAGGGAAGTTGAGTAGATAGATCTCCTTTAAAAAGGAAGCAGAATTTATAGTTTTGAATGGATGGTATTGGGATAGGGCTAGATAATTAAGTAGTGTGTTGGATAGTAGATTCAGATGAGAAAAGGAATGTGGGAAATATATGAATATTAAGGACAATTTGAAGAGTAAAATGTAAAAGCTTTCTAAAATATATACATTCATGAAGGCTATCTAAATAAAACAGCAAAATAACGGGGAAGACAGAGGCCCAAATGGCCATCTCTTGTCACTAAATGGAGCTTCCAGTATCATGACGAGGTCCCATCTAATAGAGTTGTTCTCCAAGGGGATCCCATTGGAAAACTCCAGGCTATTGCCAAGACTGTAAGTTGCTGTCCACAAACTGTCAGCAAGGTTCCACTGCTGAGAACAGTGCCTATACAACTTACTGAAAGTGGAGAAGTTGAGCTAGTATCTACATGGAGCCTTCATTCCCACAGGCTAGTGACTTTGTTATAGGAAGTTACTCTGAACACCACCAAAAGAAAAAATGTAGACACCAACTCAGCCACAAACCCTTTGCTCTACACTGGTATCTTGCCTGAAAAACATTCCAGGGTAACAATGGCACGAAACTTGTAGGAGTAACTATGGTGGTTTGCGTATACCTAGCCCAGAGAGTAGCACTATTTGATAGTATGGGCTTGTTAGAGTAAGTGTTCCACTATGCATTTGAGCATTCAAATCCTCATTCTAGCTACTTGGAACTCAGTCTTCTGACATCCTGCAGGTGAAGATGCAGAACTCGAGGGTCTTCCTGCGTCATGCCTGGCTAGATGCTGCTGTGCTCCTGCATTGATGATAATGGACTGAATCTCTGAACCTTTAAACCAGCCCCAATTAAATGTTGTCTTTATAAGAGTTGCCTTGGTCATGGTGTCTGTTCATAGCAGTAAAACTTAACTAAGGCGGTAACCATCCAATATCTTATTTGACTTAAGGTTCACTCCATGAGATGGAACTCAACCAGACACTGCTTGGGTAACCTGAGACCTGATAAAATGACTCTTGATGACATTCTGCAGTATTCATAAATCAGTGCCTCGCTAAACTTTATCAAAGAAGCTGCTTTCTGCACTAGATGAAAACAACTAGGTAGATCCACAGGCAGACATACTGAAAAAGAGATCTTAGAAAACTCAGCCCTAAATGGAATATCTTAGTCAAGTCCCTCATTTAGGCACTCAGAAAATCGATAGATGAGGCAGATAGAGTGTAGGTGCCAGAAGGGATTGACAGCATCATGAAAACAAGTCCCCCTAAATCAACATGAATAATATACTTATAAACTCACTGAGACCAAGGCAAGATGCATAGTGTCAGCATATGTCTCGACCAGGCCCTATGTTTATATAACATCTCTCCTAGCTTAGAATTTTTCTGAGATTCCTGAGTGGGTGAATGAGTGTGTTTCTCTTGTGCTTTCCTTTGGATGCTTTCCTCCTGTTCATTTGTCCTTCCAAACTCCAATTTTCCAAAATCCAATTTATTTTATTATTATCAAATATAAGTCTGTTTTATTTCTAATGAGGAATGGAGACAGGGTGGATCTAAATGCCTCAGAGGTGGGGAGGAACTGGGAGGACTAGAATGGAGAGAAATGTATTCTGTGTGAAGAATAATCTTTTTGCAATAAACAGAAAAATAAAAATTAACATTTTCATCTTTAGTAACTTCAGCAAACCAAAAGACAAAATCTAGTTGGAGAAAATACAAAGAGAAAATAAACCAAAGACTTTTACAATAAAAAATTATTCATTTTGACAGTAAAGACTACAGTACTTCATTTTTGAATGTAACAATCTGGGAGATATTTTCCTAAGAAGTTCTGTTCTGTAAAGAACTGCTAAAGAATTAGTTCCACTCCATACACAGATAATTGAAAAAGCTGTGGCAAAATACTAGCCTTAGCATGAAATATGTTTACTTGTGCAGCTGAAGTCTAACACAAATGTAAAAGTGGATATAAACAAGACAGGAATAGAATATAAATGCTATATGTTCTGATGAAGAAAACTTGGGAGTTTTCTAATTGGAAGAATTTTTAAAAATGTATACATTAAAGTTTAAGTTAAATAATTGTTTGCCTTTCAAAGATACCTGCTATATAAAGGAAATAATGCAAAATTAAGAAGTATAAAAATATAGTTAAATATGGAAGGGAAAGGATGCAGATCAACTTTGCTGTTTCTAATAAAAGCAAAGGAATGAATGATGGTAATGATACAGAAACAGTCATGGATTTAGGGAGTTGCAATGCACAGAGTACTAAGGGGACAGTGAAATGGCCCTAGATGGTAAAAGTATTTACCACTCAAATCTGACAGCCAAAGTTGAATCTCTAAAACTGATAACAAATAATCTTCTGATGATGCACATTTGTAATTCCAGCACTTCTGCAAAATGGGAGATGAACTCAAGACAACTGAATAGAAGCTCACAGGCAGCTAGCCAAAAGTATACAGTGTATACAGAAGTATACAATGTATACAGAAGTATACAGTGTATACAGAAGTATACAGTGCATACAGGAGTATACAGTGTATACAGAAGTATACAGTGGCATAACCAAAAGAAACTCTCCATCTAAGAAGATTAAAAGCAAGAACTGACTCCTGAAAAGACAACCTCTGATTTGTATATAAGTGTTACCATACCTATACATACATGCTCACAAATGCACAAACACACACACACACACACACACACACACACACACACACACTATGTACATATATGACTTATATAAAATATATAAACAAATTCAAGTTTTAATAATTGTATTATTTAGATAACTTTAACAACAAAAATATAAACTTATGTATTACAAATGTTAGTTTTAAGACAATAGATAAAACAGTAAGTGTTTATATTTCCAGAAATGCACAGCTATAGATATATATATAAAGCAGCAAACTATAGGTTAAGAAAGAAATAAATACTATGTTGACAAATAAATATGAGCCTCTGATTTATGTTAAAATGTGATGGATTCTCTCATTGACTACAAGAAAATCCAAATTTACATTTTTCACAGGACACAAATATTAGACAAAATAATCAATACCTTTCAGATACAAATGTGAACACAATTACACAAGACAACATATAAACATGAGTGTACACATACACACACACACACACATACACACACACAGGACATATACAAAACAATCAAACAAATATGTGTAACCCTAAAACAAGCCCCAGTGATTAGATGAGGCAGAGTTCTGAGTTTAAGCTCGTTCACAGACTGTACAGAGAATGCTTCAAAAGTTTAAACATATTAGTGATTATTAAATCAAAAGCACTCAATATTTTAGCAGCAGATAATACTTGGTAAATTTTATAGAAAAATTGGAAATGATTCTGATTGGTTAGAATTAGAAATATATTTTAAGGAACTTTTACCTCTCTGATAAAGACAGGTCAACTAGAAAACAAAAACATAAATGTATAAAACCTCTGAGAAGCATGAACCATATCCACCAGGGTGGCCATTTTATACCAGACTGTGTTCTGTAAGTGCATAAAGTACTTTTTTTTTTTCAACTGCCCACAGAAATCAAGGAAATTGATAATATATTTAACCTGAAAAGAAAATATAAATAAAAGTAACCAGCACATCTTTTTAAATAAGAACCATTACAAACAAGTTCCAAAAAGAAAATATGAGCTAAGATGTCCTGGCCTAAAGTGAACACCTGACACAGAAAATTCCACATGTGTGGTCCAGCAGACCAGTCAGGAAACTGAGTGCAATGGATGAAAACATACATACTAAACATATGGATCACAAATTAGAAACTGCCAAGCAGTACAAATACAAAGAATTAACAAACAAATCAACATGGTCTAAACAGTGTAAGCCTGAACACTTGACTAGGGCAATGGTAAGGAACACATTTGTATCGGTGCTAACTGTATCATGATACATGCCTACTGTTTCTAAATAGAAGGGAAGAAGTGTCTGTCCCTCAAACCACAGCAGTAAACACTACAGGAGCTTGTTGTTATATAGGCTATCTGAAGTAGAACTTGGATTTCTCTGTTACATGGTTTTATGATTCAATTCATTGATTCTTCTGATAAGACCTATTTAATGTTAGTGATTAAGTACAAACATTTACATGGCCACAGTATGTAAGACTGAAGAGGCAGTAGCTAATTATAATGCTCAACACAAAGTCTTAGAGTTTGACATGTAGTAAGTAGAACCTAGGTTTATGTAAGTATGCCTAAAACCTGGACAAATCAATAAAATTAGAGCCCCCAAAACAAAACATTGATAAAAGGTATAAGCAGTTCAGAAAACAATTGCAGGTGGCAAAACTAAACATTATTAGTGTTCAATTTCACAGTCAATGTAATTTAAATTAATATTATACCATCATTTTTCCCATAGCAAACTGAAAATATTTTATAGGAATGAGCACATGTACGAAAGTGAAATATAACCTTCAAGTCATAAGTAATTTAAATTTAAATTGATAAAACAACTAAACTATATTTAAAGCTGTCAAGTATCAAAAAATATTTAAATATTAGGATTATATAGCTATAAGAAGGTCACATGATGGGAAGAAATGAGAAGAAGTTCTATAGGTGGTAGGACACAGATGCCAAAGAGCAAAATAGGAAAAATGGGGGTGAGAGTTCAAAAGAGAAGGGAAACGTTTGGTAATACAGAGAATGGGGTTTGAGGAAAATTAATTAACACTAATAATCTTGAATATTTCATAGGGAAACATTTTTTAATCTTATTTAAAGTACATTTTTACATATATAATCTAAATAAAGTTATGTCAGTGCTGAAAAGGTAACTCCCTAAAGCCATACTAATGCAAAACAGAGTGCTAGACATGCAAAACATCAAGCTGTTAATGAGGGAAATCCAACAAACATACTAAACAATAATTAGTAGTAACATTGCTTTTGGCTGCTTCCCAGAGTTTAAAAGTAGGGTCCTATTTTTGAAGACAGGGTACGTTTTACAAAGACTTTGGAGACTCAAGCTGGAACTGCCCTTGAAGCCTCCTCCCTACAGACTAGCTTTCACGGTATCTAAAGATGCTACACAAGCTCAATGGAGAAAAATTCAATACTGGTGCCCAGCTGCGAAGCCTATGAACCACAAGAGTGACATCTACACTGTGTAGTGAACCAACACAGCAGGACATCACAATGCTGCAATAGTGACTCTTTTATCTTGGGGCTAACCAACAGCTATCTAACTGGATTAAAGGCCTATGCAATAGGCATACTGCAAACCTATCCAATAACCAATAGCTAGAAAAGTTATGGAACCTAATGAATAGTCTACTACTGACTTTTTCCTAAAGTAATAGAATTTATTACTACATTTAAATACTTTTTTATACCCACACATAAGTTTAGTTTTCATCTTTTATCAAAAACCCTTTTTGCAACAAGTATAGACTATTATAGTTTCACAACATGTATACATTTACAAACTAAGTAACCATGGGGTGTCCAGGCCCCATTGCTACATCTACAACACAACATCTACATATAAAGTTCTTTGACATTCACAGAAGAAGGGGCAGAAAGACTCTACAAGCCAGAGAGTTCCAGGAAGTCTACTGCTAGATCATGTTTTCTAAACATGACAGGGAATCTGCACTTAGAAATATGGTTTCCCAAATAAGACATACGTACGAATAATACGTATCATAAGCAATTGATATGTCACTGTGGCCATGGGAAATTACACAAAATCCCACCACTAGATGAACTATAAGCAATCAATGGTTGCTGAAAGAGGAAGAATTAGTTTTCTCAGGGGCATCTCTCTGATAGGTTCTCCAAACGCAAGTGCTTATCTCTAAACAGATTTAAATAGGAGAAAAATGAGAATGACCACTAGGATCTCTAAATTAACCAAGAATCTCTCTCTCCCCCTCCCTCTCTTTCTTTCTGTGTGTGTGTATGTGTGTGTATGTGTATATGTTTGTGTGTATGTGTGTTTACATGTGTATGTATACATATGTGTATATGTTATTATACATGTGCATGTGCATGTATATGTGAACATGTGTGTATGTGTGTGTATATCTGTGTGTGTGTTTCTCTGTGTGGGTATATATGGATGTGTCTGAGAGTATACATGAGTGTGTCTGTGTATGTATGTATGTATTGGTGTGTGTGAGTTTATCTCACAATAATAATTAAAGAAACATTTATGAGCTCAGAAAGATGTCAATGTCCAGTGACACAGCAGAAATTGGAGTAGAAGGGGGGAAATAATGTAAATATAGTACTCATACATAAAATTCTCAAAACCTAAATTGCTTTAAATATAATCAATTTGATGAAACATCTTTATGTGTGGAAATCATTTCAAATAAAACAATGCTACCAAAGATTAATGTATAAAGTACATTTTAGGCCCTTCTTAACATAATAAATATTTAAAAGAATCTAAATATTTAAAAATAATGATTAAATAAATGCACATTTGTGGTATGTTATTTCATATTTTAAAAAGTCATATGAAATCAATATAATATGATTGGAGAATAAAAGCAGGTCACAGAACAGCACACATATGCAAATTTTGAGTTACTAGTATACGCAAGCAAACAAATAGACGAGAGGAAACTATTATGACATCATGTACTTCACAATGTTAATAATAGTATTACATAATTGGATCATACACTCTTTTTATGTGCTCTATTTTATGAAATATCCACATTTTCTATATAGAGAATGTATTTTCAGAATTAAAATAAAGTGCCCACAATGAATCTAGAGTACTTTGGAACCTCTGATTCAATAAATGCTTTTTAAAACTGACTAAAAGTCAAATGCCAAGTTTTTAACTCGGTACATAAAAACCTGAAAAATTATTTTAACCAATTTTCCCATTTTTACACTGAAACCAGAAAACATGACTGACAATTTGAAATCTTGTGATTCAAACCTTGAATTCATTGGAGCCAAGACAAGAGGACACGTTACCAACCCTAACTCACAGCATTTCCAAGACACTACTCGTAAAGAAACTACATGAGCCCATAGCTGAATGGCACAATGGATGAGAAGGATAATGCAGGAAGAGGAGAGGAGCTGTGAGGGAGCTTATAGCATTCTTTAGAGCCTCAACAGCAGGCACATTTGAAAGTTCTATATGGTATGTTTAAAACCAGCTTAGATTTAACAGCAGAAGAACATTTGAACATAGAGAACAAAGATAAAAGTCTCACATTGCATCATAGTGAGTTAAGACAGAGCTACATTAATTGGGGTGTCATGTTCTTGGCAAGAAGAAAGAGAGTAGCTTCCCCAGTATTGAATCACAGAAATAAAACCAACTAATTTGTACCCAAGTGTTGTTTCCAATGTGCATAGGATAACATACTAGATGCTATTTATCATCAGCTCGCTCTCAGGCTACATCTCCCTGTTTGAGGTTTGCTGAGATCTACTCTATGTAATAAATGTGGAGAAAACTTCATGTTAATATCTGTAGTAAAGCATGGATTAAGGACTAATTTAGATAACACTTTTTATTCTAGCTTGAGAATAGTATAGATTTTACACTGTTTTCATCCTAACTACTGTTTAAAATAAATGTGTCAAATGAAGCACACACTAGCAAAGTTATAAGTAAGTATCTGACTTTAAAAGCACCAGTAAGGAAATGGAAGAACTGAATATATTCTCTAATTAACACATGATTTTGAAGCACTAGAAAAAGCTTCTAAGTCTAAACCTTGCAGGACATGTCCTCAAGTACCTCCATTCTCACACATCAGATGCACCTTCACAGAGATGTGAATTGGAGCCGGTAATTAACCTTTTTGGCCTCATTACTTATTAGGAAAAAGCTGTCTCAATCATAAAATGGGCACAGTTTGTGAGGTATGACCACACAGCTTATACAACATTTTCCAAGCATCCCTGACTTATAAATTTATTGGTACAGACTTCTTTATTACAAAAAAGTACAAAATTCTAAGTATTCTACTAAAAGATTTCTACTAATGAAAAGTTTCATATTTTCACATTCCAATACCATTAATGTTTGTATCTAGAAGATCTACCTCTTGCAACAAGACAACTACCATTTGTTTTTCAAGGAGCAAACCTTCAAAGTAACAGAGACTGGATTGATTACATGCTGTTTAACATTTTCCTCCCTGACATAACACCAACATTTAAAAACATTATGTACTCAGGAGTGGTGAAATACACATTTTTAAAACAGCACAAAGACTTTAGTTGTATATCTGAAGTTCTCGTAAATTTTAGAAGACTGAAATCTTATAAAACAGGTTTGTTAATATCATCTGAACCTAGGAGAAAATACCAACTAAATTTAAAAAAAAAATTATACACATGTAATCAACGTATAGAAGAGATCACAAAGGAATCTTTAAAACATTGAAAACTGAATGAAACCTCTAAAACCACACAGAATCTCCTGCAGAACTGTGCAGAGAAAAAAATTCAAATCATATTTGTAACTGTGATATTTTGTAAAAAAAAATAATAATAATAAAGGAGGAGGAGGAAGGAGCAGGAGCAAGAGAAGGAGGATGAGCAGAAGAAGGAGAAGGAGAAGGAGCAGGAGAAGAAGAAGGAGCAGGAGGAGGTGGAGGAGCAGGAGGAGGAGGAGCAGGAGGAGAAGGAGCAGGTGGAGGAGGAGGAGAAGGAAGGAGCAGGAGCAAGAGCAGGAGGAGAAGAAGGAGCAGGGGCAGTAGTAGAAGGAGAAGTAGGAGCAGAAACAGGAGGAGGAGGAGGAGAAGGAGGAGGAGGAGGAGCAGGAGAAGGAAAAAGAAAAGGAGCAGGAGGAGAAGGAGGAGCAGGAGAAGAAGAAGCAGAAGAAGGAGAAGGAGCAGGAGGAGAAGGAGGAAGGAAAGAGGAGGAGGAAGAGAAGAAGGAGAAGGAGCAGTAGGAGGAGGAGGAGGAGCAGGAGAAGAAGGAGCAGGAGAAGAAGGGGAAGGAGCAGGAGCAGGAGCAAGAGCAGAAGGAGGAGAAGGAGCAGTAGGAGGAGGAACAGGAAAAGGAGGAGGAGGAGAAGGAGAAGGAGAAGAAGAAGGAGCAAGAGAAGGAGAAGGAGCTGGAGCAGGAGGAGGAGAAGGAGCCTAATTATTGCCAGGATATATACCCCACTAACTGCATTTTTAGGGTTATAGTGCTATAGAGTTAATTGTTGAGTATCTTATGTGTCATAGAAGGTTAGGACTGTTGGCTACCTCCCTCATGTACCTTACATGGTACATGAAAGCTACCTTTTTCATGGTACCTTTGGTACCATGAAAGCTACTCCTCAAAGAGAATGCATTCAGATCAGTCACACATTTGAGTGTCTGAAATGCATGGTGTCTTCAGCAATAGAAACTTACAATTCATCCACATGGATGTGTGAAAAGGGCAATATCAATAACCTAGAGTGTTCTGGGAATTTCTTGGACAACCACAGTGTTTAGGGTTTTTTATGTGGTCTTTGACTCTTGGAGGGAGCATCATTTTTTCACAAGAGAAAAATTTCAAAGTATATTTATATAAACATGTATACTGTGGGGTTTTATATACATAGTTAATATAATTTCTAGATTCTTTCTGATATCTTTACTGTTATTTTATTCTCTTCCCTCTTGTTTTATATACTTCTCCCACCCTTTCAATAAATAGAGCTCCCTTTTCATACTTTCAATGAGTAGATCACTTTTACCCTGCTATTTCTTCCTTACTTAATCTCCTGCCCATAATGTATTTTTTAATAGTAAATATAAATACCAAAGAAATCAACAAAGCACATACTCTAACAGATTTTAAAAAGTGGAGCCAAAAGTCACTACTCGAACTGCATACATATATATATATATATATATATATATATATATATATATATATATATATGAAGCAGCAAAATCTACAACTAAAAATATTCCATTTATAAAGTTATTGAAACACACTTAAAAATATAATAGAAATAATTATTACATCACTTCAGTTAGTGCTCTGAAACAGAAATTTCTCTCCAGCCTCTAGGGGAACACTTATTAACTGCTGGTGGGATTATAAACTGTGTAGCCACTATTGAAAACAGTGTGGAGATCCCTCAAAAAACTAAAAACAGACTCTCAATATGACCAAGCTAGAACACTTGTGGGTATATACCCAAAGTATTCCATAGCCTAGTCTAGAGATAAACACTGTAAATTCATTACCATCTGCTTACAGCAACCAGGAAATGAAAACACACTAGACGTTCACCAACAGATGGTTGGGTATTGAAAATATGACATATTTATATAACCAAACATTACTCAGCTCTTTTAAAAACAAAATTATCAAATTTTCAGGTAGATGAATGAAGGTAGAAATAATCACTCACAGTGAGGTTACCCAGACCCAGAAAGCTAAATATCATGAATTCCTCTCATCTGTGGATCTTAGTTTGAATCTTCAGATATTTGTGTTTCATTTGGAATACCCAGAAATGTCAGGAAATTACCAAGGAACAATAAGGATCAGCTTTCAAAAGAGGGGAGAGAGAACGCACTGTCAAAATGAGTTAAAGGGGAATAGCATAACAGGAAGGATAAAGTGGGGTAGAGAACAGTAAGAGGGAGGAGTATGGTGGGAGGGAGTATGGCAAAAGAGAAATAACTTAAGACATTTAAAAAATGCACAGAACCTACTACTGTTGAAGCTTCTTAATATATACATAATTATATACATATAGACATACACAGAAAAGAGTTAAAATTGAGTTACCTTATAATGTGGCAACAATGTATTTATTAAACACAGAAAGCTAACAAATAAAAAGGACAGGGACAACCATAGATTGACTCTTGAGCTATTTGCTACTATGTCCCCATAGACTCAAATACTATAGGCTATCGACATTGATTTTGATTATCCTCTAGAACTTAATTATAAGATACAATCCCTGAATATAGTACATACTTAAGTCACAGAACATGACATGGAAGAACATACATGGCACATTTAACTTTAGTACATACTTAAGTCACAGAACATGACATGGGAGAACATACATGGCACATTTAACTTTAGAAGTCTCAGAGGTCATTGCCAAAAGAAGGGAAGATAGAGTGTAAAAGCTAGAAATAGCGGATGACAAAAATGTAGCATGACCTCTGGACCCTTCAGGGAAGTTGGACATATGGATTGGCAGTAGCCTCAATAGAATGCACAAAACTTGTGCAAGCCCAAGCCAAACCTAATCATAGAGAGGGGAGTTATACGCAAAATCCTATTCCTAGCCATGAATCTATAGACATTAAATACTGGGGAATGAAGTGGCAGATTTCTCTAAGCATAGATCCTGATAGGTTGATCATTCTTCATTGGAAGACCATCTGCCCAAGAATATTTTAGCAGAACAAATTGAAGTTGTCGGATAGATATGAAAGAGGTGGTATATTGGGGATGCTAGGATGGGGCTTAAATATAATTAAAATGTGTTGTACAAAATTATAAAATTCTCAAAGAGCTGTTTGGGAGGAAGTTAGTGAAGAACACAGAGGAAGAAAGAAGGTGTAAACTACATAATACTCAGCAATAAAGAGAATGTGTGTACCTATCCCCAAGGAATCATAGAGTATCGCACATGAGGGAAAAGAACCTCATGTATAAGATCCAGAGGAGGTAGATGACTACAAGGAAACTGTCTTCTGGCCAGCAGTAATATAGTTTCACACTTGAACTCACAGCAGCTGTGACAGCATGCACAAATCATGTGCAAGCCCAAGCCAGACCACACCCCAGCAAGGTCGAAGACGGAGTTCAACCAAAATGTTTATCCACTGGCAATCTTTAGTTCCTTGGGGAAAAAAAAAGAGCTTTCCCTAAGTGCCTGAAGCCCTTGACCATGTTCCAGTTGAAGGACACATATCTAAAAATATTTGGGCAACAGAAATTGCCCTTGATGTGTGGGGACATAAATTTGGGTGGGAAGGATAGGGGGACGGAGTTACTATGATCAAAATAGGGGTGGTGGGCTGTGAGAGGCAGCTAGGTACATGATCGAGCACAGGCCTTGAACCCCGGAGATCCTAAAGAGATGGTAAGAGTTCGGCCTTGATCCTTGGTCCTGGTTTCTTTCATAAAGCTACAGCACCTCCCAAAGAGAGATTTGTGGCCATTGGTCATGTAGCACAGGTAGAGGGCATGGCTACAGGCTGCAGAGCCTCAAGATATCTCCATATTCATGAGATACCTAATGGCCAGAGGGCATAGCCAATTAAGCATTTGTCCCCAGACCCTCCTCCTTGCAAAAGGTATTTAACCTCAGGCCCAACCTGAGAACAGGGGTAATAGCTTCATCCATTTTCCACCATAACAATAAGCATTGTAAGACTATGGACTACCTCTCTTCTTTGGGGTCCTCCTTGGTGTACCATGGAGAAGGTCTTCAACTACTGACCTGCCTTCTAACCTCCCATCAACAACCTCTCTATGTTCAAGCCATGGAGGCCATCAACTCAAGTGAGCTAGCCAAGCCAGCCAAGACCCAGCCAAGTGAGTGGCTGTGGCCAAGAGTCTCATTCCCTGTTGGCCACCACTGAAGCTCATCTTCTCCCCATCCTCACATTGGCCGTTGATCAATCCAGCTGGAATGTCCCTGTCTTGGCCTTTCCACAGCCTCTCAGCAGCACCTGGGAGCCCAAGGGCTTGAGACCAGTCAGTTCCCAGGCAGTGGCCCAGGAATCCCCAACCCAATAGCTCCAGCCCCTGCAGGACCCCGGACTGTGTTCTCTCCACCCCAGGAGCAGAGCCCTGTGGCTTCTCATAGCCTACATCTGCCAGGCAGGCATGGTGTGGAGAGAACACAGTCAAGTTCTCGAGCCTCTGCCTCTCTGAGCCTCGGCACCAGCCCCTTGGTGCTGCAGACACAGGACTCACAATTCAACCCAACAGATCCCATGCCCATGCCGACATGACAACCCAACAAAAACAGGCTACCTAAAATTCTCAATGAACAGATAAAAATATTTCTTAGAAAAATGACGAAGTAAATGATGTGGTAAATGAAGTAAAGACGTGGTGCGTGTTACACTTTATTTTTTCAAATGTATTTATTTATTTATTTTAAACTCTAAATTTTATTTTCCTCCTGGTCCACCCTCTGACTGTTCCACATCCCATACCTCTTCCCTGCCCCCTGTCTCCACGAGGATGTCCCCACACCCTACCACTCACCCCACCAGACCTCTGAAGTCCCTGGGGCCTACAGTCTCTTAAGGGTGCATCTTCTCTGACTAAACTCAGACTTGGCAGTCCTCTGCCGTGTATGGGGGGTTGCTCATATCAGCTGGTGTATGCTGACTGGTTGGTGGTCCAGTGTTTGAGAGATCTCAGGGGTCCAAGTTAATTGAGACTGCTGGTCCTCCTATATTAGCCAATTAAAAAGGACAGAATATCCAAGATACAGTCCACAGAACTTAAAAAGATCAACAAGCTGAAGGGCCCAAGTAAGAACACCTCAGTTCCACTTGGAGGGAGAAGAAAGCAATCACAAGTGGGAGGAAAGGAGGGACCTAGAAGGGAAAGTGGGCAGGGGTCTTGGGTGGGAAAGAGGGGAATCTGATCTGGTATTGGGTGAGGAAAAAGGATTGAAGCCCTGAGGGCCAACAGAAAGAATGGAAACATGCAATCTTGGGAGGTAGATTGGGGGGACCCTCCAGAATGTACTAGAGACCTGGGAGGTGAAAGACTTTCAAGACTCAAAGGGAGGGACCCTAGATGAAATGTCCAACAGTAGGAAGAGTCAAGTTATAGAGCCCAACTCCAACAGAAATACAGGACATCAAGTGAGGGAAGGGTTTGCCAGCCCACAGTCAAAACTCTGACCCATAATTGTTCCTGTCTGAAAGAACTGCAGGGATGGAAATGGAGAGAAGCTTGAGGAAAGAAAGGTTCAGCAATAGGCCCAAAGTGGGATCCAGCTCATAGGAGGTTCCAAGTTCTGACACTGTTACTTAGACCAGGAAGCACTCTCAGAAAGAGACCGACCATGACTGCCCTCCAAAAGACCCAACAAGCAGTTAAAAAACTTACATGCAGATATTTGCAGCCAACCAATGAAAAGAAGCTGATGAGCCCTGTGGTTGAATTATGGAGAAGCTGGAAGAAACTGCATGTTATACTTTCATATACCACTGGTGATCTTGAAAATGGTTCAACTAATTTGGGGAGTTTTAAGGTGAAACCCCTTTTTCTATTAGGTAATAACTCTAGAGTTATGTGTTTATGAGAAAACAATTAGAACACTTACCCTCAAACACTTTTATAAGGCCACTAACAGCAGTGTCTTTCATCATCAGCTGAAGCCAGGAGAAGTCTTAATATTTACCACCAAAAAATGTATCAGAACCCTGATGGATTCCAGCAACACAATAGAGAAGAATAAACAGCTGTTGGAGAAATCTCAGCTGTGCAATACTTCGAGTCACAGAAGAGAATACATTTCCATTTATATGAAGTCTCAGGAAAGGCTAAGGTAACCTATGGTTTAAAATGTGAGAAAGTGATTGCTTGTAGGGAGAAAAAAGATTGACTGGAAATGGGATGGGGAAACAGCAGATGCAGTTCATTCTGCTTTTAAATAGGCATGTTGGCACAGTCATCCAAATATATTGACTAGTATGTTTTGAATGTTTCCATTCGCTGTGTGTACATTTAATCTTGATACTGTAATCAGAGATTTAATTCTATTTGGTAGGGTTAGCAATCTTGAAGGTATGTTTTGTGTATCCCAGCTTGACAAAAATTTAACTAATTTAGGAATAGTAGAAGTTACACATGTTTATGAAAGTTGGACTAAGGAAATGATTTACAAATATGGAAAAGCTAGAATGTAGTCTGCATTGAAATTAGAGTTGTAGATAAAGATGTTGACGTGACTATATATACTTACATACATATATATGAATATATATTATTTGATGTGTGAATGTGTGTTTTACATTCTTACATATATATTTGCTGAACTTCTGATAAAGGCATTTAAAAGCAGACACCTATCCTTCACAAGTAATTTCTGTAGCATCCCAGTCTTTCTCTCTAAGGGCCAGTGGCCACTGACAGGAAGCAGGGATTTTAAAGGGGAAAACCCAGATGCTATTCTGTACTGTAAACTAACAGAACATTCAGGGATGCTGAGGATCCAGGGTCCACTTTAAACCAGATCCCACTCATCAAATTTTGCAGAAGTTTAGCATGAAATAATTGTTGATGTAAAAAGACTTTATGCCCTTTATAGTAAAATAAAGCCTAGTGGTCATTTAAATATACAAACTTCAGAGTCAAAAGAGAAAAAGAACAAACAACTCTTCTATACTAAAGGAGACAACACACTGCAGCTGGGAGAAGATCAGGGTCCTGTGTTGAGTTCTAAACCAAAGGGAGAAAAGGGAACTACAGAGGATAGCACAATGCTGAAGCATGAATATGGACTTGAGACCAGACAACAGAATTATATCACAATTACATCGCCTATAAGTTTTCTGGCTGATAACTATGCTGTGATTGTGACAGAGAATATGCTTGCTCTTAAGGAAAAAAAAAACACAATATGGTCTCTATGAATAGATAGGTGCAATCTAGTCCATTTTAAGTGACCAGGAAAAAATTTATGGATGCATAAATATATGGGTCAAATATATAAGTCAATACTCATTATTCATGGACTCCATATTTGTTAACTTGCCTACTCAGTAAAATTTATTTTAATGCTGAGTCAATCTAGTGCTCCTGGGTTCATTTGGGAACACAAGTCATACAGCCAAATAACCGACTTGCTGGGTACTAGTTGACGTCAAAGATGAGCACACTGCTTCTTTTGTGTTGTAAGCATGAGTATTTACTATTTAAGTGTGTGCTTTGGTATGAAGACTATTTAGTGATAGATAGCCCATGGTTTTCTGCTTTCTCTTGGTCACTCCACAATTGAAAACAAACCTAAACTGTAATATAGACTTGCTGTTTTATGTTGGTAAGAATAAGAGGCCTGTATTTCCTGAAAGAGCTAGCACATGCATTCAAAAACCTTCATTAAGGATTAAAATAGAAAAATCCTGATTTTTATTCATAAATTCAAGATTACTGAATTAATAGCAAACTTTAAGTAAGAGGTTCAGGACAGAAACATACATAAAATAGGGTCATACAGCAATCAAATGATTAAAGAACACCTTATCTGTTCATAGTTAACTAGTACTTTATTTCTCACAGAGTGGTACTTGTGTGTCCGTATATTTCATGTTCACAGCAACTGTATGAGCTGTATGTACTATGAATAATGAAAACCAATGCCACAAATATAAATATACACATACATAGCAAGTTAAACAGTAATAATCTGTGAATCTGGCATGCTCATTTAGAAATCATACCTGATATCTTGTACCTCCTTTGCAAACTTGAAATGTCATAAATTTTGACCAAAACATCATCTTTTATAAATTATTACTATAAGCTTCTACGTTTTTAAAGCACAGAATGGACACTTTTTCTCTGTGAGTCTTAAATCCTACAGGAATTTCCATGAACAATCAGACTGAGAGATGCTAGTTTGCTGAAATCCAGGTGCCAGACGTAATTGATCATTTGAACAGAAAAACAAAATAACCAAAACCCACAAATAAAAAGCTTGATATGTTGGTGGCTGTCAGACCTTAGGGAGCCTTCTGCCAAGCCATCAGCTGGCAACAAGAAGGAGAAGGTATGTTTATGCTGAGGGGTTGACAGAAAGAAAGAGATAAGAGGACTTTTAAAAAATCTAAAGATATAGTCAGACCCTAGAGAGATAGCTCAGTCAGTGAACTGTTTGCCCATAACTATGAAGACATGACTTAAATCCCTCAAACCATCTTCTAAAAAGCCAGGTACAATGACACACATCTGTAGCCTCAGGGCTGAAGGGGCAGAAACAGATGAATCCATAGAATTTGGTGGCAACCTAATATAGACAACTTGGTGAGCACAAAGTCACTGTAATATATTGTCTTCAAAAATGTCACCAGCCTAGTCCCTGATGAATGACAGTCTAGGTTGTCCTCTGGATGCCTCACACACAAGCATGCATGAACATGCACACCCACATGCAATAATGTGTAGTCATTGCACTTATACATGAACATGTACACACACACAGACACACACACACGCACACATTAACACACACACACACACACACTAAAGTCCAAGGAAAAACAATCAAGGTCCTGAGGAAAGAAGAAAGTCAGTTTGAGATACATACACAGTGCCTGTGAATTCGACTGTGCCCCGCTGAGGTAAGCACACATGGGCTGAGGAAGATCTATTTGACTCTGAAGGCCTCCTTCTGCCCTTCTCTTGTCATTCCTGAGTGGCAGCCATTACAGTGCTGATTGCCAATAGGCTGTGGGCTTCACTGTTAATTAAAATATGTCCCTTATGCCATGAACCCATTAGTTTCTGACATTACATTTTACCATTCATTTGTGGTACTAATGGATCTGGACACTTAGCATATTTACTTATACTTTTAATATCAAGGCTCCTGCTTTTCAGTATGAAATTTCGTTTATCAAAAAAGACTGGCATTATTACAAAAACAGATAAGAAATGCATGCATAGTTACAATGGTATGGAGTATCTAGCTTTTGAAAAGAATGTTAATCATGACTTTCTTTGTGATTATTGTATCAGTCTTTTCACTTATGTTTAGTAAATGTAACTCACAAAACTTCACTCACAGTGATTTCTTCATTCAATAAAGTAAAATAATAAAAATCATTCAACATATTTATTCAAGCAGAGTATGATGACACTCATTGAGACTATGGTAAAAACACTGTTAAGAAAAAGGACAGAAATTTTTTCAATAAATAATGAGTGAAAGTTTTCATTAATGGTGAATGAACTGGAAAGTCCCTATGTTCAAGAGACACTCATACATATACGTAATCACACACACAACTGTAATCACTGTTGTCACAGCTGGCAGAGGTCTGAGAGAATTGGGGAAAATAAATCTACCAAAATACATATTGATTTCATGTGATATGCTTACCACTGTGCTAGCTACTTTCAACTTTATGAACACCTCATGATACTGTATTTCACAGACAAGTCCTGAGGTTCGGAGAATAAGAGAAAATGGTTCATGGTTTAACAGGCAGTGGTAGAGCTAAGAATCAAACTCTGCTCTTTATCCAATACTTATTCCTATGTTTAATTCCAAAAATGAGCTCTAATATAATGTTAAAAATAAAAGACTTTTAATTCTACTTAGATAAATTATAGAAAGTTTTCAAAAAGAAGAGGCTTTGCATTGGGTCTTGCATTTAGAAACTATGATAAAGTATAGGTTATCACTTCCTAAAAGAGCAGACCAAGTGTAGTTTGAATGACAATGGCCCCCTGTAGATGCATATATTTATTTAAATGTTAAGTCCCAAGTTACTTAAACTATTTTGGGAGGATTGGGAAGTGTGGCTTGTTGAAGGAGGTGCCCTGATGTGTAGGGCCTACTCTATTACCAGCTCTCTTCTTCTGCCTCATGTCTCTAGATGTGAGCTTTCAGTGGGGGCTCCAGTACTATGCCTGCCCACCTGCTGCCACAGTCCATGCCTTCATTGTCATGGAATTTAACCCTCTGAAACTGTAAGGCCCAATTTAAACACTTTCTTTCATAATTTGCCTTTGTCACAGTGGTTTATCACAACAATAAAAAGTGCCTAACCTCTGGAGCAAAGTCAGTGATATATGCTAGAATACGATAGGCTCACAGTCTAGTGAATATTGTTCTTAGTAGGGCTGAGGTGGGTGAAGACTGATATTGTAAGTCAGGACTGATAGTAATGAATAATAATAACTATTAACTTTAGGAGCAGGAATCAATGGTCCTATGGCTGTGAAGTTTTCTGCAGGGAATATACCCAGCATCCTCTACCATCATGGAGACACTAATACAGAAAGATTTAAATTCCAGAAGACTTGTTATTTATCAGGTCTCTGTCTTCCTTGAATAATTTAGCAGAACCGGGATAAGGGAGGAAATGTCCACAGAAGGTAAGACAGTACTTGCAGCCTCTACATGACATCAGTGATGGCAATGTTAGCTATGGCCGTGTGAAACCACACCAGCTGCTCAGGCACATCTGAAAGGAGGATCATATTTCATGGTGGTTTCTGAGTCTTACAGCTTTAGGGATACTTTTCATTAAATTAAAAAGTATAAAACTGAAAATAGATTTGTGGAACAAGATTACACACTGAAGTGACTACTTTATAACCACTTATATCTGCAATTGCTTTTACTTGATTTTTTCAGTAAAAGAGAAGATAATTGGACATAAGAGGAAGAAGGAAAGTATGTTTTTGTAAGCTGTGATATGTAAACTCGTGGGAGAAACATGAAAACTGGAATAAAAGAAATTGGATATAAGGGGGAAGGTATTTGTTTTCAACAACACAATTATTTAGCCCAAATTGTTTTATACTTGTTTGTCTTTCAAGTGCATGGTGGTAAAACTGTAGGCAATTAATTAGTACCATTTGAAATTTCAATCTTCCTGAACTGATAGAAAACACAACTGGAAACCTTTTGAAGAAAAACAAAGCAGTAATGCCAACACATTTCTGCACCTTTGGATGTCAAATCCATGATTGTTGTTGTACCAGTTGATTGATATACCAATTGATTTATGCCTGAAGTTGCACCACAAAGAGATTTAGAATTTTTGAAGATGTTCCAGAAATCATCCCCTCTAACTCTGAGCTAATTTTCAGTCGTCTAAGTGTAGATCTTGCAAAGAGAGCTGCGGTGATGTGAGAGCAAAGGATATTATTCCTGACCTCTACTGTACACTACTGTGTTTATAAATGTCCTGTCAGTGGCCTCCACCATTTCTAAAGATGAACCCACAGCAAAAATAAATAAATAAATAAATAAGAGCAACGTGAAACTTGGTAAAGTAATATTGCTGTGAAAATAGTTGTTCATAATCAGCCTCATATCTTGTTGAAACCACTATGATGTAACCTAGAAGTGTGGCTGGTTCCCAACCTTGCAGAGCAGCAACCTCCCATTTCTCCTGTCTTCCTGAAACTACCATATCTCTGTCAAGAAGCAAATCTCTTTGTTGTCCATTGGCTAAGCAATATGTCTTTCATTCTACTAAATGTATTCTTATAGGTTCAAGGGATGCTGATGGCACTCAAAACCCCAGGAAATACCAAAACTTGGCTTCACTGCTTTTTTGGTCATGAATTCACACAAATCTTTAACATACATCTATTTGGGTTTGACAAATATTCTCCACAGAGAAAACTCTGGAAATCATCAGTGAGATGATTCAAGGCTATCTGCAATAATTTCTCTGTACGTCAATTATTTTTCTTTACATACATTTCAATAGTATCTATATCAGAGGGTTCCTAAAACTTTTTATTTAATATATACATATAAAGCTTTTAAAATGATGTCTGGTATATTGAGTAGTTGTTCAATAATTTTTTTTCTTTTATTTTTATCACAGATAAAGACTAAAGTACTACTAACAGTTAATGGTGCCTCCAGATTGAAGAAATAGAAGACCTAGGAAGCAGTATCATAAGAGTCAATTTGAGATGATATGTACCAGTAATATTAAGAAAAATGCCATATATGTTTTTACATTATTTATCATGGATTATATATGACCATATACCTGGTGCTGTTTTAAGTATTTAGCATTTATTACATCATTTGGTTCTGTAACTCTATTAGGTTATATTCCTGTTAGCATCACGATCTATACAAGAGGAAAGTGAGGAAGTAACTTAAATATAACCTGTTCAACTTCATACAGCCAAGATCGATAAGTTGATACCTTCTGTCTCCTGCTGTCTTCATCTAGAACCATAAAGATTTGAAAGAACAGACTCAGTGCTACACACAATAATAAAAATAACAACAGCAACAATATTAACAAGGATTGAGCACCATCTCACCTATGCTCAGGGCCTCAGGTTCTCATTTGCCCTGGTTCTGTCCTGTAGCTGTTCATCTTGATCCTAGTCCTACCCTAGAGTGTAGATGTGGCTTTTTGAGATATCACCTGCTAGGAATCATCACAGATCAGGGAAGGCAGGCTCATATACTCCAAATAAATTCCATATTTTTCTGTTCCTATACTAACAATAAAATCATGTCCCTTGAAAATGAAGAATGAGTTCTTTTTTCATCACCCAGAGCTTTCAAGTTTCTAAATAAATTAGCAATAAATAGTGGAAGCAATGAGACTGAGAGAATAAAAATTTTAATTAGCTCTGGCATTTTAATCCCCATTGAATAGTTGGTGACTACCTTTTCTCAAAAGTTAAACCTTGCCTTGATGGAAGATATATGTGTTTAGCATTGAAGAGCCCTTTGGCCTTTTGTTTTCTGCTCTCTTTACATCCCTTAGACCTTCTGATAAAACTACCAAATGGCCTTACTTCTGTCACCATACTAACAAAATATACAGTTGTTCTGGAGGTATTAAAGAATCACCGTTTTCTTTGGCTCTTTGTTCATGTTTACTCTCTTACTGAATAACAAAACACTTTGAGATACATTTTTTCCCTTCCTAGTTTTTCTTTTAGAACTTTATCCATGACATTTTCAATATAAATTTTACCTATAGATGGCAAAAATACAACTTTATGGTTCAAAGAAAACCACTTATCTTGGCTCATAAAAAATGTATAGAACTCCTTCAACATCAAATAATACTTAGAACACTAGAGCCTGGTGGGCTGAGTGCACATGAAATAGAGGAACATTCCTACATTCAAAATTAAAAGGAAATAAAAACTCCAGGCAAATTGAATCTTATTCTTGCAAGAGCTCAATTCATCAAGAAGGTTACTTGTAACATTTTGTTAAAGGCACTGCAGTAAAGACTTCTTTCCTTCTAGAAATTGTTCCATGGACAAGTCTAGATGTAGAAAGACTATACAATATTTTCAATGTCATGGTGTGAAATTAAAGCAGCAAGCCCTGTTTCCTTTTGCATGTGCCCATGTGTTCTTTTTTGCTAGCTATTAAAGATTGGCCAGGGAAGAAGCAGCTGCATAGCACTGGGGTGTGAAATTATCTTTAAGCATATCTGATGACATTTATTTTTCATCAACCCCTAAGTGCAAGGAAAGTACACCATCTGAGTAGAACTCAACTAAGTAGATTTCTGTCCCTCACCATTCAGACACAGTGAGGAATCATATATTCTGGGAAGTTTTACACTAAAGTTGCACATAACAAGTCAGAATATTAATAAAGTTTAGTGTAAACCACCATTTTGCATCTCAGCCCACTTTCCAAACTTTCCCTGAAAAAAAAAATTCATTAGAGTATTTTCAATTCATAAGGCTACTGGTCATATCAATTTCTGCATAATTTAAAAACAAGTAGAAGTCAGTGTGGCAGAATTTAATGCGTGGTTGTGAAGCTGCTATCAGCATAGCTCCACCAAGAAGAGTTCAGTGGTTCACTGAGAACAAAAGTCAGGGTTTGCCCTAATGTTCAGTATGAAAATAGTAATAGCAGATTAGCCCCCTTGAATGAAAATTCCCCTTATTGACAAAACAAAAGTTACTACAGAGAAGTGAGGTAATTCTTGTCAGAGTTGAGAAAGACTTTTTCTCCCTCTTTCCTTAGTGAGGTTTCCAACTTAATAGCATGCTCTAAATGCATGCGGAGAAGGCCAAGACAAGAAACACCTTCCAGTGACCAGCCTCAATTTCTTGATTTTTTCTTCTCACCTATGATAATTATAACTGCCCCAGTCTTTTTAAATCATAAAGTGTTTAACCTGCATTCATTCTATCTTACATTTTTCTCTTGACAACTTTATTCAAATACATGTAAATATATGTAAAGTGACCAATATCATAGCTCTGTTCAATGACTCCTTTTATCTGGACTTCACATTCCAAAAGCCTGCTGTTAGATTCATGATCCATCTCATTTTTGAGGAAACAAGATGCCATACTAGGTCAATGAATTCAGGTAGGTAATTCAAGGAGTGTTGAAGCCAGATGTGACCTCAAGGCTACAAGTTATTTCTGACACCTTACTTATAGCAGACCTTCCTGAGACTGTTGAGGAGCTTCAAAGGTTTGTTTGTTTGTTTGTTTTTGAAATTTTTTTATACATTACTATAAAAAGGTGCTGGAAAATTTGTAATCTTACTACACATCTGATGAATTTATGTATGACCAAATTTTAAGCAGTATCTAAAATGTTGGACCGGTAAAATAGCTCAGTGGGTAATGTCTGATTCTCTAATCCTCGATATCCACATTTAATCTCTATGAAACTCATGGTAGAAGATGTAAAAATACATTTGGATATTGTCCTTTCGTGTCCTTGTGAGTGTAATGGCAGGAACACACACTTGTGTGCACACATATATCACTATAATATTTTTAAAAAGTATTGGAATTTATGTTTAAACTGTGTATCACTTGGATGTTAACATTAAGATAAAAAATTATTTAAATTTTAGGTGTGACAATATAGGTCCCAAATACATTTGGGCTGATTGACTAGTGTTTAGTTTGTAAAGACAAAGAAAGTAAAGATGAGGAAGAGAAAGAGGAGGAAAAAAACAAATGTTTGTCTAAAAAGTACTCTAGTAACATTTTTCTCCAGCATTCACCTAAATTGTAGTCTTCCTACTTTTTAACTTATTCTTTGTACAGTTTCTTAAATTTTTCAACACTTTTCTATGTTTATTTAGTGTGTGTAAGTGAGTCAGTGGGCATCTCTCTCCAGTTCCCTCTCGCTCTCTCTGTCTCGGTCTCTCTCTCTCTCTCTCTCTCGCTCTCCCTCTCTTGCTGTGTGGTTGTGTATGTGTGTGGTTGTGTGTGTGTGTGTGTGCGCGTGTGTGCGTGTGTGCGTGTGTGTGTGTGTGTGTGTGTGTGTGTCTGTGTGTGCCACCTCATTTTTGAAGGTCAGAGAGTTATTTTTTTTTTCACCATATGAGGTCTGTGGATCAAATCAAAACAACCAATTTGAGATACGTACTTTTACTTGCAGAGCGATCTTTCTAATCCCAGAATTATTAACAATATAGGCTGACACTCAGATTATTCCAGTGATTTTCAACTACCAATAAATAAATAAATAAATAAATAAATAAATAAATAAAATCCAAACACTTAACTTGCTGTATGAAGATGAACGTGATCAGGTCCATGTGGACTGCAGAGACTGGCTTGTGAACTTCCTTTTGGCTGACCATGCCACGAACCTCCATCTTTAGGAATCAGGAGATCAGTCTCTGAGACAGAATTGTTTTTCTCCAATATTTACAACTGTGACCTCCAAAATATGAAATACTATAAACACAAATACCTCTAAATATATGGCCCCAGCTCATTGAGATCACCAGATAAATGACCTATGTCTTTTTCTCCAATAAATACTTACATTTTCAATTGTAACTTCTAAATTAGTATTGTTCTTTCATTTGTACATGTGCATATCTCTCTAGATTATTGTTCATACTTTCTCTTCTTCTCTTCCCCTGTCTCCCCTCCATTCTTCCCCTTCTTTTCTACTTCCTCTTCTTCATTCTCTTCTTCTGTAAGCTTTGAAGGAAATGCTAATCAGTAAGTATTTGGGAGCCATATTGTTACTGTTATATTGCTATTAATACTGTTTGAGATTCAGAACATAGAGAAAACAACACAAGAAAATCAGGCAAACCAGATAAAACAAATGACATCATATATCAAAGAAAGGTCAACTTTTGACACATGTCAATGAAAGGATAAGCATTTCCCAGTTTAAATAGAAGAGAGAAGGAAGGCTAGCTCTTCTCACATAGTCCCTGTAGCATGACATGCTGAAGCAACGTGTTTCCTCAGCTACTGCAAGAATTGCTTTAATTCCTCAAAATAGCACATTACTCATATTGAGTCAAAATTGCTAATTTGAGTTTGTTTTTATACTTTCAGTTGAATTCAATTTGAATTCTAATTACATTAAGATATAATTTTATATTTGCATAAAATTATACACAACTATAAATTATGTTTTAGGCCCTTCTATATTATAGATAAATTATAGATTATTTATAAATTACAAACATAAAAATTATTTAAACACAATGAGCTTCTGGTTCTTCTACCACAAACTAGCATTATTAAACAAATATTTTCACAGATTCATGCATTACTCATGACAGAAATATGGCTTAATTCCATTCTTCCTCCCACTTCGTGCCTACAAAATATCCTTTGAAATGAGTTAGCTCTTCACCAGCTAATAAATATGAATTATGAATGAAATATGTGACATATAAGTTTTTTGACACGAAGGACACCCCTGTGTCTAAAAGAACTCAAAGTACCACACTTCAGGTAATTCATAATAAGAATCTAGAAAGGAGAAAATATTTGGAATACATGGGTAGTTCTCACATGCAACCCTAATTACCATCCCCAGAAACAGAAATGTCACTCTAGACCAGGAGATTTGAGGGTCAGCCAGTGAGCAATGCTCTAAAATGCATCCTGCCACAAGACTATCCCAAGCCTTGTCATCTTGTTGAGATCACATGGCCGGATAATGACTTATAATATCAACAATTTTATCATAACAGAGGAATATATTTTTCCAAAAGGATTATTTTTATATTTTCTTAAGATGTATTAAATGTTCATTTTGATTAGAGACTTGTCTGCTCCTGACAGTGTTGGGCCAAACACGAGGTCTAATCTCCATTCCACCTCCACCCTTCAGTCATGTACACAGGTGGAGGGCGCTAACAGGCCCTAGAGAGATTTAGATACTAATGAGGTACCTGAAGGCCAGAGGTGGAGCTGATTAAACATTCCCTCCAGCCCCTCCCCCTTCTCCCCTCCCCTTTTAACTCAGGTCGATCCTGGGTTTGGGGGGTATGCATCCAGATCCATCCACGATCCGCCATGTGAATAAACCAGTTTTGGAAACCCAAGGGCTTCCTCGTGTGTTGGGGCTGCGCCGCTATGAGGAACCCTGAGGAGCCAGGGAGAGGCTTTTAGTTAATGAACAGCCGGGCCCAACTTCCAGCTGGAGGAACCCAGAGCGTTCCCAGCCAACTACTCATAGCATGGCAGGAGGAACCGCGGGATCCCCAAGCCTTTTTTTTCCCCACATGACAGCTTCCTGTATTGAAGTCTAAGAAGAAATTGGGCATCTTTGGAGTTACTCCAGTTGTGGTGAGACAGCCACTAGACAAGAATTGCCTCTTTCTATCTACAGACAAATTACTGTCCAGAAAAGGACACACTGGCAGAATCATTGAGTGATTATATCTGCCTAGACAGAGTAATCAGCCCTTAATAATTCTGCAGCACTAAGGTCTGTCAGATGATCCTGGGCCAAAAGGCTGAAGATCAGATGCTCCAATGTTTGAGAGAAAAGATTTGAGTGGATGGTTTTCAGCTGACATTCATTCTAAAGCCAAGGAAAAAGCCAGGTTCAGAACTAAGTGTTTTAGTTAGGATAGATGACAGAGGTTCTGGTTAGCCAACAAAATGATGGACTTGGTATTAGGACTATCTTGTACCTCACTGGTACAAATTGGCATAATTATGCTCTAATTGTATTTTGAGAGAAAAGTTTTATTTTAACAGGATGGGTGATATGTAACAGGAGCTAAGGTGGGAGGAGTACTGAGAGGAAGAGAAGGAGTAAGGAGAGGAGAAGAAGGAGAGGAGAAGCTGGATGATGAGAGAGAAAGAGAGAGAAGGGGGGGAGACAGGGAGGTAGATGTTCGCGTGTCTCCATCAGTCAAGGATGGTTGATATATCTAGGTTGGGTAGTGGGTTACACCTCTGATTGAGCAGTACCAAACTTATAAAGCCTTTGATTAACATTTTTAAAAAAGTATATAAATGAAAAACGAAAAAGGGGGCATGGGATAGGGGTTTTCTAAGTGGGGGATGGGGAAAAAGGATGGCATCTGAAGTGTAAATAAAATATCCAATAAAAAAAGAAAGAAAAAAAGAAAGAAAGAAAGAAAGAAAGATGTATTTATTATTATTTTATGTGTGGGAGTGATTGCCTGCATGTACATTTTTAGTGTCCACAGAGACCAGAGGAGACATTATTATCCAGATCCCCTGGAAATGGTATTACAGATGGTGGTAAGCTATGCTATGCATCCTGGGAAGTGAGCCTGAGTTCTCCACAAAAGCAAAACATGCTGTAAAGGAGTAAACCACCTATCCACTACTGAGGGTTTTTTTTTTTTTTTTTTTTTTTTTGATTTTTAACTGTAATTTATAATTTGTAAGATAGTGGTATAGTGGTAACCTTTATAGTGCCTATCTTTCCAGATTCTGACATCCCCATTCTGTTTTCCTTCTTCTCCTCCTTCTCCATTTCAAGTTCAAAGACAGACAAACAAATAAAATACATTTGAGACAAAAAACAAAACAACAAAATTTTATGATTACAAGTTCCCAGATGCATCTGTCAATGGCCAGTAAGTAGTAAAGTATAACAGCCACCTCACCTGTGATTTTGCCTCTGTACATAATCCTGATGAATCAAAGTACCACATAGATTTCTCAACAATCTTTAAGATTATTTTCTAGATATGGCCAAAGAGGAATTGCACAATTTGATAATCCTGGCCACCATGCTGAGATCATCTTTAGGGAGTCTGGCCTCTGGAATACTCATACTCTAACTCTCTGATGATGAACATTCTGAAATCTGCAGGGCTCCAAAGGGCAACGAGCCACATCAGATTTACAAATCCATCTGTCTTGCTAAGTATATGGGAAAGACGAAAATGCTATTTATTCCCCCAAGAAAGATCAGGATAAAGGACAATTATCTATCTTAAAAACAGCATTTAACCTAACACACTGTTTTGCCACAAACATTTCTTCATCAACCCCTGAGCCAGTTTCTTGTATTGTTTAAAACAGCAGAGATTCTCCTCCCTAAAGCAAGATCCCATGTGACCTCACAAATTATCTAGGAGAGCAACATAATGGTTTGTTGGAGTCAGCTTGAATCTCAGGCAGCAGGAGGTTGGCACCCAGGACTGATTTGGCTTCAGATCTTCTGACGATTACCAGGTAGGAGAGAAAAGTAGCTCCTATATTGCCAGCAGTCATACCACAGACAAGAGCCAGGAACCTCTTCAGGCATCCTACCTGGCCCTCAGAAGTCAGCACAGAATGGAGGGAACAGAGGAAAAGGAAGATAAGAACTAAAAGAAAAGGAGGCTTGCCCGTGAAGGATACACATTTACTATGCAACTCATAAACTCACTGGACGCCCGGGCTTGGATGTAAACGTTCCATTCTAAAAAAAAAGTCCTTGGTCCTTGGGTTCTAAGCAGAATGTATGAATATCAATGGTAGAGATTTTTCCTCCCTGAGGCACAGAAGTTGGAAGAATCTGTGTTTACTTATTTGCTGAAAATCTTATCCATATTTGTTCTTGCCAAGTTCACTCTTTCTCCTTTCTACAATCAGTTATCGAAAAACTTTAAATTTTTTTCTGAATACAAAGCCTCATATAAATTCAAGTTTCTTTTGAACCAAATCTATAAGAGATTCTAAAACAGTAGATACCTATATTTTTTCTAGGAAAAAAATTACCAAAAAATCTGCTTTTTATGGCACATGTGTAAACTAAAAAAAGAACGTGATACTAATGCCTAAACATTTATTTTTGTGCTCATTTCAAAATGTTTCGTTTCAAGCCAAAGACGTTTGAAAGTACAAAGTAATAAAAGTAGCATTAATGACTGAATGGAAAGACCATTGGTTTGGTGGCCAGAAAGTTAGGATTTGAAATCCAAATTATTCCTAGATTGATTGAGTTTGGATCCCTAAAGTTTTATCTAACTGATATTTATTGATAACCATAAAAATTAGGCCTTTGTCAAATTATTGGTCAACAGAAAGGAGCAACAAAGGGCTAGCACAGATGCAGGGGAAGGAGAAAGAGGGAGGAAAGTCAGTTTCCTCAGATAAAGATGCAGAGATGATACCTTACATAAAGCCCTGGACCAAGGATTTGCATCCTGTGTCAGAAAAGAGATACTAAAGGACTTAGAGCAGAAAGACATGATGGACTTTATGCTGAGTCAGCAAGATGATTCAGGCTGCGGTGTTTGGAGGTGAGGAAAACACTTAGAAGGCTGCCATCAGCCGAAGGCTGAGAGTTAGTTTCTTGAATGAGGGTGGACTAGTAAGAAAGAGTCCCTGGATGAACTTTGAAGATAGAACAGATAGAATTTGCTGACAGAATCAATATGACCACGAGGAAAAAGAAAAGAAAATGCAAAGGTGATGTCAACATTTTTGGCTGGATTAAGAGAGAAAATGGAGTCATTGAGACTATGGAAAGGGCATGGGAGTGGTGATAAAGGGATCTAGTAAGAGTTTGGCTTAGATAAGTGTTAGTTGTCCATCATATGTCTAACTGAACATGGAGAACAAAGACATGATATTTTATTTAATAAAAATAAAAAATGTTCAAGCATTATATCTAGAAGATCCCTATGACTAGAGAACAGAACGATAAGGAGAAATAAAACAAAATTCTGAAGGAAGAGCTGAGAAGTATGGGGGTGGGGAGGAAACAAGGGAAGATGGTTTCTGGGAAGCCAGATGATGGAAGCATTTCCAGGAGAAAGCAATGGACTGTGTTAAATGCTTCTCAGGGGTCAAGGCAGAGGGAGACTCAGACTCAGCCAGTACATTTAGCACGCTGAAAAGCATTCAGTAACGATCTTCAAGGGTTGACCCTTGATAGGATGGGAAATGGTGCCCTGATTGGAACGATTTCAGGAAAGTGGAGAAAAAAAGAAATTGGAGGCCGCAAGTGCAGAAATTTCTCTCAGGGAGTTTGCCTATAAAAGGAAAGAGTGAAACAAACTAAACAGTTGGACGGAAAGTAGTACTGGGGAACACTCTACCTCTTTTGTGGGAGGATAGAGGGGTATATAGTTTTAATCTTAGCTTTGTGTAGAAAACTCAAGAATATGCATTTAATTAACTTTAGAAGAAAATACTTTAGGCTTTCTCTTTTCTAGTTTGTACTGTCTGACAGAGACTCTGTTCCTATTAACACCCAGTTCCATGTTCTCTTATCATTGTTGCCACAATTGGTCCTCAGAATTTCCACTAGTTTAAGCGGAGCACTTCTGTTTCTAGAGTCAACCTGAACAATGGCAAGAATGGTTCATGTCTTTGACAGCAATTTACCTCAGGTACAATCAACACTCACCAAGGCTGTTGCTCCTCCACCACGATGGGGCCAGTGGCTCAAGGCCAGGTGGTCTCTTAATGGGAACTACCCATTGCTGCATGCTTTCTTCTACACCCATGCTCACACTTCCTCTGTCTTCTTTGGCTTTTTCTCTTGCCTATATTTCGGAACTAGGCTCAGAATTTTAGTATCTCTTTGATAGTCCAACCCCAGAGATGCTATGTTAATCACAGGAGCAATCTTTGGCCTGATTAAAGAAAGTGAACCTTCCTTTATAGCTGGAGAACTTTTCTTAAAGCAGACCTTTGGCTACCCGCTTCTTTTCCCACAGCAGGTGGAAGGGACAACTTTATCTTTTTGGCAGCCTTTCCTTTAATCACCATGGGTGGATGATGCAGTTTAACCTAATTTAATTGGCATATATTTATTGTATATATTATTGGTCTTGACAAGGACATTTTCATTCAAGTATATAATTTGCTTTGAGCAAATTGCTTTCTACTCCCATGCCCCTTTCTTTGTACTCCCTCCTACTACCACCTTAGACACATCCACTCTCCTAGCCAGGTTTCTCTCTACTTTTGTGTCATATATACATACATTACTTTATTTTTCTATATAAAAATCTAGGATCCACAAATGAGAAAATGTGTGATATTTGTATATCTGAGTCTGATTTATGTCATTTAAGATGGTAATCTCTGATTTGCAATGATTTTCCAGTAAATTATACTTTTATTCTTCATCATATTCATCATGGCTAATGGCTAAGTATATTACACACACACACACATACACACATACACACACATACACACATACACACATACACACACACATACACACATACATGCACACACACATACATATATACATATACTCATATCATTTAGCTGTTATAAATAGTAATTCAGTAAAGACTCATGTGTAAAAATCTCTGCTATATGTAAATTTATAAGTTTGAGTTCTTGAAAAAAACATGTGCTACATTTTCTTATGGCTGTACTAACTTATTAAATCCTGTCAGTATTTAAAAGGCTTCCCTATTTTTCCCTTGTCACCAGTACTTGTTGTTACTTGTTTTCTTAATGATGGCCACTACGATTGTAATGAGAAGAAAATAAGTGAAGTTTGAATTCGCATTTTCTTGCTGGTTTAAGATGTTGAACATTTCTCACATGCTTAGCAGTCATTCATACCTTGTCTTTTGAGTACTTTGTACTCATTTTTAGCTCTTTGTTGATCATGTTTGATTTCTCAATATTTTGTTTTTGAGTGTTTTCTATACTCTAGGTATTAAACTCTGTCAAATGTAGAGACAGTCCTATTTTCTCTCATCCTATACGATGTCTCACTTGTTTCCCTGAGTGCCAAAGCTATTAATGTCATGCAGCCATAGTTGCAGTTATAGATGACTTGTGAGTCCTTGCATAGATTATCAGAAAATCATCATGCTGGTATCTTGATCTTCACTGGTTTTCTGTGCTTGGGATCTTACATTAAGGTCTTTTATTCATTTGAATTGATTCTTGTGCAAGGTAAGTAATTACATATGAGTATCTAGTTATTCCAGGAACCTGTATAGAATAGTCAATCTTTTATCAATGCATGTGTCAGTGTTCAGTGCCTACTAAAATAGGTAGTAATGGAGTTGGTTTGGGAAGAGCTCTTCAGTCACCTTTGGTATACTCATATGCAGGGGCAGAATCCCTGATTTAGGAAGAGATAGGTTAAACAGAATCATTTGAGAAATACTCATAGGCATCAGACTCATACAAGGAGCTGAGTACTGGAAACCAGAAATGACTCCAGAGCCTGGAGTTGTTTCAAAAGAAAAACAAAAACAAAACAAACAAACAGACAGACAGACACAATGAGATGAGATTATTTGACTCCCTGACAAGCACTGGTTTCGGGACATGGGGATATGAGGGACATTGCCAGAGCAGAAAAGTGTGCTTTCTCTAAGTATTGGATATGCTAATTTTATATGCTGGTTCTGGTGTTGTCTGTGTTAACATTTTTTCTAGGCTCCACCCCACAATTACCTGGCAACAGCCAGGTGTGCTTGACTTACTATAAAAGAAGCTGCTCACCCCTTCTTCTTTCTCTCTTGCCTTCTTGTGCTTGCTCCTGCCATCTCTCTCTCCGTATTTCTCTCCCCTTCTCTCCCCATATGCTCATAGCCACCTTCTACTCTTCTATTCTCTCTCTCTGCATTTCTCTGTCCCTACTACCCTCCCAACTCCCCTCCCCATGTATAGAATAAACTCTATACTATACTATACCTCTATTCTATACTATACCTGGTCCCTCAGGGCGAAGGAATGCCTCAGTATGGGCCAACAGAAGTACCCCTTCCCCTACACCTGACTATACATCCACCAAACATATTCCTTCTCTCCTCTTTATTTTTATAAAACACAACTGTCTGACCTTGACAGTCATATAATGCTCTGTATTAAATCTTATCCTAAAACTATCAAATTTGCTGAACCATATGAACTATGATTTCTTCAAGCTAGCCTTGTCTCCGATGTTCAGAAGAATGTCTACTGTTAAGCAAACATTCCATGCACCCCGCAATGCCTTGTTCCAGCTTTTTTGAATTTCATGGAGTTATTCTCTTTATATAGTTGACAACTTTAACTACTTGAGTATCAACACTTTCTTAAGGTGAGAACACAGATGGCATTCAAGCATATTCATCAAAGCAAAGAAACTCCATTTCCTTCACCTCTTCATCTCTCACTTTCTGCAGACTCATCAGTTTCTGCCTTATTACCTGGATTCCATAATTCTCCTGCCCTGGTCTATGTCACAGCTGCTGCAAGTCCTTAGGCTGTGACAACAGCCCTCAGCTACTTGCTCAGTTCCCCCCTTTTAATTCTTCAACAGAGCAGTGTCATTTAGGGACTGGAGATGATAGTTCACATTAGAATAACAAGTCATATGCAACCCTTGAATGGAATCTGAAAATAGTACTTTGATGAAAAGAGTGATACATACGCAAATAATACAAATGTACTTCTATTAGATAAAAGTACATATGCCTTCGAAGTGGAGAGGATGGACATCAGGACCTCATCTACCTGCATAGGACATTCACCTAGGCTACACTTCAAATCAAGTATCATGTAGCATCATTTTGTCCCTAAAATACTGTTTCCTGCACCAGAATAACTGTCTGCCTTTCTATTTCACAGCTGCTTTTTAATCCATGGAAAGAATACTTTTTTTTTCTCTTCAGAACGTGCCATCAAACATTTGGCTGAATTAATCTCCCATCTGTAAAACACACTTTACTTGGATTATCAGCAGGGTATCTGTCCTCTCTGAATTTGTTTTCTGGGAATGGGAATTTATTCAAGTAAATTAATTTGCAAACAGATACAGCCATTGCTGGATGAATGGATTTTCACTTGGCACTCAGAAGTGTAGCTCTGTGGGTATGTGAGCTGCTGGCACGCTCTGAGGTTCTTAGATTGTCTGCCAAGCAAGCCCATTCCTATAATGCCTTAGGAAAATATATGTGACAATTTTGAAGCTTGGAACAGAGCTCAAGCATCTAGCTTCCAGCTCTAAGTTTGATTTTTGGAGGCATTTTGTAAACTCATCTTTCTGAGAGATGCTCACAGAATAAGGCCTTTCAGATGCATCTCTTTCATGATAAAGACTCAAGCAGAACCCTTCAGATTCTTTCATGAACTTTGCACATAAGATCTCCACTACTTGACTCATGAAACTGATTTATAGACGTTCTTTTCATGTGTTTGACTATGGACACTAAAGAATTCTGAGTGCCAGTTTCATTGCTTGTAAAAGAAATTATAAAAAAAAGCAATGAATGATTTTTTAAAAAAATTTACAATTCAAGTTTACTCTGTAAAACTAGAATTTTGCCTTCACCTCTGATGTAATTTTTCTCTTAAACCCCTGAAATTTTGATGTAGATTAGACACTAATTCACCTGATTATATTTGCCCAAAATGAATCTGCATTTGTTTTAATGGAATAACAAAGATCTTTAAGGATGTATCTTGCCAAAATAATATTCTTTCAAGAGGCTGTCATTGTGTACACACACACACACACACACACACACACACACACACACACGATTTCCTTGAAGGAAGAAGAAAAGCTGAAATTTTTAACTAATAACTGTAAGTAGCCAAGAAGTAGCCAAGATAAATACAGACAGGTTCCTTACAGCAGGCTGTAAATGGGCTTCCCTTATTAACTAAACAACCTGAGAGGCATTTTTCAGGTATGTGGGGGGAAATAAAAGCAATATTTTTCTGTTGTTGTTTTGTTTTTTTTTTTCGTTTGTTCCTGATTTTCCATCTGCTGGACTTTATAGAGAAGAAAACTTATTTGAAGGAAAATGCTAGGTCAACAATGTGAGTAGCAGTGATCCTATACAACCTTTTTCTGGTGCATGAATATGTTTATTAGTATTTCTTTTTGTAATTGGTAAAGAAAAAACTCACCATGGAGCTTCAAATATGAACTGGGAAACTGCTTTGCTTCCTGCAAGGCTGAAGCCTATAACATAGCTCTGGGCTGATCAAACAGCTGAACATCAGCTGGCCACACTGTTCTCACTCTCCATACTGGTTGGTTCTAACACAATACATCCCATGGACCCCTCATGGGATTAAAAAAGAAAACCAAGGGTGGATGTCAATCAATATGACCAGCAGTTCCCTCACAGTCAGAGGTTCAGCAGTGCATAAGCCTCCTGTGAGAGCAGCAATTCAGGCTCTCTTAAAGGAAAAGCTGTATACCATTCCACAAGATATATGGATTAGTAGATAACCAAGTAGTCCGATCTATATTTGTGTTCCTGAGTCATGTCACATTTCTTCCCCAAGTCAAGACTATTTTTAGCACAGTGAGTTATTCATTTTTGTAATTAGCATTGTGAAAATATAAAATATGGTTTTTGTTAATCTACAAACTGTGTGTTCAGTTTACAAACTTTATGAAAATCATAATGTGTAATACTTTCTTAATTCTTTCTTATTACTTTATTTGTTTAGTTTACTTAATTTTTGGTTTTATTGAGAACAAGGATCCCAGTACATAGTCCTGGGTGTCCTGAAACTCACTTTGTAGAAGAAGAAGGCTGACCTCTAACTCACAGAGAATTGCCTGCCTCTGCCTCCCAAGATGCTGTGGTTGAAGGCATGTGCCACCACTCCTGGATATATTTTAATCTTTAAAGGCATTTGTAAGTATATGGTTCACATTTCTCAGGTATGATATAGACATTTCCATGAAGAAATTAGTTTAAATAATTGTATTATCGATTTTTACCTGGATTTAGGATTCTGGGTATAAGGGATCAGAAAACTCTTCAGTATTCTGCACTACCCAATAGCTGCTTGTGATATGAGACTATTCTGACTAACCTAATGGAAGGTGAATGAAATAAAAAAAGTGGTAGCACCAACCATGCCTTTGTTTAGTAGTCACCTGGGGGTGAAGGTTAACACAGTAGAGACACAGGACATTTCTCTCAGCGAAGCAAGTTCTACTGACAGCTCTTAGTTCTACAGAAGTTGAGTTGACCTTCCATGTAGAACAATGAAGACAGATTTTTTTTAAACATTGTCTTTCAGAAATGTAAAGACTCTGCTTTGTGCAGTAAAATAAGGTATGGCTTCTCTTTGTAGAAATCCTTGATTTCAGTAAAACCGGCTTCTCCAATAAAACACTTCCACAACTAACTCGTGTGTGTCTGTGTGTGTGTGTGTGTGTGTGTGTGTGTGTGTGTGTAGATTCGATTGCCCTTCGTAGGCCTGCACAAGCTAACACAGTCATCTTTCTCTCTACTGCTTAAGTATTCTGCTAATTATGTTCCAGTATTTCATTTTAAATGGTGCAGAAATGAAAGTGGCATTACTCATCAAAAATATTTAGGTTTTATAATTATAAAATGCATGCGATAAGAGAGAAATTAGATATTCTGAAAGTGGTAAACCTCTAGCTTAATTTGAATATTTTATTCAAAGGGGATGATGTAATTAGATATGCTGAAAGTAGCACATTCTATCATCCAGAATACAGGTCCATGATCAGAGAGTCGAGTATGAGGAAACCTAGACACTGCAACATCATGCCCATGAAAAGAATGTGTGTGTGTGTGTGTGTGTGTGTGTGTGTGTGTGTGTGTGTGTGTGTTGTGTGTGTGTGCTGGATGGCTGTGTATAGGTGTGGTTATACAACTGTGTGTCAGTCTTATTGTGTGCCTTTTCTTTGTCTGTCTGTGTGTATGTATGGATCTGTGTCTATTTCTTTATGCATCTATGTGCCAGTGTTTCTGTGTCTTTGTGACTGTGTCTTTGTGGCTGTGTCTTTGATATGTGTGTGGTGTGTGTGAGTTTGTATGTGTGAGTAAAGTTTAGAGGATATCTGAATGTGTGTATGTCTCTCTATGTGTGTGTGTGTGTTTGTGTATGTGTGTGTAGGGTGTGTGTGTAGGGTGTGTGTATAGGGTATGTGTGTAGGTTGTGTGTATGTGTGTATGTGTGTGTGTAGGGTGTGTGTGTGTATAGGGTGTGTGTATGTGTATGTCTCTCTCTGTGTGTAGGGTGTGTGTGTAGGGTGTGTGTGTGTGTGTGTGTGTGTGTGTGTGTGTGTGAGTTTGTATGTGTGAGTGAAGTTTGGAGGATATCTGAATATGTCTCTCTGTGTGTGTATGTGTGTATGTGTGTGAGTAGGGTGTGTGGGTATGTGTATGTCTCTCTGTGTGTATATGTGTGTGTGTGTGTAGGGTATGTGTGTAGGGTGTGTGTGTAGGGTGTGTGTGTAGGGTGTGTGTGTAGGGTGTGTGTGTAGGGTGTGTGTGTGTGTGTGTGTGAGTTTGTATGTGTGAGTGAAGTTTGGAGGATATCTGAATATGTCTCTCTGTGTGTGTATGTGTATATGTGTGTGAGTAGGGTGTGTGGGTATGTGTATGTCTCTCTGTGTGTATATGTGTGTGTGTGTGTGTGTGTAGGGTATGTGTGTAGGGTGTGTGTGTGTTTGCGTGTAGTAATATTTCACACTAATCCCTGCTAGGGTGTGTTGATGTTGAATATTTTAGACATGTCTATTGAATTTCTTGCCTATAGAAGTTATTATTCTCCAAGAAGGGATTCTGTCTAGTCACTACACTTGGTGTCACATTAACTCAGTCCATTGACCTCCTTGTGATATATAGCCATATCTTTCAACCTGGCAACTTTGGGCTAAAAATAGAAAGGCTTTGCTCTCTATGTTTTCTATAATTAAGAACTATAACCAATATTATGGTTCTTCCTCCTTTATAACTCTTTCATATAGTTTCTTCTCCTAAAGGAGAAGAATGTAACCAAATGTCACAGTCCCATATCAATTTTCTACCTCTCTTATGGATTTTATAAAATTTCCTTATTCAACCTCTATTCCAAGAGCAGGACAAGATAATCCCTCATCAATTCCCAGAGCACTACACTAGATAGAACACTCTGCCTCCTGGCTCTTGCCTCAACTTTTGGGAGATTTCTTTGAATTTCCTCCTTGGCAACATTTCAATTTGGAATGTAAAGAATGCTATGCCTGAGGGTCATTCCCAGCCTTTGAAGTCTATTTCTTGTCTGTGGAAGGCTGCAGATCCAATAAATAAAGTCCTCATAAGATTAGGTAAGGAGTTGCTTCTCAATATACTTTAGAAATAACTTAGCAGACATCTATGTCATCTACTTTCTGCAAATTTTGCATGCTAGCAATGACCAGCAAATTTCTTTCTAAGCATAATTCCCAGTAACCTGGGGTCTACTATGGAGACATGTGAAAGCCTATGAGAAGAACAATCATATCGTCCAAGTCCATCTGGTCTCCTAGTCATTTGATCCAGTTAAGAAACTAATTCTTTGTCATCTCAATCCTGTTTAAAAAAAATCTCTGTTGGCATTTCCAAGTTTTCTAGGTCCAACATCACATACGTTCTCAAACTTTTGATGTCTGTGTGAAATACAAAAAAATTCTTCCCTTAGCTCAATTCCTTTCAATAACTTGTCAATTCAACAGTTACAATTATATACTACTTATTCCCCTCTGCATGGAGAAGGCACAGAATATCTTCTAGGGTACAGGAGAAGATAGTACTTTGAAAATATGTAGTGTAGCAGGTCTATTATCTTTCCTGCTTGCCTTATCAGTGTCTTACAGTTATAAACAAAGAAAACACCAAGATGGAACATCACCTTGCCTTCTGTGCCATGTAAGTAATGGTTTAGATTTTGTCTAGTTCACAAACACATTCCTAATGATTTCAGGTAGGAGCAGTTTTAATACAACCCCAGTTACCTTGAAAATATGTATCTGCTAAATGTGACATTCATAGGCCTAATCTATGACTAAACCACTGGACTCATCTTAGCCCCTCAGCTGGGCTTTCTATTTCTTGATTTGTGGTACTTACACACAGATCATAACCTATTAATTATAATGAGCCTGCTTGAAGGTACAAATCTTAGATTTTTCTTTCTTTAATTTTATTGTGGGAAGAATACAACACATGAACTGTAGTCTTCTCAACAACTAGTATAACTGACTATAGATAACATAGAATATATGGCTAGAATTACTTCTAGATTCTGACTTCATGCCTTTTATTAGTAATTCACATTTCTCCCCTTACTAGCTTCTAAAAACCACTCTAAAATGATATGAATTTGATGAGTTTAGAAATATTTTATCAGTAGAATAACAATATTTGTCTGAGAATATCTTTTGATGATTGACTCAACATATACAGTATAACATCTCCAAGGTTTATCTATATTTTCATATGGATTTTCATGTATGGAAGTACTCCATTCATTTTTGAAACTTATTTACATTCTACCACATGCAATGTACCTTGTGTGGGAAAAGCATCTCTTTAAATACCTTGATGAATTAAATCTCAGGGCCTTGGCTCAAAATAACAATGAATGGGTTGAGTTTAAAACAGCTGATAGAAACATAGAAAAATGGAATATGAGGGGTTAAACTGGGGTGGAAAAACAGTTTATAAAAGGGAATAATAAGAAGAATAAACATCACTAGAGACCTTTTAACAGGCATATGGAAGCACACTATGTTATGTGTATATACTTTTCCATATATACACATAACAGCAAACATGGAGTTATTCTATATTAGGGCAGCAATGTCTTTGACACTAGAGACAAACAGAAAGGCTAGTACTAGAAATGGATTACTTCTTTTGGAATTGGTAACCAGTGAGATCTTGTAGTGCCAGAAAACCTTACAATATGTTGATATTGCTCTTGATTATCTTCTGAAACTGACTAGTAAGACTCTATTGCCAAGGATACCTCATACTTGAGTCATAGAACATGATTAAATCAAGTTGTTACAGACCCTTACAAAGCTTCCTCTTTGCTTCCCAAATTTCAAACTCCTGTAAGATATTATGCATGCTCACAGGGGAGAAAAGTAATCACCAGCTATACCTAACTGGAAAGCCGAGAGTAGTTTAAATTACAACTACTCTTGCAAGACAAGGTCATTCATGCACATATGACAAGACAATAATGGGAGAGTCAAACAACTTTCTGACTGAAATTAAATGCCAGTCTATGAGATCAATGCATAGCTCACCCTTCATGAGAAAGAGACCATTTTTAGTAGATGGTGATTAGTACAATGACCCACAACTGGCCAAAGTTTAGAATCCTCCACTCCAGAAACATCTTCCTTTCCCAAGGGTCAGAAACAATAGTTGAAAAGGATATGAAAAGCATGTAAGAGCAAGAGACGCTGGATAAACACAGGGAAATATCTTCTGGAAACAGCAACCAGGAACACACATGAACTCACAGTGAGAGTGGCAGCACGTGCATATCCTTTTCAAGCCCAAGCCAAAGAAAATACCAACACAGAGAATGGAGTTAGGCAAACAAGCCTAACTCTAGATGTGGAGCAAATGACAAATTTTAGTTTCTGGGAAAGATAGATAGGAAAAGAGAGAAGAGATGGAGAGAGAGAGAGAGAGAGAGAGAGAGAGAGAGAGAGAGAGAGAGAAAGAGAGAGAGAGAGAGATCCCACATAGTGTTTTCTTTGATAAACTGATAATGTTCTGGTAAGAAATTATTTTATAACAATATTTATACAGCACAAATTTGTCTTCAAGTGTTTAAAATAAACATAGATAGATAGATAGATAGATAGATAGATAGATAGATAGATAGATAGACAGATAGGTAGATGATAGTTGAGGGATTAGAATAGAAGGTGGATGTGGGAAGAGCAGGAAAAATATGATCAAAATATGTTTAAAGCATGAAAGTCCTGAAGAATTTTTTAAAATGACAAAAAGATGATAATCAAATAGATAGATGTGATAGATATTAAACATATAGAAGTAGGTAAATTATATAAAGATAAATATATGAGATAGATGATAGATGTGTTATGGACTGTAGAATAGATATAGATGGATAAATAGAAAGATAGATAAATAGATAGATAGATAGATAGATAGATAGATGACAGATAGTTGATACATACATATATACATGCACATAGATAGATAGATAGATAGATAGATAGATAGATAGATAGATGCATGCATAGATACATACATAGATAGATTATATGTAATAGAAAGATAAATACATGATTAATTGAGAGGTGATAAAATAGATGATAGATAGATTAGTTCAATAATTGGATGGATAGATATAGATAGATGATAAATAGATGAAAGTTAACAGTGGACATACATGTTTTTTCACTTCTCTTAGCCATATTTAACTCATCTTCAAGATACATGAGTGCAGATATTTTTTGAGATTCTTATTTCAGTTCTGGTTAAATAATTTAAAGTGGAATTTAAGAATTCTTATGAGGAGCATTTCTGTATTTTAACTATCTCTTTCTTTGTCTCTATCTCTGTCTGTCTATCTCACAGACACACACAGACACACACACACACACACACACACACACACTTTCCTTTTCTCTTAGCAATATTTCCTGAAGCTCAACACTAATCTTAAATAGTAGCTTCTCTGAAGCAGGTCCCTTCAGCACACAAGCATCATTTCATACCTATGAACACGGCTAAAGGCCATGGCCAGTATTATGTGGTGGAAAATACTCTGTTTTTGAATATACAAAACTGTGAGTTCAACAAACAAAACTGTTATCCTTTTCTTACTAGTATGACTTCCTTGGATTTGGAGCTCTGTGGAATTCAAAACACCAATGTCTCTGGGAACCCTAGATCTTCTTAGGAAAACTACAGGGAAAGAATAGGTAACCTAGGTGTCCCTCTGCTCCAGACTCTTTTTTGATGTTGTTATTGTTATTTATTTATTTGTTTGATTGTTTGTTTATTTTTACATTCCGGATTTTATTCCCTTCCCCATCCACCCTCTGACTGTCCCACATCCCATACCTCTTCTGAATACCCTTGTCTCCACGAGGATGACACACCCACCCCCAACCAGACCTCTAAACTCCCTGGAGCCTCCAATCTCGAAAAAGATTCGGTGCACCTTCTTTTACAGAATGCAGACTGAGCCGTCCTCTGCTATATATGTGTTGCGGGACTCACATCAGCTGGTGTATGCTACCTGGTTGGAGGTCCGGTGTCTGAGAGATCTCGGGGGTCCAGGTTAATTGAGACTGCTAGTCCTCCTGCAGGGTCACACTCCTCCTCAGCTTCTTCCAGCCTTTCTCTAATTCAATCACAGGGGACAGCAGCTTCTGTCCATTGGTTGGGTGCAAATATCTGCATCTGACTCTTTCAGCTGCTTGTTGGGTCTTCCAGAGGGCAGTCATGATAGATCCCTTTTTATGAGCTCCCCACAGCCTCAGTAATAGTGTCAAGCCTTAGTACCTCCCCTTGAGCTGGATCCCATTTGGGCCTGTCGCTGAACCTTCTTTTCCTTAGGCTTCTCTCTATTTCTATCCTTTAAAGGTCTTTCAGCCATGAACAATTATGGGTCAGAATTTTGACTGTGGGATGGCAAACCCCTCCCTCTCTTGATGCCCTGGCTTTCTGCTAGAGGTGGGCTCTATAACACCCCTCTCTCTACTGTCAGGCATTTCATCTAAGGTCCCTCCCTTTGTGTCCTGAATCTCTCATCTCCCAGGTCTCTGGTACATTCTGGAGGGTATCCAAACCTTCTACCTCCTAAGGTTGCCTGTTTCCATTCTTTCTGCTGGCCCTCAGGGTGTCAGTCCTTTTCCCTTAACCAGTACCAGATCAGGTTTCCCACTCCTGCCACACTTTCTCTGCCAAGTTCTTCCATTCGTCCCCACTTGTGATTGCATTCTTCTTCCTCCCAAGAGGGACTGAGGTATCCTCACTTGGGCCCTTCAGCTTGTTGACCTCTTTGAGTTCTATGGACTGTATCTTGGATATTCTGTACTTTTTTGTCTAATATACAAATATTAGTGAGTACATACCATGCATGCCCTTTTGGGTCTGAGTTACCTCACTTAGGACAATATTTTCTAGTTCCATCCATTTGCCTGCAAAATGTAGAATGTCCTTGTTCTTAATAGGTTAGGTGAGAAGTATTCCATTGTGTAAATGAACCACATTCCTGTATCGAGTCTTCTGTGTGGGACATATAGGTTGTTTCCAGCTTCTAACTATCACAAATAAGGCTGTGATGAACATAGTGGAACACGAGCCCCTGTGGCGTGGTGGGGCATATGTGAGTACATTCCCAAGAGTGGCATTGTTGGGTATTCCGGTAGATCTATTTCCATTTTTCTGAGGAAACTTCAGATTGAGTTCCAGAGGCATTGTACTAGTTTTCAATCCCACCAGCAATGGAGGCGTGTTCTTCTTTCTCCACATCCTTGCCAACATCTGTTGGTACCTGCGGCTTTGATCTTAACCCTTCTGATTGGTGTAAGGTGGAATCTCAGGGTCGTTTTGATTTACATTTCTCTAATCACTAAGGACTTTGATCATTTCTTTAGGTGTTTCTCAACCATTCCAGATTCCTCTGTTGTGAATTCTCAGTTTTGTTTTATACCTCATTTTTTGATTGGGTTCTTTGGGTTTTTTTGGTGGTTAGTTTCTTGAGTTCTTTATGTTTTGGATATTTACCTTCTTTTTTTTTCAATGAGATTTTCTTTTATTTCTTATTTTTACAGTTCAATCTTTATCCCCTTCCTGGTCATCTCTCAGATGATTCCTCATCCCATTCCTCTTCCTCCATCTCTAAGCTGATGTCCCCACCCCTACCCACCAGGCCTTCCTACTCCCTGGGTTCTCAGGTGTTTGAGGGGGTGGGTACATCTTCTCTCACAGAGTCCAGACCAGGCAATCTTCTGTTGTATATGTCAGATTTAGTATCAAGAGGGTGCTCTATTCCTTCCTCTGCTTCTTGCCTTCATGCTCATGTTGCTTGGGGTGACTGCTATCCGAGGGTCTTTTAGAACCACCATGCTGTTTTGCTTCTTCCAAAACTTGTCCAAACCTAAAGGATCTTGCTCAAACTGAACTGGTCCTTCTCGGCCCCTCTGTCTATGGTCTGACCCAGAAAACTCCTTAACAGGAACACATCTGTGGGTCTTTATCCTGGTTTCAAGGTTTCATCCTGGTTTCATCACCATACATGTCCTTGTCCAGATTTTTACTGGGCTTGTAGATACTCTGAGCCATATCTTTGCCACCCCTCCAGGCCTGATCATAAACATTGTAAATTTCATCTTCTCCGCCTGCAAATCCACTGTCCATACCCTTGGATTGGTTGAAGCAGGCCACGGCGTGGGGGGCAGGGAGGATATTTGCCTTCTACTGAATGCGGAGTTAGTGAAGATTTTTTTCCCCAATCTGTAGGTTGCTGATTCCAGACTCTTAATGCTTTCACCGAAAATCCAGCTAGGTGAATGACAGGAATCTCCTTAGAAAAGTAACATTAGAAAAATAACAGGTAATAATATCCCATGAAGAGATGGTCAATAGTTCCTGGCTCTATCCTAGGAAGGCAAAAAAAATGTCTTTATCTTACTGGTTTCACTTTGTTTGAGACACAAGATGCTATAGTTAACATTTCATTACATTCACTACTCTTCATAGGCCATCTCTCTTACAAAACACAGTGGGTGCCAAGGAGAGTATCATAGTCATTTTATAGGCAGCTGGAATTTTACTAGAGAAAGACAATCATGGAAATGTGCAATAAGACATCACTGAAAGACCCTTAATGATACTTGTCACGCTTCCAGAAGACAGAAAAGATTTTATCTAAGACAGAAGTGAAAACTAAAAGGGATGCTGTTCAGCCACAATGATGGTTCAGTGATCCCAGAAATAAATATGAATTAGCATGTTATTGTTTGGTGGTTAATTTTGAGCCAGAAATGAATGTGAAAAGAGTTTTTAGTATTATATTTTTTTCCTTTTAAAGCAACAATAACAATTTTCCCCATTCAAAATTGGAAAAAAAAAACCCACAAGATTTTAAGCATGAAAATTAGTAAAGGGCAGAAGCCTTGTAAGCAATTCAAAGAATGAAGGGAACAGTGAGAACAAATGAGCCTCGCCCCTTTCACCTCTGCTACAACAGAGGCGCAGACAGAGGCTCAGTGAATCAGTAGGCAGCAAATTTCAATCTAATAATAGGTAGTAGTTCATTAGCTGAGTATATGCAATTCTCTGTAGCAGGAGGTCATGAGGTTTTTCTAGTGGTTGGATTTTGAAAGGAGCTGCATTATTTTATCTCCATCAATAACTTCCTTAGGTTTGGCAAGCAAAACAAAGAGAGAAATAATCTGAGCAGTGGCATCGGGGATAAGCCAGTTGCTTCAGTCAGCACCAGCCAGTCCTTCTTCTGCTTGTAGATGACCTAACCATTGAGTGGATGTGACATTTATGTATTTCTCTCTGAATCATGAAGGTGAAAGCTATTACAGAGGAGAGCCAGTGAATCAATATTCAAATATTTAGACCATGTTACAAGACACCACAGCTGTGGGCCTTGTTTGTAAGTAATGCAAAACACGCATTTATTCTTCTATCCAAGACAATCAATGGCCATCTTCTTTCCATTCGTCACTTCACTTCCACATCAGTAAGCAAAGCAATGAAATAACAGCTGGAGGTGCTATGGAAGTCATTCAGCCCGAATGTCACAAATACACTTAGGTTTTCCTTGTATGCATCAATATGACTAAGAAGGAGGTAGGGTAACAACTGTTTCTCTAGACATATTGTAGGTAAATACACTTTAAACAGAGAGCCAAAATATTTTTGGAGTGTATACTATAAGCTGGGCACTGTTTACTGGTATATAATAAGACCATCCATGGAAAATAAACAACAGGTATTGTTTAAACACCCAAGGGTTCTTTTGTTTTTGTAGGGTATGGAATGATTATTGGATTTTTTCAAACTCAACTTAGTTCTCCCTTCTGTGCTAGGATAGGGATAATTATTGTCATAGACATGTTTACGTAGAACCCATGTTCATCGCTACATGTCAAGGACAGCATTGTTTGGAATCAATCAACTTGAGATGACTTTGCAAGTGTGCATATGTCTGTAAGAAACTGACTTCAGTTCCTCCTGATAGATACTTGGAAAAAAAGGATTACTGAGTCACGTAATCATGTAATGGGTTAAGAAAGTGATAAATCTGCACAAAAGGATTATTCTACTACAAGAAGAGAAAATTCTGCCACTGGAGGCAATATAGATAAACTCTGAAGACATTGTGCCCACCAAAACCAGTCAGACACAGAGGAACAAATATTATATAATAACGTTTAGATGAGGAACTACAAGTTTGAACTCAGAACATCAGAGGATAGGGTGTTGGTTTCCAATGGCTACGGGGCTAGAAGAATTCAGGAGTATATGTCAATTGAAGTGTCCTTCACACAACACACATGCTCACACAGTAAACTGTACAAAGTATGCATATTAGTTTCTGATAATCATTTCACAGCAAATATGCCAAGTACAGATCAAAGACATGTGATTGTTCTCAGGTTACAGTAAACCTGGGAAAGAAAGAATATGAATCCCTGTCTGTAAATGAAGTTATTTTACTTAGCAAGCTGTGTGTTCAAAATGTGTCCAGAAACGGGAATAGATAGGGATGACAGTCACACACTGTCATTTTCCCCTGAATATACAGAAAACAGGGACATAGTGTAGCTACATTCTAAACACATTTTCTTTTTGCTCAACATGTGACCAAGTCAGCATTTATGTGGTTGAGTTTGAAAAGGACTGGAGCTGAGACAGACTGCAGATCAGTAGTGCATCGTTATAATGCTGAAGGCTCTACACCAGGCCACAAGGTCTGGAGTTTATCCTGTACGTAAATCTGGAAATCTCTCAGTTGAACGATATCCATTAAATTTGAGTTCCCAAAGTATCATTCTGGTGGGAGTGTAGACCCATTTGGAAGGAGAGGCAGGAGTATTAGATTAGAAATTCTAGTCCTGCAGTGACTTGATGTGTCAAGGTGGGGTGATTGAAAGCCGGGCTCCCCCTTTTCAGAGAAGGAGAAGGGGAAGTAGCTATATGAGGGTGGGGCTGGGAGGAGAAGGCTGATATCAGGATGTAAAGTTAATAAATAAATTAATGAAAAAAAGAAATTATCTGAGAAGTCAGGAAAATGATAACGATGTAAAGTACATTAATGTTAAAGAAACAATAAGCAGGAGGTGATGGATTCAAATGATGCTGGAGAAGTGGCATCTATAAAAAGTTTTGACTATGGCAGAGGTGGAGAGAAATTTGAAGAGCATCTCAAAAGGGCTTACATGGTAGCATATTGTGAGGCTGAAAAGAGAGCTCTCCTTCCTATGTGACAAGACCATATACAGAGTTTTATAAAAGAGCAGGTGCCTGTGACATCATTTTTGGATGTTATGAAATACTAAGGCTGGAACAAGTCAGGCTCTTGGTTTATTTCCCCAAGTCCCATATGGAGGTTGATCTGGAGCCAGGACTAAAAAATCACTGAGTTGGAGAATGGAGGAGAGACTTCAGCTTCAAAAGCAAAGGTACACCATGCCTTTCCTTCTGTGCAGATGTCATTTAGTTACTTGCAGGAAAAAAAAGCACCATAGATGAATATGGTCTTTTCCAAAATGTTGCATCCCAAGTCTTGTGCCTGGCACACAAAGATGTCTTATGAGAATGGCAGGTATGAATTGATTACCAGTGGAAAAATAAAGCCGTAAGAGTCAATATAAAGTAGAGAACACCCTGAAATATAGGGTGCCATGATGTGAGGAAGATGGATTCTGTAATCAGAACAAGGTAATCTCAAATTCAAGTTGCTTCCATCCACTGGCTCTAGGCTTGCAGCAAGTGACGTATCTCCTGTGAGTTTCTTCAACATAAATATGGAGGCAATTTTACTGTATGTTCAATGCTTTAAAATGTTGAGTTAGCACATATGAAATGTGTGTATAAATGACAGTAACAGTGAAAGTGTAATCACTAGGATTTAAGTGATGGGCTAAAAATATACTGAATTTTGTGAGGTTGGACTATGGATTTCCACCACAATATATATAGTACTGGCTGCTACAGGTTGTTTCTTGACATTTAAAAGGAAATTTAAAAATACAGTAACGCAAGAGTGTTGAAGAAAGGAGTATGTATGAAAGAAACACGTCTGCAGATTGACTAATTTGACTACTTTGGTTTTCCAGAAAACTGTTTGCCTGTGAGAATAATCCATATCCCAATTGCATCATCTTTATGAAGAAAATACTAAGACAAAATTTTCAAAATGCAAAAGTGGTAAATTAAGCAACTTTTTCTATAGCCTCATTTGGGTGTACCTTTCTTTAATGGTCTCCCCACTCTTCTACTGGCACACGCCGCACAGTCCTGGATGGATTGTAATCTGTATCCCCCAGCTCAGGACAGAATATAGAAAATATTTAGACTTTCAGGGTATAAAACAATATCCTTAGCGATTATGAAATGATGATAAGGAGATATAAAACATTTTCACTGCTGTCACCTTGGTAGAAACAAAACATGGCAAATAACTACACAAAAATAAATAAATAACCATGAGGACATCCACTCATGGAATCTGACTATTCTCATAAACAAGAAGATCTGTCCTCTGTCTGCACAGTAGCACAGCCTGTCTGAATTGATGGATGGATGGATGGATGGATGGATGATTGGATGGATGCATGGACGGTTAGGTACATGCATTCATTAATGGTTGGATGCACGCATGCATAGGTGATTAGATGGATGCATGAATGGATGGATGCATGCATGCATGGATGTATTGATAGATGGATACATGCTTGGATGGATACATAGATACATGGATGGATGCATACATACATGATAGATGGATACAAGATTGCATTGATGTGTGAATGCATGTATGGATAAATGCATGGAAGGATGGATGCAGGGATAGATGGACAGATGTAGAGATCACTGGAAAAACTTGTAAACACAGTCTTATAAATAACACACAGAAACTAGAACTCACACAATTTTTTCTACACTCTTTTCAAACCACCAATACCCAACAAAGTTGCAGAGCCTTGGTATTTATCTGTGAAGAGGTAAGTTGTTCCACAAGCACCTGCTTTGTAGACTCTGTCTTTCCATTTGCCATAATTTTGGGGTTTGGCTATACATGAAACAGATGATAAATGAAATACTTTGTATTTGATCATTATTACTATGAAGTTAATTGATTAACTTCTCCCAGGGAACAAGTTTAAAGTAAATGAGTTGATTGTTTGCACAAAGACTTGGGAGAATGTGATTACAGAAATTCCAAGGAATTAACTGTCAAAAAGCTAGAAAGATGCCTTGGTGGGTAAAATGCATGTTGAGAATCTAAGTTTGGATGTCCAGCATTTAAGTAAAAGACAACAGTACTCCTGTCTATAACACCAGAACCTAGAAGGGTAGAAACAGACAGATCCTTAGAATTCTCAAGCCAGTCAGTGTATCTGAAATGGGAAGCTCTGAGTCCAGTAAGTTACCCTGTCTCAAAAAAAAAAAAAAAAAAAAAAAAAAAAAAAAAAAAAAAAAAAGAAAAGAAAAAGGAAAACAAGATGGACTTCTCTTTATTTGTAACTTAGAACATCCAGTTAATACGGCCTGCATGTACACATGTGTGGAGCCGCCCACAAGAGCCTGGACAACTAACCAGATTTGCCCTTCTAAGCAAAAATAGCTCAATTTTACCCAACAGTCACCAATGACCAAGAGCACCTTATCTATGGGTGTGGCCTCATCCATATTTGATCTTGCACATATCTTTTGCAGGTAGCACAGGTACTTTCTTAGTTTTCTTTTTGTTTCTGTGGTAAAATGCTGATCAAAACCAATTTGGGGGAGAAGGGTTTTGCTTAAATTTTTCAAAACATAGCCCATCATTGAGGAAATTCAGAATAAGAAATCACACAAGAAATGGAGGCAGGAACTCAAGTAGAGATAATGGAGAAACACGGTTTGCTAGCTTATTCTCCATAGGTTTTTCAGCCTGCTTTTTCATGCAACCCACGGTGTCCATCCCAGGGTTGGCACTGTTCATAGTCTACCGGGTCTTCTCACACCAACCATTAATAAAAATAATTGCTACAAATATGCCCACATGTCAGTCTTATGGAGGTAGTTTCTCAGTTTGGGTCCCTTATAGCCTGTGTCAAGTTGATAAAAACTAACCAGCTAATCCACTTACATGTACAAACACAGGGAAATAATGTGAGGGGTCACATAATTAAAAGACACAGATACATGGATTCACCTGGGATCCTTTAAAGAGAAAAATGTATAAATGTTAAACTGCTTTGTTAGACCATTATAGGCATTTTGTCACAAATTTAAGGAAAAGAAAGCAAAATGAAATTTGATCATGTATCTTGTGTGGGTAGGTAGTACTTACTCCAAAATACATGGGCTACTAAATAAAAATCTTAGAGCCAGGCATAAGATATCTCAACGATGCCCCCAGAGACCCCCAAAACAACCTAAGCTATTGCTATTAGCTGTCCACAAGAACTAGACAGCAAGACCCAGACCAGTTCATGAGGACACAGCACACTTAATTTGCAGAGCACAGAAAACTAAAAGGGGACAAATACAGAACACAGTAAAAGGAGACAACCTACTACTATTGTCTTGTTAAATGGACATGTCAAATTGCCTTGTATACACATTTATCAAGGCTGCCCTCCCATGTGACCAAGTAGCTTCTCCCTGCAATGGTCAGCACTAATTCAAGGACTCACACATAATTAAAGTGTTGATAATTAATGTGCTGAGCCCTACATGGGCCGTCTATATCAACTCCTCACCATCAAGATGAAGGGAGCATTACAGAAGAGTGGGCAGAAAGAATGTAAGAGACAGAATGTGGAAAGAAATGCTTGGAAAAGCCATTTTCTGGGCATGAGTGGCTCCCTGCAGCTATCATTATCTGCACAAGCTGAAGCCAGAGTTTCATCAACATGCCACCAGACAGCACTCAATGGACTCGGGGTTATGAAAAAACAAAACAAGAGAACTTAGAAGGGGAAGAGGGATATAATGGGTAAATATTCCTGAGTGCAGCAGGAATTTGGAGTTAGATATGCTCAAGATATATTGTTAACAGGCACAAAATTATTAAAGAAAAAGTAATATTCTTTTCAAAAAATACTTGACCATTTCTTAAGAATCTGGAAAATCGGGTTCCTACGCAGAAGTGAGGAAAGTTATGGTGATGGGGTCTAATGAGCCCTCCACGGGTTCATTTTTTTTTTTTTTCTTACCAATCTCTAATAAGTGAAAGGAAATAAAAGCAAGCATCTAAAACCTGAAGCCTGAAGGCAAATTCTGCAAAATATTAAGGCAGCTTTAAAACCATCTTTCTCTTTCTTCATTTTCTTTGGAAATATATGTTGCTAGTAATTGAAAGATTTTTAAGCAGAACTGCATACAGAATTGGATAGGTACTCAAGATGAAAAGGTACCATTAAAATAAAGTATTTAAATAAAAAAAAATAAAAGAAGCTAATAGAAGACATTGGAGGAATTCCAGATACTGGGTCAGCTATGTTCAAATAACCATGACATTATCAGGTTACTGATATGATGGTCCTTTCTCTGCATTTACTGCAGTAGCCCAAAGATATTAAAACATGAAAATGATTCTTTTAAGATACTCATTTTGATACAATCAATGACCCATATGTGTAGGACCTTCCCCACCACTAGGGAGTATTAAAAGTTGAGACAGCTCACATCCCTTGCCAACCAACTAGAAAGGTCACACTCCTGCCTTTCCAACTAGAAAGCTCATACTCCTGCCTTTCCAGGCCTCTTTACTATTCGCTGCTTTGAATTTTCAATTTGTTTAGGACTATATATTTGACCGAAGTTTCTATTCCTTGGAAATTTTACCCTAATTATTCTCACAAATTCATTTTCTTTCACTTCAGGATTTCTGCAGGTAGATTTATAGATGCCATTTGACTAACACAGCTATCTATTAAAAGGTGAATCCACCTTTCTTTTTCTACATGATACAAAAGAAGCAATTTTATTTTAAGAAAGTTGAAAACAATGTTGGCATTAGGGCACATTCCAAGGACAGGCACAGGCACCTCACTCCCTGCTGGCTTCCTCCTGCAGGCACAGTGTGCAGGCTGACAGAACAAAGATGGTCAATGTTGGGACTTTATTTCAAATGAGGCTAAAATTTATCATTGATTGTCACCCTAACAATTAATAATTCATTGGTTCATGAAGACTTTCTAAACTCAAAGATAGTTTGGAGGTTAATATGTCTAATATTCTGACAAATTAAAAGCTAAAAAAAAAAATGGATCATTGAGAGACAAGTCCGTATTTTCAAGGGAAGTAGGACGTTTGCCAAAGAACAAATAATTATACACATGCACACCACACGTAAATCATCATCATCATCATCATCATCATCATCATCATCATCATCGTCACATAATCGTCTAAGTGCATTTACGTGAATAGACATATGCTCACGTAGAACAAATCTGTATTTTTATGGCTTCTCTTTGTTTTGTTCCTACAATAATCCTTTAGCTTGCTCTTATAGGCCTAAACTGAAGTGTATTAGTATATTCAGATCATTGACCTTTAAAATAATTACAAGATAATCAGAAGCTAAGAGGGAGCCACCTAAGGTCACATTACACTAAGTGCCCAGGTCACTTACTCTCTCAGCTAAGGGTGAAGACCAGCACCAACTCCAACAGAAGGAAGCTTCTAAGCCAGTTGAAGCTTTCTGAGCAATACAAAGTCAAAACTCATTCCTAGTTAACTTTCAACACAAGGTCACAAAAATAAGGTCTCCCTTATGGGGATCCTACCTCTGAGTGGCTTAGAACTATGAAGGTCATGGCTTCTGTGCTTTCTTCTTCCATTTCAGACTAAAAGTCAACACTAATGAAGCAGGTTTGCCTTGTGTTCTATCAAGGGAACAAGAGTAGAGGAGCATAGGCCAAAGGGTCATCCGAACAGGCTTTAGAATTTACCAGACTTTCCTGCTCTCTCAAATCTAGGAATGGCACTGTCTGTGTCCTCAGGCAAATGACAATCTTTGTGTCTCTTCTCAAGTACAGGGAAATGTAGAGTTGGCTTAAGGATTTAAATAATCATTTACAATTGACAGCTGTTACTATGTACACAAGCGTCTCTGGTTTGACCAGATAGACATTTATATAACAGAAATAGAATAAATTTAAAAACTAAACTAACTCAATTATTTCAGAGAAACAAATCTCTTAGCTCTAAAAAGATCTCTAAAGCAATTCTCCCAAACATTCAAAATTCTTAATATATCTAAGAGGGAAGAAGGATGATACAGTGATTTAATGAGAATGCCTTCCATGGGTTAGTGATTTTAATGATTAGTCCCCAGTTGATGAAGTGTTTTAAAAAGAATAGAAGGCAGTGCCTTATTGGAAGAGATATGGTCTTATTGGTCCCACATATCACTGGGAGTGGACTCTGATGTGTCAAATATCTATAGCAGCCTCTCTCTCTCTCTCTCTCTCTCTCTCTCTCTCTCTCTCTCTCTCTCTTCACTCATTTCTTCCTCCATTTCTCACCCCTACCCCTGTCTGTCTTCCTGTCTGCCTGCAGATTCGGGTGTAGAGTCCTTAGGTACTCCTCTGCCAGCATAGCACCATGCCGCACGTCTGTTTCCTTCCATGATGAAAGTGGACTAACCCTATGACACTGTAAGCAAGCCCACAATGCCAGGGCTGGAAGGTGGGAGTGGGTAGATGGGGTGGGAGCATCCTCATAGAGGCAGGGAGAAGGGAGATAGGATGGGAGTGTTTCTGGAAGGGAGACCTGGAAAGGGGACAACATCTGAAATGTAAACAAAAAAAATGCCCAATGAAAGGGGGAAAAAGAGTGCCTGTGTAAGTCTTCTGCTAGAGTTACTGTGCAACGTAGACAAGCCCCAAATTAAATGCTTTCTTCTAAAAGAGTTTACTTGGTCAAGGTGTCTATTCACAGAAATAAAACAGTAAGTAAGACAGGTTGACAGGTGGGTTGGCATGGCCACTCAGGTTCAACAAAAGTTTACAAAAGATGAACTGTGAACCTGATGTAGTTTTACTGGAACAACCACATCTGTAGAATTTCACAGTTAAAACAGAGCCCATAAAACTCTGATTATCTCCCACCTAGCCACTGACAGAGAGTCTTTAGCAAAACCTGCTTCAGAACATAGGAATCAAATGCTTTTGTTAATACAAAAAAAGCAAAAGAAAAGCCACTTGCTATCTTTGACCACATTTATAACTGTAATGTTTTCCCTATACCAGTTTATGGTATAATATTGGGGTTGATCCCCAGGGAAAGACGTCAGTTTGGTGGACTGGATACAAAAGTGAAGGGTTCCAGAGTCCTCTAAAAAGGACAAAAAAAAAGTTTGGCAATGAAATGATAATGGAGGAGGAAGAAAGAACAAAACAGAGTTCTTGCAAATAACACAAGGTGCTTTCTGTTTGTTTTGGAGACCTGTGCAAAGACTGACTTGACCAGACTAGACGTTCACTATAAGCATAGAGCTTATGGGATCGCTAGAAACTGAAACTGGAATAAATTTAGCTGTAAACAGTCCATTCTTAAAATAAAAAACAAAAATGAACACAAATAAATCCTCAATGTACAAAATATTTCAAAGTTTTAACAAAGGTGACATCAGTGTTGCCGGTTATCTTCCTTTATCCCTAAGCGCTAAAAGAGTGATTTCTCAATCAGTTCCCTGATAAATGAGCCAACCAATAGGTTCTGACTCATATCCTGGAGAGATGAGCAGTGCCACACTCAGATCAATTGTTACACAGGTCCTTACTTATTGTAGACACCATAACACTTGACTCAACTGTTATTGCCTTTACTTTTATTTTTTATTATCCCTGAGAACTGCAGGAAAGGAGAATGCCATGAAGATGCCCTAGGATTCAGGTTCCAATTCCTTCTTAAATATAGGCATCCCCAAAGTTTGTTACAAGCATAATTGAATTCAGAAATAAGGGTAAGTAGCCCCATTTAAAATATTAATAAAAGTAATTTTGGTATAATATTCTGTAGATATATGTCAAATCTATCTGATGCATGATGTCATTTAATTCTGATGTTTCTGTTATTTTTTTTAGATGACCTGTTTATTAGAAAAAGTGAGGTATTTAAATGACTCACTATCAATGAGTTTGTGTTAATCTGTGCATTTAAATCCAGCAATGCAATTTTTATAAAATTGAGTACACTGGAGTTCGGTGCACATATGGTTAGATTCTTTTGGATTTATTGTTCCCTTAATAGATAGAAGTGGTCCACTTTTTTTTTTATCAATTCTTCCATTAGGTTTAGATCAAATTTTAATATGTTAGCTATCAGAATAGCAATACTTGCTTGTTTCCTGGTCCCATTTGATTGGAAAACTTTTGTTTGTCCATTTACTGTAAGATAGTACTTATCTTTAATGCTATGATAAGTTTCTTGTTGATATCATATAGAGAGAGTTAATTTCTTGAGTCATTCAGTAACTTTTGTTGTCTTTTGAATAGAGAATTAAAGCCATTGATATTTAAGTTTATTATTAAAATGCACATGCTAATTGAGATTGTGTGTTGTTCATTTTTTTGTATTATTGTATTTTCAGTGGTACTTTCTTTCTTAATTATTTTTTTACATTTGTTCATATTTTTCTACAATCTCTTAACTATTGTCATTATTCTCTTCAGTCCAAAATGTTGTTTTCCATATTTTTTTAAGTTTGCTTTCTTGGCAATATAATATTTGTAGGCTGTTACATCACACTGGGTGTATTAGTCGAGGTTGGACCTTGTGGTCTTTTAGGACTGGGAATGATCTGCTCAGGATCTTCTTGCTTTTAAATTTTCCATTGAAAAAAAATCATGTTATTCTGATGAATTTTCCTTTGTATGTGACTTCTGTTTTTTCTTTTGCAACTTTCAATATACTTTGTTGATTATATATACTTAATGTTTAAACTATCGCATGCCATGAAGATTTTCTTTTCTGCTCTTATATAATAGGTGTTCTGTGTACTCCTTGTATATCTATGTGTAGATACGGCCTTCCTTAATTTTTAGAAGGTTGCTTTTATGATCTTCTTGAAGATTGGGTCTATACCTTAAACCTGGAATTCTTCTCCCTTATTTATGATTACAATTATTTGGGCTTTTTTTCATACTGTTCCATAACTCCATACATGCTTTTTTCCTGTGTTTTAAAACATTTTTAATAGTCCTTGCTCATTTAGTCTAGATCTCTATTTTATTTTTGTGTTCTGTTATTTTGTTCTGATTGATCCATTTTATGTGTAAGGCTTTCCTTCAAATGTAGTAGGGCCATTGAATTGTTTAGCTTCATTTTAATTTCAGCTTCAGTTCACTTCAGTGTTTCAATCTATTTATTGACCTGAATTGTCTTCATGCCAATATCCAAGAAAGTCTGGCCATTAGAAGGAAATGTGGAGACTTTAGCAATTAATACTGGTGCTGTATGTGTTAGGAAGTGAAGTGGTACACAAATTAGTTTTAAAAAGAAAAGTAAAGATATCAAGTTGATGAAATTATGGTAATGAAGCATGCTTCTTGCTTTGCTGCTACCATTTTTATATCTTTGTTTAGTCTGGTTTCACTAGATTGCACATTTTTTTCTTTAACATTATTCAATAAGTAGGCAATGATCCTGAAGATTTTGCACACACAACTTTTGAATTGTTCTCTTGTATCAAGAAAGAAACTCAAATCCTTTCATTAAAAACTAGGCTATGAAGAAAATATGAGAGTTTTATAGATTCTAACACTCAGGGTTCTCTTGGAATTTATGTTTGAGATCCAGTTCTAAACATGTCTAATAAATTGAGCAAAACATGTAAAAAGAAAGTCTATCTAGAAGGTACAGAGAGAGGCATGCATAAATGCAAGTAGAAATGTTAAAATGTGCAGGCAGGTGAAAACTCATGTTTTTTCTTTACATATTTTAACATCTGCTGTTTGAAGATTCATTTAGGAATTAAGATTTAAAGCACTCAGAAATCATCTCCAAAAGATCCAGATGGGTAGATTAAATTCCAAAATTTGGCAAGAAAAAAAATAAAAATGTTCTGATCATTAATGCTACCAGCTGAGTGAAAACCATTAATCCCTTAAGCTGAAAGATGAGAAAAGGCTGCAGCTCTCACTGCCCCACCTGCGCTGAAAGAGGAATATATTGAGCATGCCTGCTGTCACCATGCCTGCTGTCACCATGTGCTGACACCAGTTCTCCGGGCAATTAGTCTCCTGGAAGAGCGTCAAATGAGCCTGTCTCCCCAAACTTCTAAAACATTTTAAATGCTTCAGAGTAGGTGCTTTTACCACATATTCATAGTGATGACTGAGAAAAAAAAAAATTATTCTTATTTCTTTGGGTTTTAGCAAGGAACCTTATCTTGTGTTTATTACTTAATTTCTTGATTGTGGGGTTATCAAGCCAAATTAAAAAGCAGAATTTGCCGGTAATTTCTTATAACATGGTAGAAGTGGAGAGTGACAAAAAATTATTTTTTATGTTACTTTTTTTTTTTGGCAGTGCCAAAAGAATACCAAAAAATCAAGCAGATCCTCCAGATGGGACATTTACAAGTATATACATGGAGAAAGTGTTCTCTGATTCTCAGATTACTCAACCAGACCTGGATATAAAGATAAGTCTGAGTAGGAAGAGGAAGGAATTTGGATAGACTTTTTATAGAGTCTCTTTTAGTCCCTACCTGCCGTCAAAGCCAAGAATGGCCCTGTGATGATAGTGCCTCCAACTAGCTTGTGTCTCCTGAGACACTCAGCCTGCTGAAAACAAGGTAGCTGTGAAGGCCCCTTCAGTTTCCTAGACATTGCCAATGCAGGAATGAGGAGACATGGTTAATGGATTAAAGGTGATTGTGAAGATGTGGGAAATGAGTGGGCTTGCCTGGACTCTCTAGAAGATGTGGAAAATGAGTGGGCTTGCCTGGGCTCTCTAGGATGCTACACAAGTTAGAGGAATGGAAGGCTAGCAAAAGCAGAAACCTGGAAATGAAAAAATGGAGGCTTTGGGCTGAGGAAGAAGTCATAAATTGGCTTCAAGCATGCACTTGAATCAGAGCAGAAGTGCAACAAGGTGCATGTTGCACAGAGCCTGCATTTATTGTCATCAGTGACATATTCCAGCCTGCTTCCGTTCTAAGTTCTTAGGATGAGAAACAGACAAGTGAGCTAGTAAGACCCCCAGGATCCTGTGCTGAATATTTGCTTCTCAGCTGGTGGTGCTATTTGGAGAGGTTCTGGAGACTTTAGGAGGGAGGATTTAACTGGAAGAAGTAAGTCATTGGCTCTCGCCTCTGAAGACCATACTTAATTTTTAGTATTTTACTCACTTCTTGGTTCTTGTCTAATGTGTGGTGAAATACCTTCTGTACACAATTCCAACACCATGATGTTCTGCCTGGCTCTGTGTGCCCAAATATCCATGGAGTGCATTCTCTGAAACCAAAATAAATAATTTATCATCATAGTTGTTTGTGTTTGGTATTTGGTAACAAAGACAAGAAAGTGGACCAGCATATAAGCTCTTATATGTCTGCCATAATATATTATTATAGAATAAAAAAGCAGGGAAATAAGAAAGGAACTCTTTAAATGTTTCTCATGTGTGTAAAGTGTATATATACATAAAATGAAATATAATAATGTATAACCCAATTTTCCATCTAACTCTCCTCACATTCCTCATTCCCTCCTATCTTCATGTACTTTTTATTTATGGATAACCCATTATGTCTTGTTAGTGGCTACCATGTATGCATGAGGGATAGGTCATTCACTGTAGCATGCGAAACCCAACACTGTCCATACTTTCAAGCAAGAATGGTCCTCACTCAGCAGCTATTAATTGCCAATAATCTCTTAGTATGTATGAGGCCTGGAGATAATCTAACTCCTATGTCAGTATTTCAGCTAGCTGCAGCTTCATCTAGTGCAGGCCCTATGGAGGTAACAACAGTTGGTCCTGCAAGTTTATGAATTTGATAGCCATGACACCCAAAAGATGGTATTTCACAGCATGCTTCCTCAGCTCTAACTAAATTTCTGTCTTCTCTTCCACAGTGTTCAAAGGGACTCATCTCAGTTGCAAGCTTTTAATCTGCAACAGTAGTAAATTGTCAAGAACGGTTGATTTGCCTAAAGTTTTCTCTTTTAATTATTTGTATTATTTGAGATTATAATATATTATGCACTTCTCTCACTTTTCTCCCTGGAAACTCACCATATACCTCTCCTTCTTACTCTCTATCAAGTTAATGGTGTCTTTGTCATCATTATTAATAAATTTCAATATCTAGGCACAACCTTCTGAGGGACAACCAAGCTCTAGGCTTCTACCAGGATCCACCTTGCATGTTCTGAATCAAAGGTTCATAGCATACTGTATCCAACCTCGCCACTCAACCCTCCTTTAAACCATTCTCTGGTGGCTAGCTTGATAAGGCTGCCTTATCCTATCCTTCTCTTCCTGATTTCCTCCTACTTTCTACTTCTACCCCTGACTCCAGTACAGCCTTGGATTAGGAAATGCTTAATGCATAACATCCTAGGCCTTTCTGATCACCTGACTTCATGCCATGTAAGCCAGTTCCAACTTCTAGGCCTAACCCACCCACACATACTCTTTTCTATTGCACCCTGCTCTGTCCACATCTGACAGAGAAATAACAAAAGAAACTCACACACTCAGATCTCATCACAAAAATACTAACAATATTTAAAAGGTCAAACCAGAATGTCTCCTCCAAAACATATTATCCTTGGGTGGGCTAGTCTTATATAAAGTTAATACACAAACTAGAGTAATCTGAAAGGAGGAAACCTCAATTTTAAAAATGCCTTCATAAAATTCAGCTATAGGGCATTTTCTTAATTAGTGGTCAATGAAGGAGGGCCCAGCCTAGTTCAGTGGTACCATCCCTGGACTGGTGGTCCTAGATTCTATAAGAAGACTGAGCAAGCCAGGATAAGCAAGCCAATTTTGGAACCATTTTATGGCATAAGCATAAGCTTCATGTGGCTTAGAAAATCAAGTGTTGAACAAACACTCTAGGAACTTAGAGCACCTGTTTTCATATATAGAATCCCTGGTCATAAGATTTCCCTGCTCAGGCATGTGCCTGATGGCCATTTGATCACATCTCTGGTCTTGTTATTGCTGCCATAAATGAATCCAGGGACACAAAGTCAGCAGAAGCAACGTTTAACAGAAGTAGTCTATTTCCAATGTCAACATGTCTTCCTTAATTAGGTCTCCTAAATTAACAACTGGGGATTTATCCTCAGCCCCTCTATTTCTATTGATCCACACTACAACCTACCTCTCACCAATAAAATAATGCTCTGGAGTCAAAGGATGCCAAGAGTAGCTAAGGAAAATCAAAGATACCTTGATTGTCATGCTGCCCAAACTGTTTGGTACTACTTATCTCCTCCTCTGTTCCTGGGGAAGGGATTTGTGGACACAATCAGTATTCACTACCTCAGACTCAACTTGCTGTGAACTTTACCAAGTGACTTTGCTCAAAAGCTTCAAACTACTTTGGTAAGGAATGGTCTAGAATAGTAACTACCACTTCCAAACATCCAGGTGTCTGATGCTGTCATGTAGGTTAAACAGCCATGAGGTTTCCAGAGCCCAGTAGGTGCTTTTGCATTTTATACACCCAGTCCCAATCCTTGGTACCCAGGACCTAATTCTCTATAACAGGAATTCATAATTTTGTTCTTGCCTTCCCTTTATTTACCCATTACTCATTAATCAATCAAAACAAATATGCAATATTATAAAAGCATTTTTTCTGAAATTGATTGACTAACATTTTTACAGGTTAAAAATGTTTTACAGAAAAAACTATGTGAAGGAGGCCTAAATACCTCCTTTATATGTCACTATTTCCCCCTAAGTATTCTTTGTCCTACCTTCTGATGTTTGTGTTTCCCATTGGCTTGCAACTCACACTCATCTCAGATAAAGCTAGTCAGTGAAGGGCAGATCTGAGAGAGTAGTTAGCTATGGCCTGAGAGTTCCTGGTTCCCCTTGCCAGCTGTGCAGCTTGGAAAGGCGGAAATGCTATAGCTGGAAAATTGCTGTATTACATCAAACTGTTAGCACAGAGGCTTAGCGCTAATCCGGGACACTCTAAAATGTTCTTTATAACCTCTGAGTGCTAATCTTCCTGATGCAAGGTTGCTCCTTCCCCCCATTACTCAGGATGTATGCACAGAACCAGTTTCATTGGCAGCTCATGGAATCCTGCTGTTGATTACTTTCTGTGTGTTAAGCCTGCTAAATTCTAAACCTATAATTCAATAGTTGTGTCCCCAAACTGGTATGTAATCAAGCCAATTGCCAACTGTAACTGAATTTGTACTCGGAAGGGATACTTTGAGAAAAACGAGGGTAGAGAGCACTGATCTCCCCAGTGTCCAAAATAAGCTTCCTAGTGTTGTTTTGTGTTAGTTTCCTGTTCATTATGTTTGTCATGGATTTACTGAAGATGAGAATTCTAAGAAAGGGGATATTCTTTATCTTATGCCCTGTGGTTTCATATGAACAAGCTGTTCAGTTGGAGAACTGTAATCACAGTGATAAAAGAAGCAGGACAAATATCAGGACTCAGTCCTCTAGTCTCAGGGAAAAGATAAAGAAACACTACCTTTGATAAAGTCAGCTTAAATCTGTTGAGAAGTAACAGATATTTTTTATGGATCAGTTGACATCAAGGAATCAAGGTAAGAAAAATTGGTTTTTTTCCCCTCTTAATGTAAAAGAAATGTTATTTACCCTTTTCTTGGAAGAAACTCTAACAACGTCCTTAAGGCAAAACTACTGCATTCGCTGCTAGAGAAAAGCTTGCAATCAAATGACTGATTAGTAGTTCATCAGCCCTGATATATTTTTGATCATATCTCACAATGAATTTTTTTGTCTCTTGAGCTTTTTCATTTTTTTCACTTTTCATTACTGTCCTTACGACTGGCTACATTTAGTTATTCACTTGATGCTTTCATCTTTTCTCCTAGTCAGGATTTAAAGGGGTTGTTTTGTTTTGTTTTGGATTGGATTGGTTTAGTTTTGTTGTTTTTGTTTTCAATTTTGTTTTGTTTGTTTGTTTGGTTGGTTGGTTGGTTGGTTGGTTGGTTGGTTTTTAGAGACAGGGTTTCTCTGTATAGCCTTGGTTGTCCTGGAACTCACTCTGTAGAGCAGGCTGGCCTCCAACTCAGAAATCCGCCTGCCTCTGCCTCCCAAGTGCTGGGATTAAAGATGTGCACCACCACTGCCCGGCTTGTTTGTTTGTTTGTTTGTTTGTTTTAATTTTAGATTACTTAAAACAAAGCAGCATGACCTGGTAACATATGTTTAAATATTCATTGGTAATATTGTTTGAATTAAGTGATGACATCCGTGTTTCCAGGCAGTGAAATTCACCTAGACAAAATCGTTCCTCGTAGATGAGCACAGAGCTGAGGCATGTCTACAGCTGTGAGAAGGACATTCAATATGAAATACACGCACACACATACATTGTGTGTAGGAAATTTTCTATTCTATAATTTGTTAGAAATGTATGTATGTATACACAATATCTATATAATAAACATATACATATATATTCTTACATATGTATAAGAGTATATATTCTACATATATGTTGTTTCTTACATACACACATACAAACACACACACACACACACACACAAAACACAGAGTCAACCCTGGGGCCTATAAGAAGGGTGTGAGTCTTCTTTGCACCACCTAGAATAATGGAGAGCTTATCCAAAATTCTCTTTATTGTCTACCTTGTTCTTGTCTGAAAGGCTGTGTCCTCCATCTCTCTGACTCGCTATTCCCACTCTACTCAGCCTCCGTAGCATTTTTTTCAATTATATTAATAGATATTACCTCCTTGTCAAAGCTGAGAGGGAGTAAAGACAACAGAGCAGAGGGCAAATCTCCTTTACAGAACAGCACATAGTCTCGTTGTGCCAGGTTGTACCAGACTTCATATCACTGCAGAAGCAATGCTGTGATGGCCAAGTATCAGTATGTGAAATATTAAGCCTAGTTTAACTCCTCTGAGAAGCTGTAACTAACACAGAAATGTTAACTGATGTGCATGTATTTTTATGTGTATCATTATATATTAATGTATATACTATGAATTTTGCTACAAGTATCCACACTGTTAATTTTATTATTTTAAGTAGCAATCCAGGTTATTTGGTCTGAAAATATTGAAATAACACATTTGAGGGAACAAAAAAGAATATTCATAGGGTAACTGTATTTCAAGCCTTGTGCTTTCAATATGAGAACTATTATCTTTAGTAGATAAATGATAAAATTGAAATTCAGAATAGCTAAGCAAGCTACTTTACTTAACAGTTCTTTTTAAATATATTTACTTTCAATTTCATTGGCTGATAGTTTCAGGATACAATTTGTTCACAGATTGAAAATTGCCAATATTTAACGTTTTAAAGAAAGTGTGATCATGTTTATTTTGCCGCTTGCAAGTTTAAAAAAAAACAAGAGGAACAAATCTATAATCCTATAATATAATATAATATAATATAATATAATATAATATAATATAATATAATATCTATAATATAATACATCAAACTGCATGGCTCTCCCTGTATTTCCTTTCAGGCTCTCTTTATTCATATTTAGAAGGATCTACTTAAAGTGTACAAGACCTTCAGCACAGTATTTCATTTCTTGCTACCTCAGTTTCTGCATGTGTGAAAATGAGGAGGGTAATGGTAAAAATACTCTTCTCACGGTATTGAGTGTGGCATGGCGGTTAGTAGATGCAATGTGTTTTGGAGGGTACCAGGTATATGATACAAGCTTAGTATTACGTTCTGTATCATTTGCAATCATGGTATCACTTCACCATGCTTCAGCTCTGAGTTCCTCTACCACAGCTGGGAACCACCAGGACAAAGTCAAGTTAAAACACCTTAGTTTTCAAGTTAGCTACTTAGTTTTCTCCCACAGCCTCAATTACATATATTATCACTTAGTCTTGAACCCATACTATGTCATTGGGAGGTGATGAAAGCTTCATAGCTCTGGCTCACTGATAAGACCCCTCCGCCCAAGATTGTTGAGTACTCACTTCCCCTTGCCATTTCTCATCACTCCAGTTTCTCAATCAGACCAGAGCACAAACTTCTCCATTTAGGAAAAAGTAAAGACCTTAGAAAGAAAGTAACTTGTCTTGCCATACTACTGACACAAGTAGGACTGCAGCTATGTGAAAGACAAAGAGCAAGAAACAATTGGTACCCAGGACATCTTGGATGGATCTTCCTAGCACATGCTGAGTGGCAAAAGGTGCTGACTTATAAAATTCTGTTGGTTGACATTTCCTAATAAAAAATAAGCTGATATATGTCCACCATAGAGAGAGGACCAAAAAGAGCCCAAAATAACAATTCACCACAAGTTCAATTTACTGATCCAAGAGTGATTCAGGAGTTATTTGCCGTAATATGAGTGGGAGATTACTTACAGGATCATGAATGACTCAATGATAACTGGATCAAAAAATTAAAAAAAAAATCAATGGGAGTGACAACTCACAGAAGCCACATCCCTAGAGCTTTCTAAGTGACTTGTAAGAGCTGTACCATCAAGGAGTCTCCTCCAAGAAGCTGGGCTAGGTGAAAAGCCCTGTTCCTCAGTCTTTCCTCTGCAGCTACTAGTTACTGCATCTATGCTCCAACCCTTGCGAGGAGACCTGTACATTATGAGAATTTCCTGGGACTTGAGAGTTACTTGTTTCCCGACTTCCTCCATGTGCTTCCTACATCCTGAATCATTCAATTTGAAGAAAAATACTACACAACAAAGTCCTTCTGAACAGCACTCTAGAAATGACAATACTATACAAATGGAAAAGAGATTAGTGATTTCAATGGTTCAGATATAATTGAGGTGAAGTCTGACAAATGGCTAGAAAAGGAAATATTTCTACTAACGGAACAGTTTGTTGCTTGATCAAGATGGTGCACAGATATGTACATTTAATAAAATGAGACTGGAAATGCCTGAGCACGTTCTTCTGATTTCTTTGCCTGCTTTGGATATTATTACTCTTATTCATTCATAGAAACAGCCACTAGAGAAATGGGAGAACAGTAAAAGAGCCTCTTTATAGTTTTTTTCAACCTTCTATCAAATGATTTTTTTTTCCAAATAAAATTTTAAGAAATAACGCATATTGAAATCACCATAAAAATGAGCAGAGTACAGAAGATATTCTCCTTATGTTCTGCCATTTCTGTATTCTATCACAATATCTCAGTTCAGAGGGGAGGCATTGCTGGTCACTGGCTACCACTGATAGGCATGGACATCCACTGACAGTAATACTTGACAGACACAGTATGGACAGGCACTAGCCAGCACTAACCTCATTGACAAGGACTTACAGGCACTATCAACATGGAAAGGGACTGACAACACTGACAGCATAGACAGGCACTGGCAGGCACTAACAACCGACAGGAGCTGAAAAGCACACTGCCAACACTGATATTCACTGGCATGCACTAACAGGAACTGACGGGCACTGAAGGGCAATGATAGGCAATGACAGTCCCTCAGATGCACTCATAGTCACTGATGAATACTGACAGGCACTGAAGGACACTGACAGGCACTGATGGGCACTGACAGGCACTGATGGACACTAATGAGCACTGATGGGCACTGATGGACACTGATAGGCACTGGCGGGCACTGGTGGGCACTGACACTCACTGATAGGCACTGACAGGCACTGATGGGCACTGGTGGACACTGATGGGCACTGGCAGGCACTGATGAGCATTGGCAGGCACTGGTATGTACTTACATGTGTGACAGACAGGCATGAGCATGCACTGATATCTCCTCATTATGACTCTCATTGCTTCCACAGGAAAAGGAGGACAGGGAATCTGTTTCCCTTCCTTGTTTTCTATGATTCAACTTGTTCCCTTTCTCTGTATTGGTCCAGCACTTTGCCCTAGAGCGTTGAAATAAGTGAGACAGAAAAGGAAAAATAAATTTTCCTTTTAGTTTACAATCCTTAAAACTTGTGTTCATTAATTTCCAAAAGGTGTGATTCTCATTTAGAAGAGTATGTGCGACATGGTACCTTTCTCTGTCTCTGTTGCCCTGACCCCTTATGTTTATGTGTGTATTGTGTGTTTGTGTGTGTATACATTTGTGTGTTTGATGTTTGTGTGTGTTTGATATTGTGTATGCTTGTATGTGTGTGATTTTATGAGTGTAGATGTTTGTGTGTGTGTCTATGAATTTGTGTGTATCTTTATGTGTGAGTTTGTGTGTGTTTCTGTATATGTAAAGGTATGTGCACATGGAGGGAATTCATATGTGCCTTACATTTAATTTCTTTGGACCTTAGTTGAACATTTTCCCACATTCATGTAACAAACTCTTTCTCTCTTTTATACAATTTACCTAGCAGTTTCACTTTATTTTGTAAAACATATTTTTAACAAGACTGTGTTTTCTACATAATGTGTCAACCTGATATTTTCATGAAAGATATTTTCATAGCCTATTATTAATAACTCCTTATGTGTTTAGTATGTTGTAATGCTAAAAATATGATTATTCATAGAATAGTTTCCTGAATGTATATTAAATTGAGGGAATAAATATAGGGGAAAATCCTATATAATACTTACTAAGAAAAAAGAAAAAATAGACTTCTGAAATGTCCCAATACTCAAAATTACACAGACTATCTAAGAGGACATTTCATTATGTATAACATTAACTATAATTTATATCACCTGGCATGCCATGAGCCATATTTCTTTCAGTGGCTCTGCTATTGCCAGGTTCTAAATTAGGCCCCTTATGCAAGCTTATTAACCCTTTTTGAGTAGCAGTGCAGCAGTAAATACAGACACAACTTTTATGAATGATAGTCAGGGTATTATATTTGCTGACAGGGCAAAGCCTTGGCCAAGGAAAGCAGCAAAGCATAATGTCTGGAAGCTTGCCACTGAACAGGCAGTCTTCATTCTGCCTAGGCAGTATTCAAAAATATTTATTCTCAATTCATCTGTGATAAGTAGTAGAACTGGCTGGCAGAATTCCAACAGCAGGACACATATCTGTATTATTCAAGGTCTCCCAGATAACCAGAACCAGTAGTGTTTGGTGGGAGGGGAGTGGGGGAAAAAATGTATTATGATAAATTGGTTGACAAAACTAGACCTGTTGAGAAGCATCATCATTTACTGTCTGAAAATAGAATGATCAGGAAAGCTGCTGGTGTGATTCAGCTGGACTCTAAAGATATAAGAACTAAGAAGCCAGTGGTATAAACTCTACTTCCAGGACCAGAGAAGAGGACACAAGATGGCTCAAACTCACAGTGAGGAGGAGAAAGATGAATTCCCTATCATTCCTCTTTTCATTCTACTCCACCTTACATGGATTGGATAATGCCTGACAACAAGGAAGAGAAAAATTTTTCTTTTATCTTTTTCTTTTCTTTTTTTCTGAATCCACAGATTCAAATGCTAGTCTTAAGGCTATAACTATACGTCAGTGGGTAAAATATTGACCAACCATGCCAGAAGTCCTGAGATCAATGCTCATACAAATTAGTGTGGTGCTACCCACAGGTCTATAATCCCAGCAGTCCCAGTGAGAAAGCCAGAGGATGAGAACCACAATGGACACATAATTTACAGCCTTGGCCACTTCCTGGCCAATCTGAATGTGCAACCTCACCTCAAATCAACAACAAAATTAAGTGATATCAAATGCTACTCTCATCCCAGAACATATTCAAAAACAATAATGACAAATCTGTGTGTCCCATGGCAGTCAAGATGACACATGAAATTATCATTCACAATACCTAAAAGTGAAGTGGAAGACTGAAGGCAGAGACCTTGGCAGCTCAGCTATTCCTGGTAGGCTGATAAAATGAATGAAGTTGTCTCGATCATGTGTAGTTTCTCTTGCTTCTTCTGTTTCCTATACTGTCTGTTGTACAATACACCATCAATTTCTCCATATCTGCATCAAGTCTTGCTATAGCAACTTACACTTAGTTCATCAAACAAATTTTTCATAATTGATCCTGTAACAATTAATTTAGTATGGATTACATGCTGGTGTGTGAATCTGCATCAATGACTGAGACACAGTCACTGCTCCAAATGAGTTTACAATCAGCATCTTAGTGTGAATCCTGTCTCTGTGCTATTTTCCCCACAACATTCACAATGAAGCCTTCCCTGCCAGTTATATACTAGGTACTACTGAATAGAACCCAGTGACAGTTTAAGGAATAACCTGTCTACCTGGTGTCTCTCAAACGTCTTCCCTACATCCCTCCTTCTCACTCGTGTTAACTCTTATATTACTAGACACAATATCACGTTAGATATTGATGAACCCAATGGTTTCTAACTTGATATAGAAGAAAAGTGAATTGATTGTCAAGTTGCAATGCTACTAATTCAATGAAGTAATCAAGAACAAAAATTCTTTTCAAAAAAAAAAGTTCATGTTGTGTAAAGATAAAGCATTTCTAGATGAGAACAGGAAGATAGAACAGATTTGTAAGAAGTACATTTGAAAGTGTATACAGGAAATGAATAACTTACCATGGCTACAGACTGAGCTAACCTTTATCTTCAGAAGAGAGTAATTACTCACATCTACATGATGTTTGTAAGTTATCATTACTCACTCCTGAAAGCAAATGTGTAAATGTCATTGCGGGCCCCAACAGTCATGCACAATCACTCTACTTTTAATGGAATATGAATGGTGATATTGTCAATATGTTTAAAAAGATGTTATTTGTACACACTGAGGGACTTGCATTATAAATGGAAGATTAAAGAAAGGAAATAGAACTTGTATTTAAATTACAAATCTTGTTGAAAGAGGAGAAATTAAGTGCTTCATTTAATATCTATTTTGGTTACAACAAAATAACTTGGAGTTTGTCAGGGATGACACAGAAAAGCATCAGAACCAATTGAATGTGTGTATAATAAATACATGTGTATAGGTAAGTGTGTGCATATATATATATATATATATATATATGTATATGTATATATATATATATATATATATATATATATGGAGAGAGAGAGAGAGAGAAAGCAGAGACAGAGAGATACGCAGACATGTAGAGACAGAGCAAGACAATGATTTATTTCATTTCAAGGAATTTGCTCACACAATTGTGGAACTATCAGCTGTGGCATCTTAATATCAGCCCAGCAGGGTGGAAATTGTACCAAGAGTTTATGTTAGAGTTCTAAGTATAAAAGTACAGCAGTTTCTGTGTTGCTGTCTAGAGGTAAAATTCCCTTCTAATTAAGAGACTTGGATCTTTTCTTTTGGGCCTCAATAGACATAATCCTGGACTTACATTAGGAAAAATAGTTTGGTAAAGTTCTGTTAGTTGTAAATGTTTTCACAGCAACACATAGATAGCACTTAATCTAAACAACTGCCATCCAGCTCAGCCAAAGTCACACATTAAAAGTAACCGTTGCACCCATATTGTAACAGACAAAAAACCTTGGGATCGAGAAATGTTAATAGGATAACCAGGGCCACACAAGAATTTTGGCTGGTGGAAAAGAAGTAATAGACATATCAACAAACTTTAGGAAATCCTTACGTCTTCAGGTGTGCCACATCCTGGGAAATTAACATGCCTGCAACCTTAGTACTTCCTCTTGCTAAAATGAATACTGGATGTCCTCTTCTCAATGTGTATCAAGAACCCAAAACCACAGATTTATAATACTGTGTGTGGACAATAAACTAGCTCTTCCACAAACATGCTTTTACAATAGCATCTCTTACAGGCCAAAGCAGATTCAAAATCAATGATGTTATCATCCAATTAAACTTCTAACTAAAAAGGTCTATTGTAAGAATATGAAACAAATATAGAATTGTTACAAGCTGAGCCTGTAGGCTGCTGCTTTAGCTAACACTGAATTATTATCCCTTTTTTTTGTTTTGTTTTGTTTGTTTTTTGAGACAGGGTTTCTCTGTGTAGCACTGGCTGTTCTGGAACTCACTCTGTAGACCAGGCTGGCCTCGAACTCAGAAATCCGCCTGCCTCTGCCTCCCAAGTGCTGGGACTAAAGGCGTGCGCCACCACTGCCCAGCTTGGTTATCATCTTGTATGTATCTGACTTCTCTCTCTCTCTCTCTCTCTCTCTCTCTCTCTCTCTCTCTCTCTCTCTCTCTCTCTCTCTCTGTCCCTGCATATGAACGAGTATGTTAGTGAAGGAGTCATTACTCCAAGAGCAATTTATAGTCCAGGGAGGAAGCCAAGGCATGTGTCCACGGCATACAAAATCCAGCATTCAGCCACTCATAGAGGTATAGAAGCCCAGTCACCACCGTTCTTTCACAATCTAGTATCAAGAAGTTCATCATAATGATTGACAAAAACCAAAAAGAGTAACAAATTCAATGTCATTTCCAATATTTCTGAATGCACTCATTCTTTGAAGGCATACAAGGACTACCTCTGGTAGCAGAAGGTCAGGTAAATAGAATATACATGCTACATAAACTGCTATGCTATGGTACATGTCCATGACAGAGTACCAATAACCTACAGATGGGGCTAATGGCCTGTGTTCTATACGATGGATGCTCTCTTTCTACCCTGGATTGCTAAATAACAAACATTCATCTGCTAGCCACAATCTGTTCTTTGGGTATTGCTATTTACAAAACATGGGTTTATTATGTATAGTTAAATACTAATGCTCAGTTTGCCATTTATTATTCCTGTTTTAAGTTTTGAAAATAAGTATCAAACGGGGTGCCCTTCTGCTCTGTGTTTTGAACCATTGCATGCATGAAAGAAAGATTAAAAGAAACCAACTAACTTCAAATTAGAAGGCATTTTTCTTTAAATTCTTCTGAAGCAATAATGCATTCCTTTCTCCATTGTTATAAGTATAGCCATATATTTCATGGAAAATAAAATATTAATTAATAATCACAATTTTCAGTTGTAGAAATATAATAGTATATATACATACACACAGGCAAACATAAAATAAATAGTAAAATAAAGTAAGCATAAAATAAAAGTGAATAAATCTTTTTAAAAGAAAGATAAATGAAGACATTCAGTCCTTGTCAAACTTGACTGGCAGCTTCTGGTCATTAAGCCAGGATCTTAATGGTTTCTATGTAATTTGTATGAACTGTACAGTGTGTGCTCATACTTTTAAGATAGCAATGTAATAACTTGTATTAATTTTTTTTACATCAATGACTCCTTCTAGGTTCTGCATTTATTGTGACAAGGACATTTTCTTTAATTTTCTACCGCAAACACCTCGTATAACAAAAATATATTAAATAGTTAATAACACTTGATGAATGAATAAATTGGAGAATCCCATTGCTGCTCCTAAAAGTCCTTCATTAACATCCAGCTAGGCCTTCATCCAGTGAAGAAATTGTCACAAGAATGAGAATCTTGGAATAAGAGTGGAATAAGAGCATTGCAAAAAAAAAAAGAACTCCAAGAACCACTCAGTGTCCCATTTTACAAATTGGGAAACTATGATTATACAGATTTTTTAAATGACATAAGTTACAGGTATCAGTGCTATGTCAAGAATATACATCTTCCAGCAATTGGTTATATGTTCATGATTCTCTCTGTTTAAACAAAAGTCTACTTTAAAATAAATTTAAGTGCTGAGATATCTATTAATGCACAATGACTTCCTCTCATTCACTCATGAATAATAGTCTTGTTATAGATATTATTAACTCTACTTTCCACTCTGTATGATATTTTACTTTAAAAGTTACCATAGATCATTAAGGAAATACAATTAACCAGACTCTAGAGTTTTCCTGTTCTACCCCAAGACTTAGTAGATATGCTAGATGAACATATTTTCTAAGAACTCTGTTCCAAACATGGAAAATTAATTCTACTGTCATCACATCATTTAATACGAATATGACTGACTCTGTTTCTAACCATCAGGTGAGTTCCACACACAACTACCTACTCCAGTAAGCTAAACACATGTGCACAAGCAGACTTCTTTCCACGTTGGACCATTGCATCTTCAATGGATTAAGAATTAAAATAATCATAACAAAATTGTTGATGCCAGTGGGAATATTGATGGACATGGGTGTTGCTGAGACCCAACGTTGTCCTTCAGGTCTCCCATAGAAAACATGATTAGAAGTTTTACAATGTAGATTTTAAAAGTAACAATAAAAGGAGCTTTTCATTTAAAGTGTTTAAGACATATTTAAAAATATAAATTACCAATTCTAGAAGGGAACATTTCATTCCTTGATATTTATATTTTTTACATTTTCTGAAACTTGAGAGTTTATATCAAGTCAACTTAAAACTGACAAGGAACAGTTAGCCTTCGATTGATGAATTATGATGTAAGATAGGAGTTGTTAGGATGTCAATCATTTTGACTGACAAATTTCACTGCTGAATTTAGCTTTAAATTTTCTATAAATCTGACTGCCAGCTGGAGTATTTGATATAGTCTATAATTCTTTGTTAAATGCTTCTTTGAGAATCAAAACTCTATGACTTATAATGCTCACTATAATTCTACATATTTTCCTCTGCTCACTTTTCCATGTATCTTTTTATGGGGACAAACAACCTTTCCCTGCCCCTAAAAGAATGTTTTTAGTATCAATACTAGCATGCTAAGAAAATATAGGCAAAGATTATAGAATATGACACTAATGATAAAAGAAATTCATAGCAATTGAAATTTTCAAATACAACTCATGTATATCACAAGATAATGGATAACAAAATGACATAAATTAGTACCATATCAGGGCCAAAATTAATCAAGTTTTCTAATTTTTTCTCATGTTTTATATATGTAGCTGATTTTTATATTTACATCCTCATGTAACAATTATTTAAGATAATCTTAGGTGAATCCCCTGTTTAATAATTTAGCAATGGTTCTTTAAGTGAGTACAATATGCGTGTATGTATCCAAAACCAGAATTGGAGAAGTGCTGTATATCATGTTTTTAAAAAAGCTGTGCTGAAATGTTAATGCCTGTCTCAGGAATCCAAAAAAGAAGAAATTATAATATTGCAATAAATTTGCTGGGGTGGATTGTTAAAATGCCATGACCTTTGTGGCATCTAGAGTATAAGGCATTGATGAGTTCCTGTCCAAAAAAAAAACATCTTGATGATAAAAAATCTAATCTTTTCACTTGCAAAGCAAATGAAAAGTAGACTGTAAGTATGAGCAGAATAAGAGCAATAGATTGGCCATCTCTGCCACTCTGAACCTACTATGAGTTTTAAAAATCTCTTGGGAGAAATGTATGACAATGTCTACATATACGTAGAGGTAATCACAAACTATTTTACCAAGGGAAAAAAAGAGTTCAAGTAAACCCTTTGCATAGATAGTGTCACATAATACATAGATTTGGGAGATTAAAGAACATATAAAGACTCTCAACTTCATTAATAATCAGGCAAAAAAAAAAAAAAAAACCCAAAACAACCTAAAAATGTACTTTCACCTGATGCAAAAAATAAGAAAACAGTCAACTATTACTCTACTCTATATTTTACAAAGATTCAAATAATAGCATTTGTGTAGGAAGAACATAACAATAGAGTTAAGTACAGAGAAGTTCTATAGTATTAATTCAAAATTTAAACTACGTGTACCTTCTCACTAAGCAATTCCTTTTTTTAGAAATACATCTTTACTTTAGAAATACATCTTTAAGAATGGCAATTAGAACATCAATGGTAATTTTAAAACACTAAATACAGAGGCAGGTAGGATGGCTTAGTGGTTTATTACACTTGATACTCTTCCACATGTCCTGGGTTCAATTCCGAGTCGCCTTATTGGACAGATTATAACTTCCTATGATAGTAGATCCTGGATATCATGACTTCTTTTGGGCCTACCGGGTATCTGCAAGCACATAGTATATATACATACACTCAGGTACACAGACATACACACAAAATCAAAGAAATATATAAATAGAATGATAAATATTTACAAGAGGGAATTCTTTTTGTTTGCACATCTGCTCAATATTTAATTTTAATGTTCATATCACTTTTGGTCAAAGTTGTTTTGGTGGTATTTGTGAACAAGGAGTGAACACATTTATAGTTACAGCAGTTGAGGTGTATTTAATGATGGTAATGGAAAAGAAATAACATTACTCTTTATCAGAGGAAGTTGGACTAGCTCCATGGAAGAAGGCAATGCTCCAAGTACATTTTAACTTAAAATAGAAATAGAAATGGTCTTATATTATCATTAAGAAAAAGGTTGACTAAAATATTAATGACATAATCTTAGTTTCTGAAATAAGCAGGTCTGACAACCCTATTACCACTTAAATGAAATTTTGTAGAATAAGCAGTCTAATGCTAAGCCTCTGTTTTGGTGACTATTGCTTCTTAACTAAGTTGAACGCCAGTTGTAAAGAAACCATGCCCAGGCAGGTACAGCCGTGCTTGCTGCCATAGTAATTTTCTTGATATCAGTATTTCTTTTATCTTATTTTGCACTCCATTCTGGAGGACACTCAGTTGGGAAAGCTAAATCCCTTTCTCTGGGAGGTACAATGACCTTGGATCAATGATCAGCATGGTACACCAGAAGATTTGGTCCGGTGCATCATTTGGTAGCCAGTAAGAGATTGCAGCATAGCATTTGACTCAAGTCAGTCAGCACACTATAAACTCATATCTGCTTTGCAAAGAAGGACGCCAACACATTGTGTCCACACGAAATAGATACTGACACCCTGGCATGGCTCTGATGAGAGCTCTCATCACAGTTTCTCCCTATCCTCATATTTAATAACAACATGTGAGTGACTTTCAGACTGGCCAATCACAGGACAGAACCCTCTGGCCAAGTTTATTTACAAAATGTGCAACAAAAAAAATTGGCTAGGCCAAGAAAAAAGTCAATTTCAGTTTGGTTTGATTTTGCTTTCTTGCTTTCCTTTGGCTTGAGGCTGGGGCTATTGGGATACACTGTAAGTCATAAAGGGATTTTGTTTTGTGCAAATAAAAATACTCTTTAGGAGCTCCAGCCCAGTTTGAACAAATGGCTAATTAACATCTAAAAATGTGATTGCTGCAGTGGGCATGAGAGCAAATCTCAGGAATCCAGCATGCAGTACCACTCAAGATACAGAAGATTGGGTGAAAAAAAAAGTAGAGAAAACAATACTTCATAATTTCAGAACTCACATTTAAAACTTTACATACCTATGTATACATTTGTCACTTCTGAGTGTGAGTGTGTGTGTGTGTGTGTGTGTGTGTGTGTGTGTGTATGTGTGTGTGTTTTTACACATACATCTACGTAAGCCACAGAATTGTTCAGGTAATAATGAGAGGGGTTGAAGACACCTTAAAAGATGTAGAAATTAGAGTAATGGATTACATAAAAGAATGTAAAAGGATGTAAAAGGTGGACCAGGGATGTAGCTCAGCACATAAATGTGCTTCCGGCCAAGCCTACTTATCTGTATTTGATCTCTGGAACCAATATAGTGGAAGAAAAGAGCCAACAATTGTCATGTGCCACATTACCTCCACACATGAACTGTAGATGCACTTACTCTCCAAACAAATATGATGTGACATGCACATACTCACCCCTCCATATACATAGGATAAATAAGTAAATAATTACAAAAGTATTAAAGAGAAAGAAATACACAAAGAAAAAAAAAAGCAGATGGGGACACTTTCTAGAATGCTATTCTAAGAGCATAATATGCATTAATTGCTTGAGTGTCTCAATATTACACATTTTGACATTTCTTCATTCATGGAGGTTGTTGGAAGTCTTTAGACCCTCACCAGAGATTCTTGCCACCCCTTCCTATACCTCTTTTTCAGCTGCATGTAGTCTCATGGTTTTAGTAGGTGTTAGAGTATATAGACCATAGAAGGTTTGTTAAAGGGTAATTTCAACTATAGGGAAGGCATCATTAAAATCCACAAAGAGCTGAGTTTTGGTGCTGTGACTACTGCATTGTGCTCTGTATGTAAATCCAGTGAACTAATTGGCTGAAAGAGTTGAACTGTGGTGAAATCACACTGTTGTTGCCACTCTGTCTCAGATTAGTAGATGTGCATGTCTCCCCAGGAGAAGTACACACAACAATGGCTATCTGAGAGAAGGGGAACAGAAGGAGGGCACTGGAGGGGAAGAATGAGTGAGACTGGAGTATACCGACACAAGGGTGAAAATGACGTGGTGATGTGCTTTTTATCTTACTGTGAGTTTTAGTTTTAAAATGGATGTTTGGGATGTAAAAGGGCGAGAATGTTCATCTACAGTGATAGGAATACAGTGGTCCAAATCCTTTGGAAAGTAGTGTCTGGCACTGTCTACCAAAGCTTAGCATTAAGATTTTGTTTGAATTTCTTTATCTAAAAAGAAATCTTATCATCTTTAATAACATGCCCTAGACTAATCATAGCAAAACACTGCAATGTCCCAAACTGAACTCTACGGTTTGAATATGAAGTATGCCACCTTAAAAGCCTTGTACACTGAAGGCCTTATTCCAAGTTAGTCGGTGGTAATACTAGGGCAATCGGTGCTACTCACTGGTGAGTTTATAGCCAAATGTGTACTTGGAAGTAGGGTCTGGTTGGAGAAACTAAACAATTCATAGAAGGTATGCTTTTGTGAGATGTGACTGTACATTGTACCCCCTCCCCTGTTCTCTGTTTTTTTTTTTTTTTTTTTTTTTTTTTTTTTTGCTCTGCCTCCTGGACGTTAGGGTGTAAGCAGCCTTCCTCTACTGTGCCTTACCACTTGGGTGTTTGTGAGTCAGTGATCAACCACAGGCTGGGAGGTGTAGGTGAGTGAGCCTCCCTCTGGTGTCCTGTGTGACTAATGCAATCCATTTTCACAGTGTAGAGCAGACAGCTTTCACAGTGCAGTGAGCAATCACCTGTAGGTAAAGAATTTTGATGCTAACAATGAAAAGGGAAAATTGAAAGGTCAGTAATTCTACTCATCCTATGCTCTCCAAAAACAGCCATGCCATAGATAGCTCGCTTTAAAATCCAGAACCGTATTATAGTTACTAATGGGCAATTTAAAAAAAAATGTAAAATAAAATAAACAAAAACCCATTCATTATACCATTCATTTTTCATTTCTTTTCCCTTTTCCTATGTGTTCAACATACAGGATAGAATGAAGCTCCCCAAACAGCTTGTTAGTCAACTAAACTAAACTCTGAGCAGATGTGAACTCCTTTACCTAAAAAAAACCAGGCATGTCAAGTAAGTAGATGATATCTCTATAAGTAGAACACACTCGTAATAGACATTGGTTTCCCCACACTTCCCTACACAGAGAAGCAGCAGAAGGATGGCTCTTAGGTGGGTGACTGGAAGGTTGTCTCTTCGTCCTAGTTTCACCAGGGTTATTGCAAGATGGGCTCTTTTTATTTGTACTGACTTCTCACATTTACAATTTTTATAACAGAAAAATTCGTCTCGTCTTTTCTTTCTTGTTTTTGTCTACATACTTTCAGTACCATATTGCCAGCACCTTGCTTTTGTGTGGTGTTTGCAGTAGTAACTCCTGGAACAGCTTGAGTAGGGGATCCTATGACCATGAGAAACAGACTAAGGAATTGACTTTGTACAATCTGTGTGTTGTTCATTGTGACCTGGTCCTAAATAAAGCAACCCATTTTATTTTAAATTGTCCAATCGTAATAACCATCCTTATTTTACAATGAGAAATGAATAAGGTATTAATTACTTCTACTTAATCATCTTAAAATACTATAAAATTTCAATGAAAATTGCTATGCTAATCAAAATATTTCCTGTTTCATTAGAACGATGAGCTCCTCCTTATGACTGCCAATGAGCAATAAAGTTTGATAGCACAGCACAATTGCGATTGCTTCTTGGATAAGAATAATTTTTTCTCAAAGTGTGTTATATGAACACATTAAATATTTGATGCATAATAAAAAAGAAAATAACATCCCTTTCCACTAAGCTGCCACAAACATCAATTACAAAGAGAAGATTTGCTAAGCTAATGATTTTTCTAAGTATCCCTAAATGCTTTCTTACTTCTTGATGTGTTCTTTGTTCATCAGAATAAATGAGTTGTTATTTCTAATATTTGGTAGTTTTTCTATTTCTTATGGCAAGGATTTATTCAACAAGCTATTTAATTCTGTATTGGATTTTATACCAATGCTTCTAACAGTGAGTCGCCAGGAATCACATCTCAAACTCAACAGCACTGAGATATAACCAAGACTCCATGTGACACTCCACTCAAATTCAGAGTTTTGCTCATATTGAAGCCTATCTGTCCAAGGTTATTGCTCTTACAAATGTCCTCTAAATTGTTGGCTTAGGGACACTCCCACAATCTATGTAATTATTGTAAGATTACTTCTGTGACTTTTCTGGCAATAGCACATTAAAAAAAAAAATACATGACACACACACAGAACATGCCAAAGTATATGCACAAGACTCACACTCCTGGAACCTAGATACAATGTGGACAGAGAATGTTAAAAAGAACTGAGATCTTGATTAACAGTAACAACCAAGTAAGATCTGTGAGTGAGGCATTCAGCCCAGTCAGGCTAGACTACTTGTGAAACAGCACTAACACCCATGTCAGCATCTTCCAGAACATGGATGTAGCTTCTCAGCTGAGTCTGACTAAACTGTCCTTAGCTACAGAGCAGAGTAAATGAGCTCTGTTTTAGGTCATTAAAAATAACTTATTAGACTAAAGAAATAGTTAAGTTGGTGAAGAGCTTGTCTTAAAAACATGAGGACCTATGCCTGAACCTCAAAATCAATTAAAAAATAATGTTGATCTGTGTGGTGGATGCTTGTAAGTCCAACAACAGGAAGGCTCACTAAACAGAAAGCTTAGATTAGTGAATCCTATGACAGAGACACTATCTCAAGAAAAAAAATAACTGATAGTACTTGAAGCACACCACTTAGTTTATCTTCTAGGCTCCGTGCACGCACACATACACACACACACACACACACACACACACACACACACACACACAAACAATGGTGCCAAATTAGCCTTCACTCTTCTTTCCTGGGAGCTAGTGTGGCATGAAACTAACAAGCAAATTTCAACGGAGTGTCAGAAGTCAAATTCCTTGGGCCCTGGGCACCTCACATGGGGCTGTTGTAGGTTCATAATAGCCATGATACAAATGCAATCACTGGGTAGCTTTTTTCAGTATGACATTCACCTGAAATTAAATGTATTTCAGTGGAAAGAGATACCACTTTGTCTTTAATGATTTTTCCCACAGTGACTGAGTGTTCAATATAGAAACTAGTGTTTGAATGACAAAACTTCTGAGTTTGAATCCCCACTGTGTAGAATACACCACTGTCTAGAATACACCTCCAAAACTACGTCTCATTAAAATCATCTGAAATCTTACCTAAGTACCAGTTACTAGAAGGCAAGTAATTCTTTATGTTTTCTGTTCACACCAGCAAAAAGTTGATCAGTTACTGACAATATTGACTTATTCATTGATATATTGAGAAATTACTTAGTATACTCAACATTTCTATCACTTAGCTAATGTTATTAGGCCAGATAAACATAGAAAATCTTAGCAAAATAAAATGAGTAAGGGTTACACAAACATTTTTAAATTAAATAACTAAGAATTAAGTGTGTGTTCCTGATGAATGAGACAAAGTGAGAGAAGTTAGAAAATGCTTGGACAAAGTCTTTCATTATAGTGAATGGTGTCAACAAAGACTTCTCTAAGCATAGCAAAGATATAGCTGAAAGAAAATAATGTCATTATAAGTCTAAAAGACATTGAAATAGTCGTATTCATATTGAATTCAGACTTGCTTTTCCACAATGACACCCAATAGTTTGTACAGCAAGAGAAGGCAATGCAATTAAAACCAATAGACAGGAAAACTTACAGGAAAAAGTATGTACTGAATAGATCAAAATCATTGGTTGGTGGCTTGTTTCTTCTGATTTTTCATGTAATTGTGGTGATAGTTCATGAAAATACAACTGTATCTTTATTATTGTGCAACTTTTACTCAGCCATCTATATTTAAATGTTATTTGAAGTAAAATTTGATCCCTAAAACACTACATTGGCAGGGTCTATTTCAGTGAATTTGATGTGATGCTAGCCAGGTATAAGATAGATACGTACTACAGAGGTAAATAGATAGCTAATGAGTTGATGCTAGAAGATAAATTATTGGTGAAAGATACATTATATCATAGATAGATAGATAGATAGATAGATAGATAGATAGATAGATAGATAGATGTGACAGATAATAGATAGATAAATAGAAGATAGATAAATACATAATTAAATAAGTAATAGGTAGATTAGGTTAAAAATAAAATCATATGATTCTTATTTCAGAAAAGAATTGGATCTGCAAAGATTTATTTTGAAAATAACATAGCTCAGAGTTCTCGATTTCTAATATGAAACTCACCAACTTAAACCTTCTCCTCCATCCTCTGAAGTATACTAGCTCCAACCTGGAGGATTGTGTGTGTGTGTGTGTGTGTGTGTGTGTGTGTGTGTGTGTGTGTTTTGGACATGAGGGAGAACTCTTACATAAAATTCTGTCTGGATTAACTGGGTCCATAGAAAATAAATATACCAAGTATAAAAACAGAGTGTGGTAGAAGAGCCAGGCAGTGCACAGCAATAGCTAGTTCACAGTTTCAGAACGTTGCTTTCAGTATAGTTTTCAATTACAGGAGCAGAGAGACAAAAGCTAATTAGTTAGCGGGTCCCTGTGTTCCTGTTGAAAGAAAGCCACTGAATTTATCCTTCAAAACATTATTTTTACACAATCATTTGCACAAACCAGTGCAAGTGGGTGACACACTACCTGTAGGAACTTCCTTTTATAACTATTCCTTAATTGACAGGATGTTTAGACCTCAAATCAGTTAAAAGTGTAGCTGTGGTCACCAAATGAACTGCTTTTCATGATCTATGGCTAAGTGCTTGTGTAGCATTCTAACACAATTTGTATTAAGAATTCAAAGATGTGGAGGAAGAATTTTTTAACCACTTCCCTTTGTCTCCTTAAATCTTGCTAGCAAGAACCTTGTGGCTGAACTTATGCATATTATTGCCTCCAAAATGCTGATCAGAGGGGAAAAAATCAGATAAGACAATTTAAAGAGAAGCATACTGGCCACTGGAAACTTAATAGGAGATTTCATCTGCTTTGAAGTTGAAGGTGCTTTTATTCTACTGAAGCTTGTTTATTTCAAGTGCATTGGTGTGTTCATTCTCCTCAAATGTAAAAGCAAGACCTACCAGTGTATATATGCATCTTTCAGTTTTGTAATCTGCAAGTGAGCAAAAACGTAATTTCCATGCATTGAGTTATTATAGTGCACACATATTGTAATTCCTTTTCTACCCCATTAGTAGAACATCTGACTAATTGCTGCAGGGACAACAGCAATACATTAGTGTCTGTGTCTGTGTGGAAGCAAAGGTACAATGGATACCTAGTGATAAGGTAAAACTAGACATGAGTCTCACCCCTTTCCACTGGTTGGCTTCTGTGAGAGGGTGTCTTACCTAAGGTTTCTATTGATGTGAGAAAACACCATGATCAAGAGCAACATAGGGAAGAAAAGGTTTACTTTACTTACACTTCGCAGGAACAAGCCATCACCTGGGAACATCAGGGCAGGAAGTTAAGCAGAACAGGTACCTAGAGGCTAGGACTAAAGCAGAGACAACTAAGGAGAGGTGTCTTACTACCTTAATCCCCATTCATTGTTAAACCTACTTTCATATAACATATTACCCATACCTTCACCTCCCAGACTCACGCTGTCTCTGAATTATCAAGGAGTCATCAAAGTTAACAGGGAGGACATTCCTCAAAGGAGGAATGTAAAATATATACATTGTTATACAAAAAAGCCTCATGCCTACAGCAGCTGCCAACACTCATGGAGGTCCTTGCCTGCTGGTCCTGTCACAGGGGCAGAAAGAAGGTTATATTGTCCCTACCAAGGCCATGCCAGACTCAACAACTTTGAACTTATTGTGTAGTTGAGGATGAGGTTGTTCCTCCTTCCTCCTCCCCAGTGCTGGGATTATAGGTGTGCACCATTATGCTCAAAAACTAGGACTTCCTGCCTGCTGGACAAGCACTCTACTATATTCCCAGACCTAGTAATCAGTTTAATGTGCGCCAAATCATGCCATCCTCATTCAAATTCTTCCATTTACTAACATAAGACTAAAGCCTATGCTTGCTTACAATGTCCCTTGACAGTTTGTTTGTTTTTTAATTCTATTCCATGTTTTTCTTCTCTCACTCTTACCCAGCTATAGTAGCTTCTCATGGACCTCTAACACTCGTGCACTCTAATGCATGCTGGTGCATTCTGGGAATGCACACTAAACCTTTGAATGTTGACCACCTCAAGGGTTTTAATCAGTGAGAATCTTCCTTCTATTTCCACACTGGGGAGCATTCCCTACCCATGAACTTCTGAACTTAGCAATGCATACCTGCTTCTTTATAAACCCAGTTTCTAAGGGTCTGTGAAAAAAAACAGCCGTGCTATGACTGACTTCCACAGTCTGCATTCAGCAATTTTGAGGCCACTGGGGTCAGGACATTTCCTGTTTTGCTGGGGGTTTACATATTCTTAGTTTGGCCTTGTCTCCAGCCCTGTCAGGGCCTATCCCTGGTTCTCCAGAGCTCCCAGCTCTCTTGGTGGTTTCCTGCCATTGTATCCAAGCTTCCTAAGCTACAGACCACTGTTAGTGCCTCTGGAGCTGAAACTTCTGAACCTTAGCCTGCTGTCCACTGTTTCTCCCATCCCACAGTTTCTGGATTGACTTCAGTCATTGTTCCAATTCCTCCCTAAATTCCCAGAGGGAAAAAAACCCCTATAGCTATGGTTTGTTGTCAAGAGGGTCTACAGAATTCCCCCTGGCTGGCGGAATAGCTTGGTTTGGCAGCAAATTGCAAGCCTTGGTTCTCTTAAAGTCCAATTTGGGCTATGAGCATTCATGAATAAATTGGTGATAAATAACTCACAAAATTCCACTTTAAGCAAGAGTCTTGATAGCTGACTGCCTAGATTTCCAAATTTGGATTTCCATAATAAATGCTTTAAAATCTGTTGAGCTCTCATGCCTAGCTAAAACTCAGGAAAACAAAAAAAGCTAGTCCAGGATAAAGAAGTCCATTAAAGCGAACAGTTCCAAGTAAACAGGCAGTGGCACTTGAAGGTTTTAGTGGAAGTCCTCTCTGACCTTCCAAAGAAATTTCCGTTCATTCCAGGTTATACTCTTCATTGTTCCATGTGGGATGTAGCCAGCACACATGCAGCTGCTCACAGAATTTGTTCTGACTCATGAAATGCACTCTAGTTCTTGCCAGCATGAGTTTCTACCCCTTTTTCTCCATCAAAAGAATCATTTTCTATTCCTGTAGAACATGATCAATGAAAATTGCAGCCATTCCTGTAGTTTGAGGTTTTCAGGGAAGGTCTGATCTGAGAGTAGTCTTCTGTGCATGCCCTCCCCATCTGTTCAAATTATTGCAGGCATAATTGCTTACTCTGTTCTCCATTAATCCCACTGTAGCATCTATGGAGGGCTGCTCAGAGAGCACACAGGCTTACTAACTCATTTTTTTTTCATTGAAATTTATGCTTTGACTCTAACAATAATGTGTTAGCAAGCTGGTGTTTAAATACTAGGTGAGGAGTAAGCTCAGTACCCACACTGACAGTTCCTCTATATTGTGCATAAGTTTTCCAAGCCTTCTTCATTCCAAGATTCCAACAGTCAAAAGGATTGTTATACAAGTCCAAACAGAGTCAAGTATCATGAAAATAACATTAGCTAGTTATAACGAACTTCAGCTAAGTAAGAGTAAAACTGTGTCTTAGACTGAGAATAACATAACTCTAAACATCCCCAAGGATCGGAGTGGTATTAGTGAAATGTCATTTGATTCCCCAAATGTGGTTTATACTAAGTATATAATAAGTATGTGTACTTGTCCTGCAGCAAATTTAGGGACAAGGTGCTCAAACCTTAAGAAATATTACTCATATCAAACTAAATCATTCTACAAATGATTAATATTCTTTATCAAATATAAAACATATGTGTTACAATAGAAACCAGAAATTAAAACATACACTTTTGTGAAAGTTGAAATCTAGTTAGCATGAAGCTGAAATGTTCTCTGTTTTGGATTACAATTGTTTTCTGATACAACTAAATAAAATAGCAGTAACAGATCCCATAAAGATTTGTGAAAGAAGGGGATTCCCCAAGCTGTTGAAAGCATCAGTAAGATAGTCCAGTACTTGCTTTTTATATCAATGAGAGAAGACCAGTACATTGTTTTTCATACTATTTATGTTCCAATGAGGAGTCTGGGGATTGAGAAGGATGTCCACAGGGTTTGTTCCTTTGAAAAGATTCATCTATTCAACAGTCTCTGCTTCCATATCACTAAGTCAATTGGCTATTTTATAGTAGAAGATGATTTAAGAAATGATACCCACTAAGTGAAGATCAAAAGTCCCTCAGTCCATGTGAGTTGTGTTACCAAACAAGTTTCTCAAGAGTTATTTTTTTAACTTAATAAATTTTTTAAACTTATTTACTGTACACCCCACTCACTTCTCCTCTCCCAGTAACCCCCTCCAGTGAGCACCGTTCGCTCAATCCCTGCACTGCTTCCCTGTGCTGTTCTTTCTTCATTACTTGACATTCCAGTCATGTTTCAAGACCAAGTCTTGTAGGACACAGCACCAGAGTTGTTAGCAAACAAAAGCGGTCTGGAAATAAATGTAATGTGGACAACCCCCAAGGAAGGCCTGGTTGCTCCCAGGAATGAGAGAATCTGAACACACACAAAGCAATGCTATGTGTCCTTACTCCTTCACTTAAAACTAGTAGTTGAATAACAATGCAGATAGCTTATAGCTGGGCAGAAAAGAGGTATGTGGAGTTTTGATTCCCAGGCTTGGGGTCAAGGAAGAGATTACAAGATTGAAGAAGGAAGAGAAGATGGAGAGAGAAGAAGATAGCATGGAGTAGGGAATCATGGAACCAAGGCCATTAAAACTGGTCAACTGGAGTGGAAGTAGCCCAGGCAGGACTTAGTAAGTGGAGGAAAGTAGACAGAATAGAATGGAGAGTAGATGTCTGCCCAAGCTCTAGTGCATTAAATGTTTATATAAATATAAATGTTGTGTATCTTTTATCTGAAAGCAGAATGAGTAGAAGTGGGGTAGAAACCCTCAGCTGAGATTAAGTAATTACTACACCAACTATAGGATGATTTATTTTTTCAAGTTTTCCTTTAAAAGATCATTTTGGGAATTCCTTGCAATAACAATTATGAAATCCATCAACATATTTCTCTGATAATAATATGCCTACTAAACTGAACTTAATTCAATCACATGAATAACTGTAAAGTTAATTTTTAAGCATAGAATCACAAAGACATCCTGTAAAATGATAAAGATATATAAAAGGCATTTTACAGTATAAATGACTTGGTAGTACTCATTGCAAAATAATAGGATTTTACAAAAAAAAAATTATAACAGAATTTGCTTTCTCACAAGAAAACATTGCATTTTTCTAGTCAGAATAAAAAATGTCTTACATACTGATAAAAAACAAAATATCTATAAGTTTACAAAGATGATATATTGTTCAACATTACAGACCTTGAGAAAACTAGTCTATGTTTATTCCTGAAAGCATTGTATAGGATTTAGTTAAAAAGAGGAAGTTTACGAATCCTTCTGAGTCCTGGCACATGACTTCTGGCCAGGTTCTTACCTATTTAGCTGAAACTAGTCTGATGTAGAATGAAATTATAATAATTAAGAACACTGATAAGGGACAACAAAAGAGAATTGTGACCACTTTAGTATTCAAGTTTCTAGGTTGTAAAGCTTCTAGGCTACTCCTCCACATCTTCTCCATTCCTTCAATGAATTCTTCTAGCTCAACCCACAATTGTTAATGAGTTTTATCACTTTGTCTCTTCACAACCCAAACCCAATTTTTCTTGCATGTTTCTTCTCAAGTTCACTGGTATCCACATATTCAACTCAGGTCAGATGCTTGACACCAACAACACAATTATAAGTTTTATAAATGTAGAACTCTTTTATTATCCATATTTCTCCTATAGAAAACTCGGATGGCCTTGAACTCTGAGATATCCTCCTGCATCTGCACCCTACGTACTGGGATTATGGACAAATGCTACCTTTTAAAGCCTGGAAGATTCATTTTGTGTCCTGGAACATTGCAGACCTTGAGAAAACTAGTCTATGTTTATTCCTTGGAACATTGTATAAGACCTAGTTAAAAAGAGGAAGTTTACAAATTGTCCTGAGGCCTGACACATGACTTCTTCTGGGTTCTTTTTTACCAAATAAAGTCCAAAAGTCAAAATAAGGAGCTGTTACCTTCTCTTTTAATGGAAAGTATTAGAAAATATTTGGATACTGGGAAGAATAAAAGTCTTTATTTAATCCACCATGTAATATCAAAATTTTATGAGTATATGTTGAATATTTAGTAGTAGACTGTGCCAAAGCTTAATGATAGATAATTGGGCAGGAAATAGTGTATGGTGTATGGTATGTGTGCCTTTCTTCTGTTTACAACATTATTCTAAATAAACACTATGTCCTTTGGAAGATGACTAAAGAATTAATTTTATCCTAGCAGTTCAAGTTGATAGTTTGGTTATTTTCTGGTGACACAAGCTCCTCTCAATGGTGTCTGTATTGCATTGTTACTTAGTTTAATTCAATAAAGCATGGCTCCTCTGTTACCAGAAATCGATTCATAAAAGTACTAACCTGGAGAATAAAAACATAAAGAGTTGTGTTTATTATATGCCACCTATTCTAGGTCATACATGGTTTTATATTTGTGCCACTTGATAACATCTCTGTTCAGGAACAGATGAAAAGCAAAAGTTTAGAACATTTAGTAGGTGTGATTTCATTGAATTTCTTCACTATGGAAGTCACTTGTTTTGGATTGACTGAGAACTATTTGGCAACAAACTATAAACTATGAAAGAACATGATGTAAGAACATATTTACAGACAGAAAGAAGATGAAAAACATTGAGACTTATTGACTTAGTCAGGGTCTCTATTCCTGCACAAACATCATGACCAAGAAGGGAAGGAAAGGGTTTATTCGGCATGTCAGGAAGCAGAATCTGATGCAGAGGCCATTGAGGGATGTTACTTACTGGGTTGCTTACCCTGGCTTGCTCAGCTTGCTTTTTTATAGAACTCAAGACTACTAGTCCAGGGATGGTACCACCCCAAGGGGCCCTCCCCCTTGAGAAAATGCCTTGCAGCTGGATCTCATGGAGGCATTTTCTCAACTGAAACTTCTTTCTCTGTGGTAACTCCAGCTTGTGTCAAGTTGACACAAAACCAGCCAGTACACTTCTGTACAAAGTTCAATGCTTGCAACATGGTTCATTGGTTTGATATTGTATATGACAAAGCAGTAAACAAAGATGGCTTTCAGGCTTCTTCTTCAGGACAATGGAATCAACTCAGCTCTTTAGTAAGTAGCTATTTTAAAGTAGTGAATGTGTAACTCAACTGATGCCTTTACTAAAGGATATAGATTGAGATTTTTGTGATGCTAAGAAGCTGAAGGATTTACAGAGCTGGTATTAGTGTGGCTTATTATTGTCATCAGACCAATGAATCCTGTCAGTGATGAGCAAAGGTCATAAAGTCTTTGCAATCTGAGCTTTTTGAGAACTTGTTGAAAAAAATCTCTGTCATAGAACAACACTATGAACCACACAACTTAATAAGTTCACCAAACCCCTAGACCTGGGTCAATAGATTCTAAATTAATATTATTCAGTAGAGTATGTTAACATTAAATGGAGCTGGATCTCCTCCCAAAAAGCAGTCAAATCTAAATGAAGCATGGTTATTAGAAAAAAAACCTGAAGACTGTGAATGAATTAACATATTCTACCTAATTTTATTATCTAATCATACAATTTTCAGAGAACTGAAAATATCTATGTCAGTTTAATTATTTTACATCTTTCATTTCTGTAGAAATATTGTTTATAATAAGATTTCAATTCTAGATTTGTTTTTTTCTCTCTTACACTCTTTTTTTTAAAAAATTTTCTGACATGCCCCTGTGAAGTGAGTACCTAATTCTGTTTTTATGCCTCATCTATACCAAGCCCTACTGATGACAGAAAGCAGTTCTAGAAGTCTGTTTAATGACCATGCATTGAAACAGTTAAAGAGCTACACAGGGGTGAAAAGGGTGCTAGCAGCTGTGCTAACTGTGTCTCCAGACTTGAATAAGAATGTTAAGGTGAATATTGATAGGATTTATCTAGAAAATTCAGTAACTCGTTTAGGATACTAAATCCTCTCATTTAATTATTATATAAATAAAACAACTGCTTTTCACTTTCAACATTTAAATTTTAACCGAAACACCGAATTTTAAAATGACTTTTAATTGTACATCAAGAGTTAAAGCAGACTTGGAATGGTAACAAAATATATGAAATATAGCTTGCTCTGTAGCAAACAGCCTTATGTTTGTCAGACAAATTCAACAATACCAGGCATTGCTCAAATAGAATCAACACAATAGAGGCATTGGTAATGAGGTCATTAAATACGGATCCTCGACAGTGGGAATGTGGTTTCTATACCAAAGACATTGAGGGCAGATAAGTTCAATACTCCTAAGCAATCTCACAAATGGAAACTTTAATAATTGAATCAGTGTGCTGAAGGAATGACATAGTTTTTAAATTATCGCTGTATCCAACATATACAATGATTTCTCTCTTATTAAATGTATATTAGAATGAAGATATGTCACAATGATTTAATTAGGTAAAAAGGAAGTTCAAATCTTACCCTTGTGAATATCTATGGAGAAGGATAATGATAATATAGTCATTTTTGTTTGCATAGCTATTTTATGTTCTGTTGGATGATCTATGAAGAGGTTACTATTTATACGGCATTTTTCTATAAAGAAAATTGCTCATCTGTAATTACAGTTATATAGCAAAGGATTTTCTTATTGAATTCTCTTTTCCAGTGGAATTGATTTCTTTATTGACTAAAGAAGTGAAAACTGGCATGCAGGCTCTGACATAAAGGCGTATTCAGCGACATGCTTCTATCACTTGCTGTAACATAGACTCAACCAGAATACTAACAGGTTTTGGCTTCTGAAACAAGGATATGTTTACCAATGGAAAAATCCAGTGACTATTAAAAACTATCCAGAAAATCATTCTGAGATTTAGTGAAATCTTAAACGTAAAAAAATATGCTAAGGAAATAACAAATGCCAGCTAAGAACTCTATATATTTGGGCCTGATGTCATAGCAAGCACCTTTGATCACAAGGAAAAGTGAAGCCACATGGAAAGTTGTGTGTTCCAGGTCATCCTGGTCTATCCAGTGAGTTTCAGGAAAGCCTGGGTCTAAACAGTAAATTAAATGGCAGTCTCGTCTACCTAGTGTATTCCAAGCCTCCCAAAACGACACAGTGAGATCTTGCCTCAAAAATAAAATAAAAACGGGAATATAGGCATTTGATATAGTTAATTATTGGTATACTTGGTTCAATATTATTCACATATAGTACAAAGAACTAGTTACAGCGTCATTCCATTTGCTTTTGCCCTAAATCTCAGCAATGAAGATAATGAATGATTCTATTCTGGATGCTGGTTGATTGAACACAAAAGGTCCAAATGACTGTTCTTTGACAAAAAGACTGCCAATATGTAGGGAATAAATTCTTAATGAAGGACTAATTTTATGGTTCTGGGATGAAGCATATGCTATTTTAGAGGTACAGTTTTAATGTTCAAGTGTACATGATGCTTTTGAATATCTGGCAGAAATATTATTACATTGCTTATATATTATCCTAAGCTGCGAAAGAACAGGAGACTTAAGAATGACTGGAACTTAGTACATACAAGGCACATGATAGCATATATAAATATAAATATATATGCTAAATAGATATATAATCATTGTGAACCAGAAGGATGTGACTTTATGCAATTCAGAATCTGAATGAACAGTATCTTCAAACTGCTCAAAGCTACCTCGTCTCTTGTCCTGACGTTAGAATGGATGCTTGTCTGCTTATTACTCCACAGTTTCCCAAGATGGGTGAAGATCGGCCTATTTGTAATCATGTGAATTCACTTCTGCACTTTGACAGGCATACTTTGAGTTATTTGAGGTGACAAGGGGAATGATTTAGCAGTGACATTTCACTGTCTGTTAAAGGAAAGGATAGCACTGCTGTCACATGATTTAGGCATGATAGAGGTGCAGCCTTTTGAAGGCTGTGACAGAAAAGGTCTCATAATAAATTCAAGAGCCAGCACAGATGCATTATGTTTGGCCATATATTACAGGTGCTGGTTTGTTATAACTAAGATATGTCGCTCTCTTTGTGTAATTTTGAGATACTACAACCTACAATATCATATATTTTTACCATCCTGACAGTTATTAGCAAATATTGAAAGCTCATTTGTTTTTTCTTCAAATGAAGCTATAGAACATTAATTTCAGCTTAAATATTTTTTCCAGAAGGATTAAAGCCAATTGTGACAAACTACGTCACTGCTTAAATATTTTTTCTTTGTGAAAATTAAAGCTATTGTAGAATTTTGCAAGAGAGGTGATCAATGAAGTACAATAGAAGGAAAATGCCATACTGAACCAAATAAAATGTCTGGTTTCTTGTGTTGTAGAGAGAGAGAGAAGACATTTTGCAGTGATTATTCTGGTTGATTCCAAAATTACTCTGAAAATACCCAACAATGTAGTTCTGATTCTTATTTACCTAAAAACATGCATAACTATCAGTAAACAGAGGATTCATTCCCTTTGTAAATATGCTTCTTGTCAATGTTAATTCTGAGGGCAAAGAAAGTTTTAAAAGCAATATGCAATCATATTCCTCTTAAGGTGCTCCTCTTATAATGCATAGAATATACTAGGATCCAATCATTGCCAACACCCTGATCCCTATCACTTCAGATGATGGAAAGGACACAAAGTACATGGTGACTGGATATTTAGAAAGCATTCCATCCACTTGAATTTCATCATATCACTAAGTGATATCTGATTCACTCTGGAGACAAATAATTCAGTACTAAGCATTCTTCCTAACTCTTCCCTTATTCACTCCTTCTATGATTCTGACTTTTACAAACAAAACATTACTAGCATAAACTTGTCATTTACGATGTTTCTTTATCTACTGATATTCCTTGATTTTCTTTTTCTTCTATTTGTTTGCCTCTCATTAAAAATGGATTCTTCTCTCCTCTAATATATCCTGACATATTCCTTCTACTTCTCTCTTTTCCTCTCCATCTCCACTCTTATTACGTCTCTTATTAGAAAAGAACAGAGTTACAATAGTTAACAATAAGTAATAACGTGTAATAAGATAAGACAAAAACTATCTCATCAAACTTGGACAAGACAAGCCAACAAAAGGAAAAGAGGTGAAGAGAAGGTATAAAAATAAGTAACCCATTCATTGAGACACCTGGGCATCCTATAAAAACACTAAACTGGCATAATATATATACAAGGACCTGGTGTGGACCTGTGCTGACCCTGTGCTAGCTGCTGCAGTCTCTGTGAGTTCATATGAACTTTGTTCAGTTAATTTAAAGGACCTTGATCCTCTTGGTGTCCTTTATCCCCTATGACTCTTCCACTCTTACACTTTCTGCCTTCTCTTCCATGGGTTTTCTGAGCTCTAATAGGATAATAGAAAGGAGTCCCATTTAAGGCTGTGTTACAAGGTCTCTCTCTCTCTCTCTCTGTCTCTCTCTCTCTCTCTCTCTCTCTCTCTCTCTCTCTCTCTCTCTCTATCTCTCCATAACATCTGAAGGTAGGTCTCTGTATCTGTTCCTATCAGGGAAGGTAACTTCCCTGATGACTGCTAAATAAGGGACAGATCAGAAAGTATAGCAGAATGCCATTGGAGGGTTTTTATTATTGCAACATATTTTTTTGGTTCTACCCTATATTCCTGAATTATCTAGTCTCTGGCCCTTAATCATCCAAATAGTGCTGGGTGTGGATTCAATCTTGCAGATTGGATCTTAAGACAAGTTAGTTATTAATATGTAACTCCTACAAGCCTTGTGCAACTACTACCCAGGCATGTTTTGCACGCAGGATCAAAGGGATTGTGGCTTGCTTGGCATTCATGCTTCTTCTTTGGAAGCTTGAAGAGTGTTTTCCTATAACAAAAATGGAGTAATATATGTTAAGGCTTTATGTGGGAACCAGCTCAACTTCTACATGTTCAATGAGTTGTGTAGGTGTTGTCTTCAGCAATGGACCCTTGCAGTGAGATTGTGGAAAGTAACCAATATTCTCAGCAACAGCCAGGGTTCTTTGCAGATTTCCATGGGAACCCTTTGCCCAACAGCACAGTTAGATATAACCCAGCCTAACTTGAAGCTTTATTTAGTGGCAAGGGATGGTTCAGTTAGAACTCTCACCATTATTTATCACATTAATTTAGATTACCTTCAGATAGATAGATGGATGGATAGATAGATAGTTGATAGATAGATAGATAGATAGATAGATAGATAGATAGATAGATAGATAGATATTTTAGGAACTTTCCCCATATTAGGTTTTCATGTCACCCTCAAATGGCTCTTAATTTTAGCTGTTCCTCCCCACATTCCCTCCTTCAACATCTTCTCTCTCTCCTTCCCCACTTGATCCTTCCAGTTCCAACCACCACTCATTCATCCATCCACGATCATCTATTCTATTTCCTTATCATCAGAAGATGTATGATTCCTCTACTCCCTTATCATCTACCTACCCTCAATGTGTCTGTTTTGCTGTTTTGTAGCTTGGTTATTATTGACTTAATGTCAATAGCCACACAGCAGAATACATAGGCATATTTTTTTCTGGGTGTGAGTTAACTCACACAAGATTATCTTTTTCTAGTTCCATTCATTTGCCTACAAATTTTATGTCATTTTTCATCATTATGTTATACTCCACTGTGTAAATGTTCCACATTTTCTTTATCCATTCCTCTGTTGAGGGACATTTAGGTTATTTCCGACTTCTGGCTTTTATAAAAATAGCAGCAATGAATTCAGTTGAACAAGTGTCGTATTACCCATATATCAATATTATTACTTAAAGAATTCACTAAGTTTAGTATTAGTGTAGTTATACCCAATACAAAATATAGAAAAAAAAAAAAGTGAGTTTTGTTGGAGAACCCTGCTATTAAGGTCACAATCCCCCTTGAACATCCAGTCATGAGCTAGGAAAAAAGTGGAAGATTCCCTTTCTGAATGAGGCTTCCCTGTCTCTGCTTGACTTCAATTAAAGAGTGTCTCTGAACACAGCTTGCTGGCCTTAGGTGAAGAATAGCCTTGTGCAGAGTAGCTTAACTCAGCACACAAATTCTGCTTCGACTTCCTACGTGCAGGATAAGTAGATGCTGCATTACAACTTCTCAGCCCTTCCCACCCACATGATGTTATGATCAGTTAGCCCACTCCATCCACACACAGCACTTACATACCCTGTCCTTTGAACAATAAAGTAGTGTGGTCTCACTGCTTCGGTCTCCAGAAGTCCATCCTTAGATACTCACAGCTTTCCCAACCTTGATTGCCACTTCTGCTCCCTTTGTCCTCACAGGCCAGCGGTCAATCCCCTCCCCCAACCCCAGGAAAAGGGAGTCCCACAGGGATTACTTTTAAAGACCCCTCTGTAGAGGCTATAGTGTGGAAAAGTAGACAAATGGGCATTGTAAACTCTGTGAGCATTATAGGTTATTTCATCATTAGTAAGAAAAAAATCAAGGCAGCTACACTTTCCACTGTGAATGTTCTCCAAATACTGCCATGCTAAAGCTTAATCCCTTGAGTGTAAATTTAATGGTACTATGGAGTCATTTAAACACCAGGGCCTGGTGGGAGCCCAAAGGCTACTACTAGACAATTATCTGAGGAGAACTCTTCAACCTCACCCTTCCCTTTACCCCTTGTATGTGACTTTGTTCCTCTGCAAGCTTCTGCCATGGTGTGCTGCCTTGCCACAAGCTAAGAAGAAGAGATCAGATAATCCCAGTCTACAACATCCAAATGTGAGTCACGTGAAATGTTTTTATTTGTGAGTGGATCTTTCTGAGGTATTTGTTATAGTAACAGTAAGCTGACTAATAAAGTGTCATCAGTTTTCCCTGTCAAACTCTGTACCAGTTCATTTTAAATATTATACTTCCTATGTCCTCTACTATTCAACCTATACATATTCTTATTAATATTTGTAAAGTTATATAAATCTTTATAATGCAGGAAGGAAATGAAAGAAATACCAAATGAATAGAAACAAGAGAGATAGAAACTGTGACAGAAGAGAAGAGAAAGGGACAAGAGAGGGGAGGACAATATTGATGCTACCTAACGGCTAAACTAAATGCTATTAATTCTTTTAGGGACTTTTAACTGAAAAAAAAAAAAAAAGGTTATACTACATGAGTCTACACCAATGCTCTTTCTAGACCTCAAATCTCTCCTTAGACTTTCAAGAAATGTGAAGGGATCCTTGCATGTTCCCATGTGCTTTACAGTCACAACTTTCTTATTTAATTATTCCCAATGGTGTAAAATGCTAGAGAATGAGATTCACACAGCTCTGTCCCTGAGAAACCAGTCTCTGAAAATCAATTCCATTATAGTCAAAAACACTTTAAACAGCAGAAGTTCCTTTTTATGAAACCATTGGATGTAACCTGCTTCATTCCTAAGTCATATGTGGCAATGATACATACAATGTAAAACTGTACATTTTTCTGCATACGAACAACTGTCTAGTTTTGCCCCAGGTGCTTCTCAATTCTCAGTAATTCTACATTCTACATTCATTTTGTCGATGCACACAGGTATCTCTGGAATTTTTTGGTGGCACTATGTACCCTGAAGCAAGACAGGACATAAAGATTTGTGGATGTCTATGGCCTGAGCTACCACCTGAAACCATGTTGATGTTTATACTCCATGATGACACTCAGGGCCATGTACATGTCCATGGTGTGTGCTGCCACAGGAGGCCATGCTGATGCCTGTGGTCTCTGACACAAAAGGAGGCCATATTGATGTCTGTGATCTATGCTGGAACCATGTGGATGTTTCTGGTCCCTGCTGCTGATGATTCAGGAAACAACTGTTGTAGTGGTACGGATTAATACAGACTCATAATTGGGAATGAGGGACATTGAAGGCTTCCACCATAACCCTCCGCCTCCTAGATAAAAAAGAAACAGTCTAGATAAGTAGCCATTGAGGAGCATCCTTAAACATGTGATGCTAGACGGTACCTCTTCACAGTTGTTGGCTTCTGGTGGGAGTATGAGAAAGTATTTAGTTATCTTTATGGGGCTGGCTACTGGGACTTATACCATATTCCAATGAATATATGGGCAACAAATTTATTTGGTCTAAGAGGAGTTTACAAGGGTGAGAGTGTGGAATTGGGAAGAATGGGAAGTGTTGTCAGGATGAGTTATACAAGATTCCCATATACCTTCGTTACAGTTTTACTGCTGTGAACAGACACCATGACCAAAGCAACTCTCATAAGGACAACATTTAATTGGGGCTGGCTTACAGGTTCAGAGGTTCAGTCCAGTATTATCCAGGTGAGAGCATGGCAGTGTCCAGGCAGAAGTGGTTCAGGAGGAGTTAAAGAGTTCTACATAGTCATCTGAAGGCTGCTAGGAGAAAACTGAATTCCAGGCAACTAAGACTAGGGTATTGAAGCCCATGTCCAAAGTGACACACCTACTCCAGTAAGGCCAGACTTCCTAGTACTGCCACTGCCTGGGCCAAGCATATTCAAACCATCACACCATATAATTCTATAGTATTCCCAATAATAATTTTATTACTAAGAATAATGATAAATACTTAAAGACAAGACCCAAGTTCACCAAATAAGCAAACAATATGAATCTTTTAGTCAAAATTATAGTCTAGTTTTCAAAACAAAGAAAAATGTAGTCATAATCTGCCCTCTACTTTAAAATATGTAAGACAGAGGAAAAAAAGTACTCCTTGCTTCAACTTGAAGACCTCTAAAAACAAACAAACAAACAAACAAAAAAAAACAAAAACAAAAAAAAAGAAGACCTTTAATAAGGATCCTCTGTCTTCCTTCATTATGGAAATACAGTATATATATATATATATATATATATATATATATATATATATATATATCTGTGTGTGTGTGTGTGTGTGTGTGTGTGTGTGTGTGCATGTATCAATGCAACAGAAAAATAAAACTTGGCCCACAGTCAACCGAACTTTTAAATTAACTGTGTGTGATGAGTATGGACATTTAGGGGGTGGGGAGCAGAATCTCTCTTTGTACCAGGAGATCACAGAATCAGCTAAGCTTGTGTGTCTGTGAGCTAAAGGGAATCTACCTGTCATTGTTTCCCCAAATTTTAGTATGACAAAAGCATACAGTGGAACTTAGCATTTTACCTTAAGCATGGGTGTTAAGGATGTTGCAGACTCAGGTCCTCCTACATAAGTGACAAACACGTGGATGAAAACTGATAAACAGTTGATAAACTGTCATCTCTCTAGCCTTTGCAGTCAACTTTTAATTTTCTTTTGAATCAAACTGTACTTATTCTTTGAGTTTCTGATATTGTTCTCCAATCTCTTTTCAGATTACCTCTCCATCTGTTTAGAAAAACCTCCTTTTATTTTCTTTTTTAACTCCAACAATATATTTTCTTTTTCTCTTGGGGAATGAAGTCATTTTTCCTTCTCTATTGAAAAACTTTCCCTGAGCCTTTATAAAAACAATAAGCAGACATCTTCAAGTAGTTAATTTAATTCTGTTTCTTCATCTTTAAAAATATTGTGGGAAGATTTAAGTAAAAAAAAAATTAGAACAAGTTGATCTCTTTTGACTGGAAATTTACTTTCAAGTCAAGACTATCTTAGGAAACTCTTGAAATAAGAAAAATTCACTTGTCAATTAATACCTTCATTTGATCAGACACAAGTCCCTACTCGCTGATGGCTGCCGGTACATGGTTTGAAATCTTACTTTTGTAACAAATGTCTAGGTAGACAGTTCTGCAGTGTTGCAGAATTAATGTATTCCCTTACAACACAATAGCTGAATGAGGGGCTTTCTCTGAACACAAAAATCACAGTAATTAGAACATTGTCATCAACTAAGAATTCTTCATGGATACTTTCTATTAATAAGGTTAAGGTACTTCTATTTTTACTTTAATAAGAGTTCCTACATTTCCTTCTTAACCTCAAATCATGGAGCACATATATTATTTAATACAGTTCTTCAATGAAGCAGTTAGGACTATGATGTCTTTTTTCCAGCTGGTGTCTTCATGGATTAAGTGCCTGTCCCAAATGTCTTCTTGAAAAGGTTAATATAACCTGCTCCATCATAATGTCTACAGTTAGATTGTTTTCCCCTGTTACATAAACAATGTTTATTTGTTTAACTCAGTAATTTTAAATAAATAAGCTTGTATTTCTACCTTCTATAGAACAATTTGGGTGACTGCTAAAGAATTGTCATGTATAATATATATATTATATATGTTATATCATATATATAATATTAATATATAATATATAATATATAAATGTATATTATATATATTTATTAATGCTATTATATATAATATATATATAAAATCTCCTATTGCTAATTGCTAGTAATGACCTAAAAGTCTATATACCATGAGAGATGTAACAGAAATAAAGTAACAAATTAACTACTATTGGATAATGTTATGCAACCTTGTATCCCCCAAACTCTATAGGCTGAAACAGTAGGATTGCAAGTTGGAGGCCCACTGGGGAATTCAGAGACCCTTTGTAAAATGTTAAAAAATAAAATTTAAAAGGGTCAGGATGTAGCTCAAAGGTGGAATACTTCTCTGGTATGTGAAAGTTTAAACCTTATTTCCACAAAAGAAAAAAAGGTAAAACACTTCATACTCTGTTACTCACTTCTCAACACACACAGACACACACACACACACACACACACACACGCACACACACACACACACACACGAATTTGAAAATCTTTTACAAGTGTTTGCTTCACTCTCCTGAATGCTTCCTTTCAGGGCTTCTCAGTGGTGGTATCTGCTTCTTCAGTCTGCACTAGGCACCTTTGATCTTAATCTATTGCAAAGGTTCTAGAACTTTCTTCTACTCATTTACTTGCCTTTTTATGGACCTTCCTCTCCATAATCAAAAGTCTTCCTTTGTGTGTGTGTCAGGGGGCATGTGTCCTCCATTACTTGTTTAGTGCATGTGTGTCTGTGTGTGTGTGTGTGTGTGTGTGTGTGTGTGTGTGTGTTAAAATTATAGGTCTTGATTTTCCATGTTGAAAACTTGCTTCTTCTATCCCTTGATTTCACAGTTCATTGATAAACGTTTTCAGTAGAATGACTCTCACCACTGTCTCAGTGTTTCTCCTTCCGCCTCAATGTTTTTGTGTCTACTCACTTTTATTGTTTGGTTGTTGTTGTGGCTGGTGCTGCTGCTGTTGTTGTTGTTTTGGTTGACACGTTGCTGTATTTGACTGCCTTATGTTGAGTCTGGCCCAGACTGATTCAGAGATTGCCACACACCCAGCTTGGCTGAATCCTTAGTGGGAATGCCTTCCTGCTCAATAAAAAATTGTCTTTCTAGACATATGAGTAATGGAAATTACACAATAATGCAAAATATTGGCTTTTTTCTCATTGGATTAAACTGATTCTTCAAGACTTATGTTCTGTGCTTCTGTAAACCATTTCTATAATAGATCCTCTCTGTGTTTGTACTGTTCACTCTGTAATATATTTACCAAACCATGAAGCTACTAATCTTTATGCTGCTTTTATTCTTTTATCCCTATGAGCTTTTCTATTATTTCATTGACCATGTTATCCCACTATTTACTTCCTTTTAATTTTAGTGATTTTTTTATTACTTCTAAATGATTTTATCACCTAAATGTATAAATTGTATAATTTCTTCATTTTATTCTGTAAAGTAGCATTTTTCACTTACCAAATTTAGAATATCCTCCAAAGAACATTTTAGATGTTTTCCTTATTACGTACAATGTCTCTGCTTCTTATATCTATGGCCATTTTTTCCAAGGGAAGTCCTTTGGTCTGAGATATTCATTAGTACTCAACCTGAAGCACTAATGAGTTAGCAGACACTGAAGCAGTGGAGGAAGGGTCTTCCCTGAACTGATTTCAAAGACCCTTTTTCCCGCTACAGACAGGTCCAAAACACAGAATCTGTGATTTTGTTAAAGTGTTTATCAGATCTCTCAGAAAGTTTATATACCTCTGACAGATTGCCTGTTTGGCTATCTATGAATATTCTGCAAATAAAACAAACCAAAATCACTAATGCTTAGGCTCCAGTGGTCAACAAGGAATATCGACTGGCCTCTCATCAATGGCTCCCTCTAAAACACATGGAATCCCTTCTTGAATTCTTCAGATTGTCTACTATTTCTCAATAAAATTGCCATATTTTAAGAAAAGACAGGTTTAACCTGCTATATCTGTACCTACTGCCACATCTGTCCCTCTGATTTAGCTGCCCCTGGAGATTTTCAGCTTTTTAACCTTTTCTGATGCTGTATTGAAATCAATGCACCTGAGCAGCTGACTATCCAGAGTGTTACTATCTGGAACCATTTGGGGGATTTGAACAATTTTAATGTGATGATATCATTCATATATATATATATATATATATATATATATATATATATATATATGTTAAAAAGGATGAGATATAGGGAAAGAGTTGAACTGTTTTACCATTTAAAAAAGTGCATAAGTTCTAGAGTGTGTTTCTTATGCATCCTTGTGAAAACAGTAAAATGTAAAACTGTCTACTCTATTAACAATCCACTTTATAATACATAACAGCATAATAATATGGGAATTTATAGTACTTTCACAACTAAGTATTATTATCAACCGTGGGGGTGAACAGAACACTACTGCTATAGTAGTAAAGAGAAGAGGAGATATGATAGGGAATGAGTTCTTATGCACAAAGGACAACACTAGATAACCCACATATGACATGCATCAATATTACTTTCTAATTTCTCACTTCACAAATGATGTTTAGAAAATAAAACCTCAAGATGGAAAGACAATTGACAAAACATGTGTAACAAAGTCATATGTAAATATAAAAATGTGGCTGATAGGATGATCCAGTAGATACAGGTGCTTGTTGTCAAGTTTGATGACTTGAGTGTGGTCCCCATTCCCTACACTGGGAAAGTAGAGAACTGACTTCTGCAAGTTGTACTGTGATCTCCTCACACTATGTCTAACAATAGATACAAATACACACACACACACACAAATGAGAATAGTTTCAAAAATTTGTACTTATGACAATTATTTATATAAATAATTTAACCAATTGACCCTTAAAAATGAAACTATATTTTATAGACACATTACCAAGCACAGTATGCAAAGGTCAAGTAAGTGTGGGTAGAAAGGATACCTGAGTTGTTACTATGGAAATATTAAAGTATTCATGTTTCTAAAGATCTTAAGTAGGCTATATCACAACTGTAGTAGTGATCACAAAATCTGTTTGTCAAAAATAATCAAATTGATATCAGGTGTAAAATGCTGTAGTTCTTATACAGTATGCTAAAGGCCCTTGGTTCAGTCTCCATCACCAAAGAAGAAAAGGTGGAAAAAGACAAGGAGAAAAGCCAAAAGGATCAGAGAAATACATAACTCAGTTGGTGAAATGCTTGCCACATAATCAAGAGGACGTAAGTCTAATCCCCAGGGCATACGTAAAAAGCTGAGTGTTTTAGTGTGTCCTTGAATTCCAGGTAACAGAGAGGTTGAGACAGACAGATCCCTGGGGACTAACTAGCTAGCATAAGTGAGAGCATCCGGTCTCAGTGAAAAATCTTATTTCAGAAAAAAACAACAAAAAACAGGTGGATTGCTCCTAAGGAATGGTATCCAAGGTGATCTCTGTCCTCAATAGTCACACACATGCAGGGGGAGGGGAGAGGGGGACAGAGAGAGAGAGAGAGAGAGAGAGAGAGAGAGAGAGAGAGAGAGAGAGAAACATGACCAACAGACAGCCCACCCACCCCCAACCCAGAAAGAAGAGAAAAAAAAATTTAAGATGTACCCTTAAAATTTCAAAATATCATTGTATATAAATCAACAGCCCTTATTAAGTAGATCTTACAACCCTGGGCTGTGTGAAAGGATATGTAATGTGTGGAGAGGAGTCATATGAATCACTGGCCTATCATGTCAGGGATGCCTCTCCTTGTGTGCTTTCCTTTTGCTATGATGAAGTCCTGACCGTTATAAAATGCAACTTGAGTTACTAAAGAATTTATTGTAGCTTAAAGTTTTTTTTGTTACCCATTGGAAGAAGCCAAGGCAAGAACCTGGAAGCAGAAATTAAAGCAGAGGCCATGGAGCAATGTTGCATACTGGCTTGTTCTTTATGGCCTGCTCAGCCTGTTTTCTTAAATATTCCAGGACACTTGCCTAGATAAGACACTCCCCACTGTTGGTTTTCCATCATACATCAATCAAAAATCAAGAAATTGTCCCCAAATACCAATAGGCGAATATCATAGAAACAATTCCCCCATTGAGCTTCCCTCTTCCAAGATATGTCTAGGTTTGGGTCAAGTTGAAAAAAAAAAAAAAAAACTACCAGAACAGACGCTTTGTCCTATGACACACAATGAAAATATAATTTGTGTTAAATTGTTTCTTCAAAGAATTGGAGAAACTGAAATGTCAAATGAGACAAAACAAGAAAACCAAAACACAGCAGCACCAGAAGGAAGGGACTTGACAACAAACACAGAAGTCTTACTGAGAACAGAGGTAACAATCACAGAGGAAATCCAGAACCAATCTGCCACCAGAAATACAGTCTTTGCAAGATAGTGTCCAATTTTCCAGCCTCACCAAGAGGGATTCTCCTAGCAGAAACTAGAAGTAATTCAGCAAAGAAAAAATAACAGTAAGAACAACTAGAAGACAATATCTGAGACTGGTACAGTGAATGTGTAGTTTCAAGATATGCAGAAAGGACCCCGTAAAGCAACAGTCTGGTTGTTGCAACCTGCTCTGCTCTACCTGGCTTGAGACAAAAGACTTAACAATGCCTGAATACACATTCACTGCTCTGCCTGGCTTGGCCTTTCAAAGGCTGTGATTAAAGGAATACGCCACCATTGTTCGGCTCAAACTGCCACTCCTGTCTTCCGGTCAGGGGAGAGAGAGAGAGAGAGAGAGAGAGAGAGAGAGAGAGAGAGAGAGAGAGAGAGAGAGAGAGAGAGAGAGAGAGAGGAGAGAGAGAGAGAGAGAGAGAGAGAGAGAGAGAGAGAGAGAGAGAATAACGGGAAGAGACACACAGAATGGAGACAAGACAGAGGTTCTGATCAAGTCTCTTTTATTGAAGGGAAATCTGGGGTATTTATACACTTTTGCCACGCCCCTTGTAGGCGCATGGATATGACAACGTAAGCCTTGGAGGTGTGGCTAGCATGTGGATAGCTGCTTTCTAGCCGCTTTCTGCTAAAAGTCAGCTCCTAACATCTGGTTGTGGTCCCTGCCACTAAGCTATAGAGGTCCAATTCCTATTATAAGTCCTCATTTTTGTGGATATGAATTACTTTAACAATCAATAATGAATAAAATATCAAAAGTTAAACCAAATAGTTCTAAAGGATATTTAGTATTTTGTGGAATCTGAGTGATTGCAACAGTTTCATATTTGCCAGAAATTTCATTTTCTACCCTAGGAATGCAAAGATGAGCCATTTAGGTTCTCTGTAGACTTGACTCTAGGTCTTCAGTCATCCCTACTTAATTCTGTTATGTGCAATGTTGTTTTAAAACGCTCCAGCAGAGCTTGGCACCTGCTGCTCCCTATCCTGCCAGATGGAAAGACCACCATTCTAGACTGAGCCAGAAAAAGCTGAAAGTATGAGCAATGGCACCACATGGGCAGCTCACTGAGTAGCCAAATGCTTTTCACAGCTTAACCAAAGATGCCAGGCAGAGCCAATGGGCTGAGGGCCAACAGGTTTATGAATAATGTCTTCTCATTTTC